>NC_081828.1:164230977-164855977 GCF_030867095.1 Alligator mississippiensis | reverse complement strand
CTTGGATTCTAGTAATAGCATATGTGCAGCCACCAAGTGCTCAAAATTTTCTGTGGAACCGTCTCCCACTGGTATTGCCAAGAGCGAAACTTTTTGTAGAAATGTGTTTCCCAAAATTTCAAAGGGAAAGCATCAAATGAATCATTACCACTTTCTCATTTCAGTTTAATGATATGAAAATGTTTCCTTTGATAAGAGCAACACTCCTACCCTACTATTTTGATAAGGTAATATATTTAAATTAATTTCATTTAATTTCATTTTGTTACATTATTCATTTTGATATTACCTTATAGGTACCTGATTATACATGCAACATAATGATTTTGCATGCTCAAAATGAAAATTTTCAACTTAAACAAATGATAAATCTTTAAAAATGAATGAACATTTTCTAAATGAAATCTTTTGATGTTTCTGAATTGAATTTGAAAATTCTATTCTGAAATAAATTTTTAAAATGTCAATATTTATTCCAACTTGGAATGAAAACACTTGGCAATAAATTAAATTATATTATTACATGTATTAAGTTTTGCATGACTTACCCAAGAAATATATTTCTGCACTGCAGATTGTCTCAGCGCTGTGGATAAGTTGTAATCTTCAGAACTATGATGTGTTTGGTGTGTTGCCCATAATATATTCACCTCTAGAAAAAAATGCATAATTTCTTTTAAGGCACAGAAGAGAAAAAAGCAACAATTTTTTTCCTCATGACATATATAAACTACATTTTCTGTCTGTCTGTGTCTAGAGTCTATTCTTCACTGTTACTTTCTCTGAGCAAACTGACAAAACAGCAGAAGCTATGATGGAGTTATGGCTTGAGCCATAACTGTACAGTTTGCATGGAGAAAGTGAGTGATCTGAGCAATAGACTCCACTCCTCCATTTGGCCTAGGAAGGGAAGTGAAGACAGCACAGCCCCCAGCAGCCATTACAGTATCCCTAGGTTCCAGCATGGAAATCAGCTTCCTTGCTTAAAATATACACCCCAATTTGCACTACCTGATTTTGGGGGAAAGGTGTGTGAAGTGTGCAACTAAATATGTATATAGCTAAAAGCAATCAAAATTACATTTTGCTATTCTACTATAATATAGCATGTCCTAAACATGAAACGCCAAGGTTGAATTTATGCAATCCAGATTAAACAGGTGGAAGAGGACATAAGTGAGAGAAACCCATACACTGAGGAAGTTGTAGGGGAAGTCTGTAGAAGGGAATAAAGCCAAGTGGAAAGTTGCAATAAGGTGCGAAATGAATGGTCAGGAAACCTGAAGTTAGAAGTGTACTCATACCTAACTATTTTATGCTTAAAAGTACAACATAGTTTTTGATGATTATTTATGTACAAGATCTTTTGGGCTGACGTAGAAATGTAAAGTATATGACACAACCATTGTCTGTGTACTAAAGGTGACTGGAAAAAACACATCATTATTTTGCCTGGGACCTTTCGGTCTAGCCAAAGAATAAAGGTTGGGGTAATAAATTATGGTATAGAAAAGATTGTGGGGTAGGTAGGAAGTTTCTGTAGGTCAGATGCCACAATGAGATGACACTTCTGGCTTGCTGCTTACTTAGGGAGATGTTTTTCTGAATTCTCTCACACTACCCCAAGTGAATTCCAGGGTACTTTTTCTTTAAATACAACACTGGGTGGTCATATTGCTATGAATTTTGAAAATCTAAAGATAATCTTGAGCGGGAGATTATCAAAAAGAAAAAGGAAGCTAAATTTTGTCATGGTCATGAGATATAGCTAGGGGTTTTGAGGAAGTTCTTAATTATACCACAATGAGAAGGTGGGTGGCTAATGGAGTCCCATAGGGAGCCTTCTAAGCTTGCGAGTAAACTGAAGGTCATATATGTTGCAAGAGGTGAAATTTACATAAAGTCTCAGCTGATATTGAAACAGAGAGCTGACTGGCTGACAGCCAGTAGACCTCTCCCCACTAGAGAGTGATATGTTTCACCAGAACAATTAGGAAACTGCCCTTGGCAGATATTAGGACCCCTTTCACAACAGTCATGTTACAAATGTATATTCAAAGCCTTGATATTATCTTGTGCCAAAATAATGTCAACTAGCTTAAGACTGATGATTAACACATACTTGTAAAGTAAACTGATGCCAAATAAAATACTTTAATGAATCTCAAGGTGTCTTCATCATTTAAGGGACTAAAGAAATAGCTAACTGTCTTGTATGCTAGAAATTACAATTTCTGTAACTAATGAATAGTGACAGTTTAATAATTTATGAGGCAACTTCATCATTTCTGCGTGTCCTCTAAGTCATTGAAAATCCTTACAATAGCTCTTAAAACTATAATTTAAGATACCTATCAAAAAAAAAAAAATCAAGCCACGCTTAACACTCAGTTTGTGAAGCTTTTCTTCCCTGAATTCCTTTCCTAAAGTAACAGGCATATTCTATACCTAGAATTAGCAACCCTCAGAAAAAAAAAACTAGTCTAATGAGCTTAGTAGGAGATGAAGTATTCAGGTGAGCTTCAATACTGGGTAATGATTTGTATTTGAAATGCTTCCCAAGACCTCAACAGAAGCTAAATGAGTGAACAAAGCATCTAAAAAGGTGGAGGTTAAAGACCTGTCTCCTTAGTTGTTTTAAAACCATTTACTTCCTATCACAAACTGTGTGTAACACAAGCCTTCACTCAATGAAGTACAGCTGTACAAACAGAGTACAGTAACTGGATCTTGCTTCTTTTCCTCAGTCATTTTTCAGCATTGTGAAAAGTTCAAGGAAGGGAATCTGTGATGATTTTTACAGTCTACGTTCATCCTAGTTAAGGTCAAAAGATTTTCAAAATGAATTACTAAAAAAAGGTGTTTAGTTGCATTCAATTTTCAATGAAAATGCCTCAGTCAAATGAGAATAAGCTAATTCCCTATTAATAAATATGATAATTTTCTCAACATTTCTCTAAATTGATAGAGTCACATAGGTAAAGTATCAATGCAGGAGAAAGGTATTAGGAAAGCAAACAAATAAATACTACTGATATTGTTTATCTGACATAATTCAGTCTCTAAAAATATTTTCTGGTCTTTATTTTATAGTCAATAACAATCTTTAATCCTAATTTTACTGAAAGTAATGGAAAAATTCACTTAGCATTCACTGCTAGCAGGAACAGAGTTTATAGTTCAGGCTAAAAACTGATATTGCATTTGAGGTGTTTTTAACTGATGCCAGTCAAGACCTGGGACAAAAGAAGAGCAGCATAGCCCTTTCAGCACATAGCTTGTCCCTGGAATGAATTACAATTTACTCAAATGCGCCATGATTGTCCCTGGAAAAAGTATGCTAACATTTTATCTTGCATATTTCACAGGTACTTAAACTGGGACAATGGGCTTGTATTTCTGTAGGGTCCCAGGACAAAAAATAAAAGCTCTCTCCTGGGCAAAATGTGACTTTGGTTTTCAGCCTAAAAGTACTTCTGCCCTAATTATTTTATTTTACTATACTAAGTACCAGTAATATTCAGAATATATTTTTAGTTTAAGCAGCAGAATAGTGACATTATGCTCTCTATAAATGAACCAAATGAATATTGAAACTGAACCAGGGTTCTAAACTCATCCCAAAAATTAAGCTAGGAATTATGACCATGTTTTTAAACATAACTTTTAGCCATTTCCAATGTTACCTCTAACTAACAGCAAGTATAAGCTTTTACCTACTTAGAGTCTAGATCTATCTTCTATGCTGCACCAAAAGATAACACTAAAACTGGACGGGTGGGATGTTATGGACTATATTAGTATTGTCATATTTTTTGCAACATTTATTATGGATTTGCAATTATGAATTTGAAATTTTGAGACATAGTGCCAAACTGTTTATATTGCTTTAATATAGGCCTGAATAATGGGAGTTTTGCCTCAGTGTTTGCCCTCATATTTGAAAAAAAATTTTAAACAAAATATATTCTGTTTTATATGAATGGGTGAATGGGAAGGAAAAGACTAGTCTTATAGACAATGAATTATTGTATAGGAAGGACCTGAAACTCCCACTGAGTTAAGCTGGAGCTTTACCCTGCTTTGAACTGCAGGACTGCAAGTTCTAGGATGCAGCAGGAAAGACAGTAAACAAGGAATAAAAAACCATCACTTAAAGCAAACAGAATTTACAGTGGTAACTAAATAAAAAAGTCTGAGTACAAGGGTCTTGTTGCACCTTACTGAACAAATGTTTATCAGCTTAGTGTTGTTCAGCTTAGTTAAGCAGTTACACCTTGAGGGCTAGGGACAGACTTTCAAAAAGCCTGAGCCTGAATCGATTACATCTTTACAGGTTAGTCTAATCTGGCGAGGCTGAACAGGTTTGTAACCAGACATACATTCTCTCTGGACTGAGGAAATTCAGGCACATGCCTGCAGTGGATCAGGCTAGAAGCCAGGGTGTGCTTGAGCAGCCCTTCTTTCCCTTTCATAATGCTAAGCTGAAGGGGGGCATGGCCAGGCCCCAGCAGGATGTTCTGATTAGGAAAGTCCACCTGCAGCATCCCAGGCTTTTCCCTGTTGGCTGCTCAAGGGGTGGGGTGTTGCCAGACCGCAGCTGCCTGCTAGCACTCTGAGGCAAGAGGAAGTGCGCAATGCATGCATCTGTTGATGATACAGAGCTTTTCAATCTCCTTCTCTGCTTCTTTATACGGTCTGCAGCAAACTAACAGGCGAGTAAGCCAGCAGGGAGCTGATAACAGTGTTTATCACCCCGTCAGCAAAACAACAGCCTCTCTCCATTAGTTCAAACTCCTCTTAAACAGCTTACCAGCTCACCTGTTGATTAGCTCCAAAACGTCCTAAACGGTCACTGTTCTGTCTCCCTGTCCCAGTGAAATTGGACACGCACATACTCAGACAACTCTCGGCATTAGCCAGCATACCGTATGCCTAGGGTCCACAGGGCTGGGGTCTGTGCTGTGAGAGATGGGAGGAAGGGAGGAGGAGATTCCTACTTGAGCAGTGAAGGGGGAGGTAGGGCAAGGGGAAGCCAGACAGACTCTGCTGTACCTGCAACCTCTGCTGGAGCTCCAACCAGGGAGCAGAGGGGAAGGACCAGCTCTGCTGTGGAGCAGAGCCCTGCCCCACCCAGAGAGCATTCTGGGATGCTGGGGAAGTCTTGCAATGTCTGTCCCAGCAACGGGTCTGGGGACAGACATTGCATAAACCAGTTTGAGCTAAATCTGTTAAGTTTGATACTACATTCAGCCAGGTTTATTTCAAACTGGTTTCAGTTATTTTCAGACTGGTTTATGTGCATGGAACATCTGTTCTATTAGAGGGTTAAACCAGTTTCTGATCACTTAAACTGGTTTATGTGTAATGTCTATCCCTAGCCAAGGTGAAAAACCATCTCTGATGAGACTGTGACCGTCCTTTACCTGCACAGCTGCAATTTGCCACTTGAGGCTTGGTGAGCAGGGGCAGAACTAGGAGCCTATAAATAAAATGTTTCCTACTGCAAACCAAGCCAGTGCTGTCAACCACAATGTTTTCACTTTTTGTGTGTTTCTTTTTAAGTCAGAAGTATATATTGGCATTGGCTGCAATACCGATAAAATACACTAAGGGCAGAACCAGCACTGCAGCCCCAAAGTGCCCAGTGACTGCAGTGCCTTCCACTGCCACCTGGACCAGCTCAGTCCTTTTTTCTCTGGAGCCTTCCCTTCTGTGCCACCCCTGCCTGCACACCACCTAAGCTCCAGAAAGGATCAGGCACCTCAGCGCTCAGGTGGTGCCAGGCTGGCCAGCAGCCCAGCCAGTGGCAGAGCAGGGAGATGAGCTCTGGAGAAAAAAAAAGGATTGGGCCCCTCAGAACCCAGCCAGCTGGGTTCTACCTGAGCTCTAAGGGGCCCTATCCTTTTTTCTCCAGAGCCCCTCCCTCTCACCCACCTCCACCCAGACCAGTTCGATACTTGCTGCTCCCACTGGTGGTGATGTGGGGGCAGGGAGGGAGCAGCTATGAACAAAAAAAGTACTGGGCTCTACATGTCCAGCCAGCTGAGCTTGGATGGGCCTGATCCTTTTTCTCCACACCTCACTCTCTGCTGCACTGCCACTGCCTGGGCTTCCAGCTGACCAGTCACTACCTGAACTCTGGATAAAAAAGGATCAGGTTCCTCAGAACTCAGGTCATGCCCAGTTGCTGGCAGCTGGGGCAGGGGCACAAGCTCCAGAGGGGGTCCAATCCTTTTTTCTCCAGACTTTGCCCTCCCATGCCACCACCAGTGGAGCAGCAAGCCAATCCAGGCAGAAGCAAGAGGCAGTGTGACCAGAGACAACCCAAGCAGGGTGTGGGGCCTCGGGCAAATCAGCCTGTGTGGGACCCTACCCTCGGATGCAAGAAAGCCAGCAGTGGACTCAACAGTGTGGGGGGAGAAGGTGCCAAGCGGCCGGACATGCCCAATTTGGCGGTGGGGGCGTGTGCCAAGTGGCCAGATATGAAGCTGGCAGCAACACAGAGTGGCTGCACTGCTCTACCCAGCTCCACGGGGTCCCCCAAAGCACAGGGCCCAGGGCAGTCACCTGGATTCGCTCCCCCCTAGAGACAGCCCTGACCGTGGCTACTGGGCACTCTAGGCTGCGCTCTGCTCAGTGTCCCTGGGAGGTGATGCACCATTCCTGGTCCTGCTAGGCCCCAGTGTCCCTGTTCACCCACTGTATCCTGGGATGCTGGAGGACTTCAACTTGGGTGGAACAGCTGTGGGAAGTGGCTACACTTTAATGGAACAGGAGCAACATTAAACGGATTAGAGATAATCCTGCCCTGGAGTGGTGTAACTTTAAAATGAATAATGAATGCTTTCAGAAATTTAAAAGGTGTTAATGTGCAGCCAATCCAGGGGTTAAGAGCTCCAGAAGCCACCTAAAATTACCTCATAACAAGGCTCCCAGTGTCAGTGATTTAACTAATATACAGTTATAAGGGTAAAGCTGGAAAACAGAAAGTGTGCCTCCTGGATGTAAGAAGTAAACTGATCAAGGATCATAATTTACTGTTCAATAATCACTTGCAACAGGAGTAGAAATTAAAGTATCTACAGATAAGTTAGTCACTTTTTAAACTCAGAAGTTCATAGAGTTTCCCACTGAAGCTAAAAGGAGATCTCTTATTCCCCCTCTCCCTCCCCTCCCATAATAACTTGAAATGTGCCTAAAGCCATTTTTTCAGCATTCAAACATCAACAAAATAAGAAATAAGGCAAAAATCTGCATCTTATTTCCCAACAGAAGTAAAAAAAGTAGGCACTTAAGGCATTCAAGGTGCCATCTATATAAGCCACTAACAACTTATTTGGTTATTCTTACACAAGTGTGATAAATAACTGGAAAATGTAAGTAAGTAAAAACAATAAAATTAGTAACATTCATCAGAATGTTGGATGCAACTAAAGCATTATAGTGAATCAGTGATGGATAAGCTCAAACTAATTCTCATTTTCCTCATAAAATATATGAAGAAAAAGCCAAACTCTACGGTCCTCTCTCAGTTCTTACTCAGGAAAAGTCCCATTGATTTCAGTAGTTTTAATTCCTATGCAACTTTATAAGAGGTTAGAGCAAGGGTTAAGGTGAGTGCCAAATAAAAATTTAGGCTCAAATAATGATCCATTCTGCAACCCCAATAAAAGCAAAAAATGATAGATTTCATCTTCAAAGTTTGAGGAATCAGCTATATACAAAGCACCTGCCTCCCTTTTCTGGGACCACAAGGGTTAGTACATATATGGGAGCAATGGGGTTGAAGAGCCCCCTCTGCACACAGACACTTATACTGTAGACATTAGTGTGGCTGAGGTAGTAACTCTGAGATGACCTACTCTTTGCAAAACACCATCTCAGAGTCCCACCATCTAATGTGACCCTGGAGTTATGCCATAAACAAAACAGACCTGGGGAATTAGTTTGTGGATCACTCCCCAAAGTGAGGAGCATATTATGGGATTTTCAGGAGTTGCAGCGACAGTTTCTTTCTAAAGGAGTAATGACACTTCTGACAGAGTAAATTGAAAGGAACAGTGGGAATATTAAAGATATGCCCCTGACCCATCCCTTCCTGCACACCCCCCCCACCAAAAAAAAAAAAAAGAAAGTACTGATAATACTGGCAATAAAAGAATAAGAAAATTGATTCTTCTCTTAGCTTTTAACTTTTCCCTTGTACCCATTTACACTTTGGCCTGAATCAAGAAGCAGACTGTCATAGAGGCTGCAGAAGATGCTGGACTCAAAGTACTGGGTCCAAAGTAGTATTTAACATCTGTGCTACCTCCCTCCACTTAAACAGTATTTCCATTGTGATAATGGACACTGCTCATTGCATTTATAAGACTTCTCTTAAGAATAGAAGATTCAGGAAGTTCAAAGTTACCCTTTGTTCTTCATTTTCTTTGCTTTTCACTGTTCTCCACAACTCACCACATTTTGATTAACAACAGGAGAAAATGCATTTGCCAATAAAAACTGTAGGCAATTCAAGAAGTTGTGTCAATGAAAACAAACATTTTTCATAATACTTCAAAACCAATGACAAGATAAGAATTTGTCAGTCCTTGTAAACAGAGGAAAATTTCTTCTTCATGAAATTTAACATGAAGAATAGCAAGTAGAGAATTTGGAACACATTTGTACTTATGTAAAATCAGAAGTTAAATTCAATTTTACTGCTTTGTTATTTTTTATGGAGTTTGATTCGGTCAGAAACAGAAATGTATGACTTACTTAGTTAGCAGGATACAAACTGGGAACATTTAAAATTATATGGTGTATGTCACAAAATCACCACTGCTGTCCAACCATAGCAGCTGAAAAGAGGAGAGTGGTAAGGCAGCAAAATTTACAGTCACCTCTAATATCCCAAAACTCCACCTTTGTGGTATCTAAACCATTCTACAAAGTGGTATCTAAACCATTCTACAAAGGAAAAGCAGAGGGGATCATATGGTTCTCAAAAAATAGTCAGAATTAGTGTTAGGGACTGCCACAGAGGAACCTCTATTAAGTAAAGCAAGAACTGTTGTAAGTAGGGGTGCACCGATGAAGATCTTCTTGGCCAATACCAATAGCTGATTATTAACCAGCCATATTGGCTGACACCAACTCAATAACCAATTTACAGGAATGCAGCCAGGCAGATTGGAGAGCAAATCCCTGCAGGTAAGTCTATGGAGGGGAAGGGACGTTGGGGAGAAAAGGGGCTGAGGCTGGGGGACCTGCCCAGCCAAGGCAGTGCATAGGACCCAGGGCCAGGGCGAGGAGCAGGATGGAGCCACGGGCAGCTCATCCAGGGGATCAGTATCCCGGCACTTAAACATGGCAGTGGGGGCACTTGAACTACGGTTTATCAAATGAGCTTCAGTTCAAGTGCTACCACAACCATTTTAAAGCACAGGAACACTTTTAAGTGAAGCAGAGTCAAGCCAGGTGAGGGCAGATGCAGGCTGCCCGCTGTGGGCTCAGGGCTCTCCACTCTGCTGCCTTTACCCTGGGAGTCCCGTACTGGTCACATGCCCCCTGCTTACCCAGCAGCAGGAGGCACAACTTGCCCCCACTGCTGCCAGGCAGGCAGGGGGCATGAGGCCAGCACAGAGCTCCAGAGGAAAAGGCAGCACAGTGGAGAGCCCCAAGTCCACAGTGAGCAGTCTGCATCCATGAACAACTCTAGGGGTCCCATACTTCCCCTGGGGGATGCACGCAATGGTGCGGAGTCCTTCCCCCTCCATACACACACCCTTTAGACAAGCTGCCTGTGGCTCCATCCCACTCCCCATCCCAGTCCTGGATCCCATTCACTGCCTTGACTGGGCAGTGCCTCAACCCCAGCCCCTGCCCCACTCCCTCCCTCACTGTGGGGGCTTCAATATATCAGTGCACCTCTATTTGTAAGCACAAAAAAATCTTAATGCCCAGCTACTAGGTTCTGTTTAACAAAATCTATTCTCTTTGCAAAACAAGTATGTGATTACCCACTATCTTTTGGGCCAATTAAATCTGGGCTACTCTGCTGATACTTCTGTTCTTTATAAATAAATCTGCTGTTTCATGAAGAGCTTTTTCCAAAGATCCTTTTTTTCCCTGCTGAGTGGTATATTTGCATAAGGACTGGATGAAGAGGCATTGAAACACAACCTAGTTTTACCCCTGGAAGTGAGAGTTGCCTCCTTTCAATAAAATGTGGCAAAAATATTGTTCTCCTTATGCATGGAATAGGGGACTCTCATTTAAAAAAAAAAAAATCTAAACTGCAAAATTTATTCTTGTGCCATGTCGACAAGGAGTAAGCTACATTAGTAAACTACTATATCCATGCCAATATTACATATAAGATAAAGTCAGGATACTGCACCAACACATGTTGATCTTCCAGTCATTATGGGATTTTAGTGTTTTGGTTTTTTAGCGCTGTTTTACTTGTCTCTGGCAAATTGCCGTTAAAATGATAACGCTATCCACATTACCTCATCTTATCCACATTCTTCCTGCTACAAATTTCATACTCATGATACCAAAATAATCCTTTAATTACATCGGGGCTATATAGGCTTAAATGGGAGCAGAATTTAATGCAAGGAATTTTCATAGAGGAGTCTGTGGTATACCAAACACAAGGTAGTATAAGAATAATAGACCAGCTTAACTTGAAGACAGAAAAGGTGGAAAAGAATTGCACCTTTTATCTGATTTTTTTTTAATTTCTTTTAATTTTAATCAGGTTTCCCCATTAGCCCCATTATTGCAGACTTAGATACATTCAATATTAGGTGTTTGTATTTTTACTGTGATCATATTTAAAAACATTGATGTATGAATAGTATATCCTGCTTCTCAACAGGGTAAATTAGCTCAGATGGAACCCACACTAACCCTACTATACTCCTTCCCCTGCTTGAGCTACCACAGGTATCTTTACATAGCACTGAATACCACCATTTAGATAGATCCTTCATTTGTATATTCTCATAGGAAGAAAAAACAATTATGTTTACACTTGTGTAGGGTTGGGAAGGCTTCAAGGTCCTATCTATCTTTTTCTCCTGACCATTGTGGCGGTCGAGTGGTAGGCCGGGCTGTGGCCAGTAGCCCTGAAACGGCAGGCGGGTACTTTTGACCGATGGAGCGGAATTAGGCACGGATGCGTATTGGTAACAGATAGATTGTTTACTTACGCCACCGATGTATGGGCGCAGGCAGAGTTGACTGGCTTAGCTGCAGTTACAAACAAGTTACAAAGACTCTCTTAAACACGCAAGAGAACCGACGAAGTTCTCGTAATCGGCTTACTGCGGTACCGGGGTCAGGGTACATCAGGAGGGTCGTGTGACGGGGAGTCGCTGGTGGGTGATCAGTCCGCCAGGTTCACTCCGAGGTGCATACGGAGTGCTCGAAACTCCGAGAAATGTGCGGAGTTCTCCAACTCCAAGGTGTATGCGGAGTTCTCCAATGTGGGCGGAAACTGCTCTAATTTTTATATGGCTAGCAAGCCAATCGCTAGTCGCCAAATAGGAATAATTTAGAATCGGCCAATGGTGGTGTGCGTGTTTGCATAAAGTTGGCAGGAACTTTTTCTAAGCTGTAACTTTCCACTACTGTGGCATATAGTTACTGGGTTCTGACATAGCGGAATTTTCCACTGTGCCATAACATTCAGAATGATTGACAGCAGAATGATTGACAGCGGGATCTTCCACTATGGCGGGAGATTCCACTAAGGATCAAACCAAAGGAATGTTCCACTGTGCCATAGGCATACAACTACTTGGTTCTGACAACCATGTGCTCTCTCCCAGAAAGCTGAGTCTTTTTATGTAAAAAAGACGACCAGCTGCTTTCATGCTAATGAGGAGGGTAGCGCTCATCTCGCCAAAAGAAGACAGACTAGTAATCAAGGCTGCTCCTTACAGGGCTTGGTAAGATGGAAGTGCATGCTGCATCTTTTGAAAACACAGAGTAGGAGCTGGCAAAGGAATCATGTCTGTCTCAGGAAGCGAAGAACAACTCTACAACACAATCTAACCATTATTGTCTGAAGAGTATTTTGCAAGGAAGATGAAAGGTGCTCTGGTGCTGCATGCGCAAATCATTAATAATCTTCTCTGGTGAAGTAATATGCATTAACTTGTGTCATACTGTACTATGAGACAATTCACAACACAACTGCTAAGATATATTTCAGCAATTAACTTGCATAACAACATAGATTTAGCAAGTTTCATAAGGCAAACAGCACATGATTGTTTCATGATGCAAGGATGCTTTTCTTTTTTAAAGAAAATATCCTGTTTTCCTCTCCTTCTTCTTAAACAACTATACATGTTAGTAAACTATTCAGTGGATGGGCTAACTTATAATTAAGTAGTACTTTGGGATATATGCTCCCATGACTTACAAAACAAGCGCTATATCAACCTAGTACAAAACCTGCCTACAAAATCTGTGCACAGGCCAAAACCTCCTACTTGTTCTTCTGCCATTACCAATTGAAAACACAAAACTGCTCCCACACAGAAGATTCACAAAAGATCTGTAAAACTTAAAAACATGAAGAATGAGCTGAGGAAACGTGGGAAGAATTAGGGAAAGCCAAAGTATTACATATACTCCCTGGGTAAAACAAAAGGGCAGATATGTCTTGCTGCAGAAAAAACCCAGGGGGGTGCAAGTTATATCAGAAAACACATCCATTTGCAGAATTTCTAAGGTACTGTGGTCAGATGAAAAAAGTCTGGCCAGCTGCAAAATACTCAGAATAATTACTGTCCCAATGCAGAGGTATCCTAAGGGATTTCTTGCCATCCTAACAGGCCTATGCCATTTACATACCAGCTAAAATTATGTTATACCTCTTCCCAGTTAACACTGGCTAAAAACTGACAACCAGTTTGATCCTGCTTTGAGCACTGTCTTGCAGCAAAGCACAGTTTACAGGCATGCAAGCCATTTGTTCCACATTAAGTACCTGTGAAGTATCCAATTTAACACTTTACCTCAGAAGAATGACGGCTAATTTGAGTTAATAACCATTCAAGCTCTGTGTGTAAACAAATGCCCCAGGCCTGTTTTGATGCAAATCAAATCTCAAACTAACCAGCCCTGGATTAGACCAGTTGTCTGTTTTTAGCCTATTTTCCCAAAAGAGCACATCTCCTTTAGAAGAGCTGCCCTGCCCTGCCCACAGGAACCAGGCTGCATTAGTCACCCTGCCTGTGCTGAGATCCAAATTCCACAGTTGCAGGCAATGAGTGGGAGTCTGCATAATGAATGAAGACAAGGTCAGCAGTACTTCAGACCGTGAGAAATTCACCACGTAGCTTCTGGAAAACAATGTAGCCAACAGCAATGCCACAGCCTCTTCCCTCCCACCCATGCCCACCAGGAAAGCCATAACTGCACTGATGGTATTGAATGAAATAGAGGTGAATTCACAATCTTTGACACCTCCAACAGGTTCAGGACAAAAGGAACAAGTTTTATCTTTTGTAAGAAAGAACTGGGGATGATAAATGGCCAATAGGAGCATTAGAATACTAGTCAGAAACCCATACCTCTTCAAGGAAAAAAATATCAGAGGATGGGGAAGGATACACAGGGATCACATACACACTACAGAAGCTGCTTCATCTCAGATTTTTGAGACCCAGAAAAGCTTGCTGCACATGATGGGCTCTCACTACAAGTTCTGTCCTACAGAAAATGCAGTTTCAGATCTTCTCATAGGTAGCAATCCCAGTTCTCTAGTAACCTGAAGCACCTTTGTAGCTATGCTAAAAGGCTGGTTGACCTGAACTCTGTAGAAACCCCTCTCAGCATAAGCACAGGTCTTTGGATGATGAGAAACCATGATAGCAGCTTCTGTGGCTGCATACAAACATTCAGGGAGGTTAGATTGGGTTAAAAATGGCCACCCAATCTAATTTAGTACACCCAGGTGTGGACCTTACTCTAATTAGGTGGATGTATGTGCTAACAGTACAGAAGTCCAGGCCAGTTAAATTGGTCTAAAAATGGCCAACCAGCTCTAAGTTAATCCTGCCTCTGAGGTACACTCACCTTAGACTGAGTGGCCATTTTTAGATGGATCTCCTGTCCTGAACATCTATACAGTTACCAGAACAACCCTAGGGCTGGCAAAGACCAGCCACTGGCCTCATCCCTAGGGCTGCATATTTCCTACTCCCTCCCTGACACCAGGGTATTTGTAGCTCCCCGGCTCCTCACCCCACTTCCAAGAGGAACCAACCAGCCCCATCTCCTCAGCCCGCTACCCCTACCCCCTGCAATCCTCCAATCTGCTCCTGGTGCTGCTTTTATTGGCAGCCAAGTGAGTTAGCCAAGCAAGTAAGAGGAGGAGAGGTCATAAAGGATTGGGGGGGGGGTTGATTGGCCAGAGGTGGGGGCTGTTTGGGGGTTGGCAGGATAAAAATAGCTCCTAGCCCCAGGGGGTGGGGAAGAGAGTCCCCCATACCTCCATGCTGTCCACAGACCCTGCCTGCCCGTCCCTCAATCACCCTGATCCCTCCTGTGGACTCTACTTGTCCCCCCCAACCCCTCCTGCAGTTGCTGCCTGCCCTCTCCATCTGCCCCACATACCCGGCTTGTCCCACCAATTCTCCCCAAGTACCCCTGCATCCCCCCCCCCCGCAAGCCTGGTTGACCCCCAATCCTCCCAACGCCCCCCAACTCCTCCTGTCTCAACTTACCTTAGATCAGGTGGCCATTTTTAACTCAATCTAGCCTCCCCCTAACCTCCCTGAATTTCTGCACGTAGCCTATGTTATCATTTATTTTAGTTGCTATTCTAGAAACTCTGATTGGGTTATCTCTATATTCTGGTTACCCCAGCTATATAACAGCCCTTTGGTCGTAATAATGTGAAGGCAGCTCTGATTTTTATCAGAAATAGATTGATGCCAGGACAACTTCAAGACTGACTTCATAGTAGTTTAACACTACATTTATGTACCAGCTCCCAAATTATGTCAAGCAGTCAGCTGTAGCCACAATCTTTCCCAGGAATTTATTTTATTTTTCTCTTTAGTGCATGTTTCTAGCCATACCTCCACTTCTGTTTACTGCATGGGTAACTCCACCATTGTCACTTAATTGAGTGACATGGTATGCATTACCTTATGCTGCTCATTGACTAAACAATTTTTTGCAGATCTTAGTTCTTTCCACACCTTTTTACTACAAAAGAGGACCATATGGTTAATTAATTGTGAGCCCATAAATCATTCTGTTCATGAATCTAGATTAATATTTTAAAGTAAAAACTTCCCATAGATTTCAGCTTAAAGAATGGAATCCATTGATGCAATAATGATTTCAGTGGAGCTATACCACTTTTCACCAACTGAGGATCTGACTCTATATACGGTTTAGTATCAGCTTGGCAATCTGAATTTCGAGTGTTTGCCAAGCTGCATAATAAAAGTTGGTGTTACCAGATCCTACTGTCAAACTGTCACAAAAAAGTATGAAACACATCGTTTGAACAAATTAGGACTTTGCTCCATAATGTGTTGATATGCAGAACTGATACTAAATTAAATGCATCTTAAAAATGAAAGAATGTGGTATTTGAGAGTACCTATAATTTTAGCTCCTTGATTTGCATTGAGAAAAAAATTTTAAAAGCCCTCAACCACTGAAATGTTAGTGTATGCAACTTGAGAACACATTCATCCTGGCGGATCTTAGAAGGAAACTGCTGGAATGAAATGGGGAAAAAAAGATAATTCTCCTTTTGTTCTTTTTTGAGAGTTCTTATTTTCCTGTATTCTGGGCTGTCTCTATAAAAGATTGATGTCTGGTGTCACTGCTAGGAAGTGCAAACTGTTCAGCTTCACTGCAATCTATGGCCTCATCCTCCTGCTCTGCAGGATACCACATACTTTGGCAGCTGATATTCAGATGGGAAGCACTTTAATGGCAAGAATGAATGCCAGTGAAACCTTTTCCCACAATGTTTAAAACTCTGCATACATTAAAGCAACATAAAACTAGGATTTGTTAAGAAGAACACAGTATCTGATATAAACTCAGTTGCGTTACTGTTTTCTGCTCCTCAGAATAATATGTTGAAAGAATGGCAAACTGGAATAAATAATTGTGTGCATGAACACAATAACACAATAAGAAATATCTCCCTGGGGTAATATCTTGGGTTCTTCATGCGGTTTTTATCTGGTATATCAAATTCCAACATAATTTTTCATCTTTCTGTAAAAGATGCAATAAGACTGTGCCCTGATTAACCAGAAGTAACTACATGAAGGTCAACAGAGTTACAATAGTATGAGATGAGAATCAGAGCTGTTGAAGTTTCTCTTTGGGAGTAGTCTGAGTGATGTATTAAGTCAAGTCTCTGTCTCACATGTAGGTAGGCAAACAGGCCATAAGTTCAAAGAAGCCACATAAAATTCTAAAAACCCCAGCCTATCGATTCCAGAACAGAATTTGAAAAAGCAGGTGTTCACTCATTTTTTAGCCAATGTTTCATCAGCCACTTCTATTATCCAACTTGGTTTTCAATATGTTGGATGCTTCCCCCCCTCTGGGATGACACAAATCATATTAACCCTTTATGTTTACTTCATATTAACCCTTTATGTTTACAAAAAAAGTTCAAGAGACATTTCAGGTAGACAGAAATACGGGATAGAACTGAAGGCCCAGCCCTGCATTGGGATTAACGGTTGCAGACCCCTGTGATGTTCAGGCCTATTATCTGCAAGACTCTCTGGAGCCTGCTCTAACAATAAAGTGGAAGGGGAGAAAAAACACACTCTTGAGGTAAATTATTAAGATTCAAAGATACCATTGGTTTTAGTGAGACTCTTTATGAACACAGAATTTGGGTCTTAATCAACATTCCATGTTCACTCCTGGGTCTTTGTCCTGATCACACATTTAAAACATCTTACATTGTGAGTGGACTTAAAGTCACCTTCCATTAAAGTAAAATGCTCTTTTAAAGAATGAAACAAAAGCCTGCTTCATCTATTTTGCATATAAGTGGTACATTGTGTTCTAAGTAGTACATTGGGATCTAAGTGTGAACTTAATTCCACCAGTGCTAGCATTCCTCAATAGTTATTAACACAAACCTTGTCACTTCTGTGACTTTCTTAAGGTTAAGATGACAATATGGAATAGAGCAGAGTGAAATAGAATCACACAGACATATAGGGCATGTCTATATTGTAGCAGCAGCATTTTTCAGCCAGAGAACTCCCAAACATGCCCAAGATACCCTGCCTAACTAGGAAATACACAATGAGGATGCTCTCAGTAGGCACCTGTACACATGCCTGACAGCTCTTCTGACTTGTTCTAATTAGCTTTAGTTAAAGCACCTTTGTCACCATTTTGAAGCACAAGGTGCTGAAAACATGAGATGCTGTGGGCACTTTAATTAGAGCAGCTCCCAAGACCTGCTCTAATTAAAAGGTCCCTCCCCCGCATTGCATGTGTAAATATGGCCAAGAGACCACAACGGGCCTCAGAGGAATGGCCTCCTCAATATATTTCTGTTTGGAATGTGTTTAGACTGGGAGTGCATGGCTTGGGTACACATTTGAGGGCAACCTGACTGAAACAGTGCTGTCACAATATTGACAAACCCTTCTCCAAAAAGGGTCTGCAGGCGTCCTGTAATGACTAAGCAGGTGGTCCATTTTATTTAACAAAAATTAAGGCAGTATTTTAATATAAATGCATTTTAAATAATGAAAACAACATATTTCTTACTATCACATCTCCATTAAATCAACATAAAAAACTATTTTAGCAAAATTATTATTCAATTTCAAGCCTATTGAAATTTTTATATTTGTAAAACACAGAAAAAGCCTGCCAAACTCTGAAGTGCAGCATCATATTTCTGAATTCTGAGTTCTCTCTGCAGAACTGATCCAAAGCCTACTGCCTTCAGAAGGCTTTGGAACAAGCTCAATATAGATAACCCAATCCAAAACAAAAGGAATTTAAGTTACCAAACTCAAAAGTTACAGTCATTTAATCATATTTACTGCAAAGGTTCCAAGTCACCTAAATTATTTATGCATACATTCTGCAAGTGTCACATAAATAAAATAAAAGCAATTAAATAAAACAAAGGAGAAATAAAATCAAATGAGAAATATGCTAAAATAAAATGTGAGAAATAAAACAATTCTGCATTATCCAGTAGCCAGATGAACACTTTTATAGTACACAACATGAAAATAACAAGTATGTGTCAAAGACATCTCTAATAAAGATAGTTATTATCAGTTACCATTTTCTTCTCCTGCTCAAGACCACAGCTATAGATCTTCTATGTCATTCATGCAACTGCTAACTTCTGCTTCTTTCATTCAACAAATTAACTCTATATCAGTAGCAATGTAACTAACTACTACATGAGATTATCAGACATGGCATTGAAAGTTATATAGAAAAATAGATCAGATAAATGAGGAACGGTGAGTACACAGTACAGGCAACCCCCGCTTAAATAGTGCTGTTTCACTATAATGCTTATTTTAACTTGATACCTGATTTCACTTAGCACTCAGGGAGTTTTGTTATAACACTCTTGGTCGCCATGGAGTTGGGTCATCAAAAACACTTGCGGTCACCATCTTGGATCCTCAAATACTTTCTGTTTCACTCAATGCTTGTTTTGCTTAACTCTCGGTTTTTCAGGAACCAATTAAGAGTGCTAAGTGGAGGTTGCCCGTACAAAATTGAAGGGGAGGATGAAAAATAATGGCAAATTTTATACTCACCCTTGTACTCCCCTAACACTGGATGTAATAGATACAGCCATTCCTCAGTTGTACGAGACAGTTAACTTGCTGCTCCTAATGGGCCGAAATAATACTCAAGCCTCCGTAGAACTTAGGATCTATCCATATTCCCTCCTCTCAGACATTATCCCCTATAGCTGCAGGGAGTGGCATAAGATACTCCACAACAGATTCACTCTACTCTATCCATTTACATGGGTAGTTTTCACCCCCCTATAACCCACACACCCATATAGTTATGCCAGGATAATAGTGTTACAGTCAGAATTGATTACTATAAAGCATAAATTAGCATATTACATCAGAGGGGCTGCCTCAATAAATTTTACTTGATTTGGGACCCTCTATAGAAGACATGGAGAAGTGGAAAACCATGGAGTTAGGTTCTTAGTTGAAAAAGAATAATGAGTGCAAGCAGCTAAATTGGTGAAAGAGTTCTGGAACATGTTTCAGGAGGCCTTGGGGAAGCTAGAAGTGTCATGCATCACCTAGAAATGCCATCAGGCCAGGTAGTGAGGAAAACCTAGAAAAAAATCCTGCAACAGCTACATGGCAAGGTAAGAGCTGAAGTCAAAACCATGTTGAAGAAGGGCATAGTCAAAGAATTGCATAGCAAACAGCAAAGTCCAACAGTCATAGTCCCAAAACCACATGGACACATTTACCTGTGTATAGACTTTAAAAAGGTGAATGCATTGTTAAAATTCAATGCCCAGGACTGATGAGATGATAGAAAGGACAGGACAACCCAGCTACCTTTCAACATTAGACATGACAAAAGGTTATTTGTAAGTACCCTTGGCACCAGAGGATCAAAAGAAGATGGTGTTTGCCATACCCTGAGGCCTATATCAATTCAATCAGATGACATTTGGATTGAACAAAGCTACTGCTACCTTTTAGCAGACAATGGACAGGTTATTAATGTCTCACTGTAACTATGCAGCCATGTATATTGACAATATAACTGTGTATACCTCAAGTTGGAACAACCATCAGGAAGTCCTTCAGGTGGTCCTCCAGTAGTTAAGAAAGGCAGGACTCATGGCCAACTCAGGAAAGTGTCTAATTGGTAAAGCAGAGATGTGCTACTTGGGGTTCCAGGTTGGCAGCAGGAAGATGAGATCCCTGTTAGACAAAGTTGGAGACCTCTGAACTTACCCTCTACCCCAAACAAAGAAACAGACGAGCATTTTTGGGACTGGCCAGTTATTATTGAAGGTTTGTCTCGAATTTTGCAGAAGTGACAGTACCATTGACTGAAATGACATGAGCAGGGCCACCAACCACAGTTGTCTGGATGTCAGAGACATAAAGAGCCTTCCAAAAGGTGAAGGAAGCTCTGTGTTTGTTGCCCTCTCTATATACTCCTGATTCGGATAAGCCCCTTCTGGTACAGACCAGAGAAAGTGACTGGAGTAGTCTTGACCCATAAAGAAGGAAGGGAAGAGAAGCAAATAGTATATATCAGTCAGAAGTTGCATGAAAAAGCCTATGCTACAATAGAAAGAGGATGTTTAGCCCTGAAATAGGCAGCAGAGATGCTGAGATACTATTTGTTGGATAGGTGTTGGCTTACTTGGTATTTGAGCCTCCAACCTTATTGATCTGAGGTGAAACAGACTGGGAGGAGAGAATGCAAACACTGATTTTTTTTCTAGAATGTATTAAGAAAGGAAGAAAAGACTGGTGTGGGACAGGGTGGCTCCATGTCTTCCAGGTTCTGGAAGCCCTGGGTGGACTAACCTTGCCAACAAGGATGACCCACAATGTGGAAAAAGAAAGAGGTGACAGGTCAGAGGACAGCAGGTAGACCCAGAGGTGCTGCAGGCCGGTGAGAACAACGAAAGCAGTAGAAGGGAGATGCTGGAAGAAAGAGACCACAAGGCAGAGGGACAAAGACTGTTAAAGGTAGGGTTCTCTCTTTCAGCCAGTTTGACTAACTAACTGCTAAAACCTTGGTAGGAGTAGGACAAAATATAGGAGGCAGCTGCCTGGGTTTCAGCTGATTTCCTGTATTTCAGTTGATTTCCTGCGTTGTTAAATTTTTGAACAATGACATTGGGACTGAAAGGGCAGGCTCCTGAAGCGAGAAGCCTGAACTCAGTTGTAACTGGGAGATTGATAAGACACTTGTGGGAGCAACTCTGAAGCTTTAAAGGAGAAAAAACCCAGTACTTGTACATGTTTCTAATTCAAGAATTCTCTGTTCTTGTCAAGGTGTGGCATACGTAAACCTAAAGACAGTGCAAGGTTAAGGGTAGATGGAAAAGTGACTCCTCTTAACTTGTAGGGCCCAGAGCCTACAGCATGAAAAGTTACAAGGCGGTGGGGGGAGCTATTACAGATGCATTAAAATGCCATACAACAGCCCAATGATATCATAAATGTAAAGATAGCTGTTTTGTCACTTTGAGATCACTGGCTAAAATACACTGAAAAACAAAAGAACTGTCCTAATAAAACCTCCTGTTGCCTTCTTTAGGTGGGGCGTACCAATTGTAACTTCAGTGTATAAAAGATATTTGTTAATCTTGTAAAGCCCAAAAGTCTTGTCTATTACATAAAAAAAAAACCCAAGAAAGAAAATCTCTCTCATTGACAGTTTTTTGTTTTAATAAGAAATATGCATACGTGTATTTAAAATGTACTACCCTATTAAACAGTAAGAGTGCCAGGATTTTTCTATGGATGGCAGCATCCATCATCTGTACTTAGATCACAGGATTTCTCATGGTTTAAGATAAGCAGTTAGTCCACATTCACCACAGGGACATTAAAAGTAATGACTGGATTGATAAAGATCTCAATCCTGTGTTTCTTTTAGACCACAGACTATCATAAATGCTGTAATTTACAGCTCCTGTGCCAGCATAACTGAGTCTGGACCTTTGTCTTAATACAGCACTATCCTTTATTTTACATGCAAATCTTATAAAAAAAAGATTCACGCTTAAAGAGAAGTGAACTTTCTGTCCCAATATGTTTTGAACAGAAGAATAAAAACAAAAATAGGACATAATAACAGAAGAGGAAACCACTCAGTCTTTCAGGACTGGGTCTTACATCACCATTTAAAAACCCATTTGGGAGTCCTGGTATGTTGCCAAAAAGATGCAACATGGTCTAGTAAGATAAGGAACACTCAAAATTTCATTCTGATGCAAGATGAACTATGCCTTTAGGGAAAAGAGTAAAAGCTCCCTTTGCTTCAATTTGAAAAATTAGAATATTATTTATTTCACAAGTGTAGGTTATGCTGTTCATGGAGCAATTTGACAATAAGGACTTTCAAAATATATCCTTATTGTGGGTCACAGTAAAACAAGAAAGACTGTTACCTTGAAAAAGGTGAAGCAGAGAGGAATAAACAAGTGGGTTTATTGGCTAAACAGGTGAGTTTATTGATACAGTAGGTAAATATTTTTATGTATACCTTGAAAAAAATCAACAAAACAATAAATTTTGCATACTGTGCACACTAGTCTATGCAATCATATGCTCTGATAATTTTTAATCTTATTTTACCAATTCATAGATGTTAGGGTCAGAAGGGACCTCAGTAGATCATCGAGTCCAACCCCCTGCCCTGGGCAGGAAAGAGTGCTGGGGTCAGATGACCCCAGCCAGATGCCTATCTAGTTTCCTCTTAAAGACCCCCAAGGTAGGGGAGAGCACCACCTCCCTTGGAAGCCCATTCCAGATCTTGGCAACCCTTACCATAAAGAAGTACTTTCTGATATCTAACCTAAATCTGCTCTCCATCAGTCTCGACCTGGAATGGTGTGGGCAGTGGGGTCCCGCAGGGCTCGGTCCTTGGACCGATACTCTTTAATGTCTTCATCAGTGACTTGGACGAGGGAGTGAAATGTACTCTGTCCAAGTCTGCAGATGACACAAAGCTATGGGGAGAAGTGGACACGCCGGAGGGCAGGGAACAGCTGCAGGCAGACCTGGATAGGTTGGACAAGTGGGCAGAAAACAACAGAATGCAGTTCAACAAGGAGAAATGCAAAGTGCTGCACCTAGGGAGGAAAAATGTCCAGCACACCTACAGCCTAGGGAATGACCTGCTGGGTGGCACAGAGGTGGAAAGGGATCTTGGAGTCCTAGTGGACTCCAAGATGAACATGAGCCGGCAGTGTGACGAAGCCATCAAAAAAGCCAATGGCACTTTATCGTGCATCAGCAGATGCATGACGAATAGGTCCAAGGAGGTGATACTTCCCCTCTATCAGGCGCTGGTCAGACCGCAGTTGGAGTACTGCGTGCAATTCTGGGCGCCACACTTCAAGAAGGATGCGGATAACCTGGAGAGGGTCCAGAGAAGGGCAACTCGTATGGTCAAGGGCCTGCAGACCAAGCCCTACGAGGAGAGACTAGAGAAACTGGACCTTTTCAGCCTCCACAAGAAAAGGTTGAGAGGCGACCTTGTGGCTGCCTATAAGTTCATCACGGGGGCACAGAAGGGAATTGGTGAGTATTTATTCACCAAGGCACCCCCGGGGGTTACAAGAAACAACGGCCACAAGCTAGCAGAGAGCAGATTTAGATTGGACATTAGGAAGAACTTCTTCACAGTTCGAGTGGCCAAGGTCTGGAACGGGCTCCCAAGGGAGGTGGTGCTCTCCCCTACCCTGGGGGTCTTCAAGAGGAGGTTAGATGAGTATCTAGCTGGGGTCATCTAGACCCAGCACTCTTTCCTGCTTACGCAGGGGGTCGGACTCGATGATCTATTGAGGTCCCTTCCGACCCTAACATCTATGAATCTATGAATCAGTTTGTGGCCATTGTTCCTAGTGACTCCAAGGGGTGCCCTGGTAAACAGAGCATCCCCTATTCCAGGGGCAGGTAATTATTTTGGGTGGAGGGCCACTTACCCACACACACACACAAAACATCTACTATAACTTATTTTAATTTTATTTTAAAATATATTTATATTGATTTCTGTGTTTACAAAAAGTCTATCTAGAGGTGGCTGCATAATAGCTCAAAATACAAACCTACACTGTGTTTTGTATGGGCAATAAGGGAGTGTAAGTGGTGGGGTATAGTTGGGGGGGGGGAGAGAGAGAGATAGAGAGAGAGAGAGAGAGAGAGAGAGAGAGAGAGAGAGTGTGTGTGTGTGCATGCGTGCACACGCACATGCAGTGGGGTATAGGTATGGTGGCTGGGTGTGGGGTTATGTGGTTGAGGTGGGGGCTGTAGGAGAGTGTGGGGTTATGGTGGGTGGGGGAGAGAGAGAGTCGGGGCCAGGCTACCGGCTCCATAGCATGCAGCTCTAGCAGACTGCATGTGAGCCTCATCTAATGCAGCCAGGCAGACCACCTGCCCAGGCTCTGTGCTTCTGCAACCCCAGCCTGGGTCCCTGCTCGTCCCTGGGCAGTTGCACGGGCTCCGTATTCCCACCCAACACTGCCTTTCCCTACAGTCTTGCCCGCTGCAGCCCCCCCGCTTCCAGAAGTGCTCTCCACAGCCGCCACCACCCACCAGGGCACGCCGCCTGCCACAGCCCCACTGCAACTCCACCGCATGCCAGGACCCGCCATGGCCCCACTGCCTGCTGGAGCCCACCACAGCCCCACTGCTGCTTGCCAGGGCCCTGCCACATGTCGTGACCCCGACACTCACCATAGCTCCACCACCTGCTGCAGCCCCGCATGGCTATGCCCCCTGCCAGGTCCTGCCATGGCCCCACTGCTTGCTAGGCCCCAGCCACACAGTGGCTCTGCCACCTGCAAGGGCCCACCACCCACTATGGTCCTGCTTCAGCATGGCCATGGCTCTGCCACCTGCTGGGATCCACCACCCATGGCGGCTCTGCCACCTACCATGGCACCACCACCCACCATGCCTCTGCCGCCTGCCAGGGCCCACCAAAGCCCCATTACCCACTGGGGCCCAGCCACAGCTGTGCTGCCTGCTGGGCACCATCTCCTGCTGCAGCTCTGCCACCCACCACAATGCCACTGCCTGCCGGGGACCACCACCTGCTGCACCTCTGCTGCCCACAGCAGCTCCACCGCCTGGCAGGGCCCACCACCCACTGTGATCCCACTACCCACTGGGGCCTGCCACCTGCCACCCACCGTGGCTCTGCTGCCCACTGGGTCACACCACAGCCCTACCACTCACTTGGGCCTGGCCATGGCTCTGCCGCCTGCTGGGGCCTGCTGCCTGCTGTGCTTCTGCTGCCCACAGCAGCTCCACTGCCTGATGGGGCCCACTGTGGCTCTGCCACCCACCACAGCTCTGCCACCTCCTGCAACCCGTCATGGCCCCACTGCAGCTTTGCTGCCTGTCAGGGCCCACTGCTCCACCACCTACCGGGTCCCGCCACCTGCCGCAGCTCCACAGCAGCTCCGCTGCCTGCTGCACACCACATGGACACTGCCACTCCCCACAGCTGCCAATTCCCGTGCTGCTCCCCATGGCTCCACCTGCTGCAGCACCACTCCCTGCAGCCCCCACCACTCCCCACAACTGCCACTTCCCACCACTCTCTCCACCCAAACTTACCTTACTTTCCACTCAGATGGAGGGAGAGGAACAGCTCCAGGGGCATGAGGCCAGAAGCCACAGAGCCTTCTGGTTGGGGGCTGAAGGTAGGAGGAGGGTGGGGGGCTGGGTTTAGCCAGGGGGTTGGATGGAGCTGGGCTAGAATTGTTGCTGGCCATGTGTCATCTTTGCCAGGTGGCCATGGGCAGATAAAAATTAATTTTCTAAAATTTTTAGAGGCCCTGTGGGCCAGATAGAATGGGCTGGTGGGCCAGATCTGGCCTATGGGCTGTATTTTGCCCTCCCCCCAACCCTATTCCTTGCTGTCCTCCCTTGATAAATTTGTAGGCAGCCACAAGATCCCCTCTCAACCTTCTCTTGTGGAGGCTGAAGAGATCCAGGGTCCTCAATCTCTCCTCATATGGCTCTGCCCGCAGACCCCAAACCATACAAGTGGCCCTCCTCTGAACCCTCTGGAGGATGTCCACATCCCTCTTGAAGTGTGGTGCCCAAAACTGGACACAGTACTCCAACTGCAACCTGACCAGTGCTGCATAAAGGGGCAGTATCACCTCCTTGGACTTGTTTGTCATGCACCTGCTAATGCATGATAAAGTGCTGTTGACTTTATTGATCACTTTGTCACATTGACGACTCATGTTCATCTTGGAATCAACAGCAACTCCAAGATCCCTTTCCGCTGCTGTACTGCTGAGGTCTGCCCCCAGCCTGTAAGCATGCTGATGGTTCCTTCTCCCTAGGTGTAGCACGTTGCATTTGTCCTCATTAAACTGCATCCTATTCTGTTCTGCTCGCTTTTCCAGCCTGTCCAGATCTGCCTGGATTTGTTTCCTACCTTCTGGTGTGCTAACTTTGGTATCATCAGCGAACTTGGACAGAATGCTTTCTGTTCATTCCTTCTGTGTTTGTTACATATATTAACACATCTTGGCTTACACTAAACTGTAACCTCTGGGGAATTATATTGTTTTCTATTTATACAGCACCTAAAATAATAACAGCCCAACATGACTAGAATCTTTGGGGACTAAAATATTCTAAGTAAAAAGAAACTGTATGAGATCTGAATAATCAAAGTTATAAAGGAAAAATTGGGTTGAGTAGAAAGGTGTTCAGAAACAGACATTTGATTCTGGAATAAAATAGGACTTTAGGAACAGAGCTCAATGAAAATGCAGGTGGTTAGGATTATAATTAACCAGTCAAAAAGGGCAGGCAGGTTGGACCAGATGGCCTTTTCTATTACTAATATTACTTATGTTCTGATTCATCTGCACACAGTTACAAATAACTTACCTGTTCACATATTTCTGACTCAAATTACATAAAATCAATGCTCTCGGTTTACTTGCACATGAAAAGTTATCACAACACTGTCTGTAGTTGTATTTAATAATTTACAATGCTGCCTACCTAAAAAGGTAAATCTTTGGTGTAACAGAAGCAGCCCTGCATTTTGCAATACAAATCAGTGGGTAAACCATATAAAAAGGGAGGAAAAATATCCTCTTAATCTACTGGATTAGCTGCCACTACATACAAACAAGAATCTAAAGTTAAACCATACGTCCTGCATTAAACGAATCATTTTTGCTTTCTGAATTCTAGAAGTAAAGTTAATGGGCATGACTATCCTTCAGTCACACAGATTGCATGACACCAAACTCTACTACCATACCAACCGTATCTAAATCTGTCCTTCATCTAACATGGGTCACTGACTGCAAGGACCATAAATTCAGTTTGAGGAAGGCATTTCACAGGTGTAAGAAAACATTTAATGTCTTTAAGATTCCAATTTGCATAAGCTTCTTTCAAAGGCCTGAAAAGTCAGTTTCCTCATATGAAAATAGAGAATATTGAAGCCTCATTGAACAATAAGAAAATAAGTAATTTTATGCTGATAAAGTATGTTTTTGTTGAGAATTGCTATTATAATGTGCTAAAATCTTAAAAGTACAAATACAAGGTATTTCCCAGTGCTCTGGAAGAACCTACAAGCTATATTTGGGTGTACAGCAACAAATCAAAGTAACAACCAACATGAGGGAGGAAGATCAAGGTATTAAGTCATTAATATTATTGACTGCATTAGTTAGGTGCCTGCTCTATCTGCATCTGAAAATGGTAGCCTGTGCTTTTATATGACAAGATGTACTATCAAGGGTACAGTAAATGACCTCAACCCTGCACCTTTTCAAAGTTTATAAATTACTTGGCAATTAAAGCATAGTAAGTGTCACATTAGATACTGAACTACTATAGCAAGTGAGTCACTGCATCATAGAATCATAGAAGTCGGGTCGGAAGGCACCTTGTAGATCTTCAAGTCCGACCCCCTGCCTGGGCAGGAGGGAAACTGGGCTCAAGTGACCCCAGCCAGGTAGGCATCGAACCGCTTCTTAAAGACCCCCAGGGTAGGAGCCAGCACCACTTCCCTTGGAAGTCGGTTCCAGATCCTAGCCGCCCTAGCTGTGAAGTAGTTCCTACGGATGTCTAATCTAAACCTGCTCTCCAACAACTTGTGGCCGTTATTCCTTGTTATCCCGCAGGGCGCTAGGGGAAACAAGGTCTCCCCCAAACCCTTCTGGTCCCCCCTAGTGAGTTTACAGACAGTCACCAGGTCCCCCCTCAGCCTTCTCTTGTGAAGACTGAACAGGTTCAGGTCCCGTAGCCTCTCATTGTAGGGTCAGCCCTGCTGTCCCCGGATCTTGAGGGTGGCCCTCCTCTGGACCCTCTCAATGTTGTCCACATCCCTCTTGAAATGGGGCGCCCAGAACTGGGCACTACTCCAGCTGCGGCCTGACCAGTGCCGCGTAGAGCGGAAGGATCACCTCCTTGGCCCTACTTGAGATGCACCTGTGGATGCACGATAGGGTCCGGTTAACCCTGCCGACCGTGACCTCGCACTGTCGACCCATGTTCATCTGGGAGTCAATGATGACTCCAAGATCCCTTTCTGCCTCCGTGCTCTCAAGAAGGGAGTTTCCCATCTTATAAGTGTGCTGCCGGTTACTACTGCCCAAATGTAGCACCCTGCACTTGTCAGTATTGAAACGCATCCTGTTTTTGTTAGCCCACCCCTGCAACCTATCCAGGTCTTTCTGCAGTCTTTTCCTCCCTACTAGCATGCCCACCTCACCCCAGATTTTGGTATCATCAGCAAATTTGAACAGGTTGCTTTTCACCCTGTCGTCCAAATCGCTGATAAAGAAATTGAACAGAGCGGGCCCAAAGACCGAGCCCTGGGGGACTCCGCTGCCCACTTCCCCCCAGGTCGAATATGACCCGTCACCACCACCCTCTGAGTACAACCGTTCAGCCAATTCACAATCCATCTGACCGTGTAGGCATCGATGCCACAGTTGCCTAGTTTTTTAATGAGGATGGGGTGGGAGACAGTGTCAAAGGCCTTGCTGAAGTCCATCAACTCAGAGTTTACAGAAAGTTATTTCAGGTGCAGGAGTAGGAGACTGGGTTTCTAGAATTTCTAAGTTTCCATGGTCAAGCACTGGTAGCAACATATGGACCAATGGAAATCATAATTTTTAGGGCCAAATCTGGGGCTATAGAAAACTGTTCCTGTTACCTAAGGAAGGTATGTATGACTGAGGCAAAGAGCTGTCTTCAGCTATTGTTATTCTTAATTACTACATGAACACATTATTCCTTATTGCTCTTCTACAATGGAAATAATTAAGAAAGAGTCTGAACCCCCACATAATCTTTTGGATATATAATCATCATTTCCATCATAGACTACAAAACAGCAAAGCCCTTAAGCATAAGCTTGACATTACTTTAACATTGATTTGAATTGGATTTATGCATATGCTCAAGTGCTCTGGTTTATAGGAACATAACTATTTGTGCACTTAAGGGCTTTGTAGTTTGAGGTCATAAAGATTTAAAGAGAAAAAAAATTAAAACATTTCCATTATTCTTAGCCCTATGTGCACCCCAGCCTTTGTTTTTACATATATATCTATATATAGATCTCTATATAGTAAATATTGCATTTCTTATTCTGACAACTCAAACGGGTAAGCATTTTTTGGCTTTACCCTCACTATACTGATTAATTCATACCATGGCAGTTCAACACAATAAAAACATTTAAATGTGAAGAACCCAGTTACAAAAGCTATTATGCTGTAAAATATGCTAAAAAAGTAAGTTCTGGACATTTTGTTGACAACCACAGCTATCATCAGTATGTGATCATCTGACAAAATATTATGTTAGTGTCCTGTATACACAGATGTCAATTTATGCTGATTTGATTCTGAATTCACACATTTTAACAATGCTTTTTATTCTGGGCCACTTGTTCCACTCTCCTTTCATATAGCAGAAGACAGCAGAAGGCTCTAATCATGTAGCAAAGGATTAGTATGTTGAGAGAGAAGGATACAAGCGGAAAAACAGAGGAATTAAAGGCTCTGAAAACATTTTTTATGCAGGCCATTTTTATATGGTTTTCTACAGGAAAAGAAAGTCATACAATCCTTTTAATGTATCCATGCATGGCATCAAACATCCCATTTGTTATCAATTCATCAACATGAATGTATGCTTTGTCTGCACAAAGGAAAGTAAATAACAGAAACATTTCCTCACACAAAACTCTCATTAAGACTGTTAAATGCTAAGGAAGTTTCATGATCCTATTATACTACACGTTCCTAAACAAAACTCTCTGTCTATATTAATAACTGAAAAGGAACCCAATCAACAGATCAAACCAAACTTAGATCCCAATCCTTTTTCCTGCTTTCCAGAACCCTACTCACATCAAGTGAGCTGAACCCGAGGGTCAGGGCTCTGTGTAGTCTATGACAATATTAGGATCTTAGTGCGTATGTACAATTTCATTTTCAGAAAATTTGTCTATGCAAATTTAGATCCTTATTCAAAATCATCTCAGGAAAATTTCTTTAACAAAAGCTTTGATGATAGCCTCTGTTTTGATTAAGCTTAATAATATATCAAAAACATTGTCAAAATAGCAGAGATGAAGTAATATCGTTTTTATTATTATTTTGTAAGTAGTTCTGCACTATACTGTTGCTGAGAATTACACTTTCTTTTAGACATTTCTTGAGCATTTCCATTCTAAACTGTTTTATATCAATCCAATGTTAGAAATCTGCTCTCAGCAGGAAGCTGGCATAAAAGTTGAGCTCAAAAGTGATTCCCTCCAAGTTTGAGGCCATAGCAGAAGCATTTATGACGAGACCTGTCAGATTCCAATGAATCTGTAAATTCTGCTAAATACCTTGTCACAAGGACACAAAAAAGCAAGGACCCCAATGGTTTTTCACATGGGACTCTATCCTGAGGTGCTGAGCACTTTGGCCCTAATCCAACAAAACATTTATGGAGTGAGCCCATGACAAAGAAAATTAAATTAAATTAAATATAAATTTGGAAATTAATTTAATACAGACTGCACTGTTAAAAATAGCATTGATATCTGTATTAATCCAGTCACTACTTTTCAGTAGGATTTTTGTAGTCAGACTAGTTACTGACACTATTTTAAATAAAAGGAAGAATCTTTTATGAAGAAAACTCCCACCAACTGAAGAAGGCCTGCACAGTATATGTATGAAGGCCATATGGAATCATAACGAGCAAGACAGCTATCTTCAGAAAAATTCTAAATCGCCTTACATCAGAACTTGAATTATGCCAATTTGAACACCCCACTGATAAAAGATTTTTCTTTTTTCATTTGGTATTACTAAAAAAGGACATTTATAATAGAAGTACACTGAAGCGGCAATGACTTATAAGTCTAAATGAGAAAAGCTGGGAATCATGGAATTATAGCTAAAATTCCATCATTAGTCCATTCTCTTCTGCTTGGCTGTTACATAAACATAGTTTGCCCTCCAGGGGTCTCTACAATACCCAAGCTCACTCGGTTGTATCACAGACAACATTTCAATCTTGCTTTGAACTTTCTATTTTTAATTCACTGATAGACTATGGCAACAAGAGGTTGTAAAGCCTGGAAAAAATAATGGGTCTCTTTGGGAACCCTGAAGAGCACTAACAAACTTTCTTTAACTAAAATCTGTATTGATTTCCCAGTTTTGTTGTCCCATGGATGTTTGGAGCTTGTCCACAGATGATCAACTGCATGGTCCTAGAGACATTCATTGTATGATCTTATGCTCCATAGCATTTTCAAATGAAGTGGTTTCTTGTTGTCCTGAGTGTAACAAATTTCTACACCCACAGGTCTGTTCCAAGCAATGTTTACTCAGATCAAGCTATTACACTCTGTGATTTGGCCAAAGAACTACCAAAACTTACCCTAGACCTCCCAGTAGAAAAGTCACCTTTTGAAATACACAGCACATTAATTTCACATCTGCTAGTAACAGCTAGATCCCTTTACAGCATGCCAGTAGGGATAGACAGAGAACACATCTTTTCCCAAGTTTTTCCTGGAATGGATATTGAAAATATTGAAGGGAGCTGCTACTAGAAAAATTATAAGAAAAGATAAAAAGACAGACACTTATTTGGAAAGATAGTTCTCATTTACTGGATTTTCTGACACAGAAAATTCCAGTCACTGGGGCAACAAAAATCCACATGTTGAGTATTGAAGGCTTAGGGCCTGATCTTCAAGCCTGGTGATCTGAGCCAGCAAAAGCTCTGAATTATGCAATTTGGCGATTGCCTCCAAGTTGTCACTGCAGCAATCAAGGACTGGCCAAAAGTAGCTTCACTATACCCCTTGCCTTTTTTAGCAGACCAGAAATAAATTTGATACAGAAGCTACTGTATTCACAGCCCCATAGAAGCCACAGCACCCCATGTCATTCAGGGATTTATTTATGCCAGAGATTCACTCAAGTCACTTTGGATACTCAGGCAAGATAGCTTTCACATTTCCTTTATCCTCAAGAAGGAGCACAAAACAGCTAGAATTACTAGCACAAAATATTTAGAAAATAGCAAGTCCGTTCTGGTCCTTACGAGACACAGACACAATAGGCAACACAAGGAGCAGATAAGACTGGTCTTGTTTCCAAACTCAAAGCAGGGTTACTGAGTTGGTTAATTAAATCATGCTAATGTAAAACCAGTTCAGGCCCATAAAACTTTTTCAATCCACAAGAATTCTCTCCCATACGTAAACATATGATGCAATGACTAAGACCCATCAAATGCCTGGCTAGGAACAGTCTAGAGTCTCCAGTCTGGAGACGTGAAGAGATGGGATCTACATGATAAAGAGGGAAGAGTGCCTTTGTTTGGAAACCTAGTAAGAAGGGCTTTAAATTAGGTTCACCAGGAGATGGAGACAAAAGCCTAGAAGTAAATAAAGAGCCTAGGGACCTAGATTAAAACATAGTAAGGGGAAGCAATAATGGAAGACTTACCAATCTTCTCAAAAAGAGGGTAGGGCAGTCAATTACCGGATATATTTATACACTAATACAAGAAATATGGGAAACAAATAGGAAGAACTGGAGGTCCCATTACAAGCACAGAATTATGATGCAATTGGGATTATGGAGACATGATGAGATAGTTCACATGACTGCAATATAGTCATGGATAGATACAGCTTGTTCAGGAAGAATAGGCAAGGGGAAAAGGGGGAGGTGTTGTATGCAATGTACACATGTTTGGAGGTGCGGTATGAAATAGAAGGTGAACTGGCTGAAAGCCTCTGAGTAAAGGACAAAGGGGAGAGGATCAGGGGGATTTTATGGTGAGCAATTGCTATAGGCCTCCAAACCAGAAGGAGAAAGTGGATAAAGTCTTCTCTAAACAACTGATAGAAGCTTCCAAATCGCACATCTGGTTTTCATGGGGAACTTTAATTATCAGTATATCTGCTGGAAGGGAAACAGAACAGTGCAGAAGCAGTCCACCAAATTCCTAGAGTCTCCTGGGGGTAACATTTTAATATAGACAAAAGAGAGACCAACTAAGGGGGAAGCTTGTCTTGACTTCATGCTCACAAACAGGGAGAAACTGGTTGAGAATGTGAAAGTGGAAGGTAACTTGGATGACAGTGATCCTGAATCAATAGAGTGCAAGATACTAAGAGGCTGGAAGAAAGAGAGTTGCAGATACTGGACTTCAGAACAGCAGACTTCAAACAAACTCAGGGAACTGGTGGGCATGATTCCCTGGGAGGAAGTCTGAGACAAAAAGGAGTCCAGAACAGCTGGCTGTACTTTAAGGAGGCCCTCTTAAGGGTGCAGGAACAAGCTATCCCATTGCAAGAAAGAATGGGAAGTGCAAAAGGAGACTAGTCTAGCTAGACAGTGAACTCAGAAACTCAAAAAGGAATCCTATAAAACGTGGAAACTTGGTCATGGTATTAGGGAAGAATACAAGAGTATCACACCAACATGCATAGAGAAAAACAGGACAGCCAAGGTGCAGTTTGAGATGCAGCTGGCAAAAGTCATAAAAAGGCAATAAAAAAGGATTCTTCAGGCATGTCAAAAGTAAGGGGGAGACCAAAGAAACCATAGGTGCCTTACAGAATATGGAAGGCATTCTCATTATAGATGATACAGAGAAGGCTGAAGCATTTTATATCCCTTTTACTTCAATTTTTGCAAACAGGGAGCTATTAGAAGACCAGTTCAGTTGGCAGCAAAGATAAGGAAGGAAACAAACAGCCTACATCAGTAGAAGTCCAGGTTACAGTTTACTTATAGCAGCTAGATGCTATCAGTTCAGTAGGGCTGAATGGGATGCACCCTAAGATACTGGAGTTGGCTGTGGTCTTTTAGAGACATTGGCTATCCTCTTTGAGAATTCATGGAGGTTGTGAGGTCTCAGATGAGTGGAAAAGGGAAAATACAGTACTCATCTTTAAGAAAGGGAATAAAATTAGTGAGCCTAACTTGTATACATGGAAAGATCATGAAGTAGGTCCTCAAGGAATCTACAGTGAAGCACCTAGAAGAGAAAACAGCCGCCAGCATAGCTTCACCAAGAGCACGTCATGCCTGACCAACCTGATGTCTTTCTATGATAGGATGACAGGCTCTGTGGGTAGGGAGAGAGCAGTGGATGTAATATACCTTGAATTTAGCAAACCTTTTGACACGGTCTCTCATGCCGTTCTCATTAATAAGCTAAGGAAATACAGACTACTAGACAAAAGTACTGTAAGGTGGATATAACTGGATAGATCAGTGTACTCAAGGAGTAGTCATCAAAGGCTCAATATCTAGTTGGGAGAAGGTATCAAGTAGGGTTTCCCAAGGGTCTGTTCTTGTTCTGGTACTACCATGTCCTCTGGGTGCTCCTGAGAATCAGCTCCAGCTGAGTGATGTTCTGCCTCCCACTGCTTGCAGCAACTGCTGCTGACTTTACCACTCAAGCCTGCTCTTATTGCTAGCAGCTGAGCCCTCTCTGTTGGGGGTAAAATCAGGCCTGAGTTCATGGTAAGGCCATCTAGCTCTAAGTAGGTCATCAGGTGACCTTTATTTGACCTACTATCTGTGAAGCAGGAACAGACCACCTGAAGAGGTGCTAGGGGAATGTGCCATGTGCACACAAGCATACTGTGTGCAGAGTCCTGTAGAATGGGGTGCAATTCCCATTTTGATTGACAGTGTGTGTGTGTGTGTGTGTTGAGAGGGGTGAGTGGCATGAGGAGAGAATCTGGGTGCGCCTGTGTACGCTGTGAGGGGACTGGAGAGTGAGTGAAGGTGAGAGAAGGAGCATGAGATCAGTCTGAGTCAGTGTGGCTGGGTAATTCTGTGAGAGAAAGAGGGACTGTGTGAGTGAACCATGGACGTACGTAGAGCAGAGTATCTGTGACCGGTGAGGCTCCACCAGTTCCCACTATTGGAGATCTTCTGTCTCCCAGCAAGAGTGATTAGGGTTGGCTCCCAGACTTTTTCCCCTCTGAGTGCGCATGGCCATTATACTAGCAACCCTACACTCTTTACTGTATCGTCCATTTCCTCTTTCTTTTCTCCTACTTCTTCCCCCTTCCCAAACATGGAAGGTAAGCTGCCACCGAGTGATCATCTGTGGCGTGGTCTACATTCACAGTGATCCAAGGCAACCAAGATCCAGAATCTAATGAAGTTTATAATCACTTCTATAATAAAGTTTATTCCCCTCCTTGAGGGAATACAGTTTTCTTGAGAGTATCAAGCTTTCTTAAGGTTGTGGGAAGGGTATAGGAAAACTACTTTGTTAAATAGATGTTAAATTAGATGGGTATAGGTTAGGAATTATAGGAAGAGTTTTAGATTAGATAGATATAGGATAGGAATTATAAGAATAGTTGAACTGGGTTTGTACTTTGTTCTTAGTAAGTGTTATTACTTGTTCTTACCTACCTTTATTCAATAAACCATTTAATTTGGTTCAGATATATATTTGTGTACATTTTTCTTATTTAGTCATATTTAATCAACAATTGTGTAGTAAAAAGACGTTAGCCCCCATAATTTTGCAGTAATGCTTGAGCAACAACCATATGATAGAAGTGTCTTATGACCATCTTATGACCCTTTTGTGTAAAGATCAGGAGGTCTAATGTCCAAGCTGTGGTTCTTACTGCTTGCCTTGCATTTTGAAATTATCTCTGTCCAGTGCCTTAAGGTTACGTTAAGATAAGAAGTTACTAAAGTTTAACTAACTTTGTTGAAATTGCTCTTTTCTTCTGAGCACGCTGCAATTCTACCTTTGAGTGCGCATGTACTAACCCTGATAAGTCACATTAACCAATAACTAGTTAAGTACAGCCTACAAGATAAGACGTCACAATTAGGAACTGGTACTGCAGCCAATAAACTTCTAGTACATCAAGACTCTGTTGAATGTAAGCTATAAAAATGTGATTCCAGGCCGGACTCATCGTCGGCCCTGATTTGAGCTCTCTGCTCCTTGGTCAAACTGTTTGCAAACAATAAACCTAGATGGACCCAGCCTGTATGTATGTGTGACTCTTTCCTTGAGGGTAATTGAACAAGCCTCCAGGGGAACGAAACTAGCTGTTTTGGCAACAACTGTCAGGTTGATTGGATGGTGATAGATACGCCCTGGTCAATTCATTAGCCGGTGCCAGGCCAAGAGTCATCCCACTTGGAAACTGGACTATTGGGTCATCTGTTGATCGGGTGGTCTCAGTTAGGTGCTAACTAAGTCCAGCTCCAACATCTGCTCCAGTCAGGCAGTCTCCTACTGGTCATGTGACTCCTGATTGGGAAGTGCAACCACCTTCAGGCTGCCTCTGCTGCCTACTCAGACCCTTTGAGTGGCAGGCACCACAGGTGTTCTACTGCAAACAAGCACCCAAAGGTGCCCTGCCATACACATTTTTTTATTTAACCATATGTTTTTATTTTTTTGTTAAGATGCTTTTTAAAAAAAAATAACCCCATATAAAGAAAGTTTTAATTTAAGATATGTTAAAGCTCACAGATATCATCATGGAATAGGGATTATAACTAGGAGTGTATGGATAAAGATTTTTTGGGCTTATACTGATGGCCAATTATTATTGGCCAATGCCAATCCAATTGTTGATATGCAAGCCTGGCAGCTTGGAGAGCAGCATTTGGCTGGCAAGTCTGTTGGGGGGAAGGGGGGAGATCGAGGCCCCCACAATGAGGGTAGGAGTGGGCAGGGGCAGGCACTGCATAGATGGGGTAGGGCAGGACATGGGAACAGAGCTGCGAGCAGCAGCCTGTCCTTGCCCTGCTCACAGATCCGGGGGGCATATGGCCCCCCTCCATGCCTCTCCTAGGGGTTCACACAGCAGTGGGAGCCCCACTTTCCCCGCCCCCTTGCACAAGCTGCTCACAGCTCCATCCCACACCCCACCTGTGCAAGACCTGCCCTGCCCCAGCCCCACTCCCTCCCTCACCATGAGGGCCTCGATCTGCACCCCACCCCATGCCTCTTCCCTCCACCGCCCCTTCCCCCAACAGACTTACTAGATGGATGCTGCTGTCCAAGCTACCAGGCTGCACTCCTGGCAGTGTGCATGCTGAGGCTGTGCCCATGCATGCAGCATTTATCATCGACATTAATAGGCCACATCAGCCAAAAAAAGACAATTGCCAATAATATCAATTTTTCTTTTATTGGTGCACATATAATATGGACTGATATAGCTGTACACCTCTAATTATAACTTCTAATTATATACTATTTGAGACAATATATTAATGTACCCTTTTTAGAAAAGTTTTATAAATAGGTCACAACAGGCCATAGTTTTATAAATAGGTCATATCAGGGGCCCAATCTTATGGGGTTGCCATAAGCTCCTCTACAGATTAGTAAAGATTAAAGAAACCACTCTGCCCAATGAGACTCTGTGCTCAGTCTAGAAGATCTGATTAAGCATCTTTATGATGCTTAGTTTCTGTTCTCACACTATGGATCTGGGTCTCCAGAGATAACATCCTTTTTAACAGCAGTATATGGAGATGAGAGGTAACAGACCTGATTACTTACCCATCAGCCCTATTGCCTCTCTGCAAGTTTGCATACACAGTCAGGCCCTTACCTTCCTCTAAACGTGCCAAGTTTCAAAAAGTTAAATGAATAAAGGATATCAAACAACAAGAATGAACTTTTTGTAGAAAACAATGATTAAATCAAGACTTCCTGACCAGTGATTTAAATTGATTTGATTTAAATCAAACCCACCCTGAAAAAGCCAACAGGTTGCTGGGTTGTATTAAAAGGGATGTCACTTGCAAATCAAGGGAAGTGATTCTTCCACTCTAGTGGTAGTAGTGAGACATCACCTGGTAGTGTACTGTGTCATTTTGGGCCCCACACTTCAAGAAGGATGTGGACAGTTTAGAAAGAGTCCAGTACAGATCAACAAAAATGATTAGGGACCTGGGAAGAAAAACTTGTGATGTCCCTTCCAGTCCTGCTTTCCTAGGATCCTAAATGATCTTTCTTTCTTCCCCCAGTGGAATCATCCTTCAGTACATATATAAAGGTTTCTTTTTTTTAATTCTTTGTAACCTGATGTCTCATTTCCCCTTTAAAGTCCATTTTATGTAAAAGTCAGAAAGTGCTAATGAACATGGAAACCTTACAATGAGATTTTTTTTCCTAGGACTCTTGTCAATATGAATAAACTTTAAAATGTCAACTATTTATATAGCAATGTGACCATGGTCACTATTTTTTATTAACGAATTAGTCCTTGGGTATATTGCTCAAGTGATGACAATAACATCTGAAAAACAAAATTTCAATTTATTATGGACAAGTTCTGCTGGGTTCTATTAGGAAATATTTTTAGAAGTAAGGCAGCTGAAAGTGGAAAGGTCACAGACAGAAGACCTAACAAAGCCTGTTAAAGGTAAAGCAGACTTACATATTTTCCATTAAAGATTTTCAGCCCAAGTAAAAACAGTTATGTAGTCACCTTACCATGACAATTGCAACTGGGAAGACAAAAAAAATCTAATGATACCTTGCTTGTAAAAAACTGTTCCCACAAATGAGAAAAAATTTACAAACCTAGGCGGAAGGGAATGAGGTCATCATGAAGAGGCTGCAAAGGACTAGCTGAATTCTATCTGAAGTGAGGAATTGGTAAAACCCTTTAGAGAAAAATATGCATATGTATATATTGGGTGTGTGTGGCCTCATACTTCTATGGGATTCAGGCAAATAAAGCACTGCACCTCTGCAGAAACACATACAGCATAGTCATTTAAGTTGATTAAAAAGAAGACCAAAGGAAGCATTAATACCAAAAATCAAAAATAACCTGAACAGAATCTATATTTGCATTCTTGTGAATACCTCTGTAGATTATATTCTGTGATACCAAGTACAGTATAACCTCATGAATCCAGCATGCTTGGGACTTGCCAGAAATTTGAAAACTCCAGATTTTTTAAACCAGAGTGGTGGCTGGTCCCAGAGCAGTGGCCACATGTGGAGCAGTGGCATGGGGTGGTGGATGGCAGCAGCTGCCTCCACATGCAAGCTTCCCCCTCTGCTGCTCTAGGACCAGCTGCCACCTCTCCCTGATCTAGTGTAGTTTTTAAAAGTGCCGAATTTTTGAGAATTCCAGATTTTGATATCTGGATTTATGAGGTTATACTGTATTTAATTTAAAATGATCAGTTACCAAATTCAAAACTTGATCATTTTCTTTTTTACCTGAAGGAAAATTGAAGAAACCCATTTATTTAGAGGTACAAAATTAGGGTGATGCAAAGTAATTTAGCCATTTCCTATTAAAATTAATGCTACTCTTTCTGCCTTTAGAAATTAATCTTCCATTGTTTTGGTAGTGTAGGAGTGTTATTGTAGCCATGATGGCCCAGGAAATATGTGAGAGGCAAATTTTTTTGTGGGTGATATCTTTTATTGGACCAGCTGCAGCAAATCCAAAAAAAGACATCATGAACTCTTTTCTTCTCACAACCTTCCAATGTGATATATTAAAAATACATACTAATTTAACATATTTTAACAATTAAATTGTGGTTTTCTGTGTAAAAAGGAATATTTCAACATAATCTCTGTCATTTACCAAAAAGTTATCTAAGGGCCACATCACATTTTACACTTCAGATAAGATAACTAAACTTAAAACGCAAGCATCTCAACAAGCAAGCAATACAACACGCTAAGTGCAATTACATCATAGCAAAGTTACGATTGGGAGAAGTATCTCCAGAGTGTATTAAGTGACAAACATTCAGCTATCATCTGACTGTCCCACAGAGACCATATGAGCTCCAGATTCCTGTGGTGCAGGGACTAGGGACCAATAATCTACTGATTGTCAGTCCCAGCCCTAACTTTGCACAAGAGCCAGCTCAAGACAGCCAGCAGCAGAAACCTGGGTCAGCCCACGGATCCAGCAAAAGGTGCAGATCCAGCCACGGGAGCAGCACCCTCTCCAAGACTCAGCTCCCTGTGCCTCCCCTCCACACACTGGCAAGTGCTCCTGGGCTGCATAGTGGGCACCTGCTGGCAGAGGAGGGTGGACTTCTAGCATGGGGGTTGCATATCCTAACACACAGATGATGTGCGAGCTGTGGCACTCGGTGCCAGGATTGGTGGGGTGGAGGTGGAGAGGAGTGTGGCAAACCCTTCCGAGAATGGGCTGATATTGCAGTATTACTGTGCAATTGCTCAGAACACATTCTAACTTTCAATTCAGCACGGTAATGCTTACTATGATCCAGACAGAACAAGTACTAAGTGGCCCATGTGATGAGAGCCAAAGTAAGAGTGTTTTTAACAAGCTGAGAGGCATTTCTGTGGGTAATAACTTTTACTGGACCAGCTGCTTGATTGGGATAGATTTAGACTAGCTTTGAGATATCACAGAATCCTTCCATGGATCTCTGGGAGAGAAGTGGGCACAGTAAAGCTAAATAGCAGATGGAACAAGGGCATGTGCAAAAGCTCCATATGTAAATAAAAACAGGATACAAGACAAAATTATCAGGTAGCCAACGAACAAGCGAAATATAGTAAAAATCTGCTAAATCTAAGAACAGAATCATTCAAGAGGATTGTTATCATTTGTGAAGCATGGAGATTAGTGAGTATCAAGTACACTACAATGAACCATGAAGTCATTGTCTGTGTTGAGTCCCTGGCTCTTACTGTCCAATAGTACCTAAACTACCCAGACATCTGCTGGGAGACGCAGACGGCAAAGTCCCACCGTTCACGCAGGTTTCTAACCTGTGTACAGGACCTCCACCTGACACAGGAGGTACACAGTCCCACTAGGGGAATGCCTTACTTGATCTGGTATTGGCAACGGGGGATGACATGGTAGGGGACCTACAGATCGGTAGCCATCTGGGGGACAGTGATCACCTAATAATAGAATTCTTCATAAGACATCGAGTGGGTAAGGTAACTAGTAGGGTGAAAGTGCTAGACTTTAGGAAAGCTGATTTCAATGAACTCAGGCGATTAGTCAAGGACGCACTGCAGAGTAGTAGTTTTGAAGTGATGGGAGCCCAAGAAGGGTGGCTGTGCCTTAAGGAAATGATCCTTCGGGCACAAAGCGAGACGATCCCGATGCGAGGAAAAAGAGGGAAAAGGGCCAGGAGGCTTCCTTGGCTGACCAGAGAAATCCAGAGCAGCCTAAGGGCCAAAAGGGGAGCACATAAAAAGTGGAAACAGGGAGAGATCACCAAAGACGAATATACCTCCTCTGCTCGTGCTTGTAGGGAGGCAGTTAGATGGGCCAAAGCTACCATGGAGCTGAGGATGGCATCCCAAGTAAAGGACAACAAGAAATGGTTTTTTTGATATATAGGGAGTAAACGGAAGGCCCAGGGAGGAATAGGACCCCTGCTAAATGGGCAGAAGCAATTGGTGATGGACGGGGGGACAAGGCTGAACTCCTCAATGAGTTCTTTGCCTCAGTGTTCCTAAGCGAGGGACACCACAAGTCTCTCACTGGGGCTGTAGAGAGGCAGCAGCAAGGTCCCAGACTACTATGCGTAGACCCTGAGATGGTGCAGAGACACTTGGAAGAACTGGATGCCTTTAAGTCGGCAGGCCCGGATAAGCTCCATCCAAGGGTGCTGAAGGCACTGGCCGACATCATTGCACAGCCATTGGCGGGAATATTTGAACGCTCGTGGCGCACGGGCCAAGTCCCGGAGGACTGGAAAAGGGCCAATGTGGTCCCCATTTTCAAGAAGGGGAGGAAGGAGGACCCGGGCAACTATAGGCCAGTCAGTCTCACCTCCATCCTTGGCAAAGTCTTTGAAAAAATTATCAAGACTCACATTTGCGAGAGCCCGGCAGGACAAATTATGCTGAGGGGAAACCAGCACGGGTTCGTAGCAGGCAGATCATGCCTGACTAATCTAGTTTCTTTTTATGACCAGGTTACGAAACGCCTGGACACAGGAGGAGGGGTGGATTTTGTATACTTAGACTTCAGGAAGGCCTTCGATACGGTATCCCACCCCATACTGGTGAACAAGTTAAGAGGCTGTGACTTGGATGACTACACAGTCCGGTGGGTGGTGAATTGGCTAGAGGGTCGCACCCAGAGAGTCGTGGTGGATGGGTTGGTTTCGACCTGGAAGAGTGTGGGCAGTGGGGTCCCGCAGGGCTCAGACCTTAGACCGATACTCTTTAATGTTTTCATCAGCGACTTGGACAAGGAAGTGAAATGTACTCTGTCCAAGTTTGCAGATGACACAAAGCTATGGGGAGAAGTGGACACGCCGGAGGGCAGGGAACAGCTGCAAGCAGACCTGGACAGGTTGGACATATGGGCAGAAAACAACAGAATGCAGTTCATCAAGGAGAAATGCAAAGTGCTGCACCTAGGGAGGAAAAATGTCCAGCACACCTACTGCCTAGGAAATGACCTGCTGGGTGGCACGGAAGTGGAAAGGGATTTTGGAGTCCTAGTGGAGTCCACGATGAACATGAGTCGGCAGTGTGACGAAGCCATCAGAAAAGCTAATGGCACTTTATCGTGCATCAGCAGATGCATGACGAATAGATCCAAGGAGGTGATACTTCCCCTCTATCGGGCGCTGGTCAGACCGCAGTTGGAGTACTGCGTGAAATTCTGGGCGCCGCACTTCAAGAGGGATGTGGATAACCTGGAGAGAATCCAGAGAAGGGCCACTCATATGGTTAAGGGCTTGCAGACCAAGCCCTACGAGGAGAGACTAGAGAAACTGTACCTTTTCAGCCTCCGCAAGAGAAGGTTGAGAGGCGACCTTGTGGCTGCCTATAAGTTCATCACGGGGGCACAGAAGGGAATTGGTGAGTATTTATTCACCAAGGCACCCCCGGGGGTTACAAAAAACAATGGCCACAAGCTAGCAGAGAGCAGATAAATTGGACATTAGGAGGAACTTCTTCACAGTTCGAGTGGCCAAGATCTGGAACGGGCTGCCAAGGGAGGTGGTGCTCTCCCCTACCCTGGGGGTCTTCAAGAGGAGGTTAGATAAGCATCTAGCTGGGGTCATCTAGACCCAGGACTCTTTCCTGCCTATGCAGGGGGTCGGACTCGATGATCTATTGAAGTCCCTTCCCACCCTAACATCTATGAATCTATGAATCTATGAATAGATTAATGAATTGGTATTCCCAGGCTCATTTTTAAGGTGTTTTTATATTTCTCTTTAACATAAGAATGAGAAATTTACAAAATAATCAAGGGAATTTTCCCACAAAAATTCTTGCCTCCTATTTCCTGGACTATCATGGCTGCAACATCACTTCAATATTAGATTTAATATGTTGAGACTACTCATAGTGGTCAGCTTTGTTCTAAAAAAGGTATACCAAAAAAAAGCAATGGAATCCAAAGCAGAGCCTGAATAGCCTCTTTTGTTCTTGCATCTTTAATTTAGGTTAAATGTAACTGGACTACCAACTAGGATTTTTAGTCTTAAGGGTAAAGGACAGAAGTTACATATACACTGGTTTAAACCTGTAACAGAAGTTCAGTGAACATAAAGCAGTTTCAAATTGGCTGAAACTGGCTTAAGATAAACCTGTCTGAATGTAGTATCAGACTTAACTGATTTGGGTCAAACTGATTTATGAAACTTCTATCCCAGACCCCTTCCTAGTTCAAGTAAAATCACAGTCCCCCATCATCCCATCATGCTTTCCAGCCCTGGCCTGGGTTGGGCTAGACTGCCTGCTCCAGCAGGGAAAGGTTGGGGGGCGGGGAGGGGAGGAGGAGGCAGGGACTACCTCCTCCCCCCAACCCAGCAAACTCTGACTGGGGGGTTTGGGGCCGGTGGGGGGGGGGTTAAAGTTCCCTTCCTCCTAATAATGAGCTGCCCTGCCCTGCTAAAAACTTGCAGCTGGCTGCGACTGTGGACTACAAATCCCAGAGGCATCTGGAAGTAGAAAGAGAAAGTGATGAGCAATCCTGCTGAGTACTGCTGCTGTAATTCTGGACTGCAAGTCCCAGAGACCTTGGGGGCAGCAGGAAGAGAAAGCAAATACACAGCCTATGCTGGCTACGTGCTGGAGAGCCATGCTGTAGTGCCCCCTGGCTTCTGGCCTGAGCCACTGCAGGTATGTGGCTGCACTTCCGAATCAGAAGTGAATTTCTGTCCAGTTGTTTCTCAGTTTAATCTCTGGAGTTTAGACTAATGTGCAAAGACTGAATCAATTCAGCCTTGGGCTTTTTGATTGTCTGTACTTAGCCAAAATGTATATTTTGGCTAGGATGATTTACAGATAGCACCAAGAATGTCCATACTATTTTTTTGTAGCTGAAGAATACATTTCATAGACTTTGGATCCTGAATCTTCAAAATCTCAAGAACTACAAGGGACTATGGGAGTATTTATTTGTACCATCACCTTCTGCCATGATTTTTGTAAATATTTGTAATTATAAAATAGTAAACATATTTTGTAAAAAATGGCTGGATTTTGTTATAATGGACACAGTATACTTCGCTGCTCCAGCAATCATCCATCAGGACTTAAATTGGATAAAATTCAGTTTGGAAAACATGGAACTGAAGAAATTCCAAAAAAGTCTATTTTATTTAGTGATTGCTGTACTCAAATTTTCTAGGTATGGGAAAATTCCACATAAACCTGTATGAAGCTTTGTTCAAATCTGACTGTTGATAAATTTATCATAGGAATCAAAGTCATAGGAATAGGAATACTTCCCTCCCCCTTTAATCTTGGTATGTATGTTTATTATAATAATGTTTAAGAATCCCAAGTGAGGCTTTATAATGCTGAGTTCCCTGCATACACAAAACAAGACACAGGTCCAGCTTTGAAGAAATCACAAAGTAAGGTCTTGAGTTTACAAAGACTTTACAACCTATGAGTAGTCTTGCTGTTAGGCTCTTTGCAGGCGCGGCAGTAGAACTGCACAAAACTAGTAGTAATAGCTTTAAAATGAAATAAGTAAATATTACCCAGCCTGACTTTATATTAGAAACTAACATCAGTGAAGTACTTCCACTGATACTGGCATTGCCTTAGTTATCTCCAACTTCCTGTGCTTCTTGTTAGCCAACCTTACCACTTCAAAACCATGATTTTTCTTATGTTGGAGCAAAGCTGACCTCTCTAGGACGCAAAGGATCCAATACTTGGAAACAGGCTATTAAGTGTAGAATGAATGCTTTTGAGGACAGAAAAGCCCAACATGGAACAGAAAGAAACCTCAGGAAGAACCCTGTGCCACATTCAGGACTGTTAGATATGAACTTTACATGTGACAAGTACAGAAGGGACTGCCACTCAAGAATTGGACTCCATAGCCACACTTTCAGATTTTTAATGAGCTGATGCTTGACTTGATGCAAATCTAATGTCGCATGAGGCAGACAGATGCCTATTGCCTATTGTAGACCCAACTACTGTAAAGATCTTAGATTACCATACTCAGCTGACTCAAATTTTAATTTCACAGATCAAACCAACATCCAGATGCTAATGCTGTATTTAACCATGCATTTAGATTTTTCTCCTTGAGACTATGAAAGCAAAACTACATATGTGAAATCTTTTTCCTTAGTGACTGACAGCTACCCTCCAGAGTTTCCAAGAGCTTTTCCCATCAGTATTTCTATCACAATTACTTTCCACGCTCCCTGCCCCCTGCCCTTTTTTTGGTTAAGGGACTCAATCTAACTATCCACAGTATTTTCTTTTGTAACAATTCCTCAGATTTGGGAACACTTCAATGAATAAAGGTGTTTTAGTATTAAATAGCATGGAAAAGGGAGCAGCAACACTATATTTTGGAAGTTCTGTTTTCTCCAGAATTCTCATTTCCTTAAAAAAAAAGAAATACCACCAAGATTTTTTTTTATTGCTTAGCAATAGAATACTCAATCCAGTATAAACAAACACAATGATCTTGGCTGACTGTGTAGGAGAAAAACAACATGAGAGAAAGTTCATTTTAATTAAAATATATTTTTCCCATGGCAAAATTTGATCACAATTGAAAAATATACAATTACTAGAAGTACAGTCAAACAAAAACACACACAAAACTGGTCCCTGCATTTCACAAATAGGTAACTGAAGCAATGAGACCATCATTTTAGAACTTACTTGACTTTTTACTTAACACAAAAATGGACATGTAGGCTGCATCCAGACAAGAGTGGACGCATTGTAGGTGGTGCCGCAGATGGGTCTGCAGTGCCACTCTGCATATGCAGGCATTCCCTGCACTATTACCTTGTAGTGCCGGGGGGGGGGAGGAAGCGGGGGTTGACCCTGACCCTGGGAGATCCAACAATGAAACAAATTCTGTTCTTAATATAAAAAATATATTTTTTCATAATAAATGAAGGATGAAGAACACATGATTATATCTGCAAAGAGAGCCATCTAGTTGGTTTTCACAATAGCTTTAGTGAGTGTTCTTTTTTCCCATCTAATGTCAGCCAAAACCATCAATATTAATGAAAGGAAGACCAGATACAGTTTCACCTCTGAGTGTAGATCTTGACTGGGATTTGGAGTTTCCAAATTTCCAGAAGGGATAGCTTGTAAGTGTAGCCAAATTTTCTTTCAAAATTTTAAAAACAAATGAACTACCAATTCTCCAAGGACAAAAATAATGAGGATTAGGTTTTGCAGACTTGGAAATAAAACATACATTAATTGCTAGCCATTCCATTCTGCCAAAAGAGAGAGCGCAGAATAAATCATCAATATATGTGTGTGTGTGTATAAAAAGGTTATATATATAAATTATATACATTATACACACACACATACACACACACACACACACATATAATTAAAGAAAAAAATAATCACAAACAGAAAGGGTCAGGTGCATAAGTGTATCCATGGTGTCTGGAGCACCATTAATAGCATAATGTAGTCTTAAAGTCATTTTGATCACCCTGATGGAAATAAGATCCTTCAAGTAGCAAGTACCCTTTGTAAATAAAGAAAAGAGGGCAGGGTCAGGATGTTCCAGAGTTCTCCATCGTATTTTTGATCTGCGGCTGTTATGCACACAGGACTAGAAAGGACTTCTTGGGCATGTCCAGATGTGTATGGACGTTTGGTTCCCTAGGGACAAGTAGCAGTGCCACAAGGTGTGCTGCTGCTACTTCTCCCCAGGGAACACCTGTGCCACATGCATTTTAGCGAATAGCAAGTTACCCCAGGAGGGATAGGAGAGGCTGGGGCCAGCACTGGGTTGGCCCCAGCAGCCTTATCTGAGGTCCTGGGGGCCTCCCAGGGCTGTAGCCATGGTGATTCTGCCACATGGAGCCTGGCCAGCAGCCACAGCATGGCTCCAGGCGGCCCGACCCCACTTTTCAGCAGCGCATGCCATTTTTTTCCCCACTTTATTTTTTGACCACTGGATATCCATGGGTCAAAAAACCCCACAGAAAAACAACCTGGCACAGCGCGTGCTCAGGCTGCATGTCCTTGCAGTGCAGAGAACACCGGACTGTGCAGTATGGGGCACTGCAAATGTGTTTGCAGCACCACATACCACACGACCACGCTCGTCAGGACATGCTCCTTGGGTCACTGCATTTGATCCCCTGCTATTGCATGCCATTTAGTCCCTTAAACTGCTGCAGTAATGCCAACCCTACTTGTTCAAAAATCATCAATCAGGGGCTCAAGAAGCATTATACTGGCTTAAAAGTAATGAGATTAATATCAGAAAGAAATAAAAGCTCCAAATTGTTTTATACTTTATTAAAAATTTCTGAGTCTTCTTGAGAAATGCTTTCAAACTTTTCTCCACAACCATGAAGGCTAGAAACTTAGTTTTTCAAAGTTGTTTTCCTCAGTACAGTTGATATTTTCCTGTATTCAAGATGACACCAAGAGGTTTTTTTTAAGGAAAAACATGAAATACTTGCAATTAAAAGGCAGGATCCAGATGCTGTTGCCTTTGGGTGCATCTGCACATGTGCTTTACTGAGGAGTTGGCTAATTAGCTCTGCAGTAAAGCAGAGTCTACACATGTGCCACTATTAGGCATAGTAAATTAACCAACTCTGCCACCACTATCCTATGGCAGACAAATTACACGCACTGAAAGCCATATGTAGACAGCTGAGGCATGAGGATGCTAAAGTGTAGGGGCTGCCTGTCACCTAGCACCACTTTAGCAGCCTCGTGACCCAGGCAGCCCTGACACAGCCACCTGGGTCCCCTGACTGCTTAGGGATGGCCCCAGCTCCTAGTGCTGCAGTCCCAGGCTCATGTGTAAACACTGCACCCAGAAGCAGCTGACTCTAGTGCAAACTGCACTGGAGTTTATTTCATCACCTTAAAATAGTATGTATAGATGTGCCATGTAGGCATGTCTACACATGCTATTACAGTGCCTGAGTAAACTACAGAGCTTATTGTTCTTGAGTTTATTTCTCACCGGGTGTGCTGTTCGAATGTACACCCAGGAGCAATTAACTCTGAAGCAACAAGCTCCACAATTTATTCATGCACACCACATGGAGCCAGGGCAGAGCAGTCCTAGCTGGCAGGGGGTCCTGGGGGTCAGAGTGCCAGCCCAGGGCTGCTCCCCCCCAGTGCAATGTGCTGCAGGGTGGCTGGCTGGGGCACAAGGGAGATTCAGTGCGGAGCTAGCTGGTAAGCACTGAAGCACCCTCATGCCTCAGCCAGCCCCTCCAGTATCTACACATGTGCTGCTGCATTTTTTTACTATTTTTATTAATTAGTTTACTCTAGCCTAACAGGGGTACATGTGTAGATACCAAGACATTTACTGAACAGCTCATTAGTAAATGTCTCATGTAGACACACCCTCTATAAGATTAGCCTTCAGTGTTCTAATGAGGCAAAAGAACACTCCCCTGCAGCTGGACCAGTAAGAGCAAAGCTCAGCTTTACACTGTATTTCCACCTTCCCCGCAGCATGTGTCCATGTCAAACACATCCCAGGTTCAGGTTATATAAATCAAAAAGAGCTCTGGTGAAATTTTAAGAAAGTCCAATCTCTTTTCAAACATTTGAATAAAATAAATATATTGTCCACTCCATGTCTTTTTAAATGCATACTTCCAGAGGCCTCATTCTAGTCTCTTCTTTAATGGAAACCAATAGTATCTCCCTAGAGTTATCTGAGCTACACATGAAAAACCTGGTGTGAATGAAACGGGATCCAACCCTTGTAAGGATAAAATTACAAACTAAATAACTATTAGAAATTTTTAAAAAATGGCACAGAACATTGTAGCTTCTACAATAGTATGCAGAAAAAATACTCTTATTAAAGTTCAACTCTTATAAACCTTTCCATGAGCAGGTCCCTTCTTTTTGTCACAAGTTACACCTAAGGAACTCAACTGATGTCAGTTGAGTTTCTCTAGTTTTACACCATCTTAGCTGAGAACATCATCTGGCCAAATAGATATTTAAAAAACAAAAGAGCTGAAAGACCAAGTCCTAAAAAATTAACCTCCAACACGGCTATTAATTGTGCAAAAACATTTTCAAAATGCCTACAATGCTGGCATCGTTTTACTTGCACATGTTGCAAAGGTACAAATGACAACAGAGATCAACACAGAAAAACATGTTTTCTTGAGAAACATAAAGGCTACAGAGAATACTGATTTTCAGAGGTGTAACCGGATGCTTGAGAGCCCTGGACAGGTGCCACACAGTGTCAGTGGCTGTGGCTCTGGCAGAGCAGCTGCTGCTACTACTCTTGCACCCCTTCTTCCCCTCAATAAGTACCCTACTGCTCGTTTTTACAGAGAAGCTCACAGCTTTTCTTTATAAAAACTGAAAAAGCAACAGATCTTACTTCAGTGAACACCTGGGAAACAAACTAGGTATACTCCTTATCTTTTCCCAATGAAACGATTAGGCAAGTTTCCCATTGCTTTATGTGCACTGACCTATGATTCTAAAGCATACCATCATCTGCAGAGTCCTTCCCAGGCAAGAAAGTTAATCTATGAATACCCATTTTAGACTGCAGTATACTTCTCAGGCATCCAGTTGCATCATGGGCAAGCACATAGGGTCAAGACATTACCTCCTTTTACTTATAGAAAGGGAGCATTTGATACAGCCTCTCCCCCTCCCCAAGTTCCAGGGCAGCAATCCAAGTAGTCCTAAAACAGACTGACTTTACTCCACTTTATTGCCTGCATGACCATACTAGAGTTTAGCACCATACTAGAGTTTAGCACAAGCTAATTTTAAAGCAGTAAGAGTAGTCTTAGTACATGGAATGAGATCTCATGATGTTCTGTGATAGAATGCAACTCATTAAAAGAGGATGCAGAATTAATTATGTTCTGTATTAGCATACTAATTTCATTGTCACAGTAGTTTTGGATATGTGTGGTAGATGCATAGTTAGACAGACAAATACCAGTTATGTCAACTGATCCAAAATTTAAATAGATTTGTGCATACGCTCTTGGTACTTATTTTAAGTAGCAAAGCTGGCCATCCTTGACCTGAAGAGACTACATATCATTCAAAAATATCATAGCCAACCTTGCCAAAAAAATACAAGTTTAGAATTCTCTTTTGGAAAACTTATTTGCATGCATTGTACAGCCAAATCCTGTAGTCTTCATACTCAGCTTTCAATGGGAGATTTTCCTGGTCAATTTCAATGAGAGTAAGGCACCTAAATCCATGTGAGGCCCAGGACCTACCTCCTTATGGCTCTGTATCAACCAAGAGTTTTGCTGGCTTTTGAAAGGTTGAGTTTACAGGACTCAGCCTTAAATTAGAAGTACTCAGTAGTTATGGCAACATGTTTAGCATTAGTTCATTAATGTAAAGCTTATTACTACTTGTTTGGGAAAGAGATTTTTGTTTCTGTTTATCTTTACTGACTCCCAGTCACTCAAATGTCTGCTCCAGTCTATGGAAATGGCTCTATGTGGCCTCAGACATTCTAAACTTTCAAAACCAAAATGAGGGTATCTTAAAGGCTAACCTGCAACATTTTACAGGGGTCAGGCTTCATCATGAACATTGTATATGGGTCAATTCTGCCAACAACTCTTTGCTTGGAAATATTTGTAGGGATAAACTAGCAGATGAGGAAGTCAGCTGATTACAGAAGAGAGGTGAAATATCTTGCTATATATCTACTCACAGTATTATCTTAATTATACCAGTCACAGAAACATTTTGATCAATCAAAAATCTTCAAATTCATTTAAAAGGTATTTTAAGAGACAGTTCATAAAAACCACTGGTTGATCTTGGTCATTTCATTCTCTGAAATGATTTTCAAATATACCATGTTGGAATCAGATCTGAAAAAAAGGCTGCTGACCACGGGGGTTTCTGGATTGCAATTTTAGGCTTGGGTGCCTCAACCCTGAGGTACCTCAACTTGTTAGATGTTTTCCTTTCTTAATAAAATGTTCCTTGTGTGTCTGAAATTCTGCCTTCTGTAATTATCAAGGCTATTCTAGCTTGAGCAAAAAGGCATCTACCTCCTGCCTAAGCCCAAATGGCATTCAGAAACCAGACAAAGTGGTGCATAAATCCTCAGAGGAGCCAAATCAATTTGGTTTACTCAGAACACATGTACATCACAAAAGATTGGTCCCTTTTGTTTACTAATTGTGGCAGTGGCTTTTTATCTATTTATCTATTGTATCACTCTCCCACAAAATGAGCAACCTGGATTCAATTTTCTCCTCAGCTTGAGAGGATCCAAACCCACATCCCCTTACACTCCCAGGAGAGTGCCCTATCAGCCACTCTTCTGGATAGTGTCAGTGGAGGAACAACCAACTGCTGAAGCTGGGCCACTATGCAGCAAAAATTCAAGATTCATTATGTCATAAGGAAAATAAGCCAAAAGAAGACTGAGTCAATTTCTTAGTGGATGGGGCAGTTGTGCTTCTGGTACCTGCTCCCAGGATGCTTTATGCATTTTATAAAATAAAAAATATTCAGCACATATTCTAACCATAAGATTACATAAAATGGTAGACACCTGTACCATCACTACCTTTTTCCACCATTGACTGCATTTTAAAAAGAAACAGCAAACCCTGCTCACTTCTTCCAAAGAAGTATAACTGACTACTCTCAGAAAAGAATTTAGACTCCAGATCCCAAGTGAATGGAACTGTTTACTTGCAGCCTTTATTCAGGTATCTAAGCCCTGGAGAGGGATGGGATTTCAGACACATCCCTTTGCTTCACATGTCATAATAGCTAATTCTGGGCAGCTTTCTTCTCAATGTACATATTTTTTTCTTACTCTTCTGGGTACTAAACTTTCCACATGCACTGTGCAGAAACCTATGCACTTACCTCTGGGTTTTGGATTCCACTAGTGAGGTCAGGAGTCTAAAAGTCAGCTGTTGCAGTGCCTAACTTGAAGTGCTTAAATGCTTTACTGAATCTGGCTCTTTGTTGGGAGGAAAAAAATGGACAGGGGCAGGAAAAAAAAAAAAAGCAAAGACTTTTATATGGGAAAAGGGGATGAAATTGAAGGACTGAGTAGTGTCTGAAAATTAAATCAAAATCAGAGTTGTAAATGATGCCTCAGCAGAGCAGGACCTTTTCAGTTATTTAGAAAATGTGACTATCTCCTTAACCATTTAGATGAAGATAGAGAAAAGATAAATTCCAAAGCTAGTAAATCAAGAGAGGAAACTTACTGTACTGTGACTGGAAACCTGAAAAGATCACAACAGCATCAGGAAAAGCAAATGAACATTCATTACATTCTCATTTGTTATTTACTGAGCGTCTTGGTTGTATGCTACGTACCCCTGCCAGGAGGTGGCATTACTCCATATTGTGGTTATCTTCAAAGCAGAAGGCAGCAACAGGTTGAAGTATTTAGTTAAGACTTTGTTAGTTTAATAAAAAAAGGCTGCCCTGTTGCTCCCTGTCTGATCTGACTGGGACAAACAACCCCCTGCAATACACTAAACTGTTACGAGCAAAACTGAGGCTCAGGAACCATAGAAGGCCAGCAGACAACAAACACTGTAACATGGAACCCATACATTAAACAAGGGATGCACTTTACCATACTTGATTCAGAAAAATGATGAAAAAAAATTACTCTTGCTTAAACTGTGCAGCATAGGACAAAAAAAGCAATGGACACATTGAAAAAACAAGTATAACCTAGAGTAAGCCGAGTCTTTCAAGGCAATCTTTATAGCAGCCCTCCTCAGCTAGGATTTACAGTTGGCTTTTGAGGACCTGTATTGATAGGGTTGCTACGCTGACACAGCAGGGCACTGATGTACTTCCTGAATCCAGCTATCAATGTCCAGAAATAAAAATACAAGGCACTTCTTGAATGCCTTCTAAACTGAAGATAATATGCTAAATCCCAAAGGCTCTACAGTCAGAGCAAAGACTTGTATCACACACAGTAAAACTGTGTGATACAGAGGGCATCTGCCGGTAAGAATACATCTATTCAAATACAGGTTAAAAGATGTTCCATAGCTCTTTTCTAGACTGAGTACATTCATTCATCTGACTATAACTGATGAGACTTTATTCATTTGTACAATTCCTGCAGATAATTAGGATTTCAGACTGACCGAGTTTGTGAAAATTTCTAGAAACGTGTTGATTTTTACCTTGCTGGCTGGAAATGAAAAAAGACCAATGGTATCAGTTATTTAACTGTGGTAACTGCAATAGAGTTACAGCATTTCATTTCATAGTTTCATAGTTGTTAGGAGCTGGAAGGGACCTTACAGATCATCAGCCCCCCTTGCACTTGGGCAGGATGACCCCAGCAAAATGGGCATCAAGATGTTTTCTGAAGATTGCCAGGGTGGGTGACAGTACCACCTCTGGGAGGAACCTGTTCCAAACCCTCAGTACTTGACTTGTAAAGAAGCTTTTCCGTATGTCTAGTCTGAAGCAATCTTCAATCAGCTTGTGGCCATTTTTCTCCCCTGCGGACCTCAGTGAATTTGCCATTACATTTTCTATTACACCGCTGTTTTTAGAATACTGTGCAGTATCCTGTATTTATCTAAATACAAGATGATTTCAAATTTAAGATCCCCCCTCCATAATTAGACTCTATATAGGTAAAATTATAAATTTGTTATATATTTCCATGCACAGAATCTAATTAGTGGAAGGTCATCTTAAATTCATTCCCCCACTGCTGTGGTGGAAAAAGAAGTGGGAGAATGAGGGGCCAGACCCCAATCTCTTGCTCTTCTGCCCCCTGCACTCCCTGCCTGCTGCCCCACCCTGTGCCTGTTCCTGTCCTCCCCCCCCAGTGCCTGGTGTCCACCATGCCCTCCCACCTTGTGCCCCTCCCGCCACATGCTGCTCCATGCCTGTCTCCCTCCTACTGCCTCCCACTCCACTCCCATGGCCTGTGTCTGCCCCCCACCACTCCCTGATCCATCCACCTTCTGCTCCCACTGACAGCCCTACCTCTTGCCCCCTGTACCTGTGCCTAGCCCCTAACCCATGCCTCTCCCACCTCCTGATCCTTCCCACACCCTGTGCCTGCACTCTTGGCCCCATACCTGTGCCCAAACCCTGCTGCCTGTCCCCTGACATGCCAGCCTCTCCCCACTCCCTGCCCAGCCCCCCTTACCTTCTACTCCAACTCTGCTCCAGCTCCAAGACAGACAGCAGCAGCAGTGGTGATCTCAGCCTGGTCCCAGCCCAGCTCGGCCAGGTAGAAGTGGCAGCAGCTCCTGGCTGAGTCAGGTCAGGGCTGAAGAGACTGGAGCTGGAGCAGAAGGTAAGTGGGGGTAAGGGAGGGAAGGGGGCACCTGGTGGGAACAGGCTGCAGGGGGGAAGCTGGGGATGCAGGGCAAGCACACGCATGGGTGGCAAGGGGTTGTGGGCAGGCTGCAGGTCCCCCCACCCACCACACAATCTCCCCCATGCTCTCCCCAGCAATGTGCCCCATCCTCCCCCAAACAAGTCACTCCAGCCTTGGACTTCAGCCCCAACCCATAGACAAGCGACTGCCTGACTCAGGCTGGTACTCAAATCTAAGGTGAGGTTCCCACCCCACCATTCTGACTGGGGGGGGACTCATCTTGGATTCAAGTAAATATGGCAATTATTTATTGTTGATGGAAGGAAAACTGTTTCTTTGCCTTTGCTTTTTAATATGTAAAGCTAATTTAGCACTCAAGTACTACTACTGATACTTTTAGTTTTATGTAACTGAACATAGAGATCTTGACTCTATGCTACTTTGTTAGTTTTCCCAACTAAAAAAATATTCTCCAATACCAAATATCACCATGAACATCAGTCCCAATGTGCAAATGATTGTGCAAAAGAAAAAAAAATTAAATGTAGCTGGCCTGCACTCTTTTGCCTTGTACATGAACTTCAGCTCCCGTGGCTAAAAATCCACTGAGTCAGAGATAGAGTTTCCCTTTAAGAAAAAGCTTAAGTTGTTCTAAATGCCTAAAATTTCCATTACCGCTGTCAATTTTGCTTTCCTCCCCCACCTATCCCCAAAGAAACTACACACTTTTTGGCCTTGCACATTCCACCATAACAGGAATTATGGTTGAGAAGCTACATATGCCAGATATTAGGGGAGATGAAAACTAATCACAATGCAAGATGTTGGATTCCAGACTTTTTATGTCTTTAAAAATCCTTTTCCTATTAGAATTTTTTTCTATATCAATAATATCTGTGAAAAATAAAAAATACTATGCTTTTAAGTACAAGAGCCAATATTTACAAAAAAACAAACAAATATAAATCATTTTCTTCTTAGGATTGGCCCATTAGTTTTGGAAGTGGGTGACTGACTATAGGGCACATGGAATCAGAACTTGGGTAAAAATATGGCTAAAATGGTTTATTAAAAATATTTTGATTCTTTGACAATCCAAAATCAGAGGCATAGGAGGAAATACAGTTTAAGGTTCATGTGAACTTGCTAGGTATGTTTTCCCCTTTTCAAGTGAATTGTTTCAGTGGACTTGATTCAAAGAAAAAAGCAAGAATATGCTTTTAGAATGCTTCACATATACAGTATGGTGGTATACTAATCCTAAAATTAAACCTAAATTATTCAAACCTGATAACCTGAAAATGAGGTTCCTAGATCCATAATTAAGTAAACATTGCCTCATTTTCACTACTGGATACCTGCAGTTCCTACTGATTAAACACAAAGTGTTTGTGAGGATCTATGCATATTTTCTGCAAAAAAGATTTTCCTGCCGGATGGACTATCTCCTTTAAGAGAGTTGATGCATTTCAGGGGAAGATGAAAAACAGCCTTGGCTTTCCTCTGAAACAGTATGGATGAGAGGGTGAACTCATAACTCTTTGGCTGGAGTTCTGAAAAGTGAAGTACAGTATTACACACACCACTTTAAAGCTGTATTATGCTTCTCTCATTTAAAATCTCTTTTCCAGATCACTCATATGCTCAGAAGTTGAATTGCTATCTTACTCTGAACAGTAAATACTCACACAAGCTATATTCATCCATGAGCATACTCCAGTCATGTGAATTATCCCACCACTTCTTTGTAATCCCAATTAAATCAAAATGCTGTGCTTGTACTAGGGCCTCCAATTCTTCCTGTTTATTCCCTATACATCTCATACTAGTGTATAAACCTTTCAGGTGTCTAACTGACTGTTCTATCCTCTCTCAGAATATTACTAAGGTTTCTGTTATTGTTTCCCCTTACTAAGTTTTTATCCAAGTCCCCATGCTCTTTACAAACCTCTAGGCTTTTGTCTCTATCTCCTGGTGAACCTACTTCATAGGTGGCGGAAGGCCGGGGCTAATGGGGCTTTTCCCCCTGCCCCCGCAAATGCAGGCAACAGGCATGGGCTCCAGAGGGCTGCAGTGGCGGGGGAGGGGAAGGAGAGAGGAGAGGTGCACACACAGATAAGCAGCCAGAGCTTGCAGGCGGCTGGGAACTCAGCCCAGCCTGGGCCATCCTACACCCAGCAGGTAAACGTGTGGATAGGAAGGGGCATGGAGGAGGAGAGGGAAGGGTCACGGGGTGGTCAGATTGAGGCCTGGGGGGGGTGTTAAAGGGGCCCCAGGGCAGGTTGTGGGACCCTCAGAGCCCAGGCGGTTTATCCAGGGGAGCAGAAGGGAGGGGGTTCCTGCCACACCCCCGGGGCAGGCACAAGGAGCATGTGCCCCACCCCTTCTGTGCATGGGATGGAGAGAGCTGCCATGGTGGGCTGCACTGCACCCTGTGGCTGCTGCCCCAGCAGCCGCACAATGCCACTTGCCTCTCACCACTCAGCAGGCCACACAACTCACGTGCAGGTGATAAGTGGCACCAGCAATGGGGTGCAGTGCATAGCCCACAGTGGCAGCCACTTCTGCCCCATGCACAGATCAGGGGGCATGTGCTCCCTGTGCCTGCCCCAGGGGTGCACCTAGCACCAGAAACTCCCCTCCCCCTGCATCCCTGGACAAGCCGCCCGGGCTCCAAGCATTCCATGACCCACCCTGGCCCCGGGACTCCATTCACCCCAGCCCCTGCCTCTGTCTCTGCCCCACTCCCTCCCTCACTGTGGGGGCCTCAATCTACCCCCTACCCCTTCCCCACAACAGACTTACCTGATGGGGGGCGTGTACAGGCTCAGCCCCACCCAAATCATATGTTCTTCCTCCATCTATGACTTAGTTTAAAGCCCTCCTTACTAGGTTAGCAAAATGCTACCTGAACCCCCAGATTTATTTTTCCTGTTGTAGCAGTGGAAGGGGGAAAAAAATCAAGTTAAAGTTCCAATAATTAGATTCTATACCTGGAAAATCATAACAATGTTATACACTTTCCATATATAGAATCTAATTATTGGAGGGTTGTCTTATAATCAGTGTTATCTTCTATTTGACTAAATATGGTAATTCCGAATTATATTAATGAACTTCTGGAAATCAAACCTGGTGATTTTCTAAAAATAATATATACAAAATCCTGAAAAATTTGTTAGCTTAGTGCCTGTTTTTCTCATTTTTCTACAGATCTCACTAATATCAGGTTGCTTTACACTGTCAGTGTTAAAATGCATCTCACTCACAATTACCCATCTGAACCATGGAAGCCAGCAATTTCAGGCAGAATTCTTGGAATTCTGATATGCCACTTGGAAAAGCATCCAGTCCTTCATGGAAGACAAATTATTCTAATTCAATCTGTGTAGAATAAATATACACAGCAGTAGCCAGAATAGGTCTTTAATTGCTTGTCACTTATAGAACAGCTAGTTTATGGAGGTTTGAAGAAATACCAGTGAAATGACACACTATACCAGAAAAACCAAAAGTCTCTTAAAATTCCTCACAGAAGACAACTTAAGCTCCCAACACCTTTATGAGCTGTGTGGTGAAAACCGTATATCATTTCGAAAGCAGAGTAAAAAAAGAGAACTATATAATGTGTTTGAAAAGCATTAAAAAGTTGTGTTAATGTCATATACTTGTGCTCTTGAGAAAGGATTGAACTTGTCTTACACTTTTTTGCTTTTTTTTTTTTTACACTTATTTTTCAGTTGTGAGTGTACACAGTGTTATGAATGTATGAGTGTTTTAGTAATGCTTCTCAGCTCACTTCAATTTGCGTTGTCAATTTGCCATTTTACCACACCTAAAAATCAACACACACACACATGCATATACACGTGCATCCACCCACTCACATTCTCTTTCTGTCTCTCCTTCCCTCCCTCCTTTGGCCACTATTATGATCCATGAACTCTCACAAAGTAAAGTATTGCTTGCAAACAAGGAAGTCAGCTACAAGTGTTGTAATTAATGATTCATATGCCCAAGTCAGTGACATAATGGATAGCAGAACTTAAGTTTCTTATATTGCATTCTCCACATGCTGCCTCCTGGGTGATATAGTTAATAAAGTAAGTTTAAGTTTTCTTCCCTTCTGGTATACCAAGGCTATCTTGGAATACAGCTTAGTAAAATTTGAAGATAAAAGTGATAGCTTATTTAAACATATGTTGCTTCCCTGGCTATAAGAAAACATCACATTTCTTTTCAAATTTTAACAGTGAAACTGATCATTTTAATAACATTTTCTGACCATGTATTTAGCATTATGTGATTAAGTGAATAACTTAATGCGTCCTCTGTGTAGGTTAACTTTCACATACAAGTTTACTCTGGTAGCAGAGTTTAATATTATATAATCTACTAAGCATTACTTTTCAATACAGTATGTATTCCAGTAGCACAAAGTAGTAAAATAATAGGTAGTTTTTTGTAAAGGAAGCTTAAATATAAATTTGTTACGTAAATATCTATTATTAAAATATTAAACCTATGCTGCATAGAATGACAGGTATTTAAATACTTCTTCAATGCAAGGTTTATTTACAAAATGATGGGCTATTAGATACAGAAGATATACAAGGAAGAGATTTCTCACAATACATTTTATCTAAAAAATAAATTACTTGTACAAAATACTGCAATAAAAGACATTTAAATCAATAATATTTTCTATTACATTTCAAAAAGGGAATACAATAATGCAGTGGTTGTTGTAATGGTATTTTAATGTGGTTTGTGAAGTACCGAGGTACTGCAATGGTGAGTGACACTGAAAAAATCTGGGATTAAGAACAGTATTAAGATTCTGAAGGAATTTGGCTTGAACAGAATTTAGCCATTTCTTGGGGTAACGGTATGCCTTCAGCTCTATATTATCCTTTGCATGTGCAATGTCTCCTGTTCTTAGAACTGAAAATTCTTGTCAAGGATCAAAAAAGGAATAGGACATTTAAGTTCACATTTGAACATTCTACATTAATTTGAGAAACCAAGGGAATGTCAACAAGTAACAACAAAGAAAAATAAAGAACTCTCTCATTTTAAAATGTAATTTGAACAACTATTAGATACTACTTTAGGAAGAAATTTTATATCCGAGTGCAGCCACTTTAAAAAATAATCTAGGACAAGTTGTTGAAACGTAACTGAAATTCAGGCAGCTCAATAAACCATCAGGTCCTTCTACTTTTAACTCAGCTGAAATTTTAAAATGCAGCACAAATACTTTTTATTGCTTTCTGAACTTGTTCTGGATCAATGGGTGTAATTATTATTGCATTTTTAAGTGGCCAGTAAGCCTTACAAAAAACATTATAATCAAGAAAATGCAAGCACTATGCCAAATACATGTTGATTTTCTGTCTACTAACTTCAGATCTTGTCACCAGCACAGTCAATGGGATACTAAATCCTGTGGAATTTACTGTTCTAGTCTGGCCAACCAAAACAACCATTAGATCGGAGGACACTGAACATGTCACATGCTGTCATCACTGGTTGCAATGCTGTTCTTCACTCCTATGCCAGCAAAAAAACCTGCTTTTTATATTAAATGCAGACTCTCTCAAATGCATTTTAACAACAAATTACTTGTAACAGCATTTAAATCTCCAGCAATTCTAATTAAATCAAGATGGTCTCTCTTTTCAGTTTATCTGTTTAGACTGATTACCTAATGATAAGATATTAAGCATATCAAAATCCACTTTATCTTACATTTGTTAAGGTTTCTCCTTCTCATTTAATTGCTTTAATGCTGAACAATGTATTGGGTGGGTCCAGGAAACTTGGTCCTGCAGTGCAGCCTGACATATCTGGTATTTCCTGAGCACTTTATTTATTGAGTATATGTGCTCTTGAAAACTGACCTAAATGATGTTAATACCCCTGTAGAGTTTAATAGGTTAATTTATTTTATATGACCTTTTGTTCAAATACACTGTATATGAAGGTCATGTCCATTCTCTCCATAAATACTAGTTTCTTGTACATTTAAGCCCATTATATTAAAAACATAAGTCTTCAAATTTCCATCTGAAAATGTTTTCTTGCCAAATCACTGTGGATGTGTAAGGTTCCGTGTGAAAGCTCATGAAGTGGAGTTTCATAGTTGGTAGGGTCAGAAGGGACCTGAGCAGATCATCAAGTCTGACCCCCTGCCACGGCAGGAAAAAGTACTGGGGTCAAACGACCCCAGCGAGGTGTTCATCTGACCTCTTCTTAAAGACCCCCAGGATAGGAGCCAGCACCACTTCGCTTGGAAGTTGGTTCCAGATCCTAACCGCCCTGACAGTGAAGTGTCACAACCCAAGGGTGTGATTTTTGTTTGTGCACGCTTCGGCACTGCTGAATTATTTCCTGCCACTCATAGCTTTCTTTGCAGGGTGCATTTCTAGGTTGCAAAAAGAGAGATGCACGCTGCAAGGAGTTCCCGCCATTTGTATTTAAATGTGTGCCCCACTATTGGCCAGTTCTAAATTATTCCTATGTGGCGGCTAGCGATTGGCTTGCTAGCCGTATAAGAGGCTTGAGTGGTTTCCGCCCAAGTTGGAGGACTCCACGACTATCAGGAGGAGGAGAACTTCACGTCTCGTGAAGATCTCTAAGCGCTGCGGAGCCTATCGGACCCAGCGTGTATCTCAAGAAGGCTATAGGGATCTGATCAACCTCTCGCCTCTCCCCGTCGCCACCTGATCCCTCGACGTACCCTTCCCTGCGCACAAAGTTCCACGGAGCCTAGAAAACTTCGTGTGAGTGAATCCAGAGCTCTACCTGGGTTCCAGTCCTGCAGGTTTATCTTCCTGTCGCCGAAACCCCATTGCGACGTACTCTCGAGGTTTTTGTTCATCTTCCCGTCGCCGAAACCCCATTGTGACGTACCCTTATGTTCTGCAGGTTCGAGTTTTGTTTTGTTTTGTAACTGCAACTCAAGCAAGTTTTCCTGCCTGCACCACGACCATCTTCAGTGTAAGTAAAATAATCTTAAATCAACCACTAAGCGTCCGTGCCTAATTCTAGCGTGCCGCCTGCCTTCCCCGACCCGGTGTGTCCGGGTTGCTAGCCACAGCCCGCCGCGCGAAAAAGGGCCTTGGATCGCTCCTGGCCTGCACATGAAGTAGCGCCTCCTGATGTCTAATCTAAATCTACCCTCTGCCAGCTTGTGGCCATTATTTCTAGTCACTCCTGGTAGTGTTCGGGGGAACAGGGACTCCCCCAATGCCTGCTGGTCCCCTCTGACTAGTTTGTGACAGGCCACTAGATCCCCCCTCAGCCTTTTCTTGTGAAGGCTGAACAGGTTCAGGTCCCTTAGCCTCTCCTCATAGGGCCTGACCCGCTCCCCCGTAACCATGCGAGTGGACCTCCTCTGAACCCTCTCAATGCTGTCCACATCTCCACTGAAGTGCGGCGCCCAGAACTGGAAGCAGTACTCCAACTGCAGCCTAACCAGTGTTGCATAGAGGGGGAGGATCATCTCCTTGGACCTGCTTGAGATGCATCTGTGGATGCATGACAAGGTACGGTTGGTATTCCTGACTGCGTCCCCACACTGTCTGTCGGCCCATGTTCATTTTGGGATCAATAATGACTCCAAGATCCCTTTCTGCCTCTGCACTGACAAGAAGGGAGTTCCCCAGCCTGTAGGGATGCTGCTGGTTCTTCCTCCCCAGGTGCAGCACCTTGCACTTGTCAGTGTTGAAACCCATCCCGTTCTCATCTGCCCACCCCTGTAACCTGTCTAGGTCCAATTGCAGCCTATTCCTCCCTTCTAGCATCCCCACATCCCCACACATCTTGGTGTCGTCTGTGAATTTGAACAGGGTGCTTTTTACCCCCTCGTCCAAGTCACTGGTGAAGATGTTGAACAGCGTGGGTCCGAGGACAGAGCCCTAGGGGACCCCGCTGCCCACATCCCTCCAGGTTGAAAATGACCCATCCACCACCACTCTCTGGGTGCGGCCCTCCAGCCAGTTTGCGGCCCATTTGAATGTGTAGATGTTGACGCCACAGTACCCTAGATTTTTAATGAGAATGGGGTGAGAGACAGTGTCGAGGCCTTCCTGAAGTCCAGAAAGACTACATCCACTGCTACCCCTGCATCTAAGGGTTTTGTGACCTGGTCATAGAAGGTTACCAGGTTGATCTGACAGGACCTGCCTCTAATGAACCCAGGCTGGTTGCCCCTAAGCATAACCTCCCCTGCTGGCCTCTTGTGGACATGCGCCAGGATAATTCTCTCAAAAAGCTTACCCAGGATCAAGGTAAGACTAACTGGCCTATAGTTGCCTGGGTCCTCCTTCCTCCCTTTTTGAAAATGGGAACCACATTGGCCCCTTTCCAGTTCTCTGGCACCACACCAGAGCACCATGAGTGCTCATAAAGCCGTGCCAGGGGTCCCGCAATGACCTCTGTTAATTGTCAAAAAGCACCTTTAGTTTTTTTTCAAGAGTCACTTATGACCAAATATTATCTGACTGCCCCATTATGAAGATTTCTTAACAGGAATACCATCCATTTATTTTATAAAAATTGCAAGCAAATGATTCCCTAGCAAAGCCACAGAAGTTGTGCAAGCAAGGGTGTTTGGTAAGCAGAGTTTTCTGTTGAATTCCTAATTCAATTTACTTTTGGCAAAAGGAGATAAGAGAATTTGAATTTTTCCCTTTTTTCAATTCCTCTGCACTGAGAAAAAGACTCCCTGTAAATTGACAACAAGAACTGAATAGATACAAAAATAGAAAAAAAAATAGGAACACCCTACAGGGTCTGGTCACTAACATACCAACATAAGACTTGATATGTCAAATAACTTCAACTACCATATTTAGACTGGGATAGACTTTCCTGTCCAGGATCCAATAGGATTACACAGAGGGCATATTCTGACCTTTGTTACAGTGATGCAAGTGCAGGGTAATTTCACGGGAATGAAATTTCATAGATAGATTTCATAAACATTAGGGCTGAAAGATCATCAAGTCCAGCCCCCTGTCCCAGGGGCAGGAAATCAGCTGGGGTCAAAGGATCTCAGCAAGATAAACGTCCAAATGTCTCTTAAAGGAGTCCAGAGTAGGTACTTGAACCACCTCTGGAGGCAGTCTGTTCAGGCCTTGGGGGCTTGGACAGTAAAGAAGTTCTTCCTTATGTCCAGCCTGAAATGTTCTTAGAGGAGTTTGTGACCGTTTGACCTTGTCATCCCTTGGGGTGCTCTGGTGAACAGGCATTCCCCCAGATCCTGATGTACACTCCTTATATACTTGTAGGTAGCCATGAGGTCACCCCTGAGCCTTCACTTTTCCAGCCTGAAGAGTTCCATGGCTCTCAGCCTCCCATCATAAGACCTGTTTTCCTGCCCTCTGATCATGCGCATGGCTCTCCTCTGGATTCTCTCAAGCTTCTCCACATCCTTTTCTAATTGTGGAGCCCAGAATTGGATGCAGTACTCCAGCTGCAGCCTCACCGAGGCCAAGAACAGCAGGAGAATGGCATCCTGGGATTTGCTAGAGAAGCATCTATGGATGCAAGCCAGTTTTGCTCACTTTACCAACTGCAACATCACATGGGTAGTTCATATTCATCTTGTGGTTAATCATGACCCCCAAGTCCCTTTCAGCCGTGGTGCTAGCAAGTGCAGCACTGCCACGCCTATAAGCATGCTGTGGGTTTTTCTTCCCAAGGTGGAGTATCTTGCATTTTTCAGCATTGAATGCCATCAGGTTTTCATCCGCCCATTTTCTGACTTTCTGTCAAAGTTGGCCTGAATCACCATCCTGTCCTCAGGTGAGGATGTTTAACCCTAAAGTTCGTGTTCATTATAAATCCAAAATAACACCATCCAAGTTATTTCAGATTTATACTGGTGTAAAGAAGATCAGAATTTGGTCTGTGTCCTACATGTTGCTAGTGAAATACAGGCGACCCTCGCCATTCGTGGGGGATACATTTTTGTATCCCCCATGAATGGTGAAAACTGTGAATAAGGCACTGCACTCATGAAAGCAGTGTCCCCAGTGGCTGGGGGGTGGGGGGCAGAGGCACAGCTCCAACAGCAACAGGGGGAACGCAGAGGCAGGAGCCTGGCAATGGCGGTGGGAGCCCGGCAGCAGCAAGCACGGGGCTTCCAAGAAGCTCCTGTAAGTGTATAAAGTGTGTTTAAAATGCAGGTTTGGCATTCACAAACATTTGAAACCACGAATGCCGAACCTGTGAATAGCGAGGGTTTCCTGTACTACTCCTGGTATTATTTCTTGCCGTCTGCCTAAGGGAGAAATGATTCCACATGTAAATCCAGGAGTCTTTATGTATACTAATACAGTGTAAGCACAGTAACTGTACTCACTTTGCATGTCACTACTTCGTAACTCACAGATTTAGAATAGACCTTTCTACCTTTTAGTAGATTAGCATGCAAAGCTACAGTGATGACTCATATTGCTAAGAATTACTGAGCTAAACTCTTTTTCCATTTACTCCCCTGTGAACTTTGATGTGAAACAGTTGAGATAGGTATAACTGAGAATAGGGTTTGGCCCCATTACCTGAATAAAATATCCTACAGAATATTTCCTAATATACAACTAGTAATTAACATGACTGGTTCAAACTTCATATGTAAAATAAATGAAGACCTTGCTTATTTCATTACCATTACTTTCTTTAAAATATTTGTTCAATTGTTCAAATTCCAACAATTTCAACCTGTAAACTACAAGGATTCCCTAAATCATGATTGTGGTATATCATTCAATCAAATTAGCGTGCAAATCCACTGCAATTCATCCTGTTGCCTCCATTCTGTTCCATTACTCCATTTATTTTCACATTCTTTTTTGGCATGTAACAAGATTTTTTTGTTTCTTCTTTGGGCTAAGTACAGACAGTCAAAAAGCCTGAGGCTGGATCAATTCAGTCTTCTCAGGTTAGTCTAAACTGCGTAGAGTGAACTGATAAACAAGTGAATAGACATTCACTTTTGATTCCAGAAATGCAGCTGCATGCCTGCAGTGGCTCAGGCCAGAAGTCGGGGAGTCCTAGAGCACATGTCCCTGCTTGGCTGGAGCAGACAGCTTGGACCAAGTATACCCCACCCACCCTGCAAGGGCAGGTTTGTAGGGGAGGTACAAAGCATCTCGGGATGCTGGGGGACTATAAATTAACTTGAATCTGGGGGGGGGGGGGGATCTGAGACAGAATTTCAATAAACCAATTTAAACTAAATCAGCTCAGTCTGATACTATATCCATCTAGGTTTATCTTAAACTGGTTTGGGCCATTTTGAAAGCAGTTTATGTTCACCAAGCTTCTGTTGCATTTCAGATTCAAACTGGTTTCTGATCACTTATATTAGTTTATGTAATTTCTGTCCCTAGCCTAAGTGATACTGTGGAAGCTAACATGGATTGACCATGTCAACTGGGCTAGGGACAGAAAAAAATTATTCTATGGATTCTTACTGGACATCCCAAGGTCTATCCTGTGAATCATATGTAAGTGTCTGCTCAGAGCCCTAATATCATACAAAATCCCATGGCACTCTTAAAACACTCTTGTTGCACCCTGACTGAGAATCACTGGCATAGAAAAGGTAATTTAAATGTTTAATTTGTCTGTATATTTCTGTTTAAAGCTACATTATGTTCTGCCCTAAAATTTCCATTACACATGGCAGAGATTTTTATCATTGATTTATTTTCCCATGGCAGTCCTGCCCTTAAAATAATTGAAACAACCCAAGCTACACTATTAAGGGACAGTACTGTCAAGAGGTACAAGTTAAGCTCCAATCTTTCAGTTCTATATTTTGTATTCCTCTGCAAGGCTTTCTGTTAGCACCAAACACGTAGATCATAAAGCTATTTAAAATGTCCTTAAAACTCCATTTTTAAAGATTACTCTTATGCTTTTTTTCTCCCCCTCTTCTTTTCTATATTACACACGCACACAACCATATAGAACCTAAATCCAAGACAATTTGAAATCAAGTCCCTCCCCCCACATTAGTTGGATTCTATACATGGAAAACTTTACATCTATCTATCTATCTATCTATCTATCTATCTATCTATCTAGATAGATAGATAGATAGATAGATAGATAGATACAACATTGTCCATGTATAGAATCCATCTAATGGCGGGGAGGGACTTGATTTCAAATTGTCTTGGATTTAGGTTCTATATGGTTGTGTGTGTGTGTGTGTGTGTGTGTGTGTGTGTGTGTGCGCGCGCGCACGCGCGCATCATAGAAAAGAAGAGGGGGAGAAAAAAAGCATTAGAGTATTGTTAATATATATAATTTCCATGTATACAGTTGAATTATGGGAGGGTTATCTGAAATTTGTCCTCTCTCCCTGTCTCCTACTGCTACACCAGGGAAAGCAGGGGCAAGAAGGCAAACAGAGGCAGGAAAGCAGTGGGGGGCAGGGGGCAGACAGCCTTGATCCCCACCCTTTGCCTCCAGCACCTTGCCCCCTGCTGCCTCTGGGATGTAGCCAGCATGGGCTGTGTGCTCACTTCTTCTTCCTGCTGCCCCCAAGGTCTCTGGGATTTTCAGTCCAAAATTACAAAAGCAGGACTCTGCAGGGTTCCTCAACACTTCCTGCTTCCAGGTGCCTCAGGGATTTGTAGGCCATAGTTGCAGCCAGCAGTAAGTTTGAGATGGGGAAGGGGTATTTAACCCCCCTCTCTAGGCCCAGATGGGGTTTGGGGGGTGGGGCATTCCTCCCCCCACAGACTGGCCTGCATCCCCAGCCAGGCTTGCCCCCCCCACTTTTCCCCTCCCCTGCCCCTTGTCAGCCAACCCTCAATGCTCCAGCTCCAGAAACAGCTCAATGGTCCAGAGGAACAGAGGGGCAGGGCCATCCCTTTTCTACTAGAGCAAACAGCACAGCCCAGAGCTGCAAAGCATGCTGGGGAACTGTGATGTAATTTAACCCAGGAGGGGGTCTGGGACAGAAGTTTCATAAAACAGTTTGACCCAAATCAGTTAACTCTGATACTACATTCAACCAGGATTATCTTAAACCAGTTTCAGCCATTTTGAAACTGGTTTATTTGCACTAAGCTTCTCTTCTATTACAGGTTTAAACCAGCTTATGTGTAACTTTTGCCCCTAGAGCAAAGGTTAGAGTGGGTAGGACTTTTGCCTATGGCCTCAGAGAATTAGCTGTTCTGCTAGCCCCAGTAGGTCCAGCCAGGCCTAAGGCACTGATATAAACTTGTTGACGGTGGTGCCTGTTTCCCTGCAGCCTTGGAATAGATTGCCCTGATTGAGTCCAGCCAATTTGAGCTCTTCTGCACTTCTGTAGAGGTAAAAAGGACATATGCCACAGCCCAGAACTAGGGGTGTTGTCACTCTCTAGTTGATGCCTACACCAGGGCTAAGACTTATTTCTGGAAGCTCAATTAGCAGAAGCCTTATGATTTTTGGTACTGAAAAATGTATATTCTATGTGATGACGCCAACCTGCAGTTTGCATATGCCTGGGTTTGTGGCTTTATTACTCAAAAAATAAAAGAAGCTGCATGTATTCCAGAATCATGTTTGAATGTGTGCTCAAATTTAAACAATTTAATTTCAGTCTGTAATACTGGCATATCACCTTTTTGATACAAGAAATTCTTCTGTATTCAACTCATCACAGCTACCTATTGTGAGGCTCTTAATTAAAATGATTAGCAGATATTAACACAAGGTGATAAAAAAAAAGTGCTGCCAGCAGGCAGCTGTTACATTTTATAGAGTCCTTCTCAATAGGGGATGGTGAGAATCATGTAGAATATGGGACATCATTAACAATCCAAATAATTTATACTCTAGCCATTCATTGTCTTTTATATTCTGGCCATCATCTCTTATTAGAATTTATTTCTAGGATTTCTCAACTGAGTTACCTAAGCTTTCTGTGTTTCCTACCTTGAAAAAAAGCCCATATAACTTTAAGATTTTATGCAGAATAGCAGGAGGAATCTAAAATTAAAACTGTTATTAGAAGCGGTTGAAAGCAGTCAGTGAACTGAAGCTGTGCCTTGCAATCTTGGCTATTGTTATGTTATTGCAGAGTCCCATAGGCAATCCTCACATGTACAGTACAGAGACTTCACATCCTGACTCTTTTGATTCTTTTGTCCGCCCTCCAACCTGCACGGCCAGGAACTTTCAGTTGAGAAAGATTTATGAAGCCCCCACTACCAGGGTCAGCCCTGTTATATCACCAGAGGGCTTCTTCTTAAAAATAACAACATCTATCCTCAGCTCCATAGGGCGGCCTCTCTTGGCACCAGTATTTTGTATTTGTCTTAACAACCAGAGCACACAAAAGCCCCCAGCTCAATTGTGGGTGTCCATCAATTCTGTTAGACACAGTAGCCCAGTCTCCTGTTATCTGTCAGCCCTATGTCATTTGAGATAACCGGTGTGTCAAAGTAGACTTCAAAAGGGTACAATATTACATCCTGAGGAGATATACTAAGATTTAGAGATGTTTTAACAGAGGCAGGTCCCATTCAGGGAAATTGTCAGTCTGACAAAGTTCCTAAGCTACATTTCACAGACTGTAACTAGACTGAAACTTCCATGATATTTTAATGACTCTTTATATGACAGTTGCCCAAAATTGCTTAGCACAATGAAGTTGACTGAAAATTCTTGCAATTTCAAATAAGACAAGGTATTGTTTCTAAAGGTTGTAAGTTTAGATTCTCATACCACCTTTGGTTTGGCTATTTAATATAAAAAGCTTTTAGAAAAAAAAATTAAATTTCTTCACAAATGTGTAAAGTGTAAAAATAGGTAAGGAAAAAATATTTCTATGCAGTCATTATTTCCATAGCAGTTCAGGCTTTGAGATTCAGGCAAATCCTTTGATACTGTTTTACTCTGCAATCATTCTCATTTAGTAAGGTAAAAGGCTGATTTGCTTTTCATTCTTCCCCTCACGTTCCAAAGATAACGCCATTTCATTTGTTTTATTTATTAAGATTATATAAAGTGTTTCTTCTACAGTAAGAATTCCTAACAAGCTGAGTCCCCAGTGCTGGGAGGAGAAAGAGTCTTTTCATGGATACTTAGCCAAGGGTTCCTGAGAGTTAATACTCCCACTCTTCTTCCTTGAGTGTCATGGGATTTTTAACATCCGTAAAACAGACAGGAACTTGGTTTTATGCCTTAAGAATGGATTTTTTTGCACCACATAATCTGCAGTGCAATTACCAATAAAAAAGTAATAAAGTGCTATAAACTGAAAAATGTGCAAGAAGCATTTATTGGTAATGCACTGCACAAAAGGCACAGGGAATTTAAATCATGCTTTAAGGTGAATATAGAAATCAACAAACATAAAAACAAACCATCAGCACTATAATACAACATTTTTAAATAATAAATGTAAGCGTGCAGTGCCATTAGTTACAGATCTTACAAAAATAAAATATCAGCTTGATCAGTATTCTGTTCATTATATCAAACACATAAGCTTTGACCCTGCTATTAGATCTGCAAAAGTGAACCTTATGCACATACAAAGACCCATCAGTTTTACTTGACCTCTTTGTGGGACTGAGTGGTCATCTGCTGTGATCCAACAACAGAATAGGGCTACAGCTCGTCATTTAATAAAGAGAGAGCTACCTACTGTAGGCCAGATAAAAGAGAGAGAAAGCACCCCCTTGGTGCAACCTACTCCCTACACATCTGCAGGGGAGAAAAGAGAGGGATCATCAGGGATCCTGGCTTTCTCTGATAAAAAATCCCCAATTTTGGGATTTTAAAAAGTAACCCAAAATTCACATTTTTCCATGATTAAAATGAAATACTACTAGATAGATAGAGAGATAGATGTGTTTCATTTTAATCATGGAAAAATGTGGATTTGGGGTTACTGTTTTTAATCCAAGAATTGGGGATTTTTTTTTATAAGAGAAAACCAGGATCCCTGGAGATCATGCAGGTAGGTGATTGTGGAAAGCTTACTTCTCTTATAGTAAACTGTTTTGTCTGCTAGGAACAAAACAACCAGTAGAATGGGCATTCAATATAAAGAACAGCATTTGGAGTGAAAAAGAAAGTTGAGTAAGTGTAGACCTTATAAAAGCTGTTCTCTTCCTTAAAGTAAGTGTTAATGACACTGGTATGTTTCACAATAAATGATTCTGAACACTAAGTCACTGGAAAAAGTCTTTCATTCTGAGATGTATGCACATGTTGCTCTTGAGTCAAAATCTGGCAGAGATGACAGTGGTACTCTATGCTTTAAAAGTATATTTTTGTCTTTGTATGAGTGCTTCATGACACACAAAAATGTTGCTAGAAAATGTTGGCTTTGTTTGGGGGCGGGGGTTGGAAATACGGTCATTTTTATAAACAGGGCACTGAGAATTATACAGCTGCCTTCCCAAACTGCTCCATTCCCAGAGGTACAAATCATCACTCTGTTCAACCCAAATGCTTGAAAAAAGATATTGAGATATATAACTGTAATAATACAAGCCTAGGTTCTTCCAGAGTTGACAGAACATACCTAGGTCGGGTATAATTTTAAAAGCAGGTTTCTCTCCAAAGGCATCTATACTCCCCGGCTAATAGGTATGTATTATTACTCAGAGCTAGATTCCAAATTGTCTTGGAAATCTGGACAATACATTGAAGTATTCAGTACAAACAGGAGGAAGGGAATGTTCATTTACCATTTGCTTAACTGTAATCATGTTAGTTCATATAATTATATGAATGTGACCAGTACATTACATTTTGATGAGATGCCTACAGGAAAGGAGGGGGGGGGCGTTGACATGTGCACATTTACTGTGCAGTAACTGAAATTACTGCACAGTACAGGTGCACATCTACATGTGCACAACCATACTGCTCAGTAAATATGGCAACTTATGCAGACTTGAGCGTAAACTTGCTACCTGCATCATGCAGGTATCAAATCAATGTCCAATTACTTACTGCACAGTAATGCACGTGTAGATGTGTTACTGTGCAGTAACCCAGGAAGCCTCCTTTCTGGGGCTTCCCAGCCAATAGGGGGCTGACCTAAGCCCAGCTCCAGGGCTCCTGGCTTGCTGCCTCTCCTGGCTTCAATTTGGGACTAAGGTTAGTCCCAAGTGCTAGCAGCCGGCTCTAGCTTCAATTTGGGACTACAGTTAGTCCCAAGTGCTGGCAGCCATGTAGCCAGAGGCTGGAGCACATGGCAGGCCTCTCTAACCTGGGACTAAATTTAGTTCCAGGTCGCCTACACATGTAGACGCCTACCTATTCCTGCTTTCTGTGCAGTAATTTACTGCACAGTAAATTTAAGCTGCTGTAAATGCACACATAGACATGCCCAAGATAAACTTTTCTATGGAACTGTATTGGCATTATACCTCAGAGACAGAATAGATTATCAGTTTTCTAACAATCAAATAATGACAGGAAACAACCTACATGGTTAGAAGGTTATTATTCTGTAAAAATACCCAACTGTTAAATACACATTAAAAGTATTAATCCTTTTAAGGTATCTATGACGTGCCTGACATTCCCCTTCAATAAGGATGGATATACAGTATGCTGTTATTTTAACACACTGAAGCTCAAGTAGACAGCCTTTCAAATCATTACCAATTAAACCAGGAAGAGTTCAACTTCATCATCTTAGTATAACATTAAAATGTTGTAGTATCTGCGTGTATTTTACTACCAGAAGTATTAATTATGGCAAAGTATTTTCATTTCCTTTCCCTCTAAACCTTAGGGACAAATCCTTTTCTGCCTTCAAAAGGCATTTAACAGCCTTGTTACACCTTACACTGTGAGCCATTCAAATAGTGACTGGTGTTAATGATAGCTTGAAGTTTGGAGCAATCACCCTTAGTCTAGAAACTTTTTTTGACTATCTCCCACCTGCACAGCTGTGAATTGCCACTAGAGGCCTGGTGAGTAGGGCAAGATTAGGAGCTGAGATGGGACAGGACAGACTTCTATCCCTGCTCTACAGGCAAGAGTTTGAGAGATCCTGGGGTACTGGAGGACTTCAACTTGGACAGCACATCTGTGAGGGGGAAGAAGAGTGCACATCTTAATGGAACAGGAGCCGTGAAGCTGGGAAGTATGGATCAGAGATAATGCTGCCCTGGAGTAGCGTAACTTTGAGCGGTATAGAGTGCTTAAATCACTTTAAGGTGTTAATGTGTGGAGAATCCAGGGGTTAAGAGCTCCAAGAGCTGCCCAAAACGACTATATAACAAGGGCCTAACAGTTTCTGGATGTCTTAATCATTGAAAAGTATCCAAATCTATCCTGCACAACACCAAGAAGCTACTAGAATGCCTTGCATATCTTCATTTTAGCTTTCTGTGCATGCTCAGAAGTGCTCAGCCAAGATGTCTACTTTCACTTGCACTCTGTTGGAATCCTAATTTGCCATAGAAAGTACCTGAAATCTGCCTAAATCCCAAATTCTTTAGTCATAGGAAATTCATGACAGATCCTAAAGAGCACCCTCACACAACTTTGAGCCCCAAAGTCTGGTAGTTAGGGCACTTGTGCAAGGAATAGCAGATCAAGGTCCTCCTCAGCTAGAAGAAACGTGAACCCTCATCTACTTAATAAAGTGCTCTAATAACCAAGCCATGGGTTAGGCAGAAGCATAAGCACCCTCTACCATCCTATTAAAGATGTTCCACTGGACATCTAAGAAAGAGACATGGGTTTAGAAGGAGACTAAGCATAAGAAGTGTGAGTATGTGGCCCTATAAGGATGATACTGCCCTATGTCGCCTTTGATAGATTTTGACTACAGTCCAAAATTAAATGCATAATTTCCATGCTAGCTGTGGGAAGACTTAGAGGTGTATTAATATTTCAAAGGGGGGTTTTATGGCACAGCCCAATTATTCCTTTCTCTTACTGCACTACTTAACCTTTGGAAAGTCTTTATATAGGACATTGCATGCAAAAAAATCTCGCCACTGTAAAATGATTGCTGGATACTAGCTTAAAAATGCAAGGATTCTGAAATGTATAAAATATATATTTATTATTAATAAAAATGTGGTGTTATTTCTTTACGTTTTCCTGTAAAAATAAATTAATAGTGACTATCAAATATGCAGGGCCTCTAAATAACAATTCACTACAATAATTATTCCCTGTGTTATGCATTGGAATTAATACTTTTCCAGCAACCAACCGATGAGTGACTTTTGAGACATTATGCTTATTTATGCTGCTTAAGTCACTTGTATTCATTGAGCAAGTACAAAATTAATTCTTCAAACTTTAGTTTCTGCAGTTTGTTAAAGATGAAAAATAGTTTAATTTTATATGCCTTTTATAGAGGTTAGAAGGTTAGAAATCATGTTTGTGCAAGGTATTACAGCATCTCTCTAGTCAACTGGAAAATTAAACTTACTAATTCATCTAACAAATGAAAACATGTTAAACTTTTCCCCCTAAAAATCTCTAATTCCAACAGTAATTTAGCTTCTTATTTAATTTAAAAATAAATTTTAATATGCCAGGACACTCTCATTTAATCAGAGATATGAAAAAATAAAGGAACTTTGATTTCTGTTTTATTGTGGTTGCAAAATATGAATGAGAAATATATACCTTTTTCTGAAAATATCTACTGTATACTTTTACAGTAATGTCTGTGAAGCTGTGAACTTTAACTTAGACCTCAAATGTAAATGAGATTTAAAATAAAAACTCTTCCCATGTATCTAGTTAACATCTAACAACTTGATAATCCACATTACCAAGTAAGAAAGAAAATTCATATTGACATAAATATATAAAATGCTATATTATAATAAGATTTACTTTTAAAGTTTTTACCCCAAAAACTTTTTAGTAATTAAAAAAGCATACCTACATATTTTTAAATGAATCGTATTTTGTATCACTTCATGCATTAATGAAGTCGTTAGAAATTCAAAGAAAATCATCTGTAGCAAGATCCTGAGGTCTACAGGTCACCTTTTAAGCATAGCCTAAAAATCATCTAAGAATAACTAACAAAAATAAATCAATTCTGAGCTGCCTCTGTTTCACGGGTTGAGGGAATTTCACTATAATCCTAAATATTTCTTGCTTCTTTAGCAGGCATATACCAGTTATATAGTAGCAAATTGTGCTTTGTGGGTGCGTCTACATGTGCGCTTTAATGTACCCTAGCCTATTTTACTTCGCACTAAAAAGTGTTGCATAAAAATGATGTAAATATAGTAACGAGCAGTAAAATAGGCTACTGCAGATTAGGCGTCACTTAAAAAGTGTGTGCTTTCACTACTGTGAATTAGGGCAGCCTGGCAGCTTAATGCACATTTATTTAGGACCTTAGACTGGAGTTACTAAATTTAATGCACATTAGGAACTGCACATTAATTCATGCGCCCAGTACTTTGCTCTCTGTACAATACATGCACCCTACCACCCACCCACCCAAACACTGCCTCCAGTGAGCTGGTTTTATATGAACTTTATCCAGTTAAATTCCAATTTCAAAAGGCCCTCCCCACCCCTACCATTTTCTCTGTTCATCATTTTTTTAGTGTTCTAGTCTTTATCAGATTTCATGGTCATATCTACATTCATGCTTCCAACTCTTTTATGAAATGCTATGAGGAAAATATGACCCACCTATTTTCTCCCACTCCATGCATGCCAAATGATGAAAAATGTAACATAGCTGTTGTTAGGCTAGCACTGGTTGTGTGCTAATAAGCCCATCTGAGACTGTAAGCAGTCCTGGGTGCATGTCAAACAAGGGTTACATTATTATTTTATTTTTTAGTATTATGTACATTCAGAATAGGAGCAAGTAGAATAGTGCGTTTACATGACAATGCTAGCAGTCTACTATCAAACTGTTTTTGCTGTATTTTAATAGCCAATCTGATAAATCTCATTTGAAATGCCAGAATGGGAATCTTCCTCAATGAATCTGTCTGGCGCTTGTTTCCTTAAGACCCCATCTACATGTGCAGGTGAAGGTATAATGGGATCTAATGGGCAATTCACACAATTGCACCTCCTGCCATACCACACATACATAGCAGGAGAAATAATTGTGGGATCATGACTCAGATCCCATCACACCTTATTGCTGGTGCAGGGGGAGCCCACCCCTGCACTAGCAGGAAGCAAGTTCCCATGGCTCGGAACCCCCTCAGCTGAGGAAGGTCCCAGGTGTGGGGGCATGTGCTCTTGTGGCTGGGAGCCAGTGTCAGCTGGGAGCTCCCAGGTCCGGAGATGTATGGGGGGCCCCACAGCTGGGAGCTCCAATCAGCTGATGGGGCGTCCAGCCATGGGGACACAGGCTACACATGCAAATTGAAGCTGTATAAAAACCAGCTATAAAGTTATTACAGCTATAAAGTTATTTTCCAGCAATAATTTTATAGCTGATTGGACCTTTTTAAGGCACCAGTTAATTTGCACGTGTCCAGTCTAATTCAATTGCACAATTAGCCAGGTAATTGGGTAATACATGTAATGTGTAGAGGAGGCCTACAAGACAATGCTCCTAACACTGTCTGCCCTATCAAATTGTTTTTGCCTCATTTTGATAGCCAGTCTGATAAGCCTCATTTGACATGTCAGAATGGGATTTTTTTTTCTCAGTGGAGCTGCCTGGTAGCTTGGTTCCTAGACAGATTTGTTATCTTCTTGCTCCTCTTGACATAGCAGGAAGAGTGCAGAGCAAAGAGAGAGGAGGAGTCTTGGGCTGGAAGCTCTCTCAGAGCAAAGCTACTAGCCATTAGGGCTGTATGAAACAGCACTGTTTCATTTCGACTTCTGCTTCGCCGTTTCGAAGGGACAGCAGTTTTTTTCATTGTTTCATTTCATTTTGAAGCACTGTCCCCTTTCATTTTCTTGAAACTGTTTTGCTGTTTCAACAGGTTTTGATGTTTTGCCCATAGGCTATAATGGGGAATCATGAAAATGCCTATAACTGTCATTTCTTGCCTGATTTGGATGAAAAGTGCAGGGATGGTAGCTCCTTCTATGTCCATGAAGCTTTCCATGTTTCAAGGAGATAGGTGCAGGGGTTTCTGGAAAACTGCACCTCAAGGTTCTGACAAGCAAAACCTGTGTCACTTGCCAGCAGCGGCAGCCTCCTACCAACACGAGTGCAGACCAGCAGCACTTGGAGGGCAGGTTGAGCTCTGTGGGGTTGGCGGAGCGAGTCAGAGCACAGCCCTGGCTCTCCCCCACCTCCCGCCACCGGGCTGCACTCTGAGCGGCTCCACCAGCCCCACAGAGCTCAGCCCAGTGGCAGGGGAGAGCCAAGGCTGTGCTCTGCCTCCCACCACCAGGCTGAGCTCTGTGGGGCTGGCAGAGCTGCTTGAAGCACAGCCCAGCTCTCCCCTGCCTCCTGCCACCAGGCTGCACTCCGAGCAGCTCCACCAGCCCCATGGAGCTCAGCCTGGTGGCGGGATGCTGGGGAGAGTCAGGGCTGTGCTCCACCTCCCGCCACCAGGCTGAGCTCTGTGGGGTTGGCAGAACTGCTCAGAGCACAGCCCTGGCTCTCCCCTACCTCCCACCACCAGGCTGTGCTCAAAGCAGCTCCACCAGCCCCACAGAGCTCAGCCCGGTGGCAGGTGGCAGGGAACAGCCAAGCTGTGCTCTGCCTCCCGCCACTGGGCTGAGCTCCATGGGGCTGGCAGAGCCACTTGGAGCTCAGCCCTGGCTCTCCCATGCCTCCTGCCACTGGACTGCTTTGAAACTCAAAACATTTTGAAACTTTCATAACATTTTGAATGATCTCATTTCATTTCAAAGCTGTTCTAAAGCCTTTTGTTTCATTTCAATTTCACTGTTTCAAGCTCAAAGCATGTCAAAACAGCTTCAAAATGAAACACTCATCAAAATTTCACACAGCCCTACCAGACATGCCCCTCAAACACTTCTTCTGGACACCATGATGCTCAATTAGCATTGTGTCAATGCCTGATTCAACACAAAGCAATGACACCTTTAAGGTAGCATGGAGACAGAGTACAGGATTCTGGATTTTAAGAAAAGAGAATCAGCTGGTACTGATCAAATGTGCAGTAACTGTATGGAAGAGACTGAAAATCTTGCTAGACAGTAAGTGAACATAAAAGTGTGCAAGGAAATACAGCTCTTTCTTCCTTGCATCTTACATAAGGTGAAAATAAAGGAATCTTTCTGTTACTTCCCGCCCCTATTATGGGGCCAGAAGAAGAGAACTGATAAAGGAATGGAGACTAACAGCTTTTTTTATGATGAAGGAAAAAGTGTTTCCATGTTGCTCATCATCATCCATTCTCACAAAAGAATCCAGCAGCAGCTCAGGCTTATTTCTTTGACTAGCTTTTCCCCTGTACCAAATTACAAAACTACTGTTCCTTCCTTACTCTTCCAAGCACCGATCTACATATTTTCCTCCAATACGCCAAGAAACAGATTATAAAATATGATCCAGTTCTTTGTTCAACTACCAACGTTTTGTATTGGTCAGGTTTTAACTTCTACAGAAAGGAAGAATGGTATGGTGATGTTAGCTTGAGATGTGAGAGACCTGGCTTCAATTCCTTCCTCTACTCCAAGAATTCCATAAGATGTAGAGAAAGAGGCTTGAGGCCTATCTATATGGCCTCCATGCAAAGCCCAGGACCCCCACCAAGCAACATACCCCACATATATGCTCTTGCTCAGTGCACACCAGAACTCAGAAATTAGAGTGCAGCTGGCTTAGCATGGTCCTTAGCATGAGTGCATGACAGAAGCACTACTCATCAGTCTCTGACTTTGACATGTTTCCTGGTGTGTGTTCAGGGCCACTAAAGCAGCTTCACTACCTAATTTTCTGGCATCAGAATTCCTGTGCTGAGCAGGAGTGAGCCGGTAGGTATGCTTTATGGTGGTATTCCCCAGCTTGGTGGGAGGCTATGGCACTGGTATAGACATGGATTTGTCTGTCAGTGCCTTAGATCCCAACCTGCAAAGTGAGGGTAACGTTATTTATACCACACAAGGGAGTTGTAAGGATAAATTCATTAAAAAGCATGAGGAACTCAGATTCTTTAGATTACTTCTAAAAAAGTAAGGTTGGAAGGGACCTCTGGAGGTCACCTGCCAGAGACATTTCCATTGTGATTATGGGAACTTGTAAGATTCTGTAGATTCCATAGACCTTTATAATAAAGGTAATGTTTTTAAAAGTTAATTATAGCCTCAAGATTCTTGCACCATGTAAGGGGAATAATGCAACTCAAATCCCAATGATGACAGTAATTTTATCCTATATACAAAATATTTCAAATATGGTAAGATCAGTTGTAGTATTAGCAACAAATTATGCTTGAGAAATGTCTCTCCAGGATTCCAACTGTTATGAAGGTATTTACTATCTATGTCATAGTACTAGATTTATTTGGCTCTAATGCAGCCATGCCTTGTCCTTCCGGAGGAATTCCTCTATAATTCAGAATTAGTTATTGTATCATTAAAATGCAATGTTTCCGTAAATTCTAAATAGATAACAGCACTTTCTAGCAACTGCTTTCTTAGATACAACTTTATTACCTAGTCACAGACAAAAAAAAAAAAAAAATTACTGGAAAGAAATGGTTTTCCTTTTCTAGTAAAAGAAAAAGAAAAAAAATGAGGTTAACAGAAAACATCCTGTCATAGCTCCCTAAGGAATATTCTCAATCTGCAGACTGGAAGGAGACCATTTTCTAATACTCTATTTAGAAAGTCTTATATAATAACCAAACAATTACTCTATATATTCTCCAGTGTAGCTGTGTGTATTTCTAAGTGAGTACCTACTGTATTGATCTTTTAAAATTATGGGTTTTTTCTTTCTTTTGTTTTGGATATCAGTTCTCCTTCAACGTTATTAACAATGGCAATGGTCCAACCCCCTGGTAGAAATATGCAGTGGGCACAGACTGCTGTAGCTCCAGGCATTACTCATGTTTCAAATGAGGAGTGGGCCTGGGTTGATGGATTATTATGTATTATTTTTCCGTGAAAGCACCAGGAGACTGCAATGAATGGGCTCCTTTCATCATTCTCTGAGGGAAGAGGAAGAGTAAAAGGTTCCTGGTGAATTGTGTCCTCACAAAAATGTCAAGACAAAGCAAAGCTCCTTGCAAAAACATTTTCTTTACAGCCTTGGCAAGTCTTATTCTAACAAATACCAAAGAATTGTGCTCATGATGTCAGACATACTTTGCTGAGCACAAAGGATTAACATTTTGTAGCTTTCTGTTAAGCTGTGACCACCACATGAAGCCAAGCAGGCAGATGTTAGCTTTCTGATGAATTTCTTTAAAACAGGATATGTGGTTGTCATACTCTTATTCTTGAGTTAAATGTGCTATTTGAACAGAAAGTCTTGCAATTAGACATCTGATCTAAACAACATTTCTCACTGGAGTGTTATTTCCATATGTGTTAAAAATTATACTAATCTATTCAATAAATTTTGAGGGTAAGGTGCTAATTATAATTTCACTCTAGACACAAAATAAGCAAACATGCTTATCAGCCACTAGCACTGTCAACCAACTTAAGTTGAAATATTTTTTAAATAGCATATTCAAACAATTATCTACTATACTGCTTTTGCAATAAAGCACATGGACTTTTATAATCACATGGCTTATAGTGTTTTAATAAGTAACTTATTTCATAAAAGTATTTTAAACATCATTTACAACCTTAAAAAAAACTATAGTTTTTTAGTGAATTAGTGAATTAAAGCAATATATTTATATTTATGCCAAAAACTGTAATTGTGATAACAAGAAATCTAATTTGGATTTTGTATTAGTCAAAGTTTCAAAATGGATAAACAAGACAACCTGACCAAAATACTGACAAAATGGTAAGCAAATGAATTTGTAAATATTTAATAACATTTCAAGATTAAAAATTAAAATATTGTGTTTTTATGAACTTAGCAACCTAGTTAAAACTCATGACTCTCCTGAAAAATGACATCAGATTTGAAATTAATGTTCAAATACTCTGTGGCTGGGGCATGGGAATAACTATTACACAGCAGGACTACATTGTGGCTTATTTTGACCTTGTTAATGTTAAATATCCAAAGCAGCTGCCAATATTTACCTGAATCACACTTGTGGACTGCAATATTTTGGTTTCCGTTAACATTCCAAGGTTAAAGTTAGCTACATTTCCTTAAAACAAATCACAGACGCAGCAAATCTCTGCATGAACTAGACCCTATTCAGAGCATTTGGGTTTTGCCAGCATGTACTTAGTAGTCACTCCTGTTTGTTATTCTTTTCCAGGGTTTAGTGTTCAATTTATCCCTTCTGTATTGTTTCTGAAACCATAAAGTGTACAGAGAAATAATGCAGAGAAATAGGTACATAATTCTACTGAAATGAAGGGGAGTCACATTCAAATTTTGCAACTTCAAGGGCAAACAGTTATGTCTATTTTCATTTTAGTAACTGATAGATAGCCCAATAAATATACTATATCAAGAGACATATTTAGTCCTTGTCCTGGAGTACTAAGTTAAAAACCATAGCATATGTATTTGGTCTGGGTAGAAAACCAAGCAGAGATAGAAACTTGCCCAGAGCCAGATTTGTCAACATGTACCATAGAGACACATGTAAAATGATCCTGCTTAGATCAAGGGATCCAAAACATGGCAGAATTGGTGCTTTGTTTTTTACAACAATAAATACATCATAGAAATCATAGAAAATTAGGGTTAGAAGGGACCTCAAGAGGCCACCTAGTCTAACCCCCTGGTCAAAGCAGGACCAGCCCCAAGTAAATCATTCCAGCCATAGCTTTGACAAGCTGGGCCTTAAAAACCTCCAAGGATGGAGACTCCATAACCTCTCTGGGTAACCTGTTGTACAGGTTTCATAGAATCATACAAACATTAGGGTTGAAAGGGACCTCAGGAGATCATCTAGTCCAACCCCCAGCTCAAAGCAGAACCATCCCCAACTAGATCATCCCAGCCAAGGCTTCCTCAAGCCGGGCCTTAAAAACCTCTAAGGATGGAGATTCCACCACCATTCCACATAACTTGTTCCAGTGCTTCACCACCCTCCTAATGAGAAAGTTTTTCCTAACATCCAACCTAAACCTCCCTTGCTGCAACTTGAGACCATTGCTTCTTGTTCTGTCATCTGTCACCACTGAGAACAGTCTAGCTCCATCCTCTTTGGAACCACTCTTCAGGTTGTTAAAGGCTGCTATCAAATCCCCCTCTTAGTCTTCCCATCTGCAGACTAAATAAGCCCAGTTCCCTCAGCCTCTCCTCATAAGTCATGTCCCCCAGCCCCCTCACCATTTCCGGTGCTCTCTGCTGGACTCTTTCCAACTTGTTCAAATTCTTTCTGTAGTGGGGATGGGAGTGGGGAGCAAAACTGGACACAGTACTCCAGATGTGGCCTCACCGGTGCTGGCAGTACTCTTACCAACGCAGCCCAGTATGCCATTAGTCTTCTTGGCAACAAGGACACACTGTTGGTTCATATTCAACTTACTGTCCACTGTAACTCCCAGGTCCTTTTCTACAGAGCTGCTGCTTAGCCAGTTGGTCCCCAGCCTGTACCACTGCATGGGATTATTCTATTTTAGATGCAGAACTGCACTTCTCCTTACTGAACCTCATGAGATTTATTTTGGTCCAATCCTCCAATTTGTCTAGGTCTCTTTGAATTCTAGCCCTACCCTCTAGTGTATCTACTATTCCTCCCCAGGTTGGTGTCATCTGCAAACTTGCTGAGGGTGCACTCTATTCCATATTCCAGGTCATTGATGAAAATATTAAACAAACCGGCTCCAGGACCAACCCCTGGGGCACTCCACTTGATACTAGCTACCAATTAGACATTGAGCCATTGACTACTACCCTCTAAGCCCAATGACCCAGACAGTTTTCTATCCACCTTACAGGCCATTCTTCCAACCCATGCTTCCTTTGCTTGTTTGCGAGAACGTTGTGGGAGACCATATCAAAAGCCTTGCTACAGTCAAGGTATACCACATCCACTGGTCTCCTTGCATCCACAGAGCCAGTCATCTTGTCATAGAAAGTAATCAAGTTAGTTAGGCATGACTTACCCTTGGTAAAACCATACTGGCTGTTCCTAATCACCTTCTTCTCCTCCAAGTGCTTTCAAATGGACTCCTTGAGCACCAGCTCCATGATTTTTCTGGGGACTGAGGTGAAGCTAATCAGTCTGTAGTTCCTTGGATCCTCCTTCTCTTTCTGAAACATGGACACTATATTTGCAATCTTTCAATCTTCCCCTCTTACCTCAGGGCTTTGGTGTCCATCCCCTGGTGAACCTAGTTTAAAGCCCTCCTCACTAGGATAGAGAGCCTATTTGTGAATATGCTCTTCCCACTCTTCATCAGGTAGAGCCTCTCTTCCTAGCACTCCTTCTTCTTGAAGCATCATCCCATGGTCAAAGTTATCAAAGCCCTGCTGGCAACACCAACTGTGCAGCCACGGATTGATCTGCAAGATGGATCTGCTCCTGCCCAGGCCCTTCCCCTTGACCGGAAGGATTGAGGCAAATACCACCTAAGCCACTATTCCTTTCACCCTTGCACCCAGAGACCTGTAGTCACTTTTGATCTGCTCGGGATCTCACCTGGCAGTATCATTGGTATCTACATGAATGAGCAGCATGGGGTAATAGTCAGAAGGCCATATGAGTTCCCTGACATTTCAGATCCAGGTTACAGGCAAGCAGCAGACCTCCTAAGACAGCAGGTCAGGCCAGCAGATAGATGTGTCTGTCCCCCACAGAAGGGAGTCTCCAACCACCACCACCTGTCACTTCTTCTTGGTGGCAGTGCTGTCAGTCTTTCCTACCTTGAGGAGGCCTGGCCTGTCCTCCTCCACCAATGGAACATGCTTCTCCTCCTCTGTTGCTAGAGCTCCATATCGGTTCTCCAGGCAAACTGGTGCAGGTGGAGATGAAGAGTTCTGCTTGCTGCCAGAGATCACAAGCTTCCAGCTTCCACCTTCCTGGGAGCCCATGTCTTCTCACTTCTCTAGCACTGCCTTAGGCAATCCTTCTCCCACAGTCCTAGAGGTCTCCTTCAGCACTGAATCAATGACGTCCTCATGGTGGAGGATGCTTTGGAACCTTGCCACTTCCTCCTATAGCTCTCTTGCCTGCTCCCTGAAGGACACCAGCAGGAGGCACGGTTCACATCACAGGCACTGCCCCACCTAGCCATCACCAGAAGGAACCTTCAAGCCACAGTCTCTGCAGCACCAAACCAGGACCTGTGTGGAAGCCTCAACAGTGAGTGGTCCTGCCTGGACAGACACATCACAAGTGCAAGCAGAGGCAGTGGCTTTGTCTCTGGCATTGCAATGTCCCCCAGCCATTTCTCTGAGTCTCTTAATCCACTGCCCCTCTCTTGCTGCCCTTCTTCCAAGCAGACCTTTCCAAGCAAACTCACCTGTAAATTGCCATGTTTACTGTTCCCTGGTCCTGAAAGGTTCCTTTTTCCCTTTTCCCCTCACACCAGCTTAAAGGCTCCCCTTCAAAAAGTGGGGCAGTAAACTGATCTGCAAACTGCTTCCCTTGTTTTCTATCCCTGTTCCCTCACTCCCTGGTCACTCAGGGAATCTCCTTTTATACTCTGCTGGGCTTGGGCTGGATCTGCCCCCTTGTTAGGGCTTTTGTCAGGCATAGGCAGCAATCACCCAGCAATCACTCAGATAGCAACATTCCCAGCTTCTCAGAGCACACAGCCAAAACACACACAGCGCACCAAATAAACACTCAGCAAGCCAAAGACACTAGCAGCCATAGCTCACTCACCTTCCCAGGGTAGGATCTGGTACCTGGCTTCTCTTCCTCTTCCCCTTCCTCTTCTTGCTCCCAGCAAACTGCTTCCCCTGTTTGCTACCCCTGTTCACTCACGTTTGGTGAAATTATTTCATATTTCATATTACTTAAGCATGTAGCCACATCACAGAATGCTGTTACCAAGTTAGCTCTGGCAACTAGTAAGGACTGGATCAGATCTGAATAAGATTCCTTCAAGGAAAGCTAAATTGCAAAAAATAATTGAATAATTCTAGAACAGGGATCAGCAACCCCTGGCATGTGTGCCAGAGCATGGTATGCAAGGCCATTTTGCTTGGCACGCCACAGCCAGCCCAGGCTCTGGGCAGCTGGAAGGCTGCAAGCCCTCCTGCAAGCAACCTAAGCTCCATGGCTGGCAGCAGCTACCCAGAGCCTGGGTTAGCTGCAGGAGTAGCATCAGCCTCTTCCCAGTGGAGGGGGACTCAAAAAGGGCTGCACTACAGGTGGGAATGGGGTGGGCTCAGCTCCAACAGGTGGGCAGCAGTAACCCAGGTGCCCTTAGAGGGGTGGCTATGGGGGGTTGAGGTGAAGTTTGGGGTGGCCAAAAAAGGGTGGTCTCCCCTAACCCTGCCTAGTGTTACCCCTGTGGGCTCCACTGCCCTAGCCAGGCTTTCTGGCAGCAGTGGCTGCATGCACCCCTCTAGGCAGATGGCAGGGCAAGGCCCTGAGGCAGTGCAACCCCAGGCCCCCCCCTACCATGCGCTGTGAGGCTTTCATGCAGTTGTCACCAGTGTGGAGCTAGTGCCAGGGCTCTGGAGCCCTGGCATCAGCTCTGTGCTGGTGGAGACTGCACACACATCTCAGGGCGCAGGGTGGGGGAGGGGCTGGGGCAGCGCAACTCCCACTGCCATCCACCCAGAGGCATGAATGTGTGCACTTCTTCATGCCCCTCCCCCGCCCTGAGCCCCAAGGCATGTGTACAGTTGCTGCCAGCAAGGAGGTGATGCCAGGGCTCTGGAGCCCTGGCACCAGCTCCACGCTGGTGGCAATTGCATGCAAGCCTCAGAGAGCATGGTGGGGGAGCAGCTTGGGGGTTGTGATGCCAGTTTCCTCCCCCATTGTCCACCCAGAGGGGTGCACATAGCCACTGCTGGGAGAAAGCCCAGCTAGGGCACTGGAGCCCACAGGGCCGGCACTAGCGGGGCTGGGGGCCTAGAGCCATGCCAAAATTCACCTTAGCCCCTCCATGTGTGGTTTCTGTCTGCATGCATATGTTTGATCCTGCGTGTGCATGGATGCACATGTGTCTCGTCCTAGGCATATGTGCGTGCGCCTGTCTATTGTGTGAGCGCGCGCGTGTGTCTGGTGCTCTGTGTGCACGCGCATGTGTCTGGTTCTCTTTCTCTTTCCCTCTTTTTTTTCCCTCTCTCCCCTTTTTTCTCTTTTTTTTTTTTCTCTCAGCAAAACATGCTCAACAAAAAAAGAATACACAAGAGCAAAGGCAGTATATGAAGTTTTATTTATTGTCACCAGGTTTAGAACTTTTAGAAAACCTGGTATTTACTGTAAAAAAAAAAAAGCAACATTTTTATGATTAACTATATTAATATGCAGCATTTTTATAGCTATCAGTAATCTTCTGGCACTTTCAAAAGAGGATGAAAATTAACTGAGAAAGTTCTGCCTTGCATAATTACATTCTGACTACCTGGGTTCCCCTGCAATTGCAGCTGATTACAGTATTTTTCTTCACTTCCTGTCCTGAAGTCATTTGTATTGTAACTATACTCAGTGCAATGGTAGATGAATTAATCTCTGTACATCGTTGGTAAATGAGCGTGACAAATTTAAGTGCTGTGCTGTTCTTTAGCATATAAGACTCTTAAGCAGCAGATATTACTGAAAAGCACATGACATTTTTCAGTGCAGACAGTAATAATCAATAGCACATCTGTTCAGGGATTTCTTAAACAAATCACCTATTAAGTATACATTAAAAGAAGGGCATTAGATATCTCAGAATGGATTCACTACTTATAGCAAAATATTACAATAAAATGCATCCTAAATACTCAATGTTGTCCCTTTCCTATCAATGTCATAGGGGACAAGAGGTTTGCCTGGTCTCCCTGGCAGACACTAATGGTGTGAAACACCAAGTATTCAGAAATCATTCAGATGGCTTAACAGTCACAAGATTTTAAAAGACAACATGGGAGATGACAGGTATGCTGGGAGTATGGATTTCTGATTTCTTGGGAAGGAAACTTCCCATCAACAAGCAGCATGATTATTCTTAATTCCAATCTTGAATGAATCTACAGAAACACATGCTTCCTGGTGGCTGCTCAGAGGAGGACTCCATGTATCAAATGCCAAGGTAAAATCCCAAGTTATGGCACACTTCCCACTGACTCAAACAGACCAGCGTTTCTCTACTCAAGGGTTTGGAAGCTGTGAATTAATCATTTTTCAACTCCCTTCCTTATCTTTATCCTCTGAACCCCATTCCCTCCATGAGTCTCTTGTACCTTACTCCTACTCCTCATATTTTGCAATTCTGGTTAGTCTTTTTCCTCTCCTACATCATTCCCATTCTGTTCTTTCCCACACATACCTCTGCACTGCTTCAGTCTGCTAATTATCTCCTCCTCTCCCCTTCACTCTGAATTTCCTAAACTCCCCCACCCCAACACATTTCCCTGTGCCTATCTCAGGGCCCATCACTTTCCATATTTATAAAGATTTCATATTTATCTCCACTCTCTCCATCCTCCTCCACAGGGAAGAAGATGCAAGGGGCAGATGCTGGAAATCCCCCCAGTTTGGAAGATACTGCGCAGTACCCAGCTTTAGTCATCACTAAAAATGATATTGTTTCCCCTCGTTCCCTACCACTGAACTGAAAGTGATCCACCTAGGCCACTGGACTAAATCATGCCCCCTCTTCTTTGCCTGAAAAATAGCAGCAAGAACATACACCAGTGCTGGGAAGTACCTGCAGAGCTTCTGGTCATCCATTGAGCTGTTGGTATATTTTCCTCTAATTCTCTTCATTACTATTGGTGGTTCTTTCCTTTTCATACCTCTACATGTCCAATGTCACAGCTCCCCTTCTTCACATTCTTTCAGCTGCCCATCTTCACACTCCTCTTCCACTGTCCTTCACATTCTCTCTCCTTCCCCTCTCAAATTTCCCCTCCCTTATAAACTTCCCTTACTGTATATAAAGACATAGGACTAACAAGCAAGTAAGTAAACCTGCTAACACCTTCATCACCATTTATAATATACCTTGTATCACTTTCTTCACACATTTGGTTGTGTATAATACTATCTGTGGCAGCATTGCACAAAACTGTACTGAAACTGAAATACTATTTTTATATGCCAACAGAGCTCAGAATTGTTAACCGATAGATCAGGCTTCAAGGCCGGTCTGTCCTCACAGGCCTCTAGGGAGGGATGAGTAAGTTGGTGAGGGAGATTTCTGGTTTGAAAAACCTCTCTTTTTGAGCTGTGAAACTTTGGAATTTCTCAGGATTTTAAGGCAAGGGAGTGAAACTTGCTCTTCATGTAATGGTAACTGGCAACATAAGACAGGTATATTTTAAAAATCTAAATAAAAGAAATTATAAGACTAGGATGTTTCCAGCTGAATTGCATACCATAGGACTGATGTCCAAGAGAATGAACAGCCTATACTGTAAATTCAAAATGAAAGAAAAAGAATACCACTTTTACCAAGCTGATTTTGGAGTTTCCAAGCCTGCAGGGAGTTCATATAAATGAGTCATCACCTCCCATACACTGCAATTTCCTATCCAGGCTCAAGTCCTCAGCCCTCTCTCTAGGGCCATGCAGACCTGGGAGTTTTTCAGTCCTAGGAAGGAGGAAAAGCTCTGGACAGTAACAACAACCAAATGCTGGAAATGGCTTCTTCCACTTCAGCGCTACAATTGTGACAAGAGCCTCTTGTTCCCTGATCAGCAGACTGCAGACCCCCTCACGTTTAACTTCCAAATATATATGTACAACAATCAAAAGTTCAAATTTAGAGGCTACTTTTGAAAATCTGTCCCTTGAAGTGTTTAGGGAATTAGTTTTCCATTTTTCACTTTTAAGATACATCTCACACCTGCAAACAGAATAGTGATTAACTCCAGTATTTTTCCTAGTGCTACTACATATGGTTAATACATTTTAGCTTCTGAGTTATTTACTGAACTGTAGTGAGGATTTTCTTTCCTGTTTCCTTGAATATGAAAGCAAGCAGATATAGGTGAGCTGTACCCCTGTATATGCAAGAGGTTACTTCCAGCAAGTAACTTGAAAAGAAGCAGATCTGTATGTTAGATGCAAAAGGCAGAGAATTAGTGTAGGTGGGTAAAGAGGAGTAAAAAGTGGAAGTCTGCATTTTTTGTAAATAAATGTCTCGAAACGTGGGAATAGAAACTAGGAAGATGGCATACCTGTTTCCTAGTACTTGACAACCAAGATAGTTCTGTAAACTACAATCTCCCCTGAATTAAAACAATGCACAGAGGGTGTTAAATTAGCCTTACAGACAATGATTATTTTAAAAATCCACTAAGTGCTGCATGGATTTATACTTGGAGACTGGTTTTAAATCTGCTTGTGTAGAAATAGGCAGTAAGCAAAACAGGAGAGGTAAGTAACTATTTTACTTCAAAATTCTTCCCTCCCCCCTTCCCCCTTCAAAACTGGAAAGATAAAGATTTTGTATGTTTACTATTTACAACTTCCTCTCAGAAGAAACAGGTATAGCATTCATGTCTTCAAAAATGTAACCTTATACATCTGGCCAGCAAGCATCTGGATATTTATCTTCACTCATCATTTCCTTCTGTAAGTCCAAAAACTGTCAGTTAGTTCAGCTGAGATCCAGCCCAAGGGAGTACTGAAAAAGTTACATCCTTCTTTTGTCCAGGTTTTATAAACTGCTCTTTACCTTCTTCCCTGGGATATCAGTAAGTATAAAAATAAGCAATCTGGATTCCTTTGACTGGTTTTTTGGTCTGTGAATATGTACTTCTGCAGCCACAGAGGGCATACATATGGGATTGTATTTATTATGTGATTGTATTTGAAATGCATGAAAAGCCTCCTAGATCCCAAAATAGGCTTTTTTTTTAAAGACATGTACTACGAATTAAAAAAATAAGGACCAACTCCTCAGCAACTAGACAAAATTGAAAATATATTTATTTTAAAATTGCAGGCAAAATGCTACATTTAAAACTGTGAATTCCATAAAAACACAAAAAAACCCCCAAGAAATGCAAATATTAATAACTTAGTCCCAAAGAAGTGCTCTAATCTAAATTACTTTTCAATTTGGTAAAACTGGGAAAAAAGAAGGACCTACTGGATAAAGCTCTAGATAGGATTCTGCAAATCTGCTTCCTCCTGCCATTAACCTTCTGGAGAAATCATTTCACTTCAATTCACCCACTGTAAAATGGGGGTTGTTTTATTCCATCTACTTTGCAAAACACTTTTCAATCTACTGATGAGAAACTTGGAAGTGCTAAGAGTTGTTTTGAAATACATAAATTAAATTGTGAGGCATGCAAATCCTTGATAATTATTTCATAGAAAAAGTTGAATCTATCTTTTGATGTCTACTTTCTACTTTCCACTACCTTTAAGGACAAGACTTCACTCATGAAGTTGCACATTCTGTTACCTCATCCCCAAACTGAACTGTTTTCTGAAAAGTTCGAGCCAAGACAGACAAGGAGAGTACTGAACACAGAAGGTATTTTAAAAATGACTATCACTTTTCAAGTTTTTGTGGTAGAGGTGTCATCTTTCTGAACCAGATTCATTTAGAACCAGTTTTGCAGGAAGTCCTACTGAGTAGAAAAGTTCTGAAAAGCCTTTGAGACATGTACTTAGAAATTATGGAGCTGTTTCAAGATGGTACCATTAAAATGTGAATATATACAATCATTAAATATTATTTTAAGTTCATTCTTTTAAGTGTATTGCATATAAAAATGATACTGTACTTTTATATATACTATTTGATGCTTGCACTGCAAGTAGGAAGGCTTTGTATATCCACAGATTTCTATCCACAAAAATCCTATAGGGTATGGCAATGACTTGAGAGTTGCATGCTTAAGTATGCATTCTTCTTTATATTTTTCATGATAATTTGTTTCCAATGTATTTTAAATTAAGGGAGAAATTCTATTGAACAACCATTAATGCAATATTTAGACTGAAAATGTAAAGCTTACAAAAGAGGATATTCAAAATATAAGGATTTTTTCTGGTTTGGAAGGAACAGAGAGAAAGAATGGCAGAAGGGTATATAAAAGTATAATAAACTAAAGCCTCATCTTGGAAGTGAGAGGGATGATGCCTATTTCTATGGGCTTTAATGATTTGCTACAGTCACTGTCTGATCTTTCTCCTTATTAGTAGAACCACTGTAATTCAAGCTCTAGCAGGAGGAAAAGCAGGCTCCCTGCAGGCTTGCTGGAGCCAATTTCAGGCATTTTTCAGGGCAAACTATTCCATGTCTCTAGCTGAGGGAGCCTACCATGGGGCTGATTACCACTGAACAGCAGCACACAGGCTGTTCCTTCAGCTGTTGTAAGGAAGTAACGCTCACCACTTATAAAACAACAACTTTTAAGTAAAGCTCACCACTTATAATTCTTAATGAAACCATAATAAATAAACTTTATTGAACAACACCTTTTATTGAGTACTAACTTCTATGAAACCCTGACCCTCAGGCAAAGTCCGCTGCTGCAAAAGCCATGTTAACAATTGAAAGAAGCATGGAGCAGTCGCTGACACTTCCTGGTGACATAGTTTGTCTTTGTGGAGTGAGCACTTGGCCATAGACATAGATGGTGAGCTCTGCATCCACTGAATTCGTGGGGATCATGAAGCATTTTTTGCCAGAATGTATAGCTCTGGGAACTACTCCCTGGTAGAGTCTTAGAATGTAGTTCCATTCACAGACCGCTGGCACTCTTTGACACTGCTTACATAAGCGGGATATTCTATCATATCCCAAGACAGGAAAAGCATTAGGTGAGCAAAACTAGGATGCTAGGTTTCAAAAAGGCAGATTTCATCCAACTCAAGTAATTAATAGGTATGGTACCATGGGGAAACAGAGTATTGGATAAAGGAGAACTGGGAGCTTCTAAAGGGCACAGTATTGTAAGTCCAATACAAGAAACTGTTCAGAAATGATGAAAGCAAAAGAATGACAAGAGACCAGTGTGGCTGCATAAGGAGCTTCTAGGATGCCACAAATGCAAAAAGAAAGCATTCATGTAATGGAAAAATGGGCAGGTCACCAAGGAAACTTACCAGAAATGCCAAGAACCTGCAGGGACAAAATCAGGAAGGCAAAGATAAAGAACAAGCTGCAGGAAAGATAAAGAGCAAGGTTAAAGGCAATAGGAAGAGGTTCTATAAGTATGTTGACCAGAAAAGAAAGGTCAAGGAAGCTGTGGGTCCACTGTTCACTAGCCAGGGGGAATCCTTAACAGAAGATGCAAAGAAGGCAGAGCTACTCAACAGCTATTAGCCTGTCTTCACACAAAAAAATTAAGCTGCAGCCGGACACCTAACAAGCATTATTTGGATAAGGAAGAGCACAAGCTGATGAATACAATAAGAGAGAGTGTCTGAGAGCTTTTGATGGATCTGAAATAATTCAAATCAGTGGGGCCTGATGAACTTCATCCCAGGGTACTGAAGGAACTGGCAGATGAGATTGCAGAGCCCTTGGCAATGATATTCATGAAATTGTGGGAGACAGGCTCGGTACCAAAACGCTGGAAAAGGGTCATTGTAGTGCCCCTCTTTATAAAAGACAAAAAGGGAGGACCCAAGGAACTACATATTGGTTAGCCTCACCTCAATACCCAGGAAGTTACTGGACCATATATCAGGAAACCCACTTGCAAGCATCTATAGGATGAAAATTTGATCACAATCAGCCAGTATGGATTTAACAACAACAAATGGTGTCAAACAAACTTGATCTCCTTCTTTGACAAAATAACTACTTGGGTGGAAGAAGGGAATGCTGTGCATATAACGCATTTGGATTTTGGCAAGGCTTCTGACAAGGTCCCACATGACCTTTTCATAAACAAACTGGAGACATGTGGGCTAGACAAAACTACTATAAGATGAATAGACAGCTAGCCCAATAACTGCAAGCAAAGGGTAATTATAAATGGACTAGCCAATGCCCCATCAAGAATGACCGGGGGGGGGGAAGGGGGGCGAGGACAAAGCGATGTCACCCAACACCTCATGCTGCCGCCACTCTGCCTCTGGCCCCGTGGCCCCCTGCACCTTGCCCTCGCCCAACCCCTCCAGCCCTGCATCTGGCTCTGCCCCCACTTCTCATCCGGCCCCATTTCCCCCCACTTCCCCCTTCTCTCCTGCTGCATTGGGTCCAGGCCTGTTTCCCCCTTCTCTGTCCCCCTCTGCCTCCAAGGAGCAGGGTTGGGTAGGCAGTGAGGCCAGCACCACTCTCCTCTCCCCCCGCACTCCAGCCCTGCTGCCAAACTGTGCCACCATGACAGTGGGGACTGAGGGGGGTGGAGCAGGGGGCGAGGGCAGTGGCGCTGGGATGCCCCCCCCCGACTACGACCCTGGTTCTTGAAGGTAGAGTGGGATGGCGAGGACAGCACCGCCATGACAGTGGGACTAAGGAGCCACAGCTGGGGGGGGGGGGGGGGAGCCAAGCCAGAGCCACCAGCCTCACCTTCCCCACCCGCTCTGGCCCCTCAGTCCCCAATATCATGGCAGCACTGTCCCCACCTGCTTCCAAGGACCAGGGCTGGAGGGGGACCCGCCACAAGGCCAGTTCCCACTGTCTGTTTCTGCAGAGCACTCTGATTGGTTGTTTCAGTAAGCATTGTGATTGGCTGTCAATACAACCAATCAGAGTGTGAATAAAGCATTATAGACAGACAGACAGACAGACAGACAGACAGACAGACAGACTTAGGCTTTTATAATATTAGAATAAATGCCAAAACAGCAGGAGGTCTCAAGTGGAGTCCCACAGGGGTCTGTCCTGGGCCCCCTGCTGTTCAATGCATTTATTAATGATTTGGATACTGGACTAGAAAGCTTCTTGAGCATGTTTGCAGATGATGTAAAACTGGGACAGATTTTGAACACACTGGAAGATGGGAGTGCAAGTCAGAAGGATCTCAAGAGTTGGAAAGGTAGGCTGAAGCTAACAGGATTGTCCCAGGGGAACACAAGCGGAGGCTCCGGAGCACCCTGCCATGGTGGGACCTGAGGCAGGGCTGACCCACCTGAAGAAAGAAATGAAAAGCCCTGAAAAACGGGCACACTTACCATTTACAGGAGAAGCAGACCTGCACCAAGAAGAGCTGCCGGCACAGTTCATCAGCCACTTTTATTGCTAGCTAGGAATGGCACCGGCAGATGACATCATCAAAAACTGCCACCCAGATGATTTAAAAGTTGGTGGGGGGGAAATGGAAGTGGGGGCAGCAACGCTGGAGCCAGAAGGCGAAGCTGCTCCCCAGGCTGCACCTTGGCAGTCGGCAGTGGGCTGGACGGGGACCCACAGGAGGGGTCTTGGTTCCATTAAAAGAAGTACCCACCCGGCTTGACAGGGCAGTCAGGCCAAGGAGAACGGTGTTGAGGGATCCTGAAGACCACAGACGGCAGATCTGTGAGTGGCGTAGGCTGAGGCCCATACCCTAACTATTCTTTTCTTCTCTTTTATTTGTTATTTTCAGAGGGCACACAGAGCCTGGACTGGGGAAGGAATCTCCAAGTGACCCCAGGTCAAGAGGGAGAGCAGAGGCAACACAGTGAACTGCAATGCCTCAGAGGGAGAGCCAATGCAGAGACGAGGACGGTCCCACACCCCACATTTATCCAGGGTAAAAGGGGCATCGAGGGACGGGCAAAGAGAGAAGGGAGCAGGTGAGAACATCAAAGGGACAGGACAATGACCCATCATTTGGCTGTCCTAAGGGCTGGTGTAAGGCTGGGGTGTTGGGGAGGTGGAGCCCCAAGAATGCCCGCAAAGGGCAGCACCCAGTCTGCGAGAATCTGCCAGAGGGAGCCCCACTACTGAAGAAAAGAAGATCAAGTCATGGCAGGCAAGTGTTGGGGCCTCCCCCAGAGGTGAACATGACCCAACACACAGGTTCTGGGGACACACTCCGTGGCCGGAACCACGTGTGTGCTCTAAGGACACTAGAGAGTGCCTATATGAGACCAGGTGGGTGCAAAGTACTGCACTGGCCAGAAATCTGCAAGGGAACCCACCGGAACTACAGGCCCTCACCCAAATAATAGATACACAGCAACAAATGATGGACCAGCATCAAGATTGGCTGTGTCATAGTCTAACTGCTTTCAAGATGCCCAAAATGACCCGAGATGATGGCCTGGAAGCGTACATTGAAGCATTCGAGCACCATGCCCTCATGACAGGATTAGAGAAGGAATATTGGGCCAGTCAGCTGGGGGCACCCATCATAGGTAAACCACAGGCAACATACCGGGCCTTAACCCGGGACGAAGCCAGGAATTATGAGCGAGTTAAGGCTGCTATTTTATACTGGTTTGAGATCAACCCAGATTACTACAGGAAACAGTTCTGGGCCAAGAAGGCCCCTGATGAGAAATGACCCCGGGTCCTGATGCAATTGCTACGAGACCTTCTGAACAAGTGGGTGAACCCAGCCAACTATGACCAAGATGCGCTGGCTGACCAAATACTCCTGAAGCAAATCCAGAATGTCTTAGATTAATGTACTCAGTGATGGGTCCGGCAGTACTCACCGACCAAGTGTGAGGAGGCCTTAAGACTGGCAGAGGCTTTTGCGGCATCCAAAATGGTATACAGCCAAGAGAAACTGGCACCAAATTTAGGAAACACTCACCACCCTGAGGCCGAGAAAAAGTGAAATCCTATCAAGAGTGGACCAAGACAGGTGGTCTGCTTCCAGGGCAGGAGAACAGGACACTTTTCACGGGAGTGCCCAAGCAGCCCCATGGAGCATTGGAGACCCAATAGTTCCCTGAAAGGGCAGGCAGAGAGACAGAGGGAAACAGATGTTGGCAAACTGATGGATTGCAGTTATGCCTCCAGGGGAGACAGCATTGTATGGAGCCATCCTGTTGTGAGAGTTTGGGTGGGAAACCATCCGTTCAGGCCACATTGGACTCAGGGTGCACCCAGTCATTAGTGTGGGCTGACCTCATCCCACCCCAAATGGGCAACCGGGTAACGCCGCTGAGGATGGCTTGCCTCCATGTAGAGACAGAAAGGGTTCAACTCCAAGTTATAGAAAATCAAAGCAAGCTGTTAGTGGGAGTGGCCCCACGCCTGGCATGTGATATGTTGCTAGGGTATGATTGGACCCTGATATATGATATCCTAGAAAGGGTATGGGATGCTGAGACCAGGCATCAGCAACTCAAGGATCATGACGGGTGGCTCAGGGAGCTCAAAGATGGCAGGGAGTTGGCAGAGGACACAGAGGAGGTGGACTTGTGTGATGTGATCAGCGGGGCTCAGTTCAGGGAACCACAAGAGGAAGATGAGGAACTCCAAGCAATCAGGGCTCAAATCCTCAAAACAAGGAGCGACCAGCCAGAGACCCACACCAGGACCCCGAAGTATGAGGTAAGGGATCTCTACTTTACCGGGTCCAGAGGGGGAGGCAGGTGAGGCCAGAAGAAGCCCAGTTGGTGGTGCCCGCCCAGTTTCGTTGGCTGGCATGGCGGTTGGCCCATGCAAACCCTACAGGGGGGCATCTGGGCCAGGAAAAAATCACAGCCAGATTGGCCCACTGGTTTTTCTGGCCAGGACTGGGGAAAGACATTGCCTGCCGGTGTGCGGTGTGCCCAGAATGTCCCACCCACTGAACCGTTCAGCAGCTGAGCCACAATCTTCTAGTTTTCTCACAAGAATATTGTGGGATACTAAATCAAAAGCCTTTTGGAAGTCTAGGTATATAACATCTACATTATAATTAAGAGAAAAGACCTCATGGTTATTTCTAGATCCTATAAAAAACTGAAATATTCTAACAGGATATAAAGTTGATGTGTTTATTTTTGTTCATCTAAACTTGAGACTAGATTTTCAAAAACAGTCAGTTCTCAACTAGGGTATATATAGGCATTAAATTTAGATCAACCAGGGCTAGGTCAATCTAAATATCCTCTGTGCAATCAAGCAAAGGGATTAAACTGGGCAAAAATGGCATGGCCTATCTAAATTATTGAACCTGAGTAGGTGCACTAACTTAGATTGAGATTGGGTTACCTGAATCTAGAAAATTGTTAACCCGGTATCAGCATCTGCAGTGCAACCCCAGGGCTGGGAAAACCCAGCCACTTGCCCCAACCCTGGGGCTACACTTTTTTTCTAGTCCCCTCCCCAGACCCTGATTGAGTTAATTTTGAGCCTCCCACCCTCCTCCTCCAGCCAGGCAACACACCCCACACACTCGAGCAGATCTGCCAGCCTCACCACCATCAGGACCCTCTAACCCCTCCTCCTACCCAAAAGGAACATCTATGCATGATGCTACATCGCCATAGCAACAAATTACAGTGATGCAGCATCCGTGGGGATCTACACATGACTAGCAGCTACTTCGCTATAGTAACGCACTCCCCGGTTATAGTGTGTCACTATGGCAAAGTAGGTGCTAAAAATAAACCATGCACAGTGTGCACGTTGTAGTACAGGCTGTTAGTGCACTAAATCATGGTCCACTAACAACATGGCCATAGTGACACGTGTAGACAAGCACATAGTTATTCACTCTGGTTCGCCCTCATGGCTGCCTGAAATGGCAAACTCCCAGAAGCAGTAAACTGCTGCATACATCCACTCCCAGTCTAGGTGTAGGCAGCTTAAAGTAACCTGTCTATATCTAGATTTGGTGCAGCAAATGCTTGTTTGCACCTTTCAGTACCATAATACGTAGCTGGGGTTCAGCATTTACTGTTTTCAAAATCTAGCCGTAAATAATCCCAATGGGAGCTGAATGCTTTTGATAATGTAACTCTGACTGTCTCTCTCATAATACAGCTTTGTATTAACTATATATTAAAATGATATCAGTTATTTTGCAACAAGATGCTTGTGTTCTAATTTTAGAACATAATTTTCTTATCAAAATTAAATATTTTCACTGTTAAGCAATTCAACAATTGATTTGATGGATTACCGATGCCTGAAAAAAGCAACTGTAAATTATATTACCTAATTAAAAACTAAGTAATTAAAAATTAAAATATTTCCTCAATAAGGGTCACTGAAGCAGTGTAAAACTTTAAAGTGACACTAAAAAGAATCTAATCATCTTTTAGCTATTAATAAAAAAAACGGAGGAAAGAAAAAAAATCTGGAATAGTCATTTTTCCAGGTTACATCTTCCAGCAGCATACTCTCAAATTAGATAGAGAGTCCTGGGGAAAACACTGCCATTCCTGTACTCAAAAAGCATTTTTGGCAGTTTAAATGCTTGTAATTAAGGCAATAAAGATGCACAGAAGGAAGCATACATGCAAAAAACATTGTCCAGATGTTGTTGGGTTTTTTTGGTTGGGGGGGGGAGAGGGGGGGCAGGGCTGGGTTTGCTCCAGACACACTGCCAGCCTCAAAAAAAAAAAAAAATGATGCAGCATTCTAAATGGCAGTCATCTGACTAGAATTTTTGCAAACTAGGAAAACTTCCATAGATGCTTAACTTCTAGGAATCAAAATAAAAAACAGCTTGCCATATAGGCAGGAAAGAATGTATATCGAGTTGCTATACTAAAAAATCTCTATTGAGACTAATTTGTCAGTCACAAAACATACATTTTGTATGTATAGAAAATCATTAAGGCTTTATCATTATGTTGGTTCTTTGCATTTGCAATATATCCAAGTCAGTTGAATGTATAACCATACCCTAAAACAAGGGTGTAACTAGCTCCTTAACATGATATGTATTAACATATTTAACCTGGGCCTTTATAGATTCTTAAACAGATTTCACTACTCAATAGCCATCATAAAAATGCTGTGAGGACTTCTAATTCTGTAAATATTTAGCAATACTAAATACTAAAGTATTTGAAGAAAGAATAATTTCAGCTTTACGTTTGCAGAGAATAGCACATGTCCTTGAAAGAAAGGAAAACAATAATATCTCCAATAAAGTTTCCAACTGGACCCCATATTTTCACTGAAATTAATCATGATGACATTTCAAAATTGAAATATGAATAAATCCTTGACCCTGATATGACAGAGTTTAGAATTTCTACTTACCTCATACTACTGAGAGTAAAAGAAAAGGTAAGAATCCATTTGAGCAGTGGTGTTCACCCTTTTGACCCCATGGACCAGATGAGTGGTGCAGGGCCAGTCCACAGGCTGAATTGGCCTGCACACCAGGATTTGGCCCTGTCCTGTCCCTACGAGATGGGATCAGGCCCTGAGCCACCCTACATGCCTAAGCTAGAGCACAGGGCCACACTATTCAACCCATGGGTCTCCCCATGAGTCCAGAAATTTGGTAGCGGGGAAACGCTGCTCCTTGAATGCCACATTTTTGGACCCAAGAGGAGCCCTGTCAGCTAGATGACCCTGTACCAGGAGCTAGATCTGGCTCATGGGCCAGGGATTGAACACCCTGGTCTTGAGCATGCCACAGAATTCTCTACTCTTGCTGTAAAGAATGGAGTCTGTGTTTTTCCACCCATCCCTTGAATATACATGTAATGATTCAGTTTTCCCATCTGTAAACTAAGAATAACAGCACACCATTACCTCTGAGGGCTGCTGTGAAACTAAATTCAACAATATTCAAAAAACACTTTTATGGAAGTTTCCATCCAAGCATTTTGAAGTGCAAAGGATTCTTACACAATTTTATGTAGGCTAACTGCTGCCCCAGAGCAATGAAGCTTACTGACACAGTCCTCAATAACACATCTTTTAATGCAGAACACTTCTACCATGGCACAGGTGGAGAAATAGAAAAGAAAGAGAGACCCAGCATTTATTACTACTACAGCAAGAGAAAGACACCTTTTTGTTTCTTAACAGGAAGACTGAAGAGTGATACCTGCATTTCTCAAAGAGAGATTATATGTAGCAGAATCTTTCATCCCTCAAAGTCTCTCAGTCCTACTTTGATTCGTAGATACCAGAAGTTGCTACCATTGCTGTCTGATGGTTATATGAAATGAGTTTCTGGCCTCTAACTAATCCTAAACAAATTCTCAGATCACGAACCCACTATTACACTTTGTTCCTTTATTACAGGTCACAGCAGAAAGGCAAAAATACAGAGGGCATAGAAAATGAAACTTTATACCTCAACAGAACTCTTCAAAGTGACAAAGGAAGCTCAGCAAGATAGTACAGGAAACCCCCAGACTCACCAGTCATGCCAGCGGGAAGTGATCCCCACTGCCCCCCATCACGTGGGAGGCTCTGCACAAGCCCCCCGAAGCCCCGAGGCCACTGCAGAAGAGGTAAGTCCCGGGGCTTTTCTTGGAGTTTTTTTTTTCTTCTTAATGGGCCAGAGCTGGCCTGGGTAGGGCACCTGTGGGAGGGCTGGGAGAGTGGGGGGGGGCAGCGTGGGGCAGTGGGGATCGCCCCCCCACCTGGCAGCACCCGCTGAGTTAGGGTTTGTTTTTTTTTAACAAGTGCCGGGACCTGGGGCAGGTGGGGCAGCCTTTGCCAGACTGGGAGAGTGGGCAGGGGATGGGCCTGGCTCATTCGGAGATTCAGCAGCAGCCAAATCTCTGAATCAGATTTGGCCAAATCGAATTAGGACAGTGGTTCGAGTCACCAAATCGAATCACTGTCCCCCAAATCGACTGAATCCAAATCTGAAGTGAATGCTAGCCGCTTCGCACAGGCCTAGTACCTATACCCTTCCTGCACTGGCTTTGGTCTTCCAGTGGTCTTCCCTGTACTTGGCTCTGCTTCCCAACATCACCTCTTGGCTCTGAGTCCTGCCTCTTGGTCTGGCTTCCCTATACCAGGCTTGCTCACCCAGCTCTTCAGTATACCAGGCTGGGTTGCCTGGCTCTCCTCCATACCGGGCTCATTCCCCCGGCTCTCCTCCTCTCTCCCTGTGCATGGCCGCTTCTCCTTTTAAGCATGGCGCGGTTCCCTAACATCATTTTCTGTGTGCTTGTGGAGTTGGAAGGAGCACAAGCTTACAAATCAGCGTTGTGGCGCCGCCATGCAGAACTCCCCTGTAGTATGCCTGCAGGTAAGTCAGACAGGCAATCAGTCTGTGCCAGAGTGAATTCTGCTAAGCTGCAGCTAACAATTCCAGTTTCAGCCCCATGATCCGTCATCTCATTGCCACAGCTACGGACAGAAGATTCACATAAACTGGTTCAAGTGATCAGAAACCGGTTTAAACCTATAACAGAATAGAAGTTCAATGCATAAAAGTTCAAAGTGGCTGAAACTGGTTTAAGATAAACCTGGTTGACTGTAGCATCAGATTTCACTTAATTTGGGTCAAACCAGTTCATGAAACTTCTGTCCCAGACCCCTTCCTTGTTTAAGTTAAATCAGAGTCCCCCACCATCCCAGCACCTTGCAGCCATGGACTGGGCTGTGCTATCTGCTCCAGAGAGCAAGGCTGGCCCCACCCCTCTGCTCCCTACCTGGAGCAGTGAGGGGTGGCTCACTGGCCAGCTCACTGCCCTCCCCCGGCAAACCCTGGCTGGCATCTGGAGCCAAGGAGAGGAGTTAAACTTCCCTTCCCCCAAATACCAAGCTGCCTTGCCCTTCTTACTTAGTGCTGGCTGCAACTGTGGACTACAAATCCCAGAGGCACTTGGAAGCAGGAAGAAGTGATAAGCACCCCTGGAGAGTCCTGCTGCTGCACTTGTGGAGTACAAATCCCAGAGACTTTGGAGGTAGCAGGAAGAAAAAGCTAACACACAGTCCATGCTGGCTGTGTGCCAGAGAGCTGTACTCTAGCACCCCCAAGCTTCTGGCTTGAGCCACTGCAGACACGTGACTGCATTTCCTGAATCAAAAGTGAATGTCTGTTCATTTGCTTATTGGTTCAATCTTTGCAATTTGGACTAACTTGCGAAGACTGAATCAATTCAGCCTCAAGCTTTTGACTGTCTATACTTAGCCGAAAAAAATCATACAAAGATCCCAACAAAAACGTAAGGAGATGGCTGTGATACCAATTAGTTTACAACTGTGTACAATTAGTTTAGATACCAAACCACACTACTGTTTCTATAATTCAGATTCAGCTAATTCAGATTCTGTTTAAAACTGCAATAGTTCAAGCCGTACATGTGTTATGCACCATTGACATTGGTTTATAATGGCCTAATCTGAAAAGTATGTCAAATTAACTGCTTCTATGCACAGTACATTAGATGCTTTCAAATCTATCTTCCCACTTCCAAACCAACAAAGAAAAGAGACTGCATTTCTTTTTTAAATACACAGGCCCCTGGCAAAAGTTCTTATAGTGGCATGATGGGACTTAAGCCCTGATCCAAAGCATCATGCATCCTGCCATGCTACATGTGTAGGGCAGGGCATGTGGTTTTGAGATCAAGGATCAGATCCAAATCACATACCTGTTGGTACAGGTAGCCCAGCATCAGGCTACCTGTGCCACCTCACCCCACTTCCCACAGCATCTGTGTAGCCCAGGATCGTGATTATGGGCTCCAAATACACCAGCAGCCTTAAACTTATGCAGGGTAGCCCTGAAGGTGCTGCCCAGAATGCAAGTTTAAAGGTACAGAGTGGGGAAAGCCTTTGAACTCCCCAAGACCTGCACTCTGGACTGCCCCTGCAGGAGCACATGTTTAAAGCTGCAGAGCAGGGGAAGTCTATGGGCCTCCCCCAATCCAGCACTTGCAGAGCAGCACCCCTATAGTATGTCTGCTATTATCAGATCACAGTCCAGTTCATCTACAAAAGCATTTCATAACTTTGCCCATAAAGTTATGGCAGAAGGTAGGGTAGATTTATATTTTATAAACTAACTCAAAGATGTATAACATAAACCTTTTAAAGCAGAGGGCTTACTTCATCAGAAGCAGTGAAGTAAGTCTTTTATTTATGAATTTTTATTTTATCTATACCTCCCTGATTTAGTCTCTAAGGTGCCACCAGTATCATAGCAAGGGTAAAGCTAGCAGTACACTGGCACCAGGGTCCAGGGGCAGATCCAGGGGGGTACACTGGTGCACTTGCATCCCACTTTGAGTCCTGGTCCCCCACCAAGTTTCAAACCAACTGCCTGGCAGTAGAAGCAGCATTTCTAGTTAGACAGTGCTGAGGAAGTCAAATGACTTCATGTGTCATTATAATCCACCTGATCCCTCCTAAATTCTTCATTCCACTGGTGTTAATCATCCTCTCTTCTTTTTAATGATCTTGATGCTCTACAATTCTGAAATCTCTGCCGTCTGCTTTGTTTTACATTTCTGTTGTCTGTTTGATGTTCCTGGTAATGAAGCTCCTATTTCACAGCCCTGCAGATTTTTTTTTAACTCACTCAAATTAAGTTATAGTTGTTTTTACTTCAATCTTAAACCAAATGATACAGACCTAGGCCCCTGGCATATTAGTAAAGCTTCTACTTTATTTTCAACAGGAAAAAAATATGAACTGCAGAGTCTATGCAGAGTTTGGAACACTTCATATTTGGGTCTATTTATAAATAATTTATGATTAATATAAATGTTAATAGTTAATCAAGTATTGCAGAGTCCAAGGGACCAGTAGATTGTTTATAATCACCTACCAAGGCCTATTACATATTTAATCATCATTACTCCTTTAAAACCCATTTATAAAGGAAAGCAGTATAAACTGTGAACAAAACGTGCTTCTATTTCTAACATGGAAGTCTTGCCAACTTACATCATCCACTGGCTAATCCTACCATGACAGAAAAAGTAAAGGGACAGTGATATTCTGTATCTATCAGATTTATACTCTTAGCTGGAAAAAGTAGAAAAAAAAAGTATGCAGCATTACAGGTCCATTCCTTATGTGGAAAGTTTAAGGTGATTTTTAGATGAACATTTTCAAACGAAAAGGATGTTTTTATTATCTGTATAAGTGTGGGGAAGAGTGTAACATTAAATATTTTAAATAGCATGTACTTGAATATTCATATTTATCCATGGGGAGATTTAAACTCTCAAAAGCTAAGGAAGTGCTAAAAATGCAGTCATGAAAAAAGAGGAAAGCATTAGGTAGTATCAATTTCATAGGGAAAAAATGTGGCATTTTTATTCAAATGAAGTTGGAAGGGAAGGATGAAGCAGAATCATACCGATTATACTAGTAAATTTTCAAGGCTTTCTAGGCTGTGTCCACAGGTATTACAATAGAAGACAATGACAAAAAGGGAAAAACATAAATACCACAACCACAGCTATAATTTCTATTAACTTCAGAAGACAGAGTAACTATTTCAATAACCTATGGCTCAAAAACACATTTAAATTAAAAAAGCAATCAGTAGAATGAGAATGCACAAAAAATACCAGTAAGCTTATTTCTCTTTTAAAATTCAAAAGCAGGACATGAATTTTCTTCTTTTCCTGGTGCTTAAATCCCACTGCAACCAACATGTGACCAGTAGGAGAGGAGCAGAATTTCACTGAGCTGCCTTTCAGCTCATGTGTCTTCCATTTTGCTTGAATCATACTTGCCTAAATCCACATTATGTCATATACCACTGTGCATCTTAAACTATACTGAATCAGCATTCATGTGAACACTTTCGTTTTATAAAAAGGACAAGTTTTACAAACTTAGGCTTCTGATATGTAAAAGAAGGTTATCATTTATTATATTTTGAAAGGAATATACATTTTCCCTGTGGAAAAAGCATTTCTAATCACAAAAGTCACACTTTACAATGTAATTTGTTAACTAAAATGAATCTGTAAATCTGGAAGTTCTCCCAGCATACCACCAACTCTCATTGTTAAAGCCTACTAATAAACCCTTCACTATATGCTAACTTCAGGAACCATTATTAAATACACATTAATAATAATTATTATTAAATACAGAGAACAGTCAATATGTAATGGCATGAAAGGATCAGACAAAATAAGTAACTAAGATTCTAGTGTCTGAACAATAAATTCCAAACAAATAGGAACGGTTAAGTCAGATTTTGACAAGTGTTACTTTTGCAGTTTGCTTGGTTTCTTTTTCTGTCAAAATATTGTACACCCAAATGGCTCAAAAATGAAAATATCATTTTATGAACTAATGAACTGGTTGACTTTACTAGGATTAGTATTGTGCAGTATTTATATATTAGGAAAAACAACACCCTCCCACCTCCCAAAGCTTGCATCTCCAGAAACTGTTTGTTGCTTTGCATTCAAAATTCCTGATTCATTCTGGGGGTTAGACTATGACAAAGCACTTCCTCTGAGCCATACATGGATCATGCAACTTCTCAGAAAAGTGAATCAGCCTCTTTGGTAGCACCCTCCCTTTGTACATCCCTTGTGAAGTCCTCTCCATCCAGTTTAAGGCACTTCCCAAGTAACGTGCAGGAAAGCACACTGTCCTCCTTCCGTTCCTTTGGAATCTAGCCATGAAGTCTTAACACAGCTTCAACACATTAGCACATCTTCCACGGAGCTACCTCACCATCAGAGATCCCTGGCAGTCTTCGTAGTCAATAAAGCATTTCTAATAGGACAGCCTTAATGGAGGTATACTACCAAAGAGTTGGAAGGGTTGCATCTGAGGGACAAAATTCAGGTGAGGGTCTGAGATTTCCACAACCTGTTGAGAGACAAATTATCTGCGTTCCTAAAATGGAAAAGTAAAGTCAATACCAAAGAGCTGCCAAAAAATTATAACTATTTACAATTTAATTCAGAAAGAAGCCTTAAGCAAGTAGAACTAGGTTATGTCTGGTTCTGTAGAGGAAGGTATTCTTATCAGCAACCACCAGAACAATCAAAAAAAATTTTTTTTTAAATCAGATTGTATTTACACTACCTTAAAATGTTAGTTCAGGAAATCTGCCTACACAATACCTATAACTTCTGGAATTTCTATGAATTCTGCGCCTAAGTCTAAACCTTGCTGTATATTGGCTCAGCCATTTGCTAACAGGGACCATGTCATGTATCACAAACTTTGGAAGCAGTTACAATCGAAGAGCAATCGAAGCAGTTACAATTGAAAAGCATAGTTAACATGGAATTACTCTGACCTGGAAGAACAATGAATATACTGAAAAGGGGGGCTAAGCTAAAGGAAACTGATTTCTCTGCAGGTTGTCTACAGGGAGAGACAAGAGAAATGGAAATTTCCCAGCATAAAAACAGTGTCTCGGACGGCCAAAGCCGACTCGAGGTGATTTAATAATTGCTCATTCGTCGGGGCGGGCTGGTGAATAGAGAGGCCAAGAGAGCTTTATGGTTGTAAAACTTTACTTACGTTGCTTGCGGTTGCGATGAAAACAGTCCGGTCATCTGAACAACTACATTAGTTGTTCCAGCTGGCAGGGCTCAGGCCAGCACGTCCGTCTACAAATCAGGCCGGCAGGGAAAAGGATACGTCTGGGATTGCGCTCAACAACGGGGAGAAGAATCGATAGGTGATCAGTCTATCGATCAGCTCAGCCACGAGTCAGATCTCTCCAGAGGCACTCTGCAGCGTGCTCAAAGTTCACCGACTTGGGCGGAAGTCGCGCTAATTTTTAAACGGCCAGCAAGCCAATTACTAGCCGCCACATAGGAATAATTTAGAACTGGCCAATAGCGGGACACAAATTTGCATTCGAATGGCGGGAACTCTCCTGCACCGGGGGTTTTCTGCTGCAACAGAAAACCTTTACTTTGCAAGAGGCTCTCATGTGGCGGGAAAATTCCACTGTGCCGAGGCACCAAAATCACTGGGTTGTGACAAAGAGAACAAAGGAAAGATGTAAGAAGCTGCTGTTAAAGATACACTCTGGGCACTGACAGACATGACAGTTTGTTGTGCGACTGGCCACTGAAAGCACTCTACAGCCACATACTGACATAAGTGCATGGCTTCAAAGTGCTTTAAAAATCCCCAATCATGTGACAATCTGAACCCTTGCTGTATGAGGGTTGAGATGAAAGCGCTCCAAAATGGAACGTCTTCATTAACATCTGTCAGCGCACACCAGGAACAGGGCTGGGCTGACAGTCCAGCCCTGCTCTGGGTATTGTCTTCAGAATGGATGGGGGAGAAAGGAGGGGAGTGAGTTCAGTCTTGGGGTTGCCTAGCCAGTGCTGGAGGGTAGGGCAGGTGGACTGGAGCCCTGTCAAGGTTGGGGGCTCCAATTCACCCACCACCCCCACTCCAGAGTAAGCTGGGGAAACCCCAGAATGGATCCCCTCTCCCATGCCTTCCCCCTCCCATCCTGAGACAGCATGGGAGCTTAGAAAGGAGCGTGAGGCTAGGGGACAGACACTGCAGACACACAGCCTCACTCCCCAGATCAGCTCCAAAGTGAATCTCAATCACCCATCCTCCAAGAGCAAACATCTGTTGGATCAGGAGGGTCAATCTAACTCGTGACATTTTCTGGGCAGGGCCATGAGTTAGACCGGGGAGTCTGTCAGCACCCACAATCTTTGAGCTTTGCAAACTTGTTCATAGCCAGACCTGAACAAACTAAGAAGAGTGTATTGTGGTGACAGAACAAGAAGGCATAACTGCAGAAGAGAGATTCTTGAAAGGACAGACCATAACCCAAAGGGCTCTCAGAGGGGTGGGGATGAAATCTGCTGGTCAGCAGTAGCATAATGGAGAGATGTGGGAGGTGCAACTGAGGTAACAGCCCTCATTGCCACCTTGGGGGGAAGGGGCATAAAAAGCTGCTGCTTCCACAGTGAGAGCTGGACATGCCACTACAACTGGCAGCCCAGAAGCTGGCACTGACCTACCTGCATATGGTGGATGCCCCAGGCAAAGAGCTACTCTAATAAATTCTGCTGTTGAGCACGTTTGAAAGTCCCTACAAATGTCTTATAGTGCATTTGAAAGCACTGTCCAAATTCACAGAGGGTAGGAGCTGTTATATACAGTTTTCATTCAAATTGTCATAGTTTATGTTTACAATTCTGGACGTCTTCAGTGGTGTTCTGGCTACAGTTGCATGATTCCTGTTTTATGCTAATGACTATTACTCAGACACTAGGAAGATGGAAAAAACTTCTGACCAAATTAAAGCTGTATTTGAAAAGGTTTACTTTACAAAAGAAATACTTGATTGCATAATTTTCTGGATTCTAATACAATGAATGAATGAAGTAATGAATAAATATTATAAGTATTTAACTGGCCAGCAGATTTTATGACATTTCATTTTTGAAAAGGAAAAATAAGCTGACTATCATAAATTCAAGTGCAACCATATTATCTCAAACATAAACAAATTTTAAAACCCTAGCAAGTTCTAAATCTTTAGTCCTTGGGGAGAAAAGAAAGACAGATACAAGTGTATTGATATGCAGAGAAAACCAATATAAACTGTTAAAATGCAGTTATTATAGCTGCATGATTCTGTAGTGTTACAAATGCAGCAAAATCACTACAACTTTAACTTACTTAATTCAAGGAGAAAGTAAGGGCAATTTATATTTACTGCTATAGGATCATGTAGACATAACAGACTAAAACAGTAGGGGTGTGGTAAAGCTTCAGTCACTGATTAGATTCAGAGAAGATTCCGCCCAATTCGGAGGCTGAATCACCAACCTGAATTGAATCAGGAGGGAAAAAAAGCCTCCTAATCGATTCGGAAAATATTTGAAAAATATTTGGACATTCAGAAAGCAGTCTCGCAAGGGAAGAGAAACTGAGCGGAGAGAGGGGAAACGGGGCGGGGAGACTTGCATCTGTAGCTGGCCAGTGACTGTGATGTTTCCCTGAGTCCCTTTCCAATCACAGTGCTCTGGGGGAGGGACGTAGAAACAGCATATAAGCCTCTGTCTGCAGCCCAAAACACACTGAATGGATCTAGACCAGGGGTCAGCAACCCCTGGCACACGTGCCGAGCATGGCATGCAAGACCATTTTGCTTGGCACAGCACTGCCAGCCCAGGCTCTAAATAGCTGCTGCCAGCCATGGAGCCCAGGCTACTCCCAGCAGGTGGCTGAGAGGCTGCAAGCCCTGCTGCAAGCAGACTGGGCTCCATGGGCCGGCTGCAGCCGGGAGGCTGCAAACAGCTGCTCCAGGTTCTGACATGTCGGCACTCTGGCACTTTCCAAGGTAGACATTGTGGTTTTTTTCGGCACTCTGGCCAAATATCGTTGCCTACCCCTGATCTAGACCATGCCATGATAAGAAATGCAAAACCTGCCAACATACTAATCCAATCTATTACAGACAAGAATACACAACAACCTGGGGGAGACTTTTCTCACAGGAAAGCCACTCTGTCTCCAATCTCTCAGGCCTTATCCTCAAAGGGAATTCAGAAACCACTTTTCACAGACAAGCCTATGAACTGCACTTCGTCAACCTCCTAGATACAGAAACTCATGGACTCAATAGAGACATTGGATTTATGACACACTATAACCTGCCCAACATCCAACTCCCCAGGTACCTCTCCACTTTTACCTGCTACATCCCCTCTTCACCGCCCCTCTCCCCAGCCTGTCCCTCACCCCCTTACACCTCAATTATATTTTCACTGACTGGCTTTCTTTCCTGCATTGCATGCCAGCCTCTGACTTCTTCACTATTCACTCCATCTACAAAAAGTGCACACACACCAACTAGGTGCTTCCTCAGCCTGACAAAGGGTTTTTAAACCCAAAAGCTTGCTAAGACATATTTCTCCAACTATTCAGTGCATGGGTAACTGGTGCCACCTTGGTCTTGGGGGGCACATGAGTTTTGCTTTCAGAAGCTTGAGGTGCATTTTCCCAGAAACCCCTGCACCTATTTCCTTGAAACTTGGCATGCTTCATGCCCTCAGAAGGGGCTACCATCCCTGATGTTTTCATCCAAATCTGCCAAAAAATGACAAAGTTATAGGTATATCAGTGATTCCCCATTATAGTCTATGGCCAAATCACCGAATCTCTCTGAATCAGCGGGGAATATTCCAAAGCCGATTTGGCCAAATCGATTTGGGACAGTTATCCAAATCTCTGAATCAAATCACTGTCCTCTGATCAGCTGAATCCAAATTGAAAACTTACCTATTCACACAGGTCTATAAAACAGTTGATGTATGTTTTCCCTCCTTTTTTAAAGTGGCTAACATGGACATTTGTCCATACCAAAATGGTATCATCATTCACTTGCTAAAAAATGCATATATTTATGCTGGTATACATGTGTTACTGATACTAGCACTGTTGTAGGGACCTATTATGAATTCCAAAAGGCTCTTGATAACTTTCTGTTATAACTAGCAGTAATGTTTGAACTCACAATGAGGGTTCAGTGTACGAAAAAAAAAGTTGTACACTTTTTTCCTAAAAGTCTCAGCTTTATTCCTTAAAAGGTGCCTCTTCCATTAGATTTGCTTAGCAAGATCTGAGGTGATGTGTGGTTTAATGGCCTTATTGCTTTGATGTTGCTTTTTAGCATTCCTGAAACTGAGTTAAGCTTTTATCTATATTTAAAGTGGTTTTCTAAAAGAACGTTGTATTTTTTCACTTATTTGTAAGACAGAGCTGCTATTCAGCAATTTGATTGTAGTTTCAAAACACAGGTATGTTTGCATGACAACAACATCCTTTGGACCAGCTTAGTGTTTCCTAATATAAACTCTCTCAAGTACAGGTGATAAGACTATTATGAATGTACTGGATTTTTAGATTTTAAAATGCCACTTTCAGATTTTAAGCAATCCATGTAAAATGTGGAATTACAAGAATATATTAGCACAGCATCTCTTCTCTTCTCTCAAGATATAAAAGAACTTGAATGAATTCTTAGAAAAATAATTTATAGAAACTGCTTAGCACTATAAAGACTATCCCTGCTCTCTCCTGTTAACAAGAGTTTTGTTTCTGGCGAGCATCTTCAGATCACTAGAATGACTTTCAAATAATACTTCCAGTTATTAAATTTTTTAGTTAAAAAATGAGAATGTCCTCTGAATTTTTCCAGTTTTCAGCAGGATGATCTTGTGCTGCTACTACTGTTAATGTCATTGTTTGTGAAGCATTCCCAGTCTCTCACACCCACGCACAAATTTGAGCTATTTACCATGATGTAAATTCCCCTTCTCCCTTGTATTGTTCCAACTCCTGTTCACTTCCTCACCTCCCACCCACCTCTTTCCCCAATGAAATTTCGAGCTCCTCTCCTATGGTATTATTGTATGTCTGATTCCCCTCTTCCCCCTTCCACCTAATTAAGCATCCACCCTTCATTGTTCTAGTCCTGATCCAACCCTATTCCCTCTTCAATTAGCATTGTTCCCATTGTGATGGGATTCTTCACTCCCACTCAGTGCACCAGCTCATATTAATCCCTACCTGTTTCCAGGTTTTCCACATATCTATTTTTACCAGAATGTCATCCCTTTGAATATACATTCTAGAAAACTTTAATATCAGATACAGCCATCATTCCACAAAACTAAGGGCACTGTGTCTTAAGGAGCCTACTCCAAGGTCACTTAGACAATAGAAAGATAATTATCTGATTTCAGAGAACTTTGGATCAGGCTCTACATAGCAATTTTTAAATTTTACGTTTAGAACAGAAAAGGTTAGAACAAATAAACACTGCAATAATGGAAAGAGCATGTAACTAGCTAGAAGAGTGGATAGAGAAGTCTATATGGACAACATTGCTATAAAATACATTATTAGAATAATATGGTAATGTGGTATGAATAGAAATATCTACCCACTCAGTTTCCTTAATTATGTATATGACCACTACCCACCATATCAACTGACAGCTTAATCCACACTAGTTATCCTTATGTGAGAGAGAACCTATGGTTAGATAAATACTTTTAAAAATAAAGACAGGCAAAGGCTAAATTAAAATAGCACTGTGTTAAATATAAATTTTTTAAAAGATTTGTTGAATATATAAACAAAAACATTATTTTTTAATTATGCAACAGCTAAACATATACAGATAAAAAAAATATTTTTGCAACTACCATCACTTTGGCACCTTTGTTTATGTGCTTCTCTTCATTCCCCCACCCTTTTTATGTATTTGTTTTGAAGAAAGTATTCTTGATATTTTTGATAAAGTACTTAGTCCAAAAGGATCCTCTTGTGGGACCTACTATTCCACAAAATGATAAAAAGAATTAAGTGACCTTAGAAGTCAATCTACTGCATCTCTTGGTTTACGTGACTCTGATAAGCACAGATTAGATCAATAGATGTACAATATCCCCGTGTTTTTATGCAACTTTCTATTAGTATTTAAGACAATATTTGTTAAAATTCTTGTTCTTATATTTTACCAAATTCATGTCTACATTATTCAAAATAGCTATAAAATCTGTTTTTCCTGCTCCATACAAGTTAATCTTTGTCATTCCCTGAGAATCAAATATATAGAGATGATTAAAATGCAGTATGTATATATGCAAATAAATGAAAACTGTGTTGAAGTCCTACCATGAGCCAGGCGATGGAACCAGTAATATGTAAAGTCTACTCCCAGTAGTGTCAAATACCATGTCCATGGTGAGTCCCATGGCAGTTCATAGAGTCTGTAGTTTTCCCATATGTAGACATAACCGGTTAGCTCAAAACCTCTGCACACAGCCCTGAAATATAAAAAAAGAAGCCATTTTCTTAAGATCTTTATTAACTGGAATAATGCTTGTTTTAACGGCATCTCTAGTACTTTTTATACTTCAGCCTTTTTTTCTGACGTATAATACCACTGTATCCAATCCAGTTCTTATTGAGGGTATATTCCCACTGATTTCAGCAGCCATCCTTTCTTAAGCACTAAAAGTAAGGATTTGATAATTAACTCACACATCTTTAAAACTTTTCCTTTTCAACTTTACATGGAGACTTATTTTTGCCTTCTATTATGTTCTGAACATCTCCAGTCCTTTGGCATCAAATTGTCTAAAGACTTTTAGACAGTTTCTTTGACAAAGTTTAACATATACTGATATAATTGGATATCCATGTTTTCACATAAAAGGATGGGAGCTTTTCCTTACTAATCTACAAGTTAGAAATACATTTAGCATGATGCTAATTATTTTCATATAACTAATGGTATAGAATATTTTCATTGTAAATTTGTCATTGCCAGATGAAAGACTAAGGATGAAAAAGAAAAATGTGTGTGGCAAGAAAGAAGGGAGTGGCAAGAGAGGAATATGCAGCTAGAAATGAAAAAAAATATGTACTGCAGGAGAGGGATAGAGAGAAAGGAGGAGGAGCACACACCAGAGAAAGTAAGGGAAAAGGAAATCTCTCACAGTTCTTTTGTGACTGGACCAATATTTCTGCACTAAACAATGCTCCATACTAAGAACAAAAGAGTTGGTATAGGAGAAAAAAATTTGGGGCCAGAGGGATCCCACTAGTCACTGTAAGACATAAAAAGCAGCCACCTAGCAAGACAAGGACTATATGGTTGAGATCAAGGGTTGGCAATATTTTTGAACGGAGAGCCAAAAGCACCCTAACCCACAACTCAAGTTGGCATGCCAAGGGCAGATGGCAGGGGAACCATCTGGGGTCCGATCCTCGTTGGTGCACGCACACTTCCGGGGGACGGTGGAGAAGTGGCAGGGGTTGCACTGCTTCAACCCCGTTTCCACCCTGTACCCCAGAAGGCTGCAAACAGCAGCACCACATGCCTCTAGAAGGGCGGCAGGGTACAGGCTTAGGGCAGCACAACCCCAGCCCCTCCCCTGCTACGTGCCCAGAAGTACACATGTAGCCACTGCCACCATGGAACCCAGTCAAGGGCTCCGGAGCCTGGTGAAGCTGTTTGCAGCCCCCCAGCTGCCTACCACAGCTGGCCCAGGTGCTGGAAAGCTGCAGCAGGCAGCCAGAAGGTTGCTACCAGCAGCACCAGGCTCCAGAGCACAGGCACTGCCATGGCAACAGCAGCTGCACATGTGCCTCCAGGTGGAAAAGGATAGCAGAAGAGATTATGCTGCCCCAGGCCCCTCCCCCACTGTCCACCCATAGGCATGCATGCAGCTGCCTCTTCCACAGAGCCCAGTCAGGGCTCTGGAGCCTAATACAGCTATTTGCAACCTCCCAGCTGCAGCCAGCCCAGGCTCTCAGAGCTGCTGCCAGCCATAGAGCCCGGACTACTTGCAGCAAGGCTTGCAGCCTCCCAGTAACCTGCTGTGAGCAGTCCAGGTTCTGTGACCAGCAGTAGCTGCCCAGAGCCCAGGCTGTCTGTGGCATGCTAAGCAAAATGGCCTTGTGTGCTATGTTCTGGCACATGTGCTGGGGGTTGCTGACCCTTGGTTTAGATGAAACTGCTTCTATGCAGCTTTGCTGCTGTTGTTGCCATTTGTGTTTCAGCAATCAGAACTAGTGAACAATTCGCTCCTTTTTTGCCAAATCACAGTAATTTGTATAACTTTATAAACAGGGACCAACCAAAATCACAATTTTGCAGAAATTGTGAAATCCAACAAAGGTTGTGAAATCGGTGGGGAAAAAAATCTTACTGAAAAAAAAAGTTTGGTTCCCTAGAGAGCTAGCAGTCATCACAGCACTGCAGCATGGCCACACAGTCCACTGCAAGGGATCAAGGAGAGGGGCTGCCAGCATAAAGGGGAGCCCAAGATTACTATTGCTCCTGCCCCTCGCCAGGCTGAGATGGCTGCCTGTCATGTGCCCCCCCCCAACCAATCAGCGGTGAGGGGCGGGGCCACATGACAGACAGCCCTCAACCAATCAGTGTGAAGGGCAGGGCCACTAGCCAGTCAGAGGCATTGGGGGAGCTGCCGTGATCAGCCCATGAAAACATCAGTCAGCCTCAATGTCTCCCCATGAAATCAGCTGGCTGCCTCCTCAAGTTGGGTAAGCCCCTGTCACAGGGCACCTCGGTGCTCTGCTCCTGGAGAGGAGAAACTGCCAGGGAGAGAGCGCCCTGGCAGTGCCTAATGAGCACAGCTGCAAGTTGCCTGGGCAACTAATCAGAAGCAGCTGGCCAGAAGGGGGCAGGGCCTGGCCTTTATAAAGCCCAGGGCCGAAGCCAGGCTAGCAGTTCTCTGCCAGCAGCCTGGGAGGCAGGAGCTTTGGGAGTGAGGATGTGGAAAGGAGCATGACTTGCAAGTACAGCTCATGATAGCCCTGAGAGGATGGGCACTAGGGTTTAGCCAGGGGGCTTTAGGTTTGTGTTACAGACAGGAGGCTTGAGTTTGTTTGCCTTTGTTATTACACCCGGAGGCTTGGGTGAGGCCTCAATCATAGGGACCCCAGAGAGTGTGGGGTGCTCTAGCGCCAAGAGGGCGCGTTAATTTCACAGCGCCAGTGAAGGCGCAGCTTGCACGCCAGTGCGGGAGCAACTGGCGTCAAGGAGCGCGGCCAGTGGGTCGCAGGTGCAACCAGTAGGTTGCAGATGGGGGACATAGACCCCAGATCGCATGTGGGGTACATAGACCCCAGCCCCAGAGCAAGAGGCAATTTCATTGAGAAGCCCAGGGTGGGCACGGCGAGCCCCAAAGAGGGGGAGTGCCACGTTGTATTATTAAGAAGCCCTAGAGCGGGGTGATACGGAGCAGCCCTAGAGCGGGGCGATACTGAGGAGCCCGAGACGGGTATAGCGAGCCCGGCCGCAGGCTAGTGCGGCAACACCCCTCAGACTGAGGCAGGGCGCTGCAGTTGCCCCGAGAAGACAGGGAGTAGTAGCGTGGTGAGCCGGGGTCAGAGAGGATATCCATGCGGTTGGCCAGGGAAGGGCCGGGGCCTGCTAGGGGGTCCCTGAGCGGGACCGCACCATCAGAGGAGGCCCAGCGGGAGGCTGGGCACGAGAGAGAGAGCCCAGAGTGGGCTACACTATAGAGGAGGCCCGGGGAGCGGGCGTACAGACCTAACAACGTCTATGACATCTGCGAGGCTTGAGGCGTGGTATTAGGGGCTGGTAGGAGCCACGCACAGCCCATAAGGCTGGGGTGCTTGAGTAGCACCTAGCGTGCGGGGAGACCCACAAGGGGTCCAGGAGCTTACATGCCCGAGGAAACACAAGGCAGCCTCCCTATTACATTTCCTTAAGAGCAAAGACGTGGTGGGCGAGAATGGAGGATGCCCTCGGGCCGAAGTAGCGCGGTGAGAGGGCCTCAAGGAGATCACGACCGTCCGCGAGGACCCCGCTGTGACAGCCCCTATCTATAAAAATCTGTTTCTTGGTTGGAAAATAAATCATCAAAAACAAGGCACTTTAAGTGTAATCTGTATACTTACAAAATGTTTTTTGAACAGACGTGGTGATTGCATGGATTAAAATCTCCCCAGCTGCCGTGGAGAGTACAAGGCAACCTGATGAGCTAGCTAGACCCAACTGGGTCTCAACAGGCTATCTGGTTAGCCAGTTTGATGGACTAACTCTGGCTCAACTCTTAAAGGACAATCCAGCTGCACAATACATCTCATTCCTGAAAAAACATTTTGACTCTGCATTTCTCCAGTCCAAGATCCTAATTTTGCCCCAATCTGTTTTCTGTTCTTGCCTTGTGGCCCCCAGTATCTTGTATTCCCAGCTCATGGTATTTGGCACTGTCCTGACCATAATTTCTGGATGGGGGATGGAAACCAAAGCTCTGAGGTAAGTGGGGAAGTGGGAGACATGGAGAAAGCACGTGTAGGAGGGCACAACAGGGAAGACGTTCTCATTCTTCCTGAGAAAGTGGGGTATTCAACTAGTTACCTCAGGTGTCTGTATATGAATGCATGGAACCTGGGAAACAAGCAGGAAGAACTGAAGTCCTTGCACAGTCAAGGAACTATGACATGATTGGAATAATGCAAATGTGGTGGGATAGCTTGTATGACTGGAGTACTGTCATGAATGGGTAAAAATTGTTCAGGAAAGACAGGAGAGAGGAGGAGGAGAAGTTGCACTGTATGTAAAAGAGCTGTATGATTGCTTACAGCTTCAGTATGAAACTGGAAATAGGTCTGTTGAAAGTCTCTGGGTTAGAGGCTCAGAGGGAAGAGCAACAAGGGTGCCACTGAGGTGGGTATCTGCTATAGACCACCAGACCAGGAGGTCAAAGTGAATGAGGCTTTCTTCAAACAGCTAACAGAATTCTCCCTATCACAGGTCCTGATTCTTATGGGGGACTTCAATCAACCTAACATCAGCTGGGAGGTAATATAGCAGTGCACAGGCAATCTAGGAAGTTTTGGAGAGCGTTGGGAACAACTTTTTGGTGAATGTGCTGGAGAGGCCAACTAGGAGCCATGCTTTTCTTGACCTGCTGTGCTCAAATGGGGAAAAATTGGTGGGGAATGTAGAAGTGGATGACAACCTGGGCAGCAGCAACCACGAGATGATTGAGTTCAGAGTCCTAGAGAAAGGAAGGAAGAGAAGGAGCAAAGTAATGATCCTGGACTTCAGAAAAGAAGACTTTGACTCATTCAGGGAACTGATAGGCAGGATCCTCTGGGACTCCAGTCTGAGGGGGAAAGGAGTCCAGGACAGCTAGTTGTATTTTAAAGAAATCTTACTGAAGGCACAGGAACAAATTATCCCAATGCACAGGAAGACTAGCAAGTATAGCAGAAGACCAGTTTTGTTTAGCAGTAGGGTGACCATACATCCAGGATTGACTGGTACTGTCCTAGATTTTAGGGGGTGGCCCCAGCTGGCTGGTAAAAATTAAGATGAGCATCCAGGGTGTGAGCTGTGAAATAGGAAGGCCTAGCAGATAGCAAAATTGCCCTAATTGCATTCATAGGTTAGCTTGATTAATGGAATGACCATTAAAAAGCAGGGCTGTTAACACATGTGAAGTAAAGAACAGTGGGACATTAACAGACCATTGACTCCTTAGCTTTCTGCCTACAGCAGTGGGGGTGAGGAGAGGACCAGTGTCCTGGATTTCACACTGTTCCATATGGTCACCCTACCTATCAGGGAACTCTTCAGTGAGCTAAAGCACAAAAAGTAAGCCTACAAGTGGAAACTTAGGGAAGAGAAGACCGAGGTGGGATTTAATAGCAGTCTTCAACTACCTGAACAGTTGTTCCAAAGAGGATGGAGCTAGATTGTTCTCAGTGGTGGCAGATTACAGAACAAGCAGCAATGGTCTCAAGTTGCAACAAGGGAAGTTTAGGTTGGATATTAAGAAAAACTCTCTCATGGGGAGAGTAGTAAAGCACTGGAACAGACTACCTAGAGAAGTTATGAAATCTCCATACTTGGAGTTTTTTAAGATCCGCCTAAACAAACACTTGGCTGGGGAGATGTAGTTAGGAATGGTCCTGCTTTGAGCAGTGTTAGACTAGGTGACCTTCTGAGGTCCCTTTCACCCATAGGCAGCAGAAAGCCGAGGCTAATGGGTTCAGCCCCCCTGCCCCCCCAAAACCAGGGCAGCAGTAGCAGTGCAGGGCAACCCGGCCATGGGCTCTGGGTGGCTGGGGAGGGGGAAGAGGCACGCACAGACACACAGCCGCAGCCTGCAGCATCCCGGCAGTGTGTAGAGCACTGTCCACAACAGTAGGTAAGTCTGTCATGGGGAAAGGGCATGGGGAGCAGATCAAGGCCCCCACAGTGAGGCAAGGCATGAGGCAGGGGCTGGGGCGAGTTGTGGGAAGCTCAGAGCCTGGGCAGCTCCTCCAGGGGTGTGGGAGACGCTCTCACTGCTACGCGCACTCCGGAGACCCGAGAGGCATGTACCCCCCAGATCTGTGCACAGGGCAGAGGCAGGCTGCCGCTGTGGGCTGGGCTCTGCACCCTGATGCTGTACCTCAGCAGCCATGTGACACCATGTGCCTGCCGCGCACTGACTGTGCCGTGTCTCCTGCCCACCTGGTGGCAGCAGGCACATGGCATTGCACCACTCCCAAGGCAGCATCAGCAGGGAGCAGAAACCAGCCTGCAGCAGAAGCCCACCTCTGCCTCACACACAGATCTAGGGGGCACATACCACCCAGGCCTCCACTGGGGTGCTTGCAGCAGCAGGAGCCCCCCTCCCCTCTGTGCCCCGGGATGAGTCGCCTGGTCTGCAAGCATCTCACCCTGACCCCAGGGCCCCATTCACCCTAGCCCCTGCCTCTGTCCCAGTCTCTCCCTCACTGTGAGGATGTCAATCTGCACCCCCATGTCCCTTTCCTATGACAGACTTACCTGCTGGGGGGCAGGAGGGAGGGGAGTGCATGTATGCACGCAAGCATGCATGTGCTCAGCCCCCCCAAATAATATTTTCTCTTTCCGCCTATGCTTTCAACCCTAATTTTCTATGGTTTTATGTTCTTCATTCCAGCCCCATGGCTCAGCTCCTGACTCTGTGTTTTGGATCCTCCTCTCACTTGGGTGCTGGTTCTATACATTGTACCAAGTTTCCTAACTCTTGGGTAGCTTCCTCTTGGTGCAATTTCAGTTAAAGTACCACTGACTACCAGCTCTTCCTCTTGATTGTTGGTGTCTCTAAGTACCTTGCTGCCTAATACACACCTCCTTTCCCTTCTCCTCCAGTCCCTGGCTTTTCCATTTGTAATTTTTCATAAAGTATCCTTTAGATAATAGACACAAGACCTACTTTCATCTATGCAATTCACCCATAACAACTATTTGGGTACAGTTATTGCATGGCTGCTTTCAATCTTTCTATGGAGAAGGTCATCCCAAAGGCTTCTACGCTGTGGCAATAGCTCCTGTTGCCATAACAATATTTAGATAAAAACTAGAATGAAACACATTGAATCTCCATACTGCTAACTTTTCTATTAAACTTCTCTATTAAAAAAAGATGAAAGTCAAAAGACCCAAACTGTAGGTACTACTCAACAAAAAGAACAATTGTCCTTATTTTTATTTTGGCAGAGGGCTTTAGGCAGAAAGGTTGTTTACCTGAATGAATGAAAGGAGAGGAATTTTTTGCTGCCAGCTGCCATCTTTCCCTAAGCTCCATCCCAGCAACAGTTCTAATGTTTCACTCAGGGGAAAAAAAAATATTCACCCTCATTTTGGCAGCTGATAGAATGAGAAATTCACTCAAGCAGCAATGGCAGGTATATGTACCACTTTCAAAAGCAACTTAGCCATGCCCAAAAGATGGATCAGACACACCTGGAACATGTTTAACTTTCATAAAGGCCATGTTCTATAAATACTTTTAAAGATGATTATATATGTCCAAACAGATTTTTGCAATTCACCTCATGAGGCATCTGTAAACTTTAGTATAAATTCTTAAATCACCTCAACAGGCCAGAAGGGATCTAATGTTATTCAAGCAAAAAAGGGGATGGGGGGAAGGGAGCTTTTCCTAACATCTTTTCAATGACCAGGAAATTTAAAACACCTCTTGCAACATATAGTATCAGTTATTAGGTACTGCTTTTTACTTTATTCTTTACCTTTTATTAACATACAATGTTTTTGCAGTACACTCGAAGATATGTGAACTGATACATTTCCTCCATTGTTGCTCAAATTTCAGCATTTCACCCTTGAGTCCTTTTTTTCCAGAGGCTAAGGCCAAGGTGTAAAACTCAAGTTAACCATACAACATAGTTTTATATAAAATACCCAGTATGAGTTAGAATGATTACACAAGCCTGATTATTTTTCCTGGCTGAATCACAAGTGTATGGCTATGACAGTAGTTAATTACCATAATTATGAAGAGTAATCCATCATATCACTATGCAGTGGAGAAGCAGGAATTGCTCAGATAGTATTTTCATTTGTTGTTTTACAGTGTAATGTTGAGTTACAACTTTCAGAATAGACTCAGAAGGCATGGCCACACATGCAGGCATGTGCACTTGCAGCAGCTCAAATAGGAGTGGCACAAATTTGAGTAGGGGATTTTTTGCCTTGGCGCACATGCCTGGACATGCACGTTGGTGTGGGTCAAGTTGTGTCAGTTGCAGCAAAATAACCCCGAGCGTCTCTCTGGAGGACCAACTCCCAGGTTACCTCAGAGCATGGTTGGGGCCTGTTTAACCATGTTTTATTTTGGTACCTGGATTTCCAGGTACCAAATTTTGAGCCTGTGCTGCATATTTGCAGTGTAGGGAACATTTTTTTGTTCCCACTGTGCATCTTGCAGCATCTCAATCTCCTTTGAGACGCCTCAAGAGGCACATGTGAGCTTGTCTGGACATGCCCAGAATTTCTAAGATTTAATACATTTTTCTCCCCCATTTCATTTTAACACCTTATGTAAAGCCGAGTACAATGACTTCCTCACTGAAATTTTAGCCATCAATCAGAGTTGGAACTGACAGCCAGTCTTCAGAGTACAGTCATCTATATCAGACAGTATGAAACCCACTGACAGAAATCCCTCTGTTATATGTATATTGTGGGCTTATCCTCTCTCATTTTCAATATTTCTGCTAAATGAGCCAATGAAGACAAATTATTCTACTATCCAATTATCTTGGCCATCTGAGAGATTGTTTAGTTTTCAACTGTCATATATATTTCAATTTATGCTACTATTATAAAACATTTTCCCTCCTTCCTTATACTGAGTCAGATTATCACTTCCTATGGTAAAAATTCTTGGAAGAAGGCTTTCTGGGGATGAATGAAGTCTTTATGTGAACATGAAAATCCCCTCACAATGATATCTTCAAGTTATTCAATGGGAGAGATAAGAAGTTACTGCCTAACAAGAAAATCATTTCTTTACTCAGATTCACAGCCCAGTTTCCAATCCCTTCCATTAACATGTATGGCAGCATTATGGAACATCCTCTACTGCAGTGTTTCTCAACCCGTAGGTTGCAACCCAAAAATGAGTTGCAAGAATATATGACAGGGTCGCAAACCTTCAAAATGGATCAACAGACTTTAAAAATGGATTCTCCTTTAAAGGAGAAAAATGTGGGAAACCGTGGCTTTTCCCTTGCAGGCTGACAGAGTTCCAGCCTGCAAGGGGCTGCTTGGGGCCCCCCATATCCCACAGACCTACCCCCTGCCCCACACACTGGGGGGCTGAGGCTGGAGGGCAGCAGGTTGGGAGTGAGGGACACTGGCTCGGGACTGGCCATTGATGTTTACAAATGGGTCCTGGTACAAAAAAGGTTGAGAACCACTGCTCTAGTGGACAGAAAGTCTGGAAAGCGGCAACGAAGAGTACCAAAGTGGTAGCAGAACTCGAATTTTGTATAGGAAGGGAGATTCATGCTATGAAAATCCTACAGATCTTAGAGAAACAATCTAGGTTATTTTTACTGTGTCAGATGCTAAATTGGCTAATGCTAGGAATCTTTGGATCTGAAAGCTTGAGTCAGAGACCTGAAGAGCCAGAATACCACGTTAAGTGCTATAATGAACTAACGTCTTCTGCAGACTGGGCATAAAGGAAGACAAATAAGACATACTTAGTGTCAGCAGAGGTTATCATCATAAATAATGACTTGTTATCTTGTTTCACTACCTTTCCTTGTTTCACTAGGTTTACGTAAGTTTAGTTGCTTTATCTTTATTCAAAGTTCTGCACATTCATTTGCCCTTTTCATTTCCCTTTTATGAATTTTGTAACTTTGTAAAAGTGAAGGTAAAAAAAATTGCATTCATTGTTCTGTAAGAAAGTTTCATGAACAAAATTTAACAAGTTGTTCTTGCAAAATATAACTATTAGCTTGTTCCATGACATTATAAGTGACTGTGCAGTGTATTATCGAGTCTGTGTTAGAATCTGGGAACCTTTTGGGTTTCTGGTACCTCAGCCATGAAACTCAAAGTTAAAGATCATCATGGAGATCAATTACAGTGCGGAGGAAAGGCTGCAATAGTACAAAATCTCAGACAATTTCTATTAATCAGCAATTATTCCAACACATATTATATATCAGGATAGACATTAAGAATTAAAAACTTTACTCAACTTTGTTTTGGAGGTAAAGGTTAGAGATTTCCATTTTCAAAGACATTTATGAGCTTTCTTTTCAAGATGAAAAACTGGCTCCACTTAAAATTGGAATAAACATTTTGATAATATGACTTCAGTAAAAAGGGGGATGGAGAAAGGTTGAGAAAACAACCATTTGCAAAACAAAGTGAATGTTCCTGCAACTGAAATCCTTTTCTATTTCCTGTACAGGTGCCAGGTCTTGAACAGACACCCAATTTATTACCCTGTCAACTGACTTATTAGGGTTGACACAAATCGAGCTGAAATATGCCTGACATACTACAGTCAAGGATTTTTTCACACTTTAGCACAAAGCCAAACTTTTTGCAAGGTAGAGAGAAGGGGAGAGGAAGTTCTGGGAGTTCTATTCCCTGTTTTCTATCACTAAAATGAATATGATCCTCTCCCATTCTTAATATGCAAAACCAGCCATGAAATAATCCAAGGCTAGAAGCAATTCACCCAAATGATACAGCTGGGAAATTATTATCAGGCTCTGGAAAGCCCTTGATTACAGGAAATAGCACCTACATTTTCAGAAAATGTTCCCACCAGACCCAGAGTCTGAACAAAATCCTCTCCCCTTCTCCACTAAGGTTTTATTCTCTGGAACTTTAACCTGAATAATCCAACTCCCACAATTCTTCCCATAGGGAAAAATTATCAAAAAGCAAAATAAATTAACATAAAATAAAGTTGGCTGGTCATGTAACGCTCCTAGTTAGATTATACAATATAATTTAAATTTAATCACCACCCAATGTTGACTTCCATTACACCACATCTATGCTTGGACCTCACTCTCTTCAACCATCAGTTGAAGATATGAACATTAATTTACTTTAGAAAGATAAAGAGGATATAAATAATATTTAAATTTGGACAGAAAGAGAAAAGTTGATTTCCTGACTCTTTTTCATTACAAATCCTTTCTTCATATATCAGTAAAACCATACTCCTTCAAGTCATGCCATTGTTTACCCTCAGGAAGTCTCACTGCCTGCACTTGCTTTAAGTCAGTAAAATCTACTGTCGTAAGTTTCTACATAAGTTTCATACCCATATTATAGTGGGGCGGGGGTTAATCAATAGAGTTTAACTCGCTAGCACAAGTCCTGGTATAGACCCAATTATGCTACCACAGATATGTTTATGCCAGTAGAATGTATTCCCTCTCCTGTATGAGACTATACTATATCAAAATAGGTGACAAATTACACAAGGGAAGGGATGGGTATTCCACTTTGAAACACCAGTTATACTGGTAAAACTACTCAACCTTTTGTGTTTAGACAGAACAGAATTAGGCTCTTTTATTCCCTGACAGGGAATAAAAGTGTCTTTTTCATTTTCATACTCTGTGTGTGCATGAGGTTTATTGAAATACATTACTCATGTTTATTTCATAGAGCTTTTCTGATCTGGGCCCAGATTCTGATCCCCCATTATTGCAAATCAGTGGCAATTCCACTGAAGTAAATGAAGTTACATTTGTGTATAAGTGAGATCAAAAGAAAGCCTGTCCAATTCACAAGGACCATATATATTTATACCAGTTTTGGGGAGCAGGGGAATGTGTCCCACTCAGCCCTTAATAAGTTCATGTGAATTTTCCTAGAACAAAGGAAGAAGTAACAGATGGCTGCCCCAATAACCCATAACAATTTAATGAAATGGCTGGAATGAGTCATTATATCATATCAAATGGTAAAAAAAAGAGAAAATATTTATAGATTCATGAAGATTTTCTAATGAACAACCTTGGTCAGGTTCCTGAATCTGTAGAAGTCAGTTTTCCTTTATTCATATGATTTTACAGGTTTGAAAACCTGTTACTTTTAAATTGAAATTTCAATTTTAGAAATAATTCTGAAATATTATTTTTTCCAGTTTCCAGAACTTTTAAGATGTTGACCCAGCAAACTGGGCTGGCCACTTCTGGAACTGCTGCCCCTGTGCTCCATCTAGTGGAATTCTGACTTTTATTTAGTACATTAAGCAGCAAAGATATATATCTTATGCAGGGTGGTACTCTATACACAAGTACAGAATAGTTCATTTAATATTTACAAAGTACACAAGCAATGCCAATTTATCTTAATGGATAATAAGAACATATAACGTATAATACAATGTGGTACAAAATTGGTTTAGAAAAGAGAAACAGTTTGTGAGATAATAGAGATGTTTACACCTAATTTAAAATACATCTCCAATCAGGGTAAACATAATCCACAATCTGCATTTCTAACATAAGCATGCGCATGAACAAAATGGTCTAACAATTTTCTCACAGACATAAGCACCAAGTGGGATTGATAAAAAATATGGGATTGGGGTCAGTGAGCATTGTATTGAGCCCAACACGTAATTATTCACAATGATAGAAGATTAAATATATCTGAAACTACACTAGGTTAGCAAAAAGCATATTTTGAAATTGATTTACTTAACTAATGCAAACTTCTATATGGAAACATTTGATCCTACCTCAATTGATTATCTGAAATCAATTTCTCCAACAAGAAAAGCCAGAGTTGAACGAAATTCAAGTTGTCCAACAGAAGCCTCTATCAATTTAGAAATACACCTTTACTTAAACCGGTGTAGCTTTTGTGGGGAGGTAAAATGTAGCTAGCAAGAAGTGAAGTGGAAAAAAGTTAAGAGTAGCTCAATATATCAAATTTTCTTCTAGAAGAAATAATCAGTAGTTTAGAAGATTATAATTTTTAAAGCTACTTCTGCAGTGAGATAGCTGGTAAAACTAACATATGATCTTGCTTGCATCTTCCTTCCTCCAAGACAACTGAAGGCTTTAAGGAATGTACCACTCCATACGAATCAATGCATACTGGTGATTAACACCAGATATAAAATTGTCCCCTAGCGCGCACACACACACACACACACACACACACACACACACACACACTTTAAGATCCCATCAATCGCCACTACTGAAAAGTTTGGACTAGTAAGTTTAGTTGTCATGTACAAGCCTGCAAATTACTTAGCTAGGTTTTAAGTTTTACATGAGAAAAGGAATTTGCACAAGTTTGGTAAACAAATTCACTATCTGAATTGGCACAGTGCAAAAATATTATGAAACACATAAATATGAAAAATCCAGAAAGCATTCTTCTCTCTCTCTTCCCTCAATGATCAACAATATTTCAAAGAACTTTAATTTCCTCTGTTTTTTTAAAGTATTATAAATGGTAATGTTCTCCTTTAGGAACAGAAATGTTCATTGCAGACATGATCACAAAAACTCTGTGGTGTGCACATGTGTGTATATATATTTGAATGTGTATTGGGGAGCTGTACAGTAAAAACTGGCAATGAACCATGTTCATAAAAAGTAAAGCATTCCTGAAGTACTTTGAAAATATACTTACCTCAATTATATCCCAAACACATTTTGATTTGATTTATGTTCTGCTGCTTTAACTGAAGAAATGGACCAATAATAAATAATGTACATACTTATACAGTAGATATACTGGGAATACAAATTCTCTTAGCAGAATATTTTTAAAAGTCAGCAACATTTCAGACCTCCTGGCAAGAGTTTGTTGAAAAAAAAAATTATTTATTTAGAATAAAAGTTCTCAAAAAATAGCCAACACTGAAGTTAATGGCCAAAGGTTACAACTTCTACTCATATTTGGATCAAGTTCAGTGAGTCCATCCAGCTTCCTCCCCCCGCGAACACAGTTTTCACACTAAATATAAATGTGTTTAGAGGAAATGACCTTTTTTTTAACATTCATAGGTTGTATTACAAAAGCTAGCGTGCCTGCAGAAGGCAACCTTATGACATTGTACTCAGTCCGATGGGCTTACAAGCAATCTACACTGCTGCGTCTGGTTAGAATTTTTTATCACCCATAAACCGATTTTAAATGCATAACATACTGATATCAACAATTTATTTTTTGCATCTTCTCCAGCAATGGAGCAGAAAACACTGAATAAACACTGCTTTCTCTCAACGTCTGCAACACTTCTATTATCCAGAAGACTTCTATTATCCAGACTATGAACTGGAAAAATATGCTCACAACCTGAATTTGGTTTCCATGACTTGCAATCTTTCCATAAAATCCAAAGGTCTCTTAGCAATGACATACCTGATGCGTCCTTCTAACTAATGAATTAATAGACTGAAGTCCTCCATTTTAGTTTCAACCACAGATTTTTTTTAAGGAAGTGGCAAACCATTTCTGCTAGTTGAGAAAATGAAAATTAGTCCCTGGGAGAGGATACAATCAATGGTGTGTTAATCTAACCCTCAGCTGTTAATGATTTGCACTAGGATTTCCCCTGATGCTGTGGGTTCTGCTGAAATATTGCTTTAACAGTTTCTGTCAAATTGCCCTACCCTTTTTTGGTTGAAAAGCAAAAGACTGAAAGGAAAACCTTACTAACATATTCAGTTTGCCATTTTTTTTTTTTTTACCTAATTGGTGTTCATTAAATGTTCCCTCTGAATGTTAAAAGCTTTTAACAATTCTTACTTGAAAAGACAACTGCTGAAAAGGACTATGTGCTCCCAGAACTCAGAGAGCAGCTTTACAGTGGTAGTGACCTCCAAAGGAATTCTGGACAGAGCCAGCCTTAAGAGTGGGGGATGTGGGCAACCACCCAGGGCACCATGGTCAGGGGGTACCACACACAACAGAACTCACCCCCATCCTGCCCCGCCCTAGACAATCCCTGCCCCCCTGCCTCCAGCCGCTCCTCAGGAGGAGCTGTGCCAGGCAGTGAGAGCGGCTCTACCTCGCCGCCAAACTGCACCTTGTGGCTCTGCCTACCTGCCTCTTCCTGCAGCACCACTGACTGGGAAGGCGAGAGTGCTGGGTGGGAGGGAAGGGCACCAAAATACAAAGTTTGCCCAGAGTGCTATTTTCCCTAAGACTGGCTCTGATTCTGGATGTCAATGGATAAGCATATATACCTAAACCTGCAAGTGCTGAATGCCCTCAATGATCTTTCCCTTCACCAAGTTCACCCCTCTTTGCAATATACCATATTTACTCAAATACTAAGTGAGTATTTAAGTGGACGTATTTAAATCAGCTGGTCCTGACGATCTCCACCCCAGAGTGCTGAAGGAATTAGCTGAGGTCATTGCAGGACCCCTGGCACAACTCTATGAGCACTCATGGCGCTCTGGTGTGGTGCCAGAGGACTGGAAAAAGGACAATGTGGTTCCCATTTTCAAAAAAGGGAGGAAGGAGGACCCAGGAAACTATAGGCCAGTTAGTCTTACCTTGACCATGGGTAAGCTTTTTGGGAGAATTATCCTGGCGCATGAACACGAGGGGCCAGCAGGGGAGATTATGCTTAGGGGCAACCAACATGGGTTCATTAGAGGCAGGTCCTGTCAAACCAACCTGGTAGCCTCCTATGACCAGGTCACAAAATCCTTAGACGCAGGGGTATCAGTGGACGTAGTCTTTCTGGAATTTAGGAAGGCCTTCGACACTGTCTCTCACTCCATTCTCATTAAAAAACTAGGGGACTGTGGCATCAACAACTACACAGTCAAATGGGTTACTAACTGCCTGGAGGGCTGCACCCAGAGAGTGATGGTGGATGGGTCATTTTCAACCTGGAGGGATGTGGGCAGTGGGGTTCTGCAGGGCTCAGTCCTCGGGCCCGCACTATTCAACATCTTCATCAGCAACTTGGACAAGGGCGTAAAAAGCACCCTGTTCAAATTTACAGACGACACTAAAATGTGGGGGGAAGTGGGCATGCTAGAAGGGAGGAATAGGCTGCAATTGGACCTAGACAGGTTACAGGGGTGGGCACATGAAAACAGGATGGGTTTCAACACTGATAAGTGCAAGGTGCTGTACCGGGGGGAAAGAACCAGCAGCATACCTACAGGCTGGGGAACTCCCTTCTTGTCAGTGCAGAGGCAGACAGGGATCTTGGAGTCATTATTGATGCCAAAATTAACATGAGCCGACAGTGTGGGGAAGCAGTCAGGAAGGCTAACCGTACCTTGTCATGCATCCACAGATCTCAAGCAGGTCCAAGGAGATGATCCTCCCCCTCTAAGCGACACTGGTCAGGCTGCAGCTGGAGTACTGTGTCCAGTTCTGGGCACCGCACTTCAGGAGGGATATGGACAGCATTGAGAGGGTCCAGAGGAGGGCCACCCACATGATCAGGGGACAGCAGGGCAGACCCTATGAGGAGAGGCTAAGGGACCTGAACCTGTTCAGCCTCCACAAGAGAAGGCTGAGGGGGGATCTAGTGGCCGTTTACAAACTAGTCAGGGGGGACCAGCAGGCACTGGGGGAGTCCCTGTTCCCCCGAGCGCTACCAGGAGTGACAAGAAATAACGGTCACAAGCTGGCAGAGGGTAGATTCAGACTAGACATCAGGAGGTGCTACTTCATAGTCAGGGTGGCTGGGATCTGGAACCAACTTCCAAGTGAAGTGGTGCTGGCTCCTACCCTGGGGGTCTTTAAGAGGAGGCTAGATGAACACCTTGCTGAGGTCATTTGACCTCAGTACTCTTTCCTGCCATGGCAGGAAGACGGACTTGATGATCTGCTCAGGTCCCTTCCAACCCTACAAACTATGAAACTATGAGGTCCGTTCCTTCCCCTGACTGGCAAGGGGAAAATGCCCTTCACCTTTTAATTGCATACAAGGGAATCTCACTAAATAAATTGTCTATCACTAAACTGCTGCTAAAAGCAATATGTGCTTAGCAATGAAAACCAACTACAAAGTTGACTAAATACAGCCAACACTGAGCGTGACTAAAACACATGACCCACATTGGAGAAACATGCTGACGAGAACCTACCTTTTTTTTTTTAAAGAAATTTTTCATGTTTCAAGCCAAATCAGCCAAATCAAGTCCAAATCTATGAGTCAGTTCAGAACCATAAGTGGCCCTACAACTGGCAAACATCCTCCACCCACACCAGGGGCTTCAGATATTTCCAAAGACTTTTGGCAGGCATCCTACATGCAGGCCCAAGCCCAAAGGCTTAAGGTTCAGATGCCCCCAAGTTTTGCCTGACCTCAGGCATATGGTCACAGAAGCAAGGTAGGGAGGAGCCTCCCATTTCCATGAAGTGGACTTTAAGCTCTAACACCGCAGCAGATACTAAACCACACCAGAAGAACATTTATCCCCTGGAACGCTTAAGGAGAACCGCCTTCTTGGACTCAGATACATGATGTTTCCCCTGCCAGGTAATTCTCTACCACAAAGATAGGCCAATACAGGTTATCTGAATAAGATATATGTAATGCCCATTAAGCACAGTCTCCATCAGCAACATCTATTTTTCAAGTCATTGTGAGTTACTATACTGCATACATTTTTATTTCCTCTTCACTCTCACAGCTGATTTGCACCTTTCTCTCTCATTTCCAATTATACCTGTTTCTTCACCAGCCTTAAATGCCTGGCAAACATCATGAAATGGGGCCCCAAACAGTTTATCCAGAATCCCTCTGTCAGGCCTTCTCTCAGTCTGGCACATATGATTAGTGAGGCCCTGCCCTCCATGAGGTGAAGTCAGATCAGCTGTGCCTCATCTACATAAACAGTTTTGGAGAATTCCAGCACTCATGACAACAACACTAAGTTCCACTAATGAGCAGGGGTAATTAGCACATGGATCCTCTGTGGGGAGTGTGTGGAATACACACACTCTCTCGCTCGCTCGCTCTCTCTCTCGCTCGCTCTCTCTCTCTCTCTCGCTCTGAGCAATGCTAAGTCATGGGGTCACTGAGGCTTGAAACTAGGTGCAGGGGCCACCCCAGTGAAGTATGTAGTAAATCAGGAGCCTTTGGCTTTAGACTAATCATGGATAGTGTGTACTACATATAAATAGGTGCCAAAGTGCTGCTCAAAAGTGTGCTTACGGTGCTAAAACTTGCAGCAGTTTCAAAAAAAAGGAAACATGCATCAATTCTGGATTAACTAAATTGTATGTGTACTATATGCAAATTGTGACAGCCATGTTTAATTGCAAGATGATTGTTTTCAAATTTTCTCCTTGCTTTTGTGTGTTCAAGGAGAACAGGTTCTGACAGTAAGGAGAGAGGGAAGGGAAAAATTTGGGGGGAAGCAGAGAGCAAAGGGATTACCTGATCCCCCAGATTTATTTCCCCTGCTGTAGCAGTGAGAAGGGAACAACTTCAAGGCAAATCTCTAATAGATTCTAATTAGATTCTATACCTGGACAATTATAAATTTTCTATATATGAAATCTAATTTTGGGGGGTTGTTTTATAATCAAGGTCATCTTCTATTCAAGTTAATACAGTGACAATACTTTTCAAAATGCATAGCCCACAGAACCAAATCTTTCCAAATACTGTTGCATCATAATGACGGTGGCATTTAGCATCATGCAAAACTTAGCTCTATATATAAAATGCAATTGTTCTAAATAAGCAGTTTTGAAAAAATGAGTTAATATTAGAATTCATAAAATACTAGAGACATACTTTCAAAACTGTTCAAACCATATATCTTCATTTTGATGTTCAGAACAATATATCCTGTCCTTTCCTGATCAGAAATACAGCTAATAGGTTTGCTAAATCTGTGATATGTATAAAACCCTAAAAAGCAGTATTGAATTGAGGCAATGCAATCCAAATGATTTTCATTTTAAGTATATTTGAACAATAGGTCTCCAGAACTGAAATCATATATGTGTATAAAAACTAATGTGATGACTAGGCACAACATTTATTCTAAAAGGTTTAGTGTTACTACTTATAGCAGGAGTGGGCAATTATTTCAGGCAGAGGGCCGCTTCCTGAGTTTTGGCAAGCCATCGAGAGCCGCATGACATTCAGCCAGGGGCAGATAAATATTAATTTTCTAAACTTTTTAGGGGACCTGCAGGCCAGATAGAATGGCCTGGTGGGCCACATCCAGCCCGCAGGCCACATTTTGCCCACCCCTGACTTATAGTGTATGAAGGGAGTGTCTCAGGCACATAGTAACTGATGTGTGGTAAAATGAGTGTGTCTTTTGTTTATATAGAAACAAAGATGAGAAACAGGTTGAATACGAGTACCGCCTTCAAAAATAATTACAAGAAATTCTAAACCAAATATTAATAATTTAAATACTATCCTTTAAAACATTTCTGATGTTGAAAATTCAAGTCTCTTACTTAAAAAAACTCAACAATACCATCAAATCATTTCCATCAAGACTACAAGAAAAACTACAGACCTTGATCCCCCTGCTACCTAACCCGGGGACTTTTTATATGCTCCCTAAAATCCACAAACAAGGGAACCCTGGCAGACCTATCATATCCAACCACGGGACCCTAACTGAGGAAATATCAGGTTTCGTTGAATCAATCCTAAAACCGCTTGTCACCCACAGAGCAAGTTTTGTACAAGTCACTACAGACTTTCTACGGAAACTTAAAAACATAGACCACCTTCCCAGCAACACACTCCTGGCCACCATGGACATTACCAGCCTACATACCAACATCCCACACCAGGATGGCATCCAAGCCTGCCTTACATATCTACAGGAACAAGATTACAACTCAGAATACAGGCCCAAAGATATTACTGACCTTTTACACTTCATCCTCACACACAACAATTTCACTTTTAATAATCAACACTTCCTCCAGATGATGAGAACAGCTATGGGCACTAAAATGGCCCCACAGTATGCCAACCGTTTTATGAGCCACCTGGAAGAAGACTTCCTCAAGAACTGCACCATCAAACCCTTGCTATACTTAAGATACATCGATGACATCTTCATCATCTGGACTGAAAACCTGCTGTCTCTGATTGACTTCCATCAGAAATTCAACAGTCACCATCCCTCCATCCGACTTTCTTTAGAATACTCCAGCACCAACATCCCCTTTTTAGACACAATGATCAGTATCCAGAAGGGTAAAATACAGACCACAGTATACAAGAAACCCACAGACCAACATACCTATCTGCACAGAACCAGCAATCACCCTAAACACACCAAAAAAGCTGTGATATACAGCCAAGCCCTCAGATTCCACCGCATTTGTACGGAAGAGAACACCCGGGATTGCCACTTCACCAATCTTAAAAAGGCTTTCACCCAACAAGGACACTCGTCCAGGGAGAGAGATCACACATTTGAAAGAGCCACCTGGATACCACGTGAAGAGCTGCTGCAGTACAGAAGAAACCCCCCCACAAATCGCACACCGCTGGTTATGACGTATCACCCCTCCCTTGCACCTGTACAGAAAATCCTCAAAAAATTGCAACCCATACTAGAAAGAGACCCTATTCTTAAAAAGATCTTCCCAGAGCCACCCATCCTAGCCTTCAAACAAGCACTGAACCTCACCAGCCTCATCACCAGAAGCAAACTTCCTCAAGCCCAGAACACACCAAAAGGATCCAGACCGTGCCATGACAAGAAATGCAAAACCTGCCAACACATCTCCACCACCCCCACAGTCACTACACCCCACAACAGAGCCATCAGCATTCCTGGATCTTATAGCTGCACCTCCAGAAATGTAATGTATCTCATCCAATGCACCAAATGCCCTGATGGAAAATACATAGGAGAGACCAAACAACAACTGCGCACCAGAATGAACACACACTGGAAATCTATCAAAGACAGGAATACCCAAGTACCGGTGGGGGCACATTTCTCACAGGAGGGCCACTCTCTCTCCAATCTCTCAGTCCTGATCCTCAAGGGAAACTTACACAACTCTTCCCAAAGACGAACCTACGAGCTCCATTTCATCAACCTCCTGGATACTAGAGATCATGGACTAAACATAGACATTGAATTTTTCATACATTATAATCTGACTGGCAACTGACTCCCCAGCCCAGCCTCTGGCTTCTTTACTTTTCATTCCATCCAGGAGGAGCACACACCAACTGCTGAAACTTCCTTAGCCTGACGAAGGGTTTTTCAATCCGAAAGCTTGCTTAATAACTATTCTCCATCTATTTGGGTTGGTCTAATAAAAGATATCAAATTCACCCAAGGAACCTTGTCTGCCTAGTCTCTTACTTACATGTATGTGGGAAATGGCTAGCTAGTATTTTCCATGCATCTGATTAATCCTTTAGAAGGTAACTTCCATGGTTATTTCTTCTAAATACAGTAAAAGCTCTGCTAACCGACAGCTTACAAGCCGACACACTCTATTAACCAGCATGCTGGCTTGTAAGGTGAAGTGAAACAGGAAGTGCCCACCATAGCACTTCCAGTTTCTCTGAGCTCTTATGGCCCGGGGACATAACAGGCTGCAAGGGGCCCACCTCCCTGTCCCGCAGGGCCCAAGGGAGAGTTGGCGATGCCACAGGAGAGGCACCAATGCTGCGGGAGGGGCAGCGATGCCCCGCTCGCGGGGGAAGAAGTGGCGGCCCAAATAGGCAAGAACGCCTGTTCGGGCCACTCGATTAACCGGCATATTTTGTTATCCGGCATCCCCCATTTCCAGGGGATGCTGGATAACAGAGCTTTTACTGCATCAGGGTACTCCACCATGCATGGATCATGCCTTCTCATGGTCTGATCCAAAGCCATAGCATAAATCTTGTCAAACGACCTTGATTTTTTATAAGATTGCAAAGGGATTGATAAAGACAATTTGTGTTGGTGGAATAAGTGATGTCCATAAGGCATTGTATTAGTACCACATGAAGTCTTGATTAAAAAATGTAAATGATCAATTTCAACATTTTTATCATTGAATGCATTAAAAACTAGCTTTGTATGTAGTTTTCTGGATGTAATTGTAAACAGGAAACCCTCATTTCATGGATATACTATTAGTGAAGTCCTGTAGTGACTGGTTTTTGGCCCTGTGCTATTTAACATTTTTATTAATGATCTAGAAGAAGGCATGAAATTACAATTGCCAATTTCATCAGAAATAAGGGAATGGTCAATAATTAACTGAATAAGTTACTGATACAGAGCAATATGAATTGCTTGGTCTTTATGCTTCAATGTAACCAAATGTAAGGTCATATATAAAAGAACAAAAAAAAAAATACATGCCCCATTTGCAGAATGAGAGAAAGGCTTCAACCTGGGAAGCGGTGACTCTGAAAAAGATGTGGATCATGGTAGATTCTAGCTGAACATGAGTTCCTTGTGTGACACTGGCTAAAATTGCTAATGCAGTTCTGAGATGTGTAGCAGAACCATTGCTAGATTCTCCATCACTGGCAATTTTTAAAATCAGGATTAAAATTTGGACTAAAAAACACCCCACATTTTAGTTCAACCACAGCTATTAAGACTGGAACAGGATTTTATTCTGGAAAGTTCCTATCCCCTTATAGCAGGAGATTAACTAAATCACATTCAAAATTGTCAATAGATTTGACAATGGACTTGGAGTTGGTTAGAGTCCTTTTAATCTTAAATTTAGGTTTATATTTCAAAAATAAATGTATATATATCAGGTAAAATCAGTTTTTGACAAAGCTCCCTAGATGTCTTAACAAATTCTCTTAGGTTTCCTATAATCATTTAAAATTGAAGAATTATAAAATATTTGTGTTTAAATTATAAAATAATATTCCTCTTCTCATGGTAAAGCCAATACAATAGTCATACTTACTCAGGAAGCTGAGACAGGATACCCGCAGAGAGAGAGCTTATAGCATCATTGATCCGATATGACAGCTTGTGCCTCTGAATACTGCTGACAACAAGCTCCAGAAGAATAAAGACAACGAATAGTGGAACAACCTGAAAAGGGATTTGAAGAAAAAAGCATTTAGAATTCTAATTCCTCCTAAATTTTCTAACATTTTATGTAAATAGGATATTCTAAATAGGATTATTAGAGGATGCTATACTCCTGCCTTTAAAAAAAAAAAGTGTCATTATAGTGCCTATAGGGTATACATTAGCTAATCTGTGAAAGACTTAGCTACTACACCCAGTAGCAATGGTGAAAGTGAATAGTACAAAAGCTCTACCCATACAAAAGTTGATTATACCTTAGAAATTAGAAAAAATAGATACTTATTATATTTTAAAGACATTTAAGTTGATTATTCCATAATATCTATCTTTGAACTTGCCTTATTTCCAACATTCCAACAGGGAGTTTTACAAACTTCTGACAAAGAACCCCACAGCACAATACCATGAGGAAGTGGATAAACTCTTACAGGATTTACTTTAGAAAACATAGGAGAGGATCAATGCTTCCAACTCCCAGGAGCCCAAGTTGGGCAACTTCTACTTATTACCCACGATCCACAAATCTGCTGGTAACTGGCACTATCATGAAAGACATTTCTGGCCATGGTGATTGTGTCCTATTGCCATATGCTACTGGAAGTGCCAGCTACTTGAAAGACACCACAGATTTCTTAAAGAAACTGGGCTCCTCTGACAAGCTTCCAACTACCAACTTCCCCCTTGAAGACGGATTACAAGTCATAAAGAAAATAATCCCCAATAATAAAATTGCTTCTATTTCTATTATATACTCATGCTTTGTCCTCACACACAAATATTTCAGGTTTGGGAACTTCCTATACCAGGGGTTCTCAAACTGTGGGTCATGACCCCCAGGGGCAGGGGGTCACAAACAACTTAAAAGGGGTTCCCAAAATTCTCTTTCCTCCCCAACACACAAATGCTCTGCCTGCTTCCGTCCCCCAGTGGCGACACACGTGTTCTTGGACTCGCCCACATCGGAAGTCTCTTTTGTTTTCTAATCTTGGCGTGTACGGGTTAGTGAAGCTCAGTATTTATCTGTCAACAGTTCAATTGACTGTGTGTGATTGAGTGTGAGTTTTTTCAGCAGTTTTTTTTTCCCCCAGCAGTTGCTGCTAAAAAGAGCAAATACCCATCTAAAATAAATATGGAGCGTGAAATGAGACTGCCAGTCTCAAAAATAAAGCCCAGATTTGAAAAAACTAAGCAGTACCAAGCAAGCTCATCCTTCTCATTGAAAATTATTGACAGTTTTAAATTTGACAGTTTTCTTCTCCAGTGAGACAGTTTTGAACTTATTATAAAGTGTTTTTGACAAATATATTTCATTTAATATACAAAGGTAAATGTGCTTAATTTATCTCCTACCTAATCCAAATGAAATCAATAGCTTTAATCATTGGGGTGGGGGGGGCAGGGGAGGGCCACACCAATTTATACATTATTTTATGGGGTCACGGTATCACAAAATTTGAGAACCCCTACCCTATACCTAAAAATTAATTGTAATGCCACAGGCACACATATGCCCCCACAATATGCCAACATATTTACAATAGTCCTTGAAGTCTGTTTCCTCTATAGCTGTTCTCTCATCCCTCTGATCTACCTATGGGTACATCGATGACATCTTCCTGGTATGGAAAGATGAGAAGGAATCTTTGGAGAAAGTTCACCAGGACTCTAACGACTTCCATCAAGCCAACTCTGAAATACTTCTTAGACCAGTGGTCTCCAACCTTTTTAAGTAGGAGATCACCTTTGGCATTTAAAGCTACCCAAGATCTACCTTGTGCCACCACCCCCCCAGCAGGTAAGTCTGTAGGGAAGAAAGGGGAAAGCAGATCAACACAGAGGAAGAAAAAATTATTTGGGGGTGCACCCCACCCCCAGCAGGTAAGTCTGTGGGGGAAGAGGGAGGGGAAAGGGCCATGGGAGAGGTGGGGCAGATCAAGGCCCCAGCCCTAGCCCCACTTCCTCCCTCAACAGTGGAGCCTCAATCTGCCTCCAACCAACAACGGTGAGGGAGTGGGGCTGGAGCAGAGGCAAGCCCTGCACAGCTGGGGTGCAGGACAGAGCTGCAAGCACTTCATCTGGAGGGGGAAGGACACGGGGGGGGGGGGGGGGCGCACACCCCAGGAAGGCATGGGGGGCATGTGCCCCCAGATCTACATGCCAGCTGGGCCAGCTGCCACTGTGGGCTGAGGTGAGGGTTGCGTCTGCTCATAGTACTCCTTTGCTGTCTACGTTGGCCAGATTGCGCGATCCCTACATAAAAGAACAAACAGTGATTTGCCATCCACTGCAGAAAGACAGAGGCCTCCTAACACTACCTTGTCACCCTCCTCCCCCTTCCTTCTGTCTTTTGTAGGAAATTTCTGTCTTCTTATACACTGTTTTATGCACATCCTTTCACAGCATCTGATGAAGTGAGCTTCAGTCCACAAAAGCTTGTACTATATATATATCTACTTTGGTTAGTTTATAAGGTGAAAATCTACCCTGCCTTATACTTGTTTTCTTGACTTGACACCACCAGATCAACACTCACACTCTCAATACTGTGCTGTTAGACAGGAGGGCATGATACAAAATTACACACACACACACACACACACACACACACACACACACACCCCCCACAATGAGTTCTCATATACATACACAAACACGCACTTCTGTAGCTGTGTGTGAACACTAGGGGGCATTTGGAGTAACTTGGTGTTCAGGGTTACTTGAGGGCAAGGTGCCCCAGAGTCACTCAGGCTCACTTGTGCCCCAGGGTTACTGGGGCTTGGGATTACTTGAGGTTAATTGAGGCCCTGGAGTTACTCAGTGTTACCTGGTGCTGGGGTGAAAACGAGGGAAAAAGCCCAGCAGCAAGGAGGAGACAGCCAGAAAAGAGGCAGAAAGCTGGGAGATCAGGGCTAGAAATGAGACCGAAAGAACCGAGGGAGAAAGTTGGGAAATCAAGGAGATTGGCCTCCTGGCCCTCAAGAAAAAGGTCCAACTCGGGTTTCAAAATAACAGTTTCATTAATCAGGCAGCACACTATACAGCCCCACAAAATTATTAGTTCTCACACAATGGTAGAAGAGGAAAGGCTTGGTGGAAGGATTGGAGTCAAGGTGTGTGGGGACAGAGTCCAGGTCCTTTGCTTGGGGAAGGAAGGTAGACGATTGGATCGTCTCACAGCCTATCCTGGGCTGTGAGTTGATCCTCAATGGCCAGTTGGGGTCTTCTCCAGCAAGGTGTTGTCCAGAGGGGATCACCAGCAGGGCCTCTGGGTGGATAGATGATGTGGCATAGTGCTGGTCCAGATGGAGAGGGCATCCCAAAGAGCTCACACTCCACCACCCCTTTTATAGGGATGGGCTACCTGTGTTTCCTATGGGAAGCCCAGGCAAGGCCAGTCTTGCTCAGATGCATACATGCAGATCCAGGTGTCTTCATTGTCTGGTGGCCCACAATGGTGGGGTTGCTGGTTTTTGTAGGGTCTTTGTCTTTCAAATGTTGGGTTCCTGTAGGTTCTTTATCTTTCAAATGCTGGATTTTGTCTCTGTTCCTGGGTGAGGTCTGTGGTTCCTGGGTGAGTCAATGCAAGGCAATGGTCAGGTCGTTGAGTTGATGGTTCAGTCATTACTGATCATTCAGTAGAGGCCTGCTACCATTATGCCTCGAGCACCCTCATTCATTCAGGAACCAATTTACATGAGACTGGTTAAACACAAGTCACAGTTACAGCATACTATACAATAGGCTATACCCAGGCAGGGGATACAAGATGGAGGCTTGACATACAAAATGGAAACTTGACATTACTTTACAGACATAGGCCTAAATCATATACACTAAATATAAAACAATAAAAATAATGCAAAAAATTATAGGAATACAATATAAAACAGTAAAAGTCAATACAAACATAGAACACCATTTACAGTATAAAAAGGGGCTTATTACAATAGTTGAATACAAGAATTTAGATTACCTATGACTACTTATAAGAGATAAAGAGGACAGAGAGAAAGAGTTAGAAATGGTTGAGGAAGGGGAGGGAATGTATTTTTAAATTTAAAAAAAAAAAAAAAAGAAAAAGCCTGGGGGTTTTGCAACAGTTTTATACCGCAAGGTTACAGTCTGAATTCAAATTTGCCACTTACCCATACAGTGTTGTTGTTGTTGTCGTCATAGGGGAAAATTTAATTAACTAATTTGTGCATTTGAGACATATTATCACACACTTTCTTTGCAAATGGTGTCATCCTGGATGGCATTTTGTGGATCTCTTATTTGGTATTTTAGATTGACGAACATATACCACTTACATTGGCCAGAGAAAGTTTTCTTTAAGTACTTGGCTGGTCTATATACCCCAAAAGCATGTCTAACCAAATCAGCAGCATCTACAGACTACAAATGCATGAATGGGCAGGACATGTGCCATGATTCAATTAAAAAAGAATAATTGTCTCAAGATACCAATTACTGATGGTTTAATAAAGTTATACTGGCACAGTTCCATTCTTATAACTTGAATTTTAAGATAAATGATGGTGTGCTTCTGCTTTCCTATATTTGTGTAATCTATGATTGAGTTAAAAAATATAAAGAAATTAGTTTTGGTAATTTCAACTTGAGCAACTTAATCCTACATTAAAACCCATTTAACCAGGACCCAGTATTTGCTACCATTAAAAGAAGGTCATACCCCACAGAACCTTGTCATTTACATTTAGGTTAAATTAAGTTCATTTATGAATGTGTAAGGTGTAACAGGGCCCTCTGATGTCATAACAGCACTGTGGGATACAATTACAATTTATGATTTTCAATGCACAACAGATTTTTCTACTAATAAGCCAAAATGACAATGCTGATTGCCAATATGTCCTGCTTCCTTCCCTACCAGATAAAGAGCCTCAAGAGACTTAGTTTCTATATCCCGATTCGTTCTATGCTTGACTATTTAGAGGTTATTTAGATCAGCTGAAACGGAGGTACTGCTAGGCATGTGCAGAATCAGAATTTTCAAGTACCTGGGGAATACTGACATCACAAACTGTGATGACTAGTAAGTTTAGACACCTCTGAGGGCTAGGCCGCCACTGAGCAGGGATTTTTCAGGATTGCAATTTAGGTCTCTAAAGTCTCCTTAAATCTCACTTTGGACACCTACTTTTTATTATTTATTTTGCATCCAGACTTAAGTAATTATACAGGAACCTTTTATAATGAGCAGAAAATCCATGATTTAGAGCCCAAAAGAGGCCACAAGGATATTCCTTGAACCAAATTAAATAGGTAGAGCTCTAAACATTTGAAACCAATAAACCAAAATAAAATGTAAAAATCCAAAATGTGAAATTTTAGGAATTTCACAGTAATCTCACAGTCCCTGGTTTGGACTCCCTGCTTCAGTGCTAAGTAGAAAACCCGTGATTTCTTTTTCCCGAAATATGACTAAAATACAGTACTTGGATAGAAAAATAACTGTAACAAGCAGATACCTTCAATGACAGATAAAATGACTTCAACTGTATGGCAGAAGAGAAGGATTGGTTCATTAAGAGCCTAGGCTTACTAAAGGACAATTGATTTCAAATACTGTGAGTCACATCTGGCCTTTCAGACAGATACTGAGCTATGAAACAGCAAAAGCTTCACTATAGATTATACAGGCCCAGGGCAGGACATCAATTTGAGGCCCTTTAAATAAGAAGGGAAAATGGAGAATAGGAAACATATGGCAGTTGTATGTGTGGCAATTTGTTTTACTTACCAGTAACAAAACTGCTTGAAATATTTGACTTTTGTACACACTTACAACTATTACAACTTATTTACAAATGACTGCATTTAACATTTTCTTCCCACAGTGCTGCTATGACATCAGAGGGCCCTGTTACACCTGACACAGTGAACTGCATAAATGTTGACTGGTGTTGGTGCTAGCTCCAGTTTGGAGCAGTCATGCTTCAGGCAAGCAGGGGCCTGAAGGACTGAAAGGTAAGAATCCACCAGCCACTCCCATCCCAGGCATCCCCCGGTCCCACCCCTCCGAGACTACCTCCCTGCACCTCAGGGTTTCCCTCCTTCCTCCTCACCCCTGGGTCACACCTTCCCCCACTTACTTGTGGCTGCCCATGCTGGCTGTCCCAGGGAAGCAGGCAGGGAAGGGTTCTCTGGAAGTTTACAGGGAGTTGCTTCCAAACAGAAAAGGTCATACAATCTAGGCAGTTTAGACTAACCTACAAAGATTGAATCAATTCAGACTCGAGCTTTTTAACTGCATGTACTTAGCCCAGAAGAGGACGGGTCCAGGTTTCTAAAACCGTAACAAGTAAGCAAAGTTGGCTTGTATCATGAACTGATCAAAGGTGGGAGCTGACCTTTTGATATTCTATGATCTACAGCTGTTTTACCTTAACTCTTGTTTTCTCCCCAAGAGAAATACTTAAGGGTTTGGATCAATGGTTGCAACTGATAGGAATGACAGTTAGCCTGAATCTGTAACATGAAAAAAAAAAAACAAACACCACTCTCAGCATTCAGTAGGAAGATGTCCTGTTAAATGGGCAGTGAACTCATCACTCTTTACAGAACTGAAGATACTATTTAAAAATGTCCCTCTCATAAGTTTGAAAGTTGATTTTTTTTAATTCAATATACAGTGATATTTCAATACTTCCATGTTCCTTGATTTTGTCAGCCTTGTGATTTTTAATGTTTTAATTAAAAACCCAGTCCCTGAAAGTGTATTATATAAAAATCTCAGCTTTCACCTAAAACAAATTAAAAATGTCTAGGTCTCATCGTTTAGGAGAAAAGTGTGAACATATGAACTACGACTGAGAAACCATGATAGCAAAAATAAACTTTTAAAAAGTCTAATGATATCTAGTCAAACTTATGATTTCCAAGAGCCTGGATACTTGGGATTAGCAATACTATGCATTTCCGAGTCAGAACACAGAACCTGTGATTCTCTTGAGGCTCATACCTCTTCAATACAGCAGAAGCACATTAAAGCTGCTGCTTTCTATAAAATCTACAAGGAACTACACAGACAAGTATCAGCACACTTGTGGAGCAGAGGATGATCCAAGAAAGAGCGCCTCAAGAGAATGGCAGGTAGAATGGCAACATTTTAAAGCTAGGGCTGATGAAAGGCTTATGGAAGGTCATGGTACCAGAGAAACGATCACCATACGATGCTATCAACTACAGGAAAGTTTCAGAGAGAAATTGTCTTTTCCTTTCCAGTTGTCAAGGGAAATGGTGGCTTTCATATTTTGATGTCTACAAGCCAAAACCTGATTTAAAAAAGATCCTTGAATAGGGTCCAGGCATAGTATTCCATCCCAGCAAAAATCTTAGCACGCCTCTCCTTTCTTGAAGTTATGGGGAGAAGTAGAACCTGGCTTCTTCCCAAGGCACTAATTTAAAACCTTGTTTGCTAGCTGGCCCTGCCTATCGATACAAGATCAGTGTGATAAAGGGAACTCAGCACTCTCAGTTTTGCAGGTCCCCTCTCCTTGTTCACCAGCACCACCAGGGCCATTGTGGCTGGCCTGGTAATTTTCCAAACTCTTTTATATAACTACCTTTGCCTGTCTTATGCTAAAACACTTTACTGTGCTCCTCCACAGAAAGAGTTCTCTCCCCTCCACTTTAATTGTTTCTGTTATGGCAAACAGAAACAGTCATTTTCTTTCTTATCCCAGTTAGACAGCAAATGCTTCTGGGCAAAGACTTGCTTCTTTACATGGTCTAAGAAGCACCCTATGGTGTTCAGTAATGGTAAATAGTATGTGCTCTATACATTATGAATAAGAACATAAATGACATACTGGGTCAAATCAATGCTCCACCTAGCCTAGTAGTCAGTCTGACAGTGGCAGAAATGGATGCTTTAGGGTGCACTGAACTGGATCTCTCTCTTCTCTTTTTCAATACCCTCCCTGGCATCAACCATTTATTGGATTAGAGATGCCAGATGAAACATCTCCAACCATTGCGTTCACTAGCCATTAACAGATCTATCATCCATTAATTTATCTAGTGCCTTTTTAAACCTGGCTATGCTATCTTCCTCCACCACCTCCTGTGGCAATGAACTCCACAAGTTAACTACAAGTTGCATAAGAAAAGTACTTTCGCTTGTTAGTTTTAAACCTATCATCTGTTAATTTCAGCAGGTGACCCCATTTCTAGTATTCTGGGACATGGTGAACAAGTCTGTTGGTCCACACACCAGTCCTATTCACACCCTTCATGATTTTACAGCCCTCTATCATATCCCCCCTCAGCCTTCTTTCCAAAAAGAGTCCTAGCCTTCTTAGGGCCTTAGCATAAAAGTTACCTTAAAACTGGCATAAAAGCATTTAAAACAAGAACAGTCATTAGGTAATGGGTATTAAACTGCCGTAAGTACCCTCTAAATGTTTTAAAGATAAACCACTCTAAAGAAGGTACATCCTGGAAACACTTTACCTATGCCATTCCAGGGTACTGTTTGAATGGTCAGAGGAAATGAAATGCATTACTTTCATTCCTCCAGTATCCAAGGATGCTCAGCTCCCAGCTGCTCTACCCCCTTCTACCCTCCAAAACTAGTGGTTCCCCACCTCCGTTGTTGAGAACAACTGATCAAAGCTTAATTGCAGAGACCCTGGATCTGGGGAGGCCTGCAAGAAGCTCAGTTGCATCCTGAGAACAGAGCCCCAGAGAAGCAGCCCCTGTGGCTACGTGCTAGGGCTGGAATTGATGCCAGCAGCTGGGGGATGCTGAAGATGGGAAAAGCATGCAGCCAGCACAACCCCTATATCCCCCCTACCCCCCACACTCTAACCTGCCTCACCTCAACAATTTTTTTCAAAATTTCTCCCCTCCTACTCTCCACTCTGGCTGGGCTCCTGCTGGAAGTGGAGGGAGAGAATACCCTGTGCTGGTTTCTCTGCCTCCCAGCTACATGCCACCCTCCTCACTCCTCTCCCACCACAGGGGAGAAATAAGAGTCCTGGCTCTTGTACACTCCCTTGGCCCAGAAACTGCGGGGCTGCTTTTCTGTCCTCATCCAACTCTCAGGGAAGAGTTTCACTGGGCAGTGCCCCATGGCTCCTTGGACTCATTCTAGTGCCAGTGGGCACTGTTCAGTGTGCCCTGCTCTATGCCCCTTTCAGACCCCTTATTTTGAACCTGTGACCTTGCTCTGTTCCCTGTTGTCTTTTTACTTTGTCCCAAAAAATTAGCTGCTACTTTCTCAGCTACTTTAAGGGATTGTGGGCATTGGCCCACAATCCCTTAAAGTAGCAAATAGGCCTGTCCACTCCCCTGCTCACCAGCCCTGTGGTGGCAAGTCAGTCAGGAAGGTCTGAAATGACTCAAAGCCATCACCCAGGACTGATCTAAAAATGCTGTCATCACAACAGTCCATTTCTGACATTATACAGGTAACCTGTACCAAAACTATGTCTCTCTTGGTATGGCAACTACTCCAGGGCCCTGATCATTTTGGTTGCCCTTCCCTGTCCCTTCTCTAATTCTAGTGCATTCTTTTATCATTCCTCCAGCATCCCCGGAAGCACAGCTCCCAGTCACCCTACCCCTTCCTACTCTCCAAAACCCCAGTGGTTCGCCACCTCCCCTGCTTCCCACTGGCCATGTCTACTCAAGACACTGATTGCACAGTTATACTGTGCAGTCATTTAGTACTTGCATAATCAAGTAGTAAATGACTGCACAGTAACCTGGTGTTGCTGCGCAGTAGCATCCTGGCAAGGTTGCCTAGTGATGCTTACTGTCCAGTAGCTAGTTACTACTGAGCAGTAGGGTTGCATCACAGTTCATGCACAGTGACGCTACTGCGCAGTAAGCATCTCATGTAGATGAGCCACTGAAAACTGCTCTGAGCTTAACTGCAGAGACCTCAGAGCTGGGGAAGCCTGCTTCCCTCAGCTGCATGGTACCACTGCAGGAAGCAGGCAGCCATTGCCACTACGCAGCCACATCACCAATTCTGATTGTTGGATCACTTTTGCTGCTACAGGCAGGATGTTTCCTTAAAGCCCCAAGGCCAGAAGGAAGAGACCATGCACCAGATCTTCAGTCTTTGTTTAAAAAAATTCTAAATTTTCTACTCAAAGGCCAAACCAGAGACCCCAAACACCAGAGGCAATTTAAAAAAAAAATTTATATATAAAGTCCCAAGCTTTACCTTCCGAATAATAATAAAAGGGAGTGGGGGGAATCTCACAATTTTTGCAGCAAGGGCTTGTTTTCTGGGAGGAAAAATCTTTGAAAGGTGATTCCAAACCTGGAAGCAATTTAAAAAAAATAAAATAAAATACAGCCAAATGTTCTCTCTATCTATCAATAGATATATATAGAAAGAAAGAGATAATATTTGGCAATATTAGATAGATAGATCTATATATAATATAGTTAGAGATATATATAATATGAGATCTCTATATTATAGATGTGTGTGTGGGGGGGTACAGGTTATATTTAAAAATATATCTGTTTATTTAAAAAAAGAGGATCTCGTGATTTTTGTAGTGAGCAGGTGATTTCTGCGGGCCACCCACGCCTTTTAGAGCTCGGCAGTGGGAATTGGGGCGCGGGGGCAGGATGCCGTGGGGCTGTAGCGGAGAGGAGACGGCGGCTGGGGCAGGGCGAAGACAGGCAGGGCTCTGCTCTCACCTGGTCCACGTAGCTGGGCACCTCGTGCAGGCTGCGGAAGGAGCTCTCGCTGGGCTGCACGGCGTAGAGCAGCGCGCGGAGGCGCTGGGACGCGGGAAGGGCGGGCGCGGGGCTCCCCGCAGCCATGGCGCTGGCGGGCCGGGGCAGGGGACCTTGGCGCCGGGCGCGGCGGGGAGTGACTCACCGGGGAGAAAGTTCACGGCGGGCAGCGGCGCTGACGGGGCAAGAGTGCAGCCAACGAGGGCAGCGCTGCCGAGCCGGCCCTGAAACCGAAGCACGGCGTTTCTCTGCAGGCTCTGCCCCAGCCCTATCCGCCTCAGCAACAGCCCCGGGCTCCTGCAAAAGCCCCACTTGTGTCTCCAAAGCCACCTCACACTTCCCGGGGCCGTGCGCGAACCCCTGCCAGAGACCGCGGTTTCTTCTTAATCTTCACAGCAGTTCTGCAGGCTCGGGGCAGAAGAAAATATTTTTTCTTCCTACAGAAACAAGATACTAAATCCACTTGTTTTGTTCAGTTTCTTTTCCCTAGATCTACCACCTGGATGCATTTGGTGTTGCTGTGTGCTGGATGCATCTCTCTGCTGGGTGGTGTTTGCCAGCCCTGCTCTTTATATTCACTTCCTTGCTTCCCAGTGTATCAGGGCTCCCTTCGGGGCAGCTCAAGCAGGTGTTGCTGATAAGGGCAGTACTAAATGGTCACACCACTACCCCACTTAACAGGGGGGGAGGAAGGTATAGAGTAGATCCTTCCTCAGGGAACATCAATGAGATGAAGCGAGCAGTGTGGAGCCAGGCCTTCTCTCTGGCAACGCAAGGAACACGTGTTTGCCTGGCCTCCTTGTCCAGCCTACTCCGTATGTTTGGCATTAGGACAAAAAAGTGTGTCATGATAAAATGGCTCAGCCAAAAATTAACACACACAAGGGAAATATAACGATTTAGTTAATTAGTAACATTCTCCATCTGTAGGTATAATGCCCCACATCTTTTCTCTTGGAAGCCTTCAGTTCTGGCGCCCGACAAGTTGCCCTGAGTAAGTTAAGGGGAGCAGCTTTACCTCAGGGCCTCCCAGGTCTCCAGTAGTGACGATCCGGCAGCAAGGAGCCTGGCCCGCAGCTGGAATGTGGATGCAGGCGGACAGGCTCCAGTTGTGAGTGCAGCATCCTGCTGCCACGTGCACTGCCCCGCTCTTCTCTTTCCAGGCACAAGGTTTTCTGACACTGGGATCTCCCGGTGTCAAACCCCCGCCCCCAGCCCGGCTCTGCTAATTGCAGCATGGGGAACACTGCAAGGCATGCCTGGTTGGGTGCTCACTTCCAACCCCTAGTGTTAGAACCACAGCGCTTCACATTAATCATGAATTTGAGAATAGTTCAATTGTTAAGAACTATTGTTATTCAATAGTTATGAATCAACAAATCAATTGTTATTCCTATGTGTTATCCACACACTAGGAATTAGGACTTGTTTCTACCTCACAGGTAAAGATGATAGGGTATGTTCTGTAATCTTTACAGTTTCAATGTAACCACCACCTTTCTTTGATGGGAAGGGAAGGCAACAAATGTAAATTCTATCTAGAGTTTCCATGGAAACAGCTTTTTTGGATCCCAGTGGCCAAAGGAAAAGGACAAAGACATCATTTTCCAGATCATCTTGGAGAATCCCTGGGTATGGTCAATTTACCTGGGATTTAGGACAGCATCAGGGATCTGGTTCTATAACTGAAGTAACTAGATGCTCCCTGCTTGAGATTCCAAACCTTGGACTGACAGTTTTCAATGATTTATGTCTGTTAGAGAGAAATAAAACATCTAATAATGTTGTTATAGCAAAGAGCCTAACCCACCAATGACCTATAACAATGACCTATAAGTTTGCTCTTCTGTAAGACTGGGGGGAAATGACACATCTTTTATAAAGCAACAATAGAAAACTAGATATTTCCCATCCTTATGTGGCTATTAGAAATGTAGAAGTAGGTTGTGTCTAAATGCTGAGATTCTATGTTGACTAATAGATCATTCCAGTAACCAAGGAAACTAAAGCCTCTCTTACACTTCGAGGACATTGGGGAACTTGCCCACTATGAGCTGTAGGCAGCTCATATTTGTTTTCTGTTAAGAACTCTATCCCACCCACTCCATGACCAGACAACGCCCAGATGCTTCCTATATGGGTCTCTTCCAAGTACTGCACCAGCACTAAATAATTAACTCATAAAGGGAATTAGGGCAGGTTGAAAGTGGGATGGTCAATTCAGTCTGCGTTGGCAACCATTCCCTGCAAACTGAACTGTATCCAAAATCAAGCTGAGGTTAGTTTGCTTTAATTATTTAATGTGATCCTTGAATAGAGAAACAAGTTTTAAATCAGTGAATGATGAATACTGGAAGGCAAAGACTTCTTATACATCATTAATCCAACTATCCAGCATATAGCACCAGAGTTGGCAACTGTTGCAATTATGCAGTGTTATTAGTCTGGTATCACAAATCAGTTCAAATTCTCTCTCTTTGCCAATGAAAAGGTCTATATTGGGTAGCACCTGTTTTATTACTATTATTACAACACTGGCACCTGGAACTGCAAACAAGGAATATGTTGGGTATCAGTCACTCTTCTTTAAGCCAAGTGGACAGTAATGTCTTAAAGGAATTGCTAATTCAGAACTAATTCCAACTCTTTCTTCTGATGTGACTACTTACAGTTGAATGATGTTCAGACATCATTTTCATAAAATATCATTACAAGTTAATAAAACTTTATTAGCATGTTAATTTATAAGTGTTTCCAAAGTAAGAGAAAGAGGCCCTTCAGATGTCTGTTGCGATGGGCACAATCCTCACACAGTGGAGGTACATAGTGGGTGCATCTACATGAGATGCTGACTGTACAGTAGCTGGATAATACTGTGCAGTAGTGTGTCAGAGCACCAACAGTGCTAATACACTACTGCACAGTATTATTAGGCTACTGTGTAGTAGTGTCACTTAAAAGGTATTCGCCAGCTCTACTGCACAGTAACTGGAGTTTATTTAGTGCTTGCTTATACAACTAGTTAATAAACGTGCAGTAACCACTGTGCAGTAGCGTCTTGTATATACATGCCCACAGTGTTCTAATCATTTTTTCTATTTACCATTACTCCCCATTCCTCATCCAACAGCAGGATACCATACCTGCCATTTTTCCCCTTTTTCTGAGGGTTAGACACATACTTTCCATATTGCTTTTACAATATTGCTCTTGAAGCCACTGTAATTAAAGCTCCTCCCCTCCTCTGCTCCCAGAGCATATGTATAAATGCCCCAAGTAGTTGGCTTCCTGCTGCTCCAAACAGCCTAACTGCCAAGAAAGTTGGGCAATCCAGAGAGTAATGCAAATAGTTCTAATTTAATTTGCTCAAAATGGGATTTTTCAGCATTTTCCTCCCACAAAGAATAGTTTAATTTTTTTTAACTTGTTTCTATTAAGAACAATATTTTTTTTCCCCAAAATTCCATTTTATTCACAATAGGGTAATTCTATTTTCCAGCTATTAAATAGTTTTAGAAGAGCATTCTATATATATTCAGTGCTGTGTTTCTGGTATCTCATTTGATATGTTGTTGTAAAGTGATTTTCTGGTTTGGAATTTCTGAACACTCTCCTTAAGTTTGATTTACCGTGAAGGCCAACATCAGAGCTATGGAACACTATAGGCAGTATTTTGTTTTGTTTTTTAATAATATACAGTGCATGACCATTTGCTTCATAAGAAGAAGCTATCTTGCACATTAAAGTAATTTGTTATTAAATTTTGATAAAGATCTACAGTTAATTGACTAATGTTTATGATAATCCATATATTTATAAACAAAAATATTTTTTAGTTTGATATTCGCATGAATATTGTTTATTCATAGATCCCAATTCAGCAAAATATTTCTAAACATGCTTATCTATAAGACCATGCTTATATGCTTTGCTGAATATGATTGTTGAACTGCAAACTTCTCCAAAGAAAAATATAGTAAGTGCCTTGCTTCACTCAATTCAAGCAAGACTGAACAAAACACTTGAAAATGTACTATAAAGATCAATGTTAGAAAATAAGGAGGTCAATATCTTATGGGCCTCCTCCATATCTAATTTAAAAGACTACTATCAGAAATTAGGACTGGATGTCTTTTTAAATGATATGGTTTAGTTTCTGCAGAAGATATGGACTTAATGTAAGAATCACTCCATGAAAACCTATGGCTTGTGTTGTGTGTGTCAGAATAATCCTGTCAAAAGAGTCCTTTCTGACCTGAAAATGTGTTAACCATTTTTTCCTGAAGAGCAATGAATAATGTATTAACCTACATGAAGAAATGTAGTTCTATTGTTTCTAAATTTATATTGTTTTCGGTCATTTTTACAAGACAAAATTTGGCAAGGAAAGAGTAAGATTCAGAAAGTCATGTATCTATTATTCATCAAAGAAGGAATGGCAAAGTAGGAAGAAAGTGGTGACTTGGAGCACAGGCTAGAACCCACATGTATTATCCCCCATTCCAGGTTAGATCCCGAATCATCATAGAGGTAACACCTAAATCCTCTCATGAACCTAACCCGCGAATCAAAATGTTTTATTTCAGAAATGTCAAAACAATTCATTTCAGTATTTGTATTTTTTTGGTTTTGTTTTGACCAGAATTATTCACCAAATTTGTTGTGAATTTGCAAATAGTTTTGGGTGCCCTGCAATTATCATTTGGTGAATAAATAATTTGTCAAAACTGTTACTATGTTTCTACTATTCACACATACAGTTAAGCATATATCCTTAATACTTTGCTGGCTTGCAAAGAATATTAATTTAATATCCTTTTGAATCATTTTTTTAAATCCCAACTTGCAACAATTATTTTAGATAAATACTTTGAAGAAATGTATCATAGATTTATAACGTCTATATGGAAAAATTAGTCCCAGAGGTTAAAATCTGACACAATATTTAGATGAAAAAATATGTTTATGGAATATGAAAGCTTATTGGAGAACTAAAACTGTTATTAGCTACAATAAATACTGTATCAGAATGAAACAAAACAGAGGTTCAGAGTCTAGCTGGAAGTACTGAGGAAACATAGTATGTGTTCATTTAATAGAAAAGTGAATCATGATGCATATACACATGGGGCCAAATTAAGGCTGTATGAGCAAGAGGAATTCTAGCATTTTCTAACTTTTGAGTCTTTGGCTTTCAACTGTAAAGCTCTTTGGGATATAGCACGAAACAGAACAAATAATCCGGGTAGTTAGAAAGGAAAAAGAAAAAGACTGAACTAAATATGACCAGGGGAGATTATGGTGGCCAGAACCAGAGGGGTTACTATCATGAGCAATAAATATATGCTCTTGGAGACATCCAGGCAATTGTCTAGCAGTTAAGATTAGCTAATGCAAAGCTTGCAAGTTTGCAACCTGCAAGTGGAATTTGTCTGTCACAATTTAACCAAAGTGTTGAATCTAACTGTTTGCACTGATCATAAGACTGACTAGGCCCCAAAAATAAGCAGAACTACAAGATTAGCTGATCTAGCAGGTTTTTTAAAGGTCAGCCATAACAAGATCTGACCACCTAATATAATTAGCACATTCCAAAGAATAAGAAACCAAGGGGTTGAGCTTGGGCAGAGTAATGCTAATTTCAAACCTCAAAGTAATGTGGTGTAATTTGCTTATTGGGTGAACCCATGTTCGGGCAACAGCTATAGGACAAGATTGTGAGTGGCTCTAAAGCCAACAGATTAGCATAAGATAAGGTATAAGGGAACATGCGTGTCAAGTGACCAGTTAGGAGGATGGGACAGAAGGACCATCGTTGTACCAAGCCTGGATCCCGGACTCCCAGTGTGAGCGAGGACTGGATCCTGACTGAGGGACCTTCCTGGTGACCCCTCAGACAGCGGTGATCAGGGATGCCTGACTTTGCTGGAACAACTTGGCATGTACCTGGCATAGAGGGACTGCTGATAAGTTGCCACCCCATGTGGGAACTCTTTGTCATTCTATCTGTTGTTATTATTTACTATTAGCTCTTTATTAGTATGATGACGGTGGTCTTATGTATGTAGTCACCCGCCGGTAAGGTATCCCCTCCCCCTCATCTCGTCTGCCACAACTTTGCTGATAAACTCTTACGGGGAGGGTCCTAGTGGAGATCTTCTCGGAGGGGTCCCTTCCCGACACGGGTGTACTTAAAGTTATGGAGTGCGTTGTTCCACGGGGCTCCACCACCCCTACACCCCATCCACTCGCCAACTGGTCCTGGGCTGGTAGGATGGTAGTCTTTACTTCCCCGTCGGCTTGCCCTGCCGCTGGACTCCAGCCCAGAGGGATTCGAGCTAAGCTGTATAGCTCAGCCTGCTCATCCCTTGCTTTCTCTCTATCTTTTAGTCCTCCAGGTATCTCTTTGTGCCTTTTCACCTTATCCTTTTTTTAGAAGTAGAGTTCTTCTGGGACAGGGGGGCTCCTGGAGCTGCCTTCCCCTTCCCAACACCTTCCAGGGGTTTCTACCCCTCTCTCTGACTCTATCTTCCCTAGCTCTCTGTCTCCACAGGGGAGTACAGATCTCTCCCTGCTCTCCTCTTGCTGAAAGCTCAGGGCTTTCCCCTTGATTGTCGCTGGCAGAGGATTGGAAGCGTGCCCTACCTCCCGCACCAGGACGGCACAGCCTGACTTGTGCCTCTCCCCGGCAGGAGCGTCAGAACGGCAGGCGTGCTGCCTGCTTGCTCGCTTTCTTTCTCGCTCCCTCTCCCCACGGGTGCTGCTGGTGTTTTTAAACCTTCCTGCAGTGGCCAGTTGGCTGCTGTGATTAGCCCAGCTCTTTCCCTCACCAGGAACAGCTGTTTCAAAAAACGCCTTAATGGCAGCTCGCACGGTGTCGTCGTGGTTCTGACTCCTGCCCCTCTGCGTTTTCCGGAGGTAAGTCTTCCCCCCCGGGGTTCTGCCTTGGGGTTTTGTGTGCCCCGCAGACCTCTCTCACCTCCTCTCGGGCTTGTGGAGGCATGCCACCACAATCACTATACTATCTGTTTGTCACATTAACCTTTCTGTTAACTGTTGTATGCTAACCTATAAGCAAATTTGCCTTTACTTCACTCCCGACTCACCTCCTCAATCCCAAACCCAGCAGTAATGGCTGATACACTCACAGTGCCTAGGCAGCTTGTGACAGGAGATTGAAAATATTTTTTGTGCACCACAGTACCATGTTAAGATTTTAAACATTTTTCTTGATTATTATTATCTATATAAAATGAGATGACAAATAAAAATATAAATATATATACCATATATGAACAAACTTATTGTCCCTAGAAGCTACCTGTAACAGAGCAAAGACAGCCTTGTTCCTTTGATATTACTAAGTTGCAAGTACAGGGGGAGAGTCAGGTCAGGACAGGGCAAAGTTAATTACTTAGTAAACATGGTTGGGAAGGGGATGGCACCTGGGGTGAATATTAACTGATTAGGAGCCAGCAGCTGCTTAAGCCCGCAGCAAGGGGTTTTCCTTTGCCCCGTGGGGCACAGCATGGAGAGATTCAGCAGGGACACGAGGAACAGCTGACCCAGCACTGGAGCAGCTTGCTGATGAGACCGGCTGACTGGGTGTAGGTAACCACGGCGACTGGTGAAGTAAGGAGGTGAGGAAGAGAGGCGAAACTTACTGGCTTAGAGATGGTCCCACGGAGAAAGGATCCGCTGGTACCACAAGAAAGAGAAAAGAGAGTGGGACTGGAGTGGAGCTGACTGACTTGGGGAAGCGGGCTGCACAGTGGTAGAGAAAAGGGAGACGGTGAGCTGTGAGAACAGCCATAGTGCTCCACAACTTGCAGGAAAGCTACCAATAAACCAATTTTCTTTTATCCTGCTTCTGGGGTGATTCATTACACCCTCTCTCTTTGGGGAATTAACTTTTTATTCTTCCATCATTCCAAAGCATGACACGTGAGTCCCAGGGAGAGAGATTTTGTTGTTCACCCCCACCTGGCCACAAGTGGTGCACTGGCTGGGAAGCAATGAATAAACCCCAGCAGGATGGAGTCCATGGAGGTCCAGAACCCCACTGATTGGCAACAAGCCCACACGTTGATGTTGAGGATTTTGCAAGGACAACAAGCCCAGATGGAGGAGCTTATACGAATGAAGCTGAGGCCAGGATTCGGCTGTTTGCGCAGCAACAAGACCTAAGTGAGAAAATTGAGGCACAGCAGGTACACTGGTCCTGGGAAGTGGGGGGAGCCTCAATGCCTAAAATGTGCCCTCAGGGTGATGTTGAAGCCTTCCTAGAGGCTTTTCAACCATCAGCTATCATGGCGAAATGGGATCCCAACACCTGAGCCACCTGAATAGGACCCCTACTGATAGGACTGGCACAAGCGGCTTACAGGGCATTAACCCAGTCTGAGGCTAGAGATTATAAGAAGGTCGAAGCTGCAATCTTGTATCACCTGGAATTGACTCCCAAGATGTACAGACAAAAATTTAGGGCCAAGAAATGGAGGGAGGAACTTCGGCCACACTTACTCACCCAAAGATCTAACCAACTCTGTTGGGATGGCCAGACAGTGGTTAGTCCGACCCTTTCTTGGGTGCCAAAGCCCCCAGCATCCCCAATCTTCTACTCTTGACCTCAGAGGTCAGGCACCATGTTGATTTGGTTGGCTGCCTCTTTCTTGTTTACTGTGGTCCGCAGCTCATCTGCCGTGGACCTGGCAACAGTTCAATAGCCCTGGCCCGACAGGGCTTCATGGGTATAGGGTTGACCCTAATGGTGGATCAGCCCTGTGATGTTGGGAGTCCCTTAGGGAACCTGGGGTGCTCAGCCCCCGACATTAGTCCTCTGACCTTTTCTCCCAGCCTATGGGGCCTCAAAACAAAGAGAAAAGAATGTTGAACAACTTAAACTTACGGGAGGGCCTGGGGCCTCCTCCTTACCCATGCATCCTGCGTCTGAAGGCATCAATCATCCTGGGTCCCAGCTCACTCCCTGGCTCTGGTGCTGGGTGCTCCTCCATCGGGAAATGGACCCCTCTGCTGGGTCCCCACCTGGACCCTCACCTTAGGACCAGGAGGGTTCCTGACCAGCCCAATGGGGGGACTCACAGCCTCCTCTCCTGCATTCCCACTGCCTTTTCCCCACCGCCGGCTTTTATCAGAGCTGGGTGGCGCCTCCTGATGACATCATCCTCCTGTGCAGGTTCCAGCCACATAGAAAAGCAGCTGATGAACCATGTGGGAGGTTTGTTACCCCATGGCTCACCACCTCTGAAAAAGATAAGTTCGCCCCACTCATGGGGCTGTTTTTCTGGGGTTGCAGTGGGTTATCCCCGCCACAACCTTGACTGCAGGAGGGGGGTTTCTGCCCATCTCTTTTCATCCCCCTGGGACAACTTAAAAGAGATTAAGTATAGATTAATTACATTCCACCTAATGCAAAAAATTAGGCAACCACACAGAGGTGTAATCCTACAAACTATGGAGAGAATGACTGTAAAAAAATAGAGAAGTAAATTAGTTCCTTCTTTCCCTGGCATGTGGTTCCTCCTTTAATTCAATAATAATTCCTGTGTATGGATTCTTTCCCACAAATATGCCTTATGTCTCTTCCTCTTCCACATTGCCACGCTAATCTCCACATGCCCACTTCTCCTGGCACCCAACTCCTCTTCCCTACATGAGTCATTCTCTCTTTCTTCTTCTCCAACTGTTATTTTTTCCTACACCAGGCTTCCACATTTCTCCTCAAGCTCTTTTATCAATCCCAAAACCTATATACTTCCAGTCCTTTCCCAAGCACCCTAGTATTTCCTAAAACTTTGTACTTTTCCCCTCTCTGACCTGTCAAAACTCTGTTTCACCCATCACCTTACATTCTTCCATACTCATACCCTTCCTTTCTCTCCTGGGATCTTGCACTGTCCCTTCCATCACATGTTAAATAATCCTGCCTCACCCAGTCTCAGTCTCAATTTCCCTAATTTTCTCACCTAACCTCTTTCTCTCTTTCTTTCACCAGTCCCCTGAGGTGGGCAGGAAGGATATCTGTTTTGTCTCTGCACAACTTAGCTCTCTTCATTCACTCCATAAATCAGCGGAAATAGAGGTTGGTTTTTAGTAAGAGTAGCGTTAGTCAAGACTCTCCTGGCATAAGAGCCCCTAGAGAGAGGAAGCTGCACTGCATTTCCTCCTTCAGCTGAAGCCAACTGTTTAACAGCTGATTGTCAATAAAACACTTATGCATCCCATACTGTGTTAACCTCCATTCCATGGGAACTGCACTGGAACTTCCCAGGAGCCACATGCAACAAGAAAACTACATTTGACCACCCTGATACACACACATACACACAGGCTTAAGGAAAAGAGCTATATATTACAACACATTCGTTATAAAATACATATTTTTCTTTTACAATTTAGTTCCAAAAAAGATTAACAGGATTCCATATATTCATGAATGTTTCTAATCTCCTTTTATGTTTGGGAACGTTATAGACTTTCAAATTTGAATGTCATAAGTATGGAATGTACTTCATGATATTTAGTTGTAAGGAATCTCTCCAATGCTTCAGAATAACTTTAACAGCAGCTGTGATCAAGATGTCTGCAAGTTTCTCTGTGTGATTTCACTTACCTGTTCCAAAATACCTGTTGACTTAAATCTTACTCGAAGTCCAATAAGCATTTAGATTTTCATTTGTTTTATGAGGCATTAGGGGGAAAATATTGGATACATGAAAACAGAGTTGCAGAAATCCAGATGCTATACAGGCTAGCTCCATCTTCTATTATTTGTAGTGACTAATAAGCTCCCTATAACTGTTGCTTCTTTAAAGCATGAAAAGCATCTAGGAATTATTATAAATTAAAAAAGTAATAAGTAATAATATGTTGCATCTTTTATTATGAGCACCTTGTGTATGTTCCAGAACATTCCAACTATCCATGGAAAGATGAGCTATTCTATCAACAGTTCCTAAACAGCCCCTTCTGAACTTTTTGGATCAGATTCTGATTTCAGAGCCTGATGCTACTCGTAAGCAAATGTAAAAAACCCAAAACTTCTCAGTGTGTGCAGCTGCCTTCTCACCAAGCACCTGAAAGAGGCTAGTCATTTCTGTTAGTATTCATTCTTTCTCTTGGACTATGTAAAAATGCTCCGCTGGCCCTGTGATTTGGCAGAAGGGTAGTTCTGGAAAATGAGCAGGGTGCTTTAGGCTGGGAAAGGACAACATTTATGTCTCCACTGCCCATACAGGAGATAAGGGAAGGAAGATAATGTAGCATCAGGCACCATTGGAACTATGCTTTTGGAGTGGTGTGGCCACTAGATACCAAAAATGGACAGAAGGATAGGACCTCTATATGAACCCCCTTGCTTTCTACCAAGACCTCAGGATCCATGGTGTTTTAGGGTTTTCCTGTGGTCAGCTCGCAGCAGGGCAAGCACTGTTTCCTTTAATGAGAGAAATCTCTGAAGAAAACTTCCCTTTTTGCTTCCACCTGCAGCAGGTAGTCAGACCAATTATATGGTACTTAGCAGTAGAAATTCCACTAGTTTTGGTTATATTAACATAACCAACATCAGAATCCAGCTGAAGAGAAGATTAGCTCAAAACCATATGGTATGACTGAGCTAGAGAAGACATACAAAACTATTGACACTATTGGCATATGTGGCATGCAATGTTTTCATTGTGATGAAGTGTTGGAGTAATGATATAAACGTCCCATAAATCATCTTTTTAAGTGCAAGATGTTTATAGTACATTAGTGTTAGATGTACAAAGTGAATCTACGGTATGCCTGCCTTTCCAAGTATTGCTTCTGGAAGGTGAAATGTACACAAATGTTAGAGTGCTAGTTCAAGAACCAGATCTACAGTTTGGTAAAATCAAAGAAAGACTTCTTTTGAATCAGAATCTTAGAAAATAAGGACAATGGGCTGGTGTAATGATTAAGATGTAAGGAAAACTAGAAGAATTCAGAAAATTGTGACAGAGCATTATCTTAATATTGTAACACTCCGCTAACTGTCAGTTGCCTTGTTGCAGCCATAATTAGGGTCTAGGTCTACGTATAAGGATGAAGACACTATGGTACCACAGCACAAATGGAAAGTGGGTCCCCAAGTGAACTGTGAGTGACCTTGCCTCATGAAAGATGATGCAAGACACCTGAAAGAGGTTTTGTGTGAAGATTTTGGGGCCAAGTGCAAAGCCACCTAGGTAATGTGTGCACATAGCCTATAAAGGGCGTGTGTGGGCAGAGCACAGAGTGTGTGTGTGTCTGTGTGCATGTTTTTGGCTGGGTCTCTGGGGTTGTGTGTGGTTTGGAGCATGTCTGTGGGTGGATGTGTGGCTGTGAGGTTTTGGGTCTGTGTGTCTGAGGTGTGTGTAGTGTGGTCAATGTCTACAATGCCTCCAGACATCAGAGAGGAAAACCAGAGTTAAGCACAGCTTTACCACGACACACCCATTCATTGCATATCTCTATACACCCTAAAATCGGTGAAATTTAGACACTTTCATAGAAATCATAGAAAATTAGGGTTGAAAGAGACCTCAGGAGGTCATCTAGTCCAACCGCCTGCTCAAAGCAGAACCAGCCCCCACTGGATCATTCCAGCCAAAGCTTTGTCCATCCGGGTCTCAAAAAACAAATGCCTCCCCAATTCAGTAAGGGACCAATACTTTCCCCGATTCTCCACTTGCTACTAACATACTTGTAGAAAATAGGGGTGCACGAATAAAGATTTTTGAGGCCAATGTCAGTGGCCGATTTTTAATGAGCCATATCTACCAATAGTGATCCAATTGCTGATATGCAGGTTTGACTGGTAAGTCTGTTGTAGGAGAAGGGGTGAGGGAAGGGACCTGGGGGGCAGATTGAGGCCCCCATGGTGAGGCAGGGAGTGAGGCTGGGGCAGAGACTGTGCAGCAGAGGTGGAGCATGGGATGGAGCCAGGAATAGCTCGTTCAGGGTGTAACTCCTACCCTACATGCATCCCACGAGGTCATGGAGGGCTTGTGCCCCCAGATATGTACAGAGGGCAGGGTGGGCTGCTGCTGTGGGCTGGGGACAGGCCAGCACTGGACTCTTGCCAGCAGGGGACTAGAATGGGCTGCACTCGGGGTGGGTGGCAGCAGTGCTGGGAGAGGGACTATGGCTGCAGTCACCCCAAAATTTGCTGTAGCCCCCCTCCCAGCAGCACCACCACCCCAAGCACAGTCCGGCCCAACCCCTCACACAGATCCAGGGGCACACCCCACCCTGTGCCCTCCTGGGGTGCATACAGCGGTGGGAACCATCCCCCCTCCCCCTGACACCCAGATGTGCTACTCATGGCTCCCTCCCATGCTCTGCCCCGGCTGTGCAGCACCTGCCCGTGCCCCCGCCCTACTTCACTGCTGGGGCCTTGATTTGCCCCCTCCCATGCACCTTTCCTCATAACAGACTTACCAGCTGGACCTGGCTGCTCTCCATGCTGCTGGGCTGCATTCCTGGCCGTCTGTGTGCTGTGCTGTGACTACATGCACGCACCGGGCATTTATCAGCCACATTATCAGCCACATCAGCTAAAAAAAACCAATTGCCAATACTGTCAATTTTCCTTATATTGGTGCCAATCCGATATGGGACCAATGTATCAGTGCACCTCTAGTAGAAACCTTTCTGTTACCCTTCATGTCCCTTGCTATCTGCACCTCCAATTGCACTTTGGCCTTCCTGACTTCATCCCTGCATACAGGAGCAATGCTCTTATACTCCTTCCTATTTATTTGTCCAAGTTTCCACTTCTTATAAGCTTCCCTTTTGTGATTTAATTTACTGAAGAGTTACCTGCTAAGCCAAGCTGGTTTCTGCCATACTTGCTAGTCTTCCTGCACATCAGGATGGTTTGTTCCTGCACTTTAAAGCAATGTTAGGCCATGCTGAGTAATCCTGCTGTCCCTGCACCACTATTCATTCATGACCTCCACTTTGGCGCGCAGGACACACTGAAGGATGCTGTACTTTACTATGATGTTCTTCAGCAAAATCCTAAAATAGTGTAGGTATGCCCTTTGTCTTTTACTGCTTTCAGCCTTACAGCTTGATATTGTCAAATCTTATGAGTTTTGCAAGGTCAAGATGTATTAGCAGTTGCATGTAAGGAGATCATTGGAGAAAAACAAAATGTTTCTGTAAGTGGTACTGATGATTCAGAAAGTGCCATTGTTCTCTTTGAATCAAAATGTATCTAATGTTCCAGCATGAGGTTAGGGGTACTATTCTGAAGGAGACACTTTCTGTCAGAGGAGGTATAAAATTGATTTTGTACATGTTTAAGCCCCAAACCATTTTTAATATAAGTAATAACGTATTAATACCTACCTCTTCTTCATTTTTCATTTACATTGCAAATCACTTTATATAATGAGTAGACAGATGCAGCACATATGCTGTTATAAGAAACCCAAAGTCGAACTACAACTGGAGTGGACAGACGAAGGATAATGCCACAAAGGATAATTCCCAGTATAACCCAATTTATTCAATAATAAACAAACAATCACAACCATCTGGATGAATCAGTGTTAAGTTTACATCATAAGAGAAAGGTAGTTAGCTGTCTTAGTTTAATGCTAATGAAGCAGGCTGTCACCTACAAAAGCTGATGCCTCTCTGAAAAAGTTAGCCTCTAAGGGTGTGTCCCCACAAGTGGAAACATACATTCCCCAGGGACAACTAGCAACACTATATATTTGTACCACTGCTAGTTGTCCCCAAGGAAAGCATGCTCTGGCACAGAGCAAGTTGCCCTAGTTAGAGTAACAGAGGCTGGGGCCAGCAGCCTTACCTGGGGTCCTGGGGGCCTCTGAAGGCTCCAGAAATATTGATCTGGGTGCACGGAGCCTGTCTGGCAGTTGGAGTATGGCTCTGGTCAGCCAGGCTCTGGTTTTGCGCGGTGCCCTCTACAGCCATGTGTGCCACCCCAGTTTTTCTGGCACGGGTTTTTTTGATGCTGGGATTTCTCAGTGGCTGTGCTCGCAGAGGCAGGACAGTGGGGAGAAGCTGAAAGGCTGGGGGGAAGCAGGGGGTTGCAGGTCAGGAGTAAGAGGCAGCAGCAGAGCTGGGGCGGGCAGGGGGCTATAGGTTAAGAGTGAGGGGCATTGGCAGGGCTGTGGGGCCTGTGGGTCAGAAGCATGGGGCACAGGCAGTGCTAGGGGGCTGCGGGTCAGGAGTGAGGGGCATCATATGGTCCGGGGGGCAGGGTACTGTCAGTTGAGAGTGAGGGGCAGCAGCATGCCTGAAGGGGCTGTGACTTGGGAGTGAGGGGCAGGGCATGGGCATATCACTCCCCACCACCACAGTTGTATTACCCTCCCCCCTGACTGGTGACCTCTTTTTTGAAACTGGAAATATGGTAACACTATGTAAACCCACCAAGAGTACCAATGAACTGTGGGCAGGGATTAAACACCTTCTGTCTCTGCCACCCCACTGAACATCTTAATTAATAGACAAGCACAGCTGAACAGCAACAGTGAAGAGAAATAGGGTAAAGAATTCACAAGGCAGGCCATCTTGAAAACATCTCGGAGCAACATTGCCACAGACTGGACCGACGCACTCCTAGCCTTCCTATGCATATGCAGCAAATTTACTGCAAACACAGAGAGCCTGAGATCTGTTAAAACAAATTCCCCCTTCCCCAGTTGGCTGAAGACTGGGATCTGGATTCTCTTCTCCTTTGACAGAATGCAGCAGGAAGTATCCAGCAGAAATGAATGGCAGAACATTTTTACACCTTATTAACTATCTCAACTCACATTTGGCTGTACAGTTTCCTTCCATTCTCAGTGAAAAGCATTAATAGAGATCCTCATCATAACCCTGCCTTCTGGGACTAGGTAGTCACTTCAGAAACAAGTACCACAGCAGGTTGGTTTTTACACTAAATGGCAGAGCAGGCCAATACTATTTTGTTAAGAATTATCATGGCATATCTGGAAGGGTTTGCTCTTGTGGTTAAAAACAAATATTTCTGATGTGCGTGTTTTGCACATGGAGAAGTACTGCACTGTTCACATTGCCAGCAGGCTGTGAAATGTAGGAAAAGGTCTGAATCATAAGAAATAAGGGGCTTAAGCAAGGAACTCCTCTCTAAGCCTCCTCGAAGCTCCCATATTTGGCATAGCAGCAAACATTCAATGCAGTACAAAGGGATGATACCATCATGAATAGTAATGCCCTCCAACCCTGGCAGCCCGCCACAGGTTAACATCACGTGAAGACAGTATAACATGTCTTACTATGTGCAAAAAACCTGGCTTGAATGGGAAAAAGCTGAGAGGATGGCTAGCTAGAAATTAGGAATTTAAGTCTGAAGAATAAAATTATGAATACAATTTAACTTGTCTTACCTTCCAATATCAATACATTTACAATATCAAAAGTCTCAATGTCACAGCCTCAGACAGGAGCAAAGGGTATGGCAAGGTTAATGGGTGGTGGCAGAGGGAAGATGTTAGCTGAATTGGTTGCCTCCTCAGAAGGGAAAGTAGCAGTGTTAAAGAAGAGGCACATAATAGCTTGTTTTATTAAGTTCACTGTGTAGATCTGCTTATGTCACATATGGACCAAGCTAGGCATGTAGCTGTATTTCAAGTATGCCTGAATAAAGAAGTCACAAAGAAGGGTGGGGTTAGAGTGAGACAGACCATGGAGCTCCTGCTCCACAAAGAGATTCATCAGGAGACCTAGCAGCCTATGATTTTTGTCCCTAATCAATCCAGGCAGCCTCTATCCTGGTGAAGTAGAAGTGGATGCTACCTCCTAGAGTCAGGGCCATGGAAAACTAGGAGGGGTCATGGACTGAAAGGCTGGGGTGTCAGAGTGGGAAGAATCTCAGGGTATCCATTACTCTAGAAGCCAAGTCTAGGCTGGTTTCAGAAACCAAACAAGGCTGCAGCAGAGACAAGAAATGGCTGCAGCAGTCCCAAGCAAGACACCTACTGGAGGGTACTCTGCATCAGCATCTCACAGATTGTCAGTGCCAAGACAGAGGCAGCTGTGCGGGCCGGGCCCCGATCCCGCCGCCAAGTGCGAGTCGGGAGGGGCGATCCGCGGCCCGTCTTCGCGTACGCGGGCTGTGGCCAGCAGCCCGGGCACGCGGGGTCGGAGAAAACCGGTGGCAAGCTAGAATTAGTCACAAACGCGTAGTGGTTGATTGAAAAGATTATTTACTTACACCCAAAGATGGTAGTGGTGTAGGCTGGACAGGTTTCCAGGCGCAGCTCCGCTTAAATCCTCGCTAGAGGACTACGACAAATCAGGTTTATACAGGAAGGGATACATCTAGGAATTTATTGGCGACGGGGAGAGGCTCTTGATGGCTGATCAAACCACCATTCGGTCCGAGATTTACGTGGAAATCCACGAGGTAATCGTGGATTCCTTGCCGGAATTCTCTCGGATTTCTCCCGGAATTCTCGGAATCGGGGTTCTCAGGATCCTCCTGAGATTCTCGGAGATCTCCAGCTTGGGCAGAAACCACTCAAGCTTTTTGTACGGCTAGCAAGCCAATAGCTAGCCGCCACGTGTGCCTACATTTAGAACTGGCAAATAATGTGGCGCGAATCTAAATACAAATGGCGGGAACTCCTTTGCACCGTACATCTCTAAGATGCAAAAGAAATGCACCATGCAAAGAAGCTGTAATTTGGCGGGAAACCCCGCGTTGCACCAGAGTTCTCTCCCGCAGCAGAGAACTCTATCGTGCAAAGGAAGCTACAATTTAGGCGGGAACGTAATTTAGCGGTGCCAAAGCACACACAAACAAAAACCACAACTTTGGGTTGTGACAGCAGCCAGGCCTGGGGGCCAATCAGAAATCAAGGTTATTAGAAGGGGGTACATCCAAAGTCAGGGCACATCGAGTCTAAGGACAAGCCAGGTCAGAAAACCAAGAGATTGAGAGGTATACGAAGTCTATTAGCAAGCCAAGTCAGGAAACTGGAAGGTCAAATGAAAAGGAGAATCCACAAGCAAGCTGAGTCAGGAAACCAGGAGCTCAAGCAGATGCAAGCAAGCCAAGTTAGGAAAAAAATTAAATAGAAAGCAGACAGAGCTACCAGAGATGCACTCTAAAATCAGGAAGAGCCTAACTACCCAAATACTTCCTGTTCCTCTCCCCGGATTTATATAGGGAAAGTGTGTGAGATCAGCTGGCAAGGGATAGCAACTCAGGTGTCAGGATGTAGACAGAAATTCAGCCATTAATGGAGGCCTCATGAAACCATTAGGAACAGCTGTGGGGTGGTGAGTTGAGTTGGATAGCTACACCGGTTAGACCAAGGCCCTGGATTCAAGAATTCAGTCCTCACATAGGTGACCAATCCAGCAGTAGATTTGTCCAAAATGAATTGTTTGAACCTAGACTGGAGGCTATTGGGACCTGACATTTTTCAAATAGCTACTGAGATCTATTTCTCAACACTCAGTGAGGCCCTCACACTGGTAATTTGCATCCTCAGTGAATATGCTGTTTTTAAATCCACGTTGTCTTGCTGTGAATTGTGAAACAGCTTGATAAATTTTGCCTCAGAGAAAACAGCATGGCAGTGCTGGGCACAGCATTTGTAGGATCGGTTTGCATAATTGGGATTCTTTTGGATAGTATTTATATGTGCTTAATATAATTACTGCATGTATTCCTGTTTCCTTGCTGCAATACCGATATTTGAGAACTGAATTTACCTTTTGACACTATATATGGTGGTTTCCTAATATTCATGGCATGTATTACCTATGCCAACAGCTAATCCCTTGAAGGGTCTATAGGATGTTAAGATATAACATTCAAAATTAATTCTTAAATCACATTTAACATGATATTACCACCTACTGTTTTAGACAACAGTCTTTTTGTATAGCTGCTACTTTACGCCTCTCACAGCTCCCTCCAAATTCATGTGTGTCCAAAAAAATTTCTAAAGTGACAACATGATGGGCACGATAGTCTAAAGGGTAATTTTTTTTTTAAATGACGTGATTTTCTTGAATATGTTGTTGTATGCTCTTTGCTTGTTGGAAGCAATTTTCTTTTCTTTTGGATCCTGGTTTTCCCTCCATCTTGTGTGTTTAAATAATAAAGCTGCAATAATCCACTATATCTTAGTGACAAGAAGAAAAAATTTTGCACTGGAAAACCAAATAATATAGTCGCAAAGTCACTACATGCCTGCCTAAACATGTCTTTAATTAAATTTTCAAGGATCAATATAATAACTGGTAAGTAAGAATGACACAAGAAGCTTGAAAACTATAACATTCCATTCTTTAAAAGCCATACTGGAATTATTGCATATGGGAAAGAATCAGACATAAAGGAAAGAAAAGATATTAAGGACAATTCTAAATTTCTTTCTGCTATGTTTCCCCAGAGTCCTGGAAAGCCTTGTCTATGTAATTCACTGAGATGTTCACTTGTTTCATTTCAAATTTTAATGGATGTTTTTGTTTTCTACAGTAGTAATAGATTTTTGAATATTTCTAAATATTTTCAATTTTCTATCCCATTGCTCTCAAAAAAATCTGCAGTTTTCCATTTTGTCAGGGTTTTTATTTATTTATTTTTTTTGTATACCATAAGTGTCACCAAGTGCTTGTTTATACCAGGCAGATATATTGGTTTCACTACCTCAGTTTCAAAATCAGTTGGTATCAACTTAGGGTGTGCGTAGACAAAATGGGGGCCCTAAATTGAAATGGGGGTTTTTAAAAACACTGTTTCACATTAGGGCTGATTAAACCCCCGTGTCATGCACACACCCTGCTGACTTACCTGCCTCTCTGGCAGCAGGGAGAGGAGGGCGAGCTGCCAGCAGGAGGAGCAGTCCCTGGGCTATGAGAGAGGGTGTGGTGCTTCCCTGCGCGGCCTTGGTGGACCCCCCCCCAGGCAGCACCCACCTGCAGGCAAGTGACTCGGGCAGTCCCGAGGTGACTCGGGCAGTCCCGGGGGCACCACGGCCACAGAGGGAAGCACCAGGCCCCCATGCAGCTCATGCAGGGAGGCAGGCTCTGGTGGGGTGGGGGCAGGGAACAAAAAAAAATATCAGGCTCACCACTTTTCTCAGGCGGAGCTGCTTTCCCTGGCTGCTGTCAGGCTGCCTGCGGGGCTTTCTGCAGAGCTGTATGGAGCCCAGTGCTTTGCTCCATGGCTGTAGGGGCAGAAAACTAAAACTCCTCAAAGGAGTTTTAGTTTGCTGCGCCCCGAATCATTTTAAGGTGCATTACACCGCTGAATTTCCTACAGCGGCTGAAATTAACGTGCAACATGCTGCCAAGTCATGCAAATAGCAACACCATTAAAGCAGTGCAAAAGCATTTAGCCCGCTTTAAAGTGTCATGCATACACACCTCCTGTTTCGTCTACACATGACCTTAGTTTTAAACCCATCCAAAAATGTTCACTCAGAGAGTTAAGCCGGTGTGACACTTTGTATAGATTGGGCCTCACAGTTGCTTTCAATTTAAAGGATTTGTAGCTCAAGCCATCCTCTAAAATAAGGGTAGTGGAGGGATATTTTTTAAAGCAAGTATATTATTATTATTTATATTGTTAATGTTCTTAAGAGTATTGCCTCTTGACACAAGCATTTAGCCAATACTTAGGGCCTTGACAGATTGTTTCTTTTAGAAAAAAAAATGTTTATGCAAGTCAGGCATGGTCCTCGGGGCGCTCCTGTTTTTTTACAAAGAATGTACACAAAGTCTGTACAAAGTCCCGATTCCCTGCAGCACTATGCCAACAAAAAAAGCTTTTGTTGGCTTAGCTTAGGTCATACAAAGAGGTGGTGTAACTACACTGGTAAAAAACTCCCTTCTGTCAGCATAAGCAGTGTCTTCACAGCTTCTTTCGCTATGCTGGCATAGCGATAGAAGCATAGACTCCTATGCAGACAAAGCTAGTAGGAATCAACAGCAGGATGCAGTTTAGTTATATTGTTCACAGTTAAGAAGTTCTGTGCCCCGTGTTGTTCTGCCTCTTCTCCCTCTCAAAGCCACTATGGCTTGCTCTGGCTTTTCCTGGATTCAGCCTCTCACATACAAAGACACACACCATGCCTTAGCTCATGTTCAGGCTTTCCCATGCTAGGCTTTGGGCCCTAGTTTCTGTTAACTATGGTTTAAAACAAGGGGACATTTAATTTCTCCTTCATTTAGAATGAATAAATGGTACATAGTGTATTCACTGACCTTAACCAGTTACTGATTGATATCAGTCATGGATACCTTCTAACATAGCTGCACCAATAATTTGAATCGATTTCACTAGCCATCTTCCTATTGTGTACAACTATAATCCTGCTTTTACGCTCCTATCCTGAAAAACTGATATATGAATTTTACTCATAATAATAGCTCTACTGAACTCAGTGGGAATAATCATATGTGCAAGCGTTTGCGGGACTGGGGCATTTAATAGGTATAAAATTTAGAGATAAAGAGGTAAAACGTTTTCTCAACCACTTTTTTATTTGATACAACATTGGGGCTTTTTGTTAAGTTCATCCTTAACAAGTCTGGCTTCAATTTCAGTAGATCCTGGCTTCAACCTCATTAAGGTTGTCTCCGTGCAGTTGTTGGGACTTTAATCCTTCCCTCCAAAGTCTCTCAAGAGTCTAAATTAGCTTTTAACAGGACCCTGGCTCAGCCAGAAAGGAAATCATCTCAATAATGCTGCATGCCAATGCTTTGTGTACAACTCATTATCACAATATGCTAAGAAAGTTAGAGGCTAAAGCTGATATTGAAAACATAAGCAGAAGTTCTTTATCAAAGTAAAGCTGTTCTTTCATAGTAGAAGAGTAGCCAAAGTTCTACATTGTAGCCCTCTTTCTAAGGTTACAGCGTGTATTCAAGGGAACTGAATTTACACATGTAAGAACCAAGAAAGATTTTGTTTTGGGAAATTTAAACATTTGATTCAACCCACATGCTTTAGCTTTATTAAAGTTTTTGAGTGTCACCACAATGTGCACTGCTGTACAAGTCATCTCAGTCCTGAAAATCTCTACTCTTGCCTATGTTAAAATTCCATTTAGTGTTCTGGTACGCTGTACTTTCCCAACAGAATATGGTAATTTTAGGCAATTCCAAGGTTATACCATGCTTGACACCTGACTTCACTTTAGTAACACCTGCCTGGAGTATAATTAGCAGTCCACTTTTCAAAAAGCACTTCCATACACCACAGATGGCATTTTTCATACCAGACAGGCAACGATGTATGTTGGAAGCCAGCCAAACTGTCTGCAAAAACGGTGAGAAATTCAAGACAGACATCTGAGTGGAAGGAAAGTTTTACCTTTTTTCCCTCTTACTGTATATGAACATCTGTTTAAACCTGCCCTATATAAGATACTTTATTATTTCTTATCTAATAGAACTACAAATATTTCTACAGGAAAGCACTATAGAAAATTTCCAATATTTTGGTTTTGAAAAAAAAACACTTTAATAATGCAATAAGGATGACCTGTCAGGTCTAGAAACCCTATTTTATAAGATACTAGTCATAACCAAAAACAATAAAATGGTTTCTAAGCAAGATTTTTGAGAGTGACTAGTGGTTTGGGGCACCAAAAACTGAGATACAATAAAGGGGCAATAGTTGACAAAAGATGGGTGCTCAGAACATTATGAAGTCCAGGATCCTAAGAAGCGTCTCAGTGACGGTACCCAAAGTCAATACTCACTTCCAAAACTCTTGGCCTGTGTTCTGTTCTCTGAATATGAACTTGTGAGTGTACTTTGGGCCGGATCCAAATACCATTGAAGTTAATGGATATTTTTCCATTGATTTTAATGGGATTTGGATCACGCCCTTTATTTTTTTAGAAGAAACATTTCTCTCTTACTTCTTGCAAAAATAACCAAACAAACCCCAAAAACCCAACCTTATAAAAAGAGACCTAAATACTAATTATAGCATTTGGTCATTGAGAAATCTAACATATTAATCAAATATGGTAACAGAAGAGCAACAGCAACATACTGTCTCTAAATTGTAGATTCTATGCTTTTCAAATGAAAAAATTGTTCAAACATTTTCTGGCTGCAGTTCTCATGTGCAAACAGTCATATGAATCATAAAAATGCACATACAAAACTATTCTTTATGGGTCATACTTATATTTGCCTTTTCTCCCCCAGCTGGAATAGATATTTCTGTGGCAGTCACATACAATATTTGCAAGCATAGTTTTCAAGATAAATTTTTAATCTTGGCAAATGCATGTTTCAGTGGTTTTTTTCAGCTGTACATGTGACTTGTTTGACAATGTGGTAAGCATTCAAAACAGATGAACTTCAACCCATAATTAAACACAAATAGCCACAGTATAATAAAAATGAGTGTGTGTTCAATTAGATTTTTGACAGTATCAAAGATGATAATATTACACAGAGTCAGGTATAAGATGCCCAAGGAAATTCAAAATCCCCAGATATTAAAATTTATCTAATTTTCATGGATGTTTGACCTGTTTATTCCTCAAAAAGTTTTTTGAGCTAACATGTAAAAGAAGTTATATGGTGTACAAAACCCATACCATGCAGTCATAGGCAGAACAAGGAAGTTAGGAGCATTTGAAACCATGGGCACCTATACACATGCCGGATATCTGGTCCAATGCATGCTAATTAGCATGCTCCAGCGGCATCCGTGTCACATATATTCAGCGTCCCCACACTTCAAAATGGCAATGGGGGAGCACTGAATGAGCTTTAGTTAAAGTGTCCATGCTGCCATTTTGAAGTGCAAGAGGCTGAATACATGAGACGCTGTAGGTGCTTTAATTAGAGTGGCTCTTGGAGCTGCTCTAATTAAACCGTCCCCCATGCCTCCACCCCACAGTATATGTAAAGATGCCCTGTCTAACTACTCTGTTACGATACATTACACTACAATGTACAATGGAAATACCGTATGTTGGATTTGCACATTTTGCAGTAATAAAAAACAAACGAGAAAAAATACTAAATAACTAAATTATACCTTTATGTAACATTAATGTAATTATGCCTATTTATACCAGGGTTAAGAATGCCTTTGAATATTAGCTATATTAATCTTATATTTTTAAACATGCAAGCATACAAAATGCAATGTATTTTATATTTAAAATACTACATTTTCCAAAAAATATGCAACCATAAAATAAAAACAGAAATGGTACAACACTAGATGTTATCAGTAACAAAATATTCTGGTTAATTACTTCTTTGTTTAAAGAAGGATGTTCCATTTTCTGTCATTTAACAGTCCTGTGTGTTAAAATAGAATTTTATAAATTGTGTTTACCCTGTACCACTACAATACCTGCCTTATATTTATAAAATACATGGCTAATATTGCTATATTGTTAGTGAAAAAAATGTTTCTAACATAAAATCATGTTGTTTTTGTTTAAGGATAAGAAAGAACGTTACTGAATAATCTCAACTATGACCACAACCAGTGACTGGTCATCACCCTCTTCCATGAAAAATCCTGCAAGAGTAGGATGCTTCAAGAGGTACTATTCACAAAAGTTTGTTCCTGGTATTTCCACTGGGTCTGTCATGCAAATCTAAGGTCTTGTCAACATGAGACTTCCAAGTTCTATTTGGTATAATTATACCGAATAGCTAAAAGCATTATACTTACACCAGTATAACTCTTCCGTGTGGATACACTTACTCTAAAGATAGCTTTTCTTATCTTGTCTTAAACTGCTTCCATAAGCTAAATCAAATAAAGTTCTTATAACAGAATAAGTATCCACACAGGCTAGGCACAGGCCTTCAAAAAGTCTGAGGCAGAATCTAAGTTATGCGGCTTTTTGTAAGTGATATAGTTTAGACCGGTAGCAAAGAAAACCCACATTTGCCTTTTGGGGTGATGGGAGGGGAGGGGCAAATCTTAAACTCTGTTCTACCATTTTTAAACCAGTACCAATCTAAACTGTGCCACATACAGAAAACTGTGCAACTCAGCTCAATTCTGTCTTCGGCTTTTTGAATGTCTGTACCCAGCTTAAGTGTGCCAGACTTCTCGGCTAGGAACAGGCATTACACATAAACTAGTTTAAGTGATCAGTCCTGGTTTAAACCTGTAACAGAACAGATGTTCAGTGTGCATAAACCAGATTGAAAATGGCTGAAACTGGCTCAAGAGAAACCTTGTTGAATGTAGTATCAGACTTAACTGATTTGGGTCAAACTAGTTTATTCAATGTCTGTCTCAGACCCTCTTCTGGTTTTAGCTACACCAGACACCCCCAGCATCCCAGCATGCTCTCTGGGCTGGGCAGGGCTCTCTGCTCCACAGCACAGCTGGCCTCACCCCTCTGCTCATCCCCATGCCCCCTTTTTCCCCCACTCTCACCACTCGCTGCTTAAGCAGAAATTCGTCTCTTTCACACCATGGACTGTAGCCAGCATGTGGTATTCTAGCTAATGCTGTGTAAGGCAGATAAGGCAGTATCCATTTAGGGCTTTTTCGAGGTAATCAGCAGCTCAGGTGGTAATTTCCTGGCATTCCTTACTTTGCAAAAAACTGTTTAAGAAAAGCATGTAATGAGTGAGGCTTTGTTTTCTGATGGGGTGTTAAATGCTGATAACAGAGCTGATAAATGCTGCTACCAAGGTGGGGAACCCCTCCCTAATCACAGTGTCCTGCCAGGGGGCCTGGCCACACACCCCTCAGCTCCCTGGAAAAGGGAAGGGAGGGCTGCTCTAGCACCCCTTGGCTTCTAACCTGAGCCACTGCAGTCATGTGCCTGCATTTCTGGGATGTCTGTCTGGGTTACAAAATGATTTAGCCTAGCCAGGTTGGACTAACCTGCAAAGATTGAATCAATTCAGGCTCAGGCTTTTTGAACATCTGTCCCTAGCCCTGGTGTGGGAATAGACCAGAGTTCTGTTCCAAATTTCTGTTCTTTTATGTGTATAGACCAGTTTCAGATCACTCATAATGGTAAAAGTGTAATGTCTGTACCTGGCCACAGCGATTTATGCTTGAATAACTATAGCATTTTAAATTTACACCATTATCTTAGTTTATCTTACATTGCTTGAACTTTCCAGTGGAAACAAGTCCAGGAGTCACATGAATATTATGGAGTTAATGACAAAGTAGAGCCACACATGTTGAAGCCCTGTACCTCCAAGGCACATCTCTCTTCTTTCTCTGTTTTACCTTCACAATTTGGTTCTTATTTGCGTCTTGCTGGGGGAATTATCATCCAGTATCCTAATTACCAAGGTGCATGTAATGAAGGAATGATGAACACTCACTCAGATTCTCCCTTTATTTTCTTTACTCCTTTCATTTACAGATAGTCAGCATGTTGTCTAGGAGAAAGACAGATGTTGCTTGGAAGTGGTTATTCCCCCTCTTCCATATACAGAAGTGTGTGAGCTATGCAGGCGATGATAAAGACCCAAATATTTTTATAGTATTTAAATAGTATACCAGAAGCAAGGCAGTGTGGCCCAGTTAATAGGATACTGGACTGAGATTTAGAAGACTGCTAGCTCTGCAGCTGACCCATTAGGTGACCCTTACAACTCCATTTATCTCTCTGAGCTTTAGTTTCTCCCATCTGTAAAAAGTGGATCATGGATACTTTCCTTTCTAAAACACTTTTGGCATCTATAGAAAAAAAGTCCTGTACAAAAAGCTAATGATTATTATTTCCCTCCACAACATAAATACTTTGTTTAGGTCATTCAGTGGCACATTCCCCTTATGTAGTGATTAAACATAAGTTGCACCAGATAGTTTATTTTCAGTCAGTTGAAAAGACACAACTGTTCATGAAGCATCTAAAGATAAAAGTAAAATTATGGTATTTCAGAAATTAAGACTGGGACAAAGTCTTCATGCATTTATAAACAGTTTTAATATGCATTGTGGGTGCTACTGGAAGAAAAATAATAAAGATTAATCTGCTCTAGGAGAAAATTTTAATAATATTGCTATTTGGAAAGCTCCCATGTATTGTTCTATTACAATGGGACCAAGCTGACAAAAATCTCTCAGCGACCAGCAGCTGTCATTCACAATCACTGTAATGAATGGGATGTGATTTTTTAAAAACCCACTCTGAAAACACTGAACCACATCCTCCCTGAATGTTGCTCCAATCCCCTTTCTCTTTTCTCTGCCTGATCTGTTGCTCTGCTTTCTGTTCCCTACTGTGTGCACCTTGCCGAATCTGCTGTTCTGCTTTCTGCTTCCTGCCCTGTGCACCCTGCTTCATCTTCTGTTCTGTTTTCTCCTTCCTGTCCCCTCCTCGATCTTCCATGTGCCACACACAGAGGCTGCTCATAACCCTTGTGGCACTCATGGCCCACGTTGGCCACCCCTACCCTAAAATGATTAAGGACTTTTGTGGATCCTTCTGGCAGGTTTCTGAGATAAATGTGACAGACATAATCTTGGTACTTTTTGTATTTATCCCAGGGATGGTCAAACTTCAGCACATGTGCCACAAATGGCATGGGTAGCCTGTGTGTGTAGCATGTGCCAGACCAGCGGAGGGAAAAGTCAGCATAGCAGCAGAAAAGGCAAGAAGCAGAAAGAAGAACAGCAGATTGGTCAGGGGAAGGGGATCAGAGTTGTACTTGGGGAATGTGCAGAGCTAATTTGTGGCATGCCTGCCAAAATGTTGGCTTCCATGGGTTGACACCAATTTAAGTAACAGAAAGCCAGATGAATTGAAGTAATACTGTGGTAGATTTATAAAGGACATGGGGGGAGGAGATAAAGATCCTTTATTTCTTTAAAATAATGTATAAAAATATTGACATAAAATCGACTCCTACAGCATTGTCACTCCTATTGAATGTCCTCAAGTGTGATAATAATCTTGTGGGTCTTAAATTCAAAATGAATTTAAATACAGGTAGATGAATTCTAGCCAAGAAGCTGAGCAGGAGCTTGTTATTCTGAGCTAATAATTTACATCATCAAAAGCCCTGCACAAGCTATTGCAGTATATTAAGTACATTTTTTAAAATAGCACATGTACCAAATTTGTACAAGATTCTCCCTTTCAGGTCATGTTGGTTACATCGCTAGATATTTAACTTTCACTATGTAATTGGTTAAATGCTACTCTTAAAAAAATCCTGAATCTTGTAGCTGATCTTAAATACTGAATGTACTCTATTAAATACAGACTCACCCAAGAGACAAAAGTTGACTAAAGCCAGGAAATTCTAAATGAAGGTTCAAGTTGACATTTTATCCTAAATTTATATCTTTGTGCCTCCTCACAAACACTGTAAGAGTGCAAGGTCTAACTCTGTTTCCTAGTTTGCATGGAAAAGAATCATTTTAATTCAGCTTTCTTGATTGCAAGAATAAAATACAAAAAAGTTAACTTGAAACCCAGCCTATTGTGCAAACTGTGGAAAGGCACAGCTAGGGAGGTCTTCTCTGTTATTCTTTCTTTGACCTTGTTTTTTTTTTTTTAAATCATTTTCATAGTTACCCTTGGAGAAGGAAAGGAGGAAGAGAAAAAGATGGGGAGGGGAGTGGGGAGGAATAAAAAACACAAGCATTTTGTGAATTCCCAAACCTCCTCAATTTTTTGATTAAATAATTTTAGTCAGCCCATAAGTAATGGTGTGTTCTTTAACCACACCTCTTGAATTGTTATCAAGTGATACAAATACCTGAATTGGAAATAAACAAAAAAAGGAAAAGAAAAAGTTAAGGCCCCTTAATAAAGAAGAAATTAACCTCCTTAAACAAGGACTGCTTTATATGCTAAAGATGATCAAAGAAGTGCAATCCATTTATCCACAAAATTGACATACATTAAAAAAGAAACTATTTAAATACATACGTCTTTAAAGGCAATTTAATTCAGTTTTTAAGAAGATTATAATCATCATTCCTATTTCAAGTCTTATTTCAGGCTTATTGATGCATTGAGGATAGGAGAGTCACAGAATGATGGATTCTAGACAGAGGAAGCAACAGTTTACTGTAGCTCAAATAATTGGAAAGTTAACATCTTCCATACAGGATTCACTAGTAGTCAAAACCGGTGGATGGAAAGCCAGTTTGGCAAGGTTTCATTTGTGACTACTACTGACCAGCTTTGTGATCTTGAGCAAATTATGATCTCTGTGTGCCTAATTTCATTCAGCTGTAAGCAGTAGTCTCCAAGTAGCTATCCAAGATACCTTAGACTTAAACTGGTAGAAATACTGTCACCTCTGAGAAATCACAAGCAGGGGAAATAAAAAAATGAAACACGAAACAGTTCAAATCAAACTTCTTTTCTCAGGTCTGGCTTTATTTACACAAAAGTGCCTGGATCTTGCTAAGAATCTCTTAATGTCACACACTGAAAGTAACCTCACTGGTTTCAAAGAGCAAGTCTTTCCACAAACACATTTCAAACCAAGGCCTAAGCAACCCAAAGCAACTAGCTATCAGAGCCTGCCAACTTTCAGCAATCTGAAAGCTGCTAAACACCCCCTTTCTTCATTGTCCAACCCAGAAAACCTGGATTGTCGTGTAACTTCTTTCATCAGGATGCTGTGAATATGAGGAACCTTGAATAAAACCTGCTTTGTGAATGGCTCCCAAAATTTTACAGGGGCTTACCAGGGTTTCAACCGGCTTGTGTCTGGTTGTCATACGGGGAAAACAGAATAAAGGTGCAAGGAGCCATCTCCGCTCATGTCTGCACTCCCCCAGTACAAGCATCACTCTTTCTGCATTTATAAATAAAGAACTCCTAGAACCTTGTGCCAATTCCTCTCACAGTGATCCACTGCTAAGCAGCTCTCAATAGGGGTCCTTGTGCCATTTGTACAAAGATGGAGATTATTATTATTTAAAATTATTTTAAAAAGTCATCTTGGAAACACTTTTGCACATGCTTAAGTTTACATATATCCTCCACTCATTTAATACTTTCTTCAGACTAACTAATACAATAGCATGCAGAATTTCTAAGAGCATGTAAACAAGTATATTTTTTCTCTCACTAGAAGTAATGTGACATCATGACCTGTCCTTTTGCATACTAAAGACACATTGGTTGACATTTAAAAAAAAGAAAAGAAAAAGCGATTCTTTTGAAGAGAGTAAATTCTACGTGCAATAACACTTAGTCAGATTTTGCTACCATTAATCATATTGGTTGCTACTTTAACTCACAAGTATCCTGAATAAAATGAATGTAGCTACTCATAGAATAAGGTACAACTCAAAGTGCATTGAAGGGGAGCAGAATCTTGCCCAGCCTTGTTGAGTATTATTTTTACATTAAGTTAATGTCAAAATGTTAAAGAACAAATCAAAGGCTGAATCCAGAAATTTTATGGTCTAATTTTACACCTGATACTAAGGTCAGCAAGAAACAGATATGGAAAGTAAGAAGGAAGGAGCAGGTATAGCTCATAATGTTAATTTAGTATGATTCATCAAGATACATTTACCACTGTTTTATTAAAGCTGTGACCTATATTTAGAAAACAAAAATGCAGAAGTTTCAGGTTTACAGAAGCTTTTTTAAAAACCAAATTCAAGCCAAATTTAGCTTGAATTTGGTGAATAACTGCAGCTGAAAAAATAGGGAAAATTTGGGAACAATAACTTTTTGCAACAATCTATTTCAAGGCAGTGTTTTGTATTACAATGTAGCTAGATTTAATATAAGCAAGATAAAACAAATAAAAAATGATACGTTTTGTCTTAGATCAGACAAAACTTCCCAAACTGGAAATTAAGTCTCTCTCTGAATTTATACTTTGCCCACTATATATATAGATATATATACACACACACACACACACACACACACACACACACACACACACACACCCCTTAGAGAGAGAGAGGGGAGAAATTATATATATATATACACATTTTTCTATCCAAATCCAATATCAAATAATTTTGGATGAGGATATTCAACAAATAAAAGTTAACATTTATGATCCATTAGAACCTACAGTGTAATGTTAGCGTGTGGAATAGTCTCCCAAAGAAAGTGATGAATGCAACAGCATTTAGACTTTTAAACACTATCTACATCAGAAGATCAGCATGTAATATAGGGTATTGACTGAAGTAGCAAGTGAATCACACTTACAAATGTTTCACAGAAACATTTCAGCCAGCCTCTGCCATTTTGTCTGGAACATTTCTGAATGCTGCAGTCTCCTCTAGCACTTAAGACAGGCCCCAGGAACCCACAGCCCTGCTGTTTGCTTACAGGAATGGCAGGGCAGAAGGGAGGGGAGGAGAGTGGATTGCTGAGCAGAGGTAAGCAAGGCGGGGGTTCCCTAGCCCTGCCACCAGCGTCTGGCACTCTAGCTCCAACCCTCTCTCTCACGTCTCAACCCAGCAGAGAAGTAGAGAGAACTCTAGCACCAGCCCTGGTAAGAGGCAGAATTAAGCCCAGCGGCAGGTCTGGCAGAGATGGGAGTTCCAGTGAGACCCCTGCAACACCCCAGGCCCGGAGCAGGACCCAATGCCTGGACAGCAGGCAGACTGTCCTCCTGCTGTCCCTTCCTTCCCTGTCCAGATGTAAGAAACTGTGAAATGCTCCAAAATAGGACTTTATTTCAAGAGGTACTATTTTGGAATGTTTCAGACACTTTTAGTATGGTTCAAAAGGCTTCTCTGTGCATACAACTGGCCCTTAGAAACATTTTTAATTGTTACATATGTCCACACCAAGGAAACAAATCTACACTGGAAAGGAACTGGATTATGCTATAGAATGGTCATCACTGTGTTGAATACTTAAGATGCTACAGTACTCACAGCTGTGTATCACTGGTAAATTCTTACTGGTACTTTGTTTTTAAGACTTCTGTTAAGATAATCCAACTTCCTTTATTTTTCTTTTCTTCCATTCCAGTTTATCTCCTATTTCTGGTTGCTTAATAACTTTGTTTGGAGCAGCTTACTTTTACAAAAGTATTACAACAAAGCTTTACATCACCTTTCTGAGCAGTTACCCTTTTCTCCATTTCCACAAGACACAACAGAATCTCCATTTAGCATCTGCCTCAGATCTGGGAAAATGGTTTAATGTGCTCTTGTTGTTTTTGGCTGCAGACATCATTAGCTGAGGACTGCTTTTTCCTGCTAGAGGAAAGAGTTTCCCAAATGGATCAAGGTAGGAGGTTCATCCAAGATCAAAAGCGTGAGTTTGAAAACACAGTTTTGCATTGTCCAAAGGAGGACAAGATGTAGGAAGGCCTAAAGTGCAAGAGCTGATTAAATAAAATAAAATAAAATAAAATAAAATACTTATATGCTTCTTATGAAATCACTGTATGGAGACCAGATTTATTTAAAAAGGATCATTTATTAAACATTTTTTCTTTACAAAGTACAATCAATGTTTTGTATTAAGGTTTGCTTTTTGGTGTTTGGCTGTATGTACACAAAAGTCTGTAACAGAAAACACGTCTCAATTTTACATTTGGGACATAATACTGGAGTTTTATTTTGAAGTCATATAGTTGATTGCTACCAATATAAGCAGTCAATAAAAACTTTCAACTCATCTGCTGGTTTTAAAACCTCAAGATGAAGACACAGCATTTCTACAGAGTGTAGCACTTACCAAGGTACTCAATTGCAACGTAGTAGTGATGTGTAACTCTTAATGGAGGTGAGGAAAAAAGTACAGAATAAATTCTGAACATGAGTGGAACATTAAGTTCTTTCTAGCAAGGTCACTGAACTACCCTTATGATCCTAAAAAAAATCACTTTTGCAGTTATAAAATAAGAAGAATTGAGGAGCTAGGTAAGTTTAATAATACCCTATTAGCAGCAGTTGATAGTAAATGCAACATAAGTTTTGTTTTGTCTGTAGTACAAGGACATGCCCTATCAGACACTACTGTACTGTTCTCTACTTGAACACAGGTGTCTGCATGTATTGTATGTCTTTGAGAAAACAAAACAAAAATAAAGAGACAAGAAGCCATTTATCGTCATGAGTGACTATTGCCATCAGCTAATATGAATGCATTGCTAAAATTAGTGAAGACAGGAAAATGCTGTAAGGTAAATATATACAGAGTTAAAATACATTTCTTATCCACTAGATAGTGATTTTGTGGCACTGTGGTTTTTCAGAGTATAACGTCTTTTGAGCAATGTAATCTTCAGTGCAAGCTAAAGCAAAAATACCTGCCCGCCATCATAAACATGACAAACACATCTGGAATGTTCAAAGCAAGTTCATCTTCCACTTCTCCACTCTTGAGGCACCTTTAAGACATGGCACTTACTGTAAACCATCTAAAAATCAAGAAAAGCAGGCACGATACGCCTGAATTTTTCATATCAATTTAAAAAAAAAAATCGCTGCCAGAGTCACTTGCATACGTAAACGATGCCTGTGTAAGGCTTGCCATCATAGCATTTCTTTCCTGAGAACGGAGCTGGGATCATCTCTTTGAGTATCATAAGTGTGCATGCTCAGAGCTGTGATCACTGTCGTGGCTGTCATCATTCGCTAGTGAGTCCCCCGTGTGCTGGAGGCTAGCTGCACCAATTCCAGGAAGCTCTGAGGGAAGCAGTGTGCCCTTTTTCACATTTACCAGTTCTTTTTCCCGGGCAGCTGCCCCTTGCTGGCCCCCTTTTACCCGCTTCCATTTCATTCGTCTGTTCTGGAACCAAACTTTTACCTTAAAAAAAAGAAAGACAAGACAGAGTTGTTATGGGTTATCAAAATTATTTATTAGCATTCCAAAAACGAACTGTGTTTTACTTGTGTAGTGCCCAACAGCACGAGGTTCTTCACAGAGCAAAAACAAGGACAACGGGTTTTCTCTAAAGAGCTGCAAACTGATGTTAGGCAATGTAACACAAGTGCATGCATGTGCAGATCTAGGGTTTTGAAAAGGACAGGGTGCAGATTTTGTTTCATTAGTCTTGCAGTCATTATAGCTAAATGTGCATTGCTTATTCAGGTTTGCAATATGAAATATAGCCTTCTTGAGTGTCTTGATAGTGTATCTAATACTGTTACTCATTCTACCCCAGAGTTAAAATTACCACACCTGAGTTAAGGTTTTTACTTAGAGCTAAAAACAGTCTGCAGGCCTGTGAAATAGAGAAGTGAGATTACCAGGAATGGCTAACAAACAGCAAAATTGCTTGATTAATGGAACACCAAGACCATTAAAGAGGAGAGAGGGTCATTAATACCTGTGGAGTGTAGAGCGATTGACAGGAATCAAGTAGTTATTATAATAAGCCATGCAGTCAATGAATAAGCCCTCAGCATTGCCTGAGTAGAAATGCTGCTGCCTCTCCCAGGCAGTTGGTTTTAAACTTTGGGTAGAGTAGGACTCAAGAGGCCAACAGCATCGCTGTACCTCCAGATCCATCCCATAGTAAACAACAGGAGGATGAATGGAATGATGAAATACAAACAGCCTCACAGTAAGAAAGTAACAGTTTCCTAAAATACACAGCACTGCTACAGTGCCCTCCACTGGAGGAACTTAAAAACTCCTTAAAACATTAGTAATTCTTATATCAGTATTTTCCTCATTTCAGAGAGAAGGAAATTGAGCATATAGGTGGGATTAAATGATTGTGCCTTAATACTGATTTATACCCCCTTTATTTTCACAGGTTTTCAAGTATTTCTTTCAAAGTATGCTGGATACCTGGGAAGTATACAATGGAACATGAGAGTTTTGTTCTAAAGCAGGACTAGAGAAAAACAAGTGGGCTTTTTTTCCTTCCCACGATTAGTTTCAACCCACCAAGCACTTCTAATATACCCTCTTTCAAAATTCTGTCTTACTGGTATTACCAATAGCACTGGATGGTTATTTTTTCCCAGAAAAGTATTTTAGTTGAAAAAAAAAAAATAGTTTCTGAAAAGGCACTGAAATCATTGACACATTTGAGTCAAAATTCAATTAATAGTTTCAGCCAAAAGAAAACAAATCAAAATTAAACCTTCTTTAATTTTGAAATTTAGCTGTCTTTTTAATTAAGCTGCAAAAATCCTGCCCAAAACGAAAGGCTGTGGTCCACCTGAATTTTGTATTTACTTGTTTTGTAACCAAACCAAAAAAAAAAAAAACTTGTGTATTGCAAGTATACACCTGAAATAATTTTCTCCTGCTACCAAATATTCAAAATTTCAGGCAAGTGATTTTGTAACTGTATTGGGGGGGGTAGAAGGGGGGGGGGATCAGAGGGAACTCAAATATACCATGCAAAAATGGTCGTGATTCCAGATCTACCCCGTCATTGACCCTGAAGGTAAATTTTGTAAAAAAGGGAGCAGTAAAAACACCTACTTCAACATATCACAGTTAATGATGAATTAGAATTCCCTCAACCATATCTTTTTGCCTTTTTTAATATGAAGAGTTTGCACAAAATTTTACAAAGCAAGGAAAATTTCTCCCTGGACAGTGTCTTTGAATTCTTGGCGTATTATCTGCTGTGTTTAGTAGGATGCATTTCAAAGTTTTCAAAAGACATGGCAAGGAGTAGTTCACAGCAGGACACATCATCCGACGTGAGTAACAGCACCACAAAAATGCTGCTTTACTGAATTTATTTTGTAGGTCCCGGAAATCTCAGTGTTTAACCTTTAATATTTTGAATTTTATATTAAAATTTTATAGTATCATAATTAAATTTTGAAGGTTACAATTTGTTCTTGTATTTATTTCACTTACAGCATTGCTATTAAAGTCAATCTAAACTATTAAAGCTGATCATTTGGAAACCAGACAAAACTTATTTTAAGTTAGTTAAGAGCTTATCATTCTACCACATTTTTTCCTTTAGTCTATCCAACAGAGCCAAAAAATCTGGCTAGTAAAGAAAATGTGTGTAAAGTGGAAGATATTTATTACTGACTGCTGTGATGTTCGGAATTATCATACTTAGGTCATATATCAGAGGCTTCCATAGGAACAGTGTCTTCTAAAGGGAATAAGTCCTATGCTATACTGGCAGCTCTTTTGTGGAAGTTATAATGTCATTTTTTACAATAAAGTTTGCCTTGTAAAAGACACTACAGCACCGATGCCAAACACTGTAGTAAAGCGGCAATCTTAGGGAAAGCGGAAAAAAAGGACACTAGATTAGACATTATTATTACAAAATATGATCATTCTTTTTCTTAAATAAACATCCTAAGGATATTTTTTCTTCAAAGGAAAATGTGTGCACATTTAAAGTAGTAGGGTGATGTATATCTGTGTTGGTCCAGGAATTATGCAAGGGGCAAAGATTTCTTAGGGGGATATATTTTATTGGACCAACTGCATAGGTGGGATAGAATCAGACAGGCTTTCAAATGCAAGACATGAAGATGACATGAAGAGGAAGAATGTCTTGCATTCAATAGCTTGTCTAACTCTATCCCACCTATGCAGTTGGTCCAATAAAAGATATCACCCTAAGAAATCTTTGCCGCTTGATATTTAAAAGGTCTGAAGTAGCACTCAGGATACTGTTGTGACTCAGACATCACAGGACTATAACACTGTCAAAAGCATAACACTAAGATCTGTCGTCACCTTGTTTTGCTGAAACCACGCTTGCATATTTTAGTTACTTAGACAAAATCATTTGCTTTCTTGCATATATTTATGTTTATATAAAGGTCAGAGAGGGCATGTCCAGAACACACGTGTGTTTTCCCCAAGGACAAACAGCAGTGGCACATAGTTGTGCTGCTGATGCTTATCCACAGGGAATGCCTGTGCACGTGCGCTTTGGTGCACAGCAAGTTACCCTGGGTGGGGTAGGGGAGACTGGGGCCAGAACCTGGGCTCGTCCCAACAGCCTTATCTGGGGTCATGGGGGCCTTCCAGGGCTACAGCCATGGCAAACTGGGCATGTGGAAACTGACCGGCAGCTAGAGCATGGTCCTGGCTAGCCAGGCTCCAGTTTCAGGTGACACATGCTGCCGCCACGTGCGCTGACCTGCTTTTTTCTGGCGTGTGTTTTTTTTACATTAGGTGCCAAAAAAAAAATGCCGTGCTGCAGATTAGCAGTGCGACAAATGCCTGCATGTATGCGCTCATCTGGATGTGCCCAGGGAAACGATTTTCCTTTTGCAAAATAAAGAAATGGTACATTCTTTGTACTAGCTGTGGGACCCAGCAAGCAACTCAATGCTTGCTAGTGCCTCAAAACCCAAGAAAGAATGTGCTTAGTGAAGATGTGGACTTAGACTCTTGGCTAAGTGAGCACACAGGTTAGGGAAGAAAAACGTGCAGATGCATCCTTTAGGACAGGGGCGGGCAATTATTTTGGGCAGAGGGCCACTTACTGAGTGTTGGCAAGCCATCGAGGGCCACATGATAGGTAGCCCAGGGCAGATAAATATTAGTTTTCTCAATATTTTAGGGGCTCCATGGGCCGGATAGAATGGCCTGGTGGGCTGCAGCTGGCCCCTGGGCCACATTTTGCCCACCCCTTCTTTAGGAGAATATTGTCATGAAGCTTGCACTACCCACATACTTCCTTACATGCAGACAAACTGAGTAGTCTGCATGGGATTTGAATGAAGGTAGATCCTGGCCTGATTTAGGTGCCCAACTCCTATGTCTAAATATTTTTAAGAGCTAGCGTCTGTCTTTAGGAGGTATTCATATCATGAACAGGCAAGGTTAGAACCTTGCCTGCCTACGTCCTTAGACCAACATGGCTACAACCAAAAACTCAGCATTCATATCATGAAGACACAATTACCAACCATTATCTGCTGCTTCAGACCATGAACAGAATTAAATCAAACCAATTTACAAAATCACTGGTAATTCTTTTAGTTGAAAGATTGAAGAACTGAACTAAATGCAAGTGATCCAAGCAATTGCTGTTTCATGAATTTGACTTTTACTATTAGTAACATAATAGAATAAAAATTAAGGATAAAAAAAATGCTTGGGAGATTTATCAGTACATTTTGTATAGCAAAATCATACTCTGGAAAGTTATTCAAATTAGCTTATACAGGGCATGGCCAAATGTTCAGTACTGTACATTTATAGCAACTTCAAAAGGAGAGGGGTAGATGCTTCTTGGGAACATGCAACAGCTGTTACACTGTAACTATAATGTGTATGATTCCCCCTAGTCTTCTGTAACTTTGACCCTGGATGAAACCTGGAGTGGTTCTGCTACATTTGCATTGCTACAGGCTGATATAAATTACATTCCAGTCCAAGCAGCAGCTTCCCCTGCCCTTTTGCAGCTGCTATGTTTGTCCATACCCACAATCATATCAACTTAAATTAAGAAGAAAAGGCATAGAAAAAAGTAAGGGTACTAATAAATAGCAGGTAAGTAAATAAAATTGTCTATTCAAGTATCACAAAATGCTAGTTCCTGTTTTAACATCCTCGGTGTTCTGAAAAAGCAAGAGAAAAGCAGATTAAAAAGACTCAGAGGTAACTGGGAAGACTCAGAAACAACACAAAGAAACACCAAGAAAAATATCAACAGTCATAAAAAGAACTAATAGGAGGATATAAATAAACTAAACAACTTGGGAAATACAAGCTAATATATCTAGGCGAAAAGTTCTTCCAAATATAGAAATATGGGAAGCAGTAATGCTGAAAGAAAGAGAAGCTTGATAGTGGACAGCAAAATTGAAAGCAGGGTTGTCATATGATGTAGCAGTATAAATACTCAAAATGCACACAAAGAATGTGTGGGTGCACACAGGGAAGTAACTAGCAGAAATACAGTACCCTGGTTCTGTCAGGCTTTGGTGTGACTGTATTCATTTTTAGACACATTATTACAACACTAACAGAAAAACTGGAGGTTGCAACTAGGGGGAAATACTAAAGTGTCAGATTAAGGAAAAGAATCCTGGGTGAATCTTAGAGTAGAGACATATGAACACTTGATCATGTGGTAAAAAAAAAAGCTTGGCCTTTACTGCCTGTCAGTTTTGCCATGATAACTACCCATGTATAAGTTCTTACCTTATAGTAGATGAAAGTAAAACTCATTTTAGTTATGTACACGCATACTTTAAGATCATCATAGTTTAAAAGTAGCATAAGCCAGGTCTACACTGGCAAAGGTATATTACACTGGCCAAGCATTCTTAATACATGTGTAATAATGCTCATATTGTTAATAATGGCACACATCTTATTCCTGCCTTCCTAAGCAAAGGAGGGGGAAAAAACCTAACCTACACTGGCAAAGGCACAATTTTACTGATATAAGTGCTTCTGAATGCTTTTGCCAGCATGGCAATGGCAGTCACAAATCACACCTCACCACACCCCTGGACTGACACAGCTGTGCTGGCAAAAGCATGTAGTATAAACCTGGCTTTAGACTCCCTCTAAACTTTAGGTGCCGTAGGGTAAAATTCAGAGTTGACGTACAAAGTGAAATAAAATTTCTCTTAGTGCTTATAAACATTTTATTTCCCTTAGACCTTTACATCTGCTCTGTTTAAATTAAAAGAAGCTAGGCAGATACGATTTACACCCCACGAAGATGAAAGATAGAAGTTTAAGCAGGACCAAGACTGTGTAATGCTACTACCCCTTCAAACTCCTCAGCCAAACAAGCACAAATGCAATTGTGTTCTGTTATTGCAGAATTTGGCATCATCCTCAGGAAAGAATAACGCCTAAGAAGTAGTCACTCCAGGGCAGAAGGGTGGCCAAAGCCCATTGACCATTTAAATCTTAATTAAGGCCTTGAAATAAGTATATTCTAAAGATATTTGCTGGCCCTGTACAAGAGGACCATGCTCTTCTTCCTCTGTTTTACAAGGTGAGGTTTATACCAAGTCCTATACCTGTTTAATGATTTTAGATTAGGAGTTTGTAACAAATTACAACTACAATACTTTGAATGAATATTTCATAGCAGGATAATTACAAATGCTCTGAATCTCTGAGCACAATTTAGTTAAATACTATACTTAGATAACTTCAAATACAGAGATTTCTCTCTCTAAATACAATAACACGTATTTATAAATTCTAAATATAAGGTGGAATGAAATTGAGTACTGAAAACATTAGATTGTATTTATTTGCTCAATCTGCTTACTGCAGGGATTGCTATTAATCTCACCTGCTTTGTTAGATGAGGAAATACTTCATAATTGGGACTGAACAAACACTGAAGGAAAAAATAAACAACTTCCAGTAATATAGGACCTGATCCAAAACAATATTTAGCAAGAATCTTTCCACTGACTGTAAGACACTTTGGATCAGGCCTTTCATGCTCATGTTCTAATAATAGGAGAAAGGCCTTTCCCATGCTATTTCCTCTAGAGATCAGATTCAGATATCTGAAATCTGAACTTCCTTTGGATTTTGAGAATAGTCAATAATGGGTAGAAAAAATAGTTACTGATATATGATACAGCTACATTTTAGTAATAGGAAAGAAGCATGAAGAACTACGTGTGCCATTTAATTCAAATTCATAGAAACCTTCACTTTGCAGACTTATAGTATGGTTGAAACCATTAAGTGCCTTGTCTGAAATGACATGCTGTGTATACAGAGGAAGAAGGGGGATGGGGGCAGTCAATGATCAAGTAACCTAGAAAAATTAAAACGGACAAACTTTTCTCTAAAGTAGGATGAACTACAGCATTTGCTCTACATTTTTCTGAACAACTATAACCTATTCACAGCAATGTGCCCAGATACAAATATTTATATCTACTAATATGGAGTCTGTGGAGTATTTTTGTGACATCCTCAGTGACCACTACCTTCACAGGAGTTCACATATGTAGCATGTCCTTGAATTGAGCTCTTGTTGCTTATTAACTATGTAAGATGACACATTTTTGCATGTATACTCTTTCCTTCTCTCTCTCTCTCTCTAAGTACACATATATAAGCACACATTCTCTATGCAGCACAATTTTATGTATAGAACAAGTGTATGCTTGTGTGTTTGTGGGTTAATGGGTGTGTGTGAATGCAGAGATAAAGAGAAAGGAATGAAGGAAAATGATGGGCAGGTTAGAGAAGTTGGTATTATCAACTATTTGTAAATCAGGAGTTATGGACTGATCTTGTAAGCACATCTGCTCACTAGTACGAAAGCATAGATTCTTTTCCCTTAGTCAACAAGTTATTTAGCATCTGCGTCCCCCAGACTGATGATTAAGCTGTTGCTTAAATAAGGTACGGAATATATGACCTTGTGTTGTGCATCTCCTTGGGAGCAGACACTAAAGAGAAATGTTTTGCTATGGCTTATTTATTTTAAGGAATACTCCACAGGAATTATGGAGCAAGATGAAGGGCTGAAAACTGATGTACTGTTTTGGTGGTGTAGACACTATTATTTCAGAAAAAATTTTAAATAGCCTAAAGGTTTACTTAAGGACCAAACTCTGGACTGTTTCATACCATGCAGCTGCCATAAGATGGCATGATGTGTATGTTCACATAATTAAACCCCTGTTCAAACTATTTAAACTACATTCTTAAGGAATGTCTCTACTTAGCAAAATACTTCAGCATACACTTAGCTTTAAGCACATGACTAACTAATATTGAAATCATAGAAAATTAGGGTTGGAAGGGAGCTCAGGTCATCTAGTCCAAACCCTTGCTCAAAGCAGGACCATTCTGAACTAGATCATCCCAGCCAAAGCTTTGTCTAGCTGGGTCTTAAAAACCTCTAAGGATGGAGATTCCACAACCACCCTAGGTAACATATTCCAGTGTTTTACTACACTCCTAGTGAGAAAATTCTCACTATAGTATCTATCCTGAACTCCCCTTGCTGTAACTTGAGACTGATGCTCCTTGTTCTGTCACCTGCTACCACTAAGAACAGTCTAGAGCTCCATCCTCTTTCGAGCCCCCCTTCAGGTAGTTGAAGGCTGTTATTAAATCCCCTCTGAGTTTTCTCTTTTCTAAACTAAATAAGCCCAATTCCCTCAGCCTCTCCTCATAAGTCATGTACCCCAACCCGCTCACCTTTTCTGGTGCCCTCCACTGGACTCTCTCCAATTTGTCCACATCCTTTCTGTAGTGGGGGGACCAAACCTGAACACAGTACTCCAGATGTGGCCTGCTAAATAGAGGGAATAATCACTTTCCTTGACCTGCTGGCAGCACACCTACCAATGCAGGCCAGCATGACATTAGCATTCTTTGCAACAAGAGCACATTGTTGGCTCATATTCAGTTTATTGTCCACTGTAACCCCCAGGTACTTTTCTGCAGAGCTGCTGCCCAGTCAGTCAACCCCCAGCCTGTACTGGTGCATGGGATTCTAAGACTTCAGCATATTAATCTATTTTGCTAAATAGGAATGTACAACTGAATTAGTAGGTTAGTGTTCTTCTGTCTTATACAAAAGTGTCCTTTCCTTGTTGAATTGCATCTGATTGATTTTAGACCATTTCTAGTTTATCTGTGTTATTCTGGATCCTATCTCTGCACTCTAGAGGGTCTGCAACTCCACCCAACTTGGTGTCATCCACAAATTCATTAAGTATGCATTCAATCCCATTGTCCAAGTCATTAGTGAAGGTGTTAAATAATACTGGACCCAGGACAGACTCCTGGGGAAGCCCACTTGATACCTCCTCCCAACTAGACTTTGAGCAATTGATAACTACATACTGAGCATTATGATCCAAAGCAGTTATGTATCCACCTTACAGTAGTTACATCTAGTCTGTACCTCCTTAGCTTACTAATGAGCATGTTGTGGGAGACAGTGTAAAAAGCTTTCCTAAAATCAAAGTCTTTCATATCCATTTTGTTCTTCCCCCACCCCAGTAGCCTGTCACCTTATAGAAGAAAATCAAGTTGGCTAGGCATGACTTGCTCTTGATGAATCCATGCTGGCTGTTCCTGATCACCTTGTTCTTCTCTAGATTCTTTGCAACAAATTCCTTGAAGATATATCAAGGTCAGATTGATTGTTCTGTAGTCTCCAAGAGCTTTCTTCTTCCCTTTCTGTATTTGCCCCTTTCCAATCATCCAGGACCTCATCTGACCTCTACAATCTCTTAAAGAGGACAGCCAGTGGCTCTGGAATGATCTCAGCCAACTTCTTTAGTACTGTAGACCACATCCCCATGAGCAGGAATGTGCAGTTAGTGGCACCTTCTAAGCTGCCATGAAACACACGTAGCACTCATGAATCTGTTCACCATGCTCCATATTTGCACCATGATGGAAAAGATAGATAACAGAATATCCTGGCATCTTAAAAAACCACAGAAGAAAAAACCAGGGTGGTACACATGGCTCCAGCATGCACCACCAGAAACCAGAGCCATGCTCCAGCTGCCTGCCAGACTCTGTGCACCTGGACTGCTGCTGCCTCAAAAGGCCCCCAGGACTCCAGGTAAGGCATCTGGTACTGGCCCCAGCCTCTCCTACCTCACCCAGGGCAACTTGCCATGCACCAGAGACAGTGTGCAGGGGCATGCCCAGGGACAAGTAGCAGCAGCACAAATATGCGCCACTGCTATTTTTCCCTGGGAAAATGCATATTCCCATTCATAGGGACATGTCCCTAGTGTGTATTCCATCTGGCCCTGAAGAACTGAAAACATCGAGCTTCACTAAGCAGTCCTTAACTGTTCTACCATTATTCAGTTATTTGTCTCTTTCCCTAACTTTGCTGCCAGCTGCCCTCATGAGCTGGTAGCTGACTTTATCCAGTAAGACTGATGTAAAAAAAGGCATTAAACACTCCAACTTTCTCTGCATCATCCATAACTGAGTTGTTTCTATGTTTAGCAGGGAACCTATACTTCCTTCAGGTTTCCTTTTCGGATGTACTTATAGAATCCCTTTTTATTGCCTTATGATCCTTGCCAGTTGCACTTCAAATTGTGCCTTGTCCTTCTTGATTTTCTTCTTGCATGCCCACGTAATATTCTTATACTCTTCCCCACTAATATGATTAAGTTTCCAATTTTGTAGGATTCCTTTTGGAGTTTCAATTCATAAAACATCACTGTCTAGCCAGACTGGTCTCTTATCGCTCTTCCCTTTCTTCCAATGCACTGGGATAGCTTCCGCCTGAGCCCTGAAAAGTGACTCCTTAAGGTAGAGCCAGCTCTCCTGGATTCATTTCCCCCTCAGTTTTGCCTCCAAGGGAATTCTGCACCACTGCAAAACAGAGATTGCTTGATTTTTTTTTTTCATTTAAGTTTATTCAACTAATACAACAGGGCAAGGACTGGCTCATTCATACTTAAGAAACCAAATGGGAACAGAAAAGGTAGGGAAGGTTGCTATTATCATCCAATCCAGGCATAAAAATGAGATTTAAGTGGATGAAATCTACTAGTTCTAAAATATTAGATGAGCCTGTGACAGAAACCTGTGCATGTTTAATTCACTAAATATTGCTAAATCTGTTTGTTTTAATTCTGTTTCATATAAATTCAACTCAACATAAATCATGGGTATAAAGGTTAATATAATATGTATCATTCATCACTTTCTAACAAGACACCTGTAAAGTTACGAATCTGAAGTAATATGTTAAACTTTAACAAAAGTACATGATGTAGCCTATTCTCTTGGTACTGGTAAAAGTAGTAACAAATTATACCAACTGATGTGAACCAGGCTTTCTTTAGAAAAAATGGCTAAAAGTATTAATGAAAATTTAAAAAATAAATTACTTCAATTAAGGTTTTCCATTTTCTTATCCAAATCAATCTATGTCCTTTTAGATTTTAACTTTTTGTTCTGAATAAGTGCATAGTGGCAGCTGGGGAGATGAGAGAGAAAATTTTGGCAGGTGGGTAAAGGACAGCTGGAACTCTTGGCACTCAAGGTGTGGGAGGGGTTTATGGTTTTGGTTACACAGAGGCGGCTGAGGCTTTGGATACTAGGTAAGCGATGCATTCTTTTCTGAGCTGCCCACGTGTACATAGGGATGGATGGGGCTTTAAATTTCAGAAGAGGACAGTGACTTGAATACTTCATTCCCAATAACAAAAAGCTTTGACAGCAACCAACTATCCCACTGCACTCCATGTTAATAAATGTCACTTCAACCAACAATGATTTCAATATCAGATATCCTATTTCTGCTGAAGCCGAATAAAATCTTATAATGCTTGAAAAAGTAAAAATTAAAGTCAGGCTTAAAAGTTAAACACATTGAAAAATGGCATGGTTCCTACCTTTCACAGAACATTGTTTTAGGTTGTTTGCATTCAGAAACACTGCAGTGTTAATTTTACAATAGATACATTTGTTGCTGTTGTTTCCAACCTTAGAGAACCTTTTCTTTAAAAAATGAGGGTTGTGATACCATTCTGTGTATGGTAATGTTTGTATGGAAGTCATTTTTGACTATCTAGCATTTTGTACCCACTTGCCCAAATATCAGGGATTCAAAGCCTCAAGGCAATGGGGAAGCAGGGACCCTGTGTTTTGGCTACATTTGCTGACTTTTCTCTGTGTTGCTAAGCTGGTAAGAAACGAGTGAAATGTCAATAATGTGATTTGGCAGAAAAACAGCTTCTGAACTGCTGGTTCACAATAATTCTGTAGGCCTCTTGGATTCTATTGTTGTGGAAGCCATTAGGTAGGACAAGAAGGGAACACCCAAACCCGCATTCACTCTGGCTCCACAGCTCATTTCTTCCAAACTAGAGGATTTTCTTGATTTCTAAGGCAGCCCAACCCGGCCACAAAGCCAACATCCTCTTGGACATCTGGCATGACTCAGAAAGCTATAGCTATTTTCAGCTGGGTCAGCCCAAAGGGAAAGAAGGCAAGCACATGACATCTAGTTTCAAAAGTACCTAGCATAACAAACAGTTCCTTTTTATACATGCTAACCCCCTCAGGCTCCAACAGTTAAACTCCAAAGTTTCAGAAATATGTTAACATTTGTTCTCTTAGGTTTTTAGAATGATAAATGTGCCACCTCTTTTAGAGATAAACCATGACATTAAAACATCACTGTGCATTGACACAGGTCAGATCACCAGCTCTCCAGCCAGAACTCCTACTGAATATAGCAGCTATGCCAACCTCAAAAGATGGTTAACAAATTGTACTTCCTTTTGCACATGGACAGCTCTAGTGGGAAACATAGGAATGGCCTGCAGAACACACTGGTATGACCCTCTTCCCCACTTTCTTTACATAAACTAGAAGTACTACTAACCAGGCTGGATGATCAAGCCTTGGTCCAAATCTTGTACACAGGTTGATTTAGGACTTCAACAAAATCACTGACTCTGTGCTGGCTTAGTGGTCAATCCACAGCTAGCAGCTTGAAATACTAGGGCCTTTATTCACCAAGTGAATCCAGCTAACAATTCCCTACCATTTTTCTATGGCAAAAGTAAATTCATAGCTTATTGTTTTGCCAGATAGATATATTTTAGATTATCAATACCATTTCTGCCTACAAAAGAAATAAATTATGGAGATTTGCAATAATTCTCTTTTCTTAGCAATTCTTTTAGTCAAGACAAAATATAGAAATGTTATTAGGTTTTTATTTTAAGGGTTTTCATTTATACAAAATAAACAGTCCAGAGGGATGCAAGCCACATATACTTTTTTTTTTTTTTTTTTTTTTTAGCATATCTGGATGCAGTTGAATAGATGGAAATTTGGAAGGAATAGCCACCAAAAAAAGAAAAAGTTTTGTCCATACAGGAAGTCAGACTGATATGGTCAGTAACACTCAGGAGTCCATGCCCGGACAAATTCATCTCTGACTTGGCTGGGACAATTTGCATAAGAAAGGACTACAAGAATGAGAACTTGGACTTATTTAAACAACTTTCCAACCTCACAAAACTAAGTATTCACTTGTGACAAAGGAGTGAGGTGACCTTTGTTTGGGGACTTTCTATTATTGTTTATCTCCACTACAGTAATGCTGTAGGTCCAACTTTGGATTAGATGAGGTACAGTTATTAAAAGAGGCACTGTGCATTTCTTGTTACCTTCCTCATTTTACTAACCATGCAACCTTTGCTACCATCTCAATAAAACAACAAACTGGACATGTGCATTATCTAGAAGTCAGAGAAGGAAGCACTTCTTCATTTTGCCGAATTGTTTACCTCATTGGCTACCAAGAGATACTGATTGTGAGTGTTTTATAAATGACTGATGGGTTTTTGGCAGATATTGAGAAATAAAGTTAGCTAACACAAAATAAGCTCTGTCACTGCCATCAGTAGAATTTGATCTGACTAGGTGGGATTTTCCGTTTATGCTGGCAAACAGAAGTATTACATTTGGATTGTTTATTCCGGTAACCTTAGCTAGCCTAGAGAACTGCAACATTGCTCCTTTGATTAGCTCTGTGCAAAAAAGATCCTGTGAGGTGGAAAGATCTCCCACTCTTTCTATATTTGGCAAGATCAACCCTATAAAAATGTCCATTTTGCCACGCCTCTTATACCCCACTGCAGCTGCTTCCTCTCCTCATCCCACAGTGAGATATTAAAAGTTTGGATAGAGACTTCTCAAAGTTTATCTGGATGGACAGAAAAAGCCAAGAATGCGCCTGTCAAGGTTACAAATATCTAGGGATTTTTTTAGACTAATTGGCTCTTCAAACTATATAGAGAGGCCTGCCAGCTGAAAATTATTAACTGCTGACTGAGCAGGGATTATGACATGGAGATGGAGCAGGAATTATATGCACCTATATTGCTTAAATTCTTACAATGCCATAATAAAGTCATCCTACCACCAGATGTGCTTAAAATGCTCTTAGAGTGCTCTCTTCCTATCTGGGTGTTCAAGACTTTTTTGAGACATACATTTTTTATTCTTTTGTCTTGTAACCCTGAGAGATTCTCAACCTAGGATGCAACAGAAATCATGGTATCTCCTGATTCACACATCATGAATAATACTACCTAATGTGCAAACAAACACACAAAAATTAGGACTTGTCTGTCCTTGGCACTTTTTCATGGACATGTTCTTCCACCAGGCATTTATATTTGTGCTAACTTCAAAAGCTGTTTGGAAATTTACTTTGAGCTTATTTTGATGTCTATCGGAAACTTATACATAGCTTTTAAAAGTGGTCCACCATATGTTTTCCTATAGTTTGTTTTAAATGCCAGACAGGTAATTATGAAGTGTTGGTTGGTTGATGTCCCTTTTAAGCTTTAACGTATGGTAGAAATTATCATTATGGTCAAGAGGAAGATAGAGCTTTCCTAAGATAATAGGCCTCATGATTTATCTCACATCTGTCACATCTTGGGAAATAATTGAAAGAAGTAACTTCAGGATGACCTGAAAATAGTTTCCCCTGTTTATTCTTGCCTCTTTCCTCTGTACAATAAATTTGATTTTACTTTTTGCTTTTTTTTTTCGTACCAAGTTTTAATAAAAACAGCACATCAAAAGTAATTCCATCAATGGTTAGTTCTGTTTGCAAACTTAATTTCTGAATGGAGATGTCTAAGGTGTCCAATACAGGCTACTGTGTTTTTGTTACTGAATTATCTGACATTAAATTTAATGCTCTTTGCATGAAGAATGTTCAACAAGTATTCCCATAAGAACTAAAAAGTTTCCAAACATAGTTTTGCCTATAGCTTGGTGTGCAGGATATAAACTCATGTCTTACCCTATTCAGGAAGGAGGACATATCAAATACCTTGCCCTACAGTCTCATTATAGTAAAGCTCCATGGGGCCAGGAGAAAAGATATTTACAAGAGAACACTTGCTATAATAGGCTTAATCAATTCAGTGCATCCTAGTAATTAAAAAATAAACAAACAAACAAACAAAAAATCAGTTCCTGCTGTTGGGATTAAGAGTGAGATGTCCTGAACAGGGTTTCTTAAAACATGGCTGTATTCCAGAAATGACAATTCTCCAGCAGTGTCATTCCCTATGCCCAGATTGTCTGAAAACCAAGCACAGTGAATTTGGCACCCGAGAATGTCCAGCAGTAGGTTTAGATCATTAACTCTTTAGAGAAAAAAAGTGTCTCCTAATCTGTGTGTATAAAATCTAGCACAACAGGGCTCTGGATCTAAGTTGAATCATACTAGGTGATATTATAAGAATAATATGCAAATGTGTAAATACTGGTGGCACACACAAGCACACATATTCTGTTATAATTATAGTGACAAATATGTCAGAAGCATTCCTATTCTAGGAAGAGGAAATAATACCACCTGTGTAATCACACAGCACAGTACCAGTTTAATCCTGGAGCAATTTAATTAAAGTCAATGAAGCTGCACAGATGTAAAACTAGTGCAGAGGAAAACCAGGTCATTTGATTTACAGAATTCCCCTCTTGAAGGTTTATATACACTGTGGAAATAAAATGCCTGCTTCTGCTTACATGCACCAGCTTTCCACTATGGCAATTCAATTTATTTCAGTAGCAATACTTCCAATTTATAACACTGGAAGTGACATCACTATTTGGCTCAATATATGTAACCTTCAAAATGCAAAACAATGTTGAAGAATGATGCTAGGTTTCCCTTCACTTGCCATTCATCTTTTTGTTGTGGACAACCAAGGACATTTTCAGTACTGTCAACAAGCCCTTTTCATCTCCCGACAGATAGGCTTATGGTGGCCAAAGGGTTAGCTTTGTCTTTGATCTGTGCAAAATCATTAGAAGCTTTTCCTTCCTGAAGAAGCTTAGCTCTCTACTAGAACAAAAGGGAAGCAACAACACTTTCAGTAGTCCAATTGCCATATGTGATTATATGGAAGAACAGAGTAGAATGAAGCCCAGATGCTACAGAATTCCAATTACTCAGAGAAGATCACAAATATCAGCATCATTCTCATAGCTGGCATCACATAGAAGTTACAAAGGAGCAATTAAACACTAGATTCAATCTACTGCTGTTGTAGGCAGGGACATCTTCACTGAAGTCAACCGAATTGTTTTTAACAAATGGTACACATTAAAAACTTAATAATCATCTATGCGGAAAAAAATATTTTAGCACTGAACACTAAGCACAGATAATCAAAAATATAAATTATGATTTATTTGCTATTTACTATTCTATCCACACATTTTTATATATGATTGTCCAAGTTAATATTCAGTGCTACACTGATTTTTATATATGAACACACACAACTTTGGAAAAGAAAATCTTTTACACCCTATTTCTGTTTCCTGTGACAGTTTTATCCTGTAAAATAAATGAAATGGTTAGATATTTGAAACTGGACTATAGATCTTTGATTCTCTAGTCATGTTTAATATAAACCATTTAAAGCTGCATTAACCATTAAGAAAATCCACACCTCCACTTAAAACTTTTTTTTCAGTTTATAATAAAAGTGTTATAGCCTCAGTGTAGAATATTTCCTGAGGATCAGTTACCACTTAAAATATCTGAATATTTCTGGACCCTTGGGTGACCGTGCAGACAATAAAATGCACATATTATATGTATGTCAAAACAAGTGTGAGGCACTTTCCTAGAGCTCTTATTCAAGCAAGGCTGTGCTTGAAGTCTGTAAAGTATATTAAGTTCAATGGCATTTTTTGCTGAGAAAGAATTGCAAGATTAAGCCTATTCAATATTACTATTTATTCCCCCTCCACATCTTAATTAATACCTTCTCTGTGATACCAAAAGGGTGTTAATTATATCTGTACTAAAAAATTTAAAATAATTCCAATGAAACAACAAGGGTTTAATGTTCACTCTCAAATTTATCAAAATTAGTGTTAATTGACATTATCTTCATGTCATAAGAGATATTACTGACTTGTATAGGAAGGAAATTTTGGAAAACCATCTTGTATGTGGGTCTTTGGAGTAAACCCTTTGTATGTGGGTACTCCAGAGTAAACCCAGTTTTATTTGCTTGTGCACATATGGATGTACAGGTATACATCTGTAAATGGATCTGCTTGTAATTGAGTTGTACTATTTTTAGAAAATGTTAACTAAATTCAGGGTAATGGATCTGTCTTTATCATCTTCTCATAAGATCAAGCTTCATGAAGCTCCATCATCTTTAAATTAACCACCAAAATCAGTAACATGAATATTACTACACATAGCGAAGTGTCTCGTTCACAATATCATCTACTATCTATCTAATGAATTCTAGCTAATGGAGATGATCACACTTTTCTGCATGGGATCAGTTCAATAGGCTACTCAGGTTCTGTGCACCTGAGCACAGATTATTTGTTTCAGATGCAGTCCCTTAGTAATTTATCAAATGCAGAAGACTTATCATTGTGATGTATACAATCTGGAAGGAGTTAAATATGCATGAATACATAGCAATATTGTGTTTAGTAGGATCACGTAGGCTGAAAATGTAGACAAGAACTCTCCTCAATATGTGTGTATATAGGATTATTTACTGGTAAATAAAAGGAACTTTAAAACATTAGTGTGTTTGGCCCAGACCCCTCAAACACTTCACTGCAAGCTTATATTTAAAGCACTGATACAGTTCCACTAATAAGTCAGTATGACTCCATAACAAAAAGTTAAGCATGTCCTTATGTGTTTTGTAGGATCTGGGCTTGAAGAGAAGGAAACTAATACCAGTGATAAGAATGTCACTGTCTCCTCTTATTTCACAGAACAGGCAACAACAGATTTTCTAAAGACAACAGAATAAATCGTATTTTCTGATCTAGACTCCCACTACTTCTGCCATCATTTGGAAATGTACCACAGTAGAAAACTCTTTACAGAAGACTGGCATAGGTACGTTTAGAATGTGCCGAACTGGTTGATTTACTCAAGCAGGACTTTAAAGCGCATTTTCTGTTTCAGGAGTTGCAGAGCATATATTCTAGGTATCAAGACAAAATTTCTCCACTGCCCTCTTCTCTGTCATCCCTGCCTCTGCAATTAGCAATAACATTTTTTGTTAGTATAAAAATAAAACTAACTTATATTTTTCTTTTAAACTAATACATGTGTTTCAAGTTTATATCTTGGATATAACAGAATCATCATCACAACTTTCAAGATACTTCTGATTCTTCCTTATTTTAACTAAGTTTTACCAGAAACCCTACTGCAACCTTAGTTAAATTTGCCTATTGCGAGATGCTTTTGAATGTCACCTTCTGCCAATTTTTATGTAATTTACTGACATTCAGAAAGCAGGCAGAAACAGATATGGAAAAACAATGAGTCAAGTAGAGTTTCTAGTAGGTTAACTAAATTTGCAAATTTGTTTTGCAAGCATGAAAAATTAACATTATCATTTTAGAATTAATGTTTAATTTGATACATTAGCTCGTCTAACTCTCTTGTATAGGTACTTTAGCCATGACAAAACAAGTGAAGTCAATCAGCCAGAAAAGCAGTGGCGAGTTTGCCTACTGCTGGTAGCAATAAATATTAAACATTTCAAACCCATTACTATTTATCAGTACCTGTCTTTCAGTGAGGTCCAGATTTACTGCTATCTCATATCTCCTCAGCCTGGTCAGGTAGTTATGATGGGCAAATTCTGCTTCTAGTTCTCTGATTTGTTCCTTGGTGAAAGCTGTCCTTTCCTTCCTAGGTTTACTGTTCACCTCTGACTTGTAATTTCCTTCTTGGGAATCTGAAATGAAAGCGATATAAATATGTAAGTCATGGTATTTCAGGAACCAAAAACCTCACAGATTTGTGCTGTACTTGTCCAAATTTGACCCACTCTGGAATGGCAGAAAAGCACCAGGATACTCCACTGCCAAACAGAAAAGTAGCAAGCATTCAAGAACAGCACACTACCTCTACTTCATTAATTCTACAGACCCACTAACTTTGTTCCATCCTCTGAACTGCAAAACTCCTGAAAGTTTCAAACATTTCCCACTTTCTGAAACTCTAAATACACTAAGAGCATGGGTAGAGATTAAGATGTATACTTTCTGGCCAGTGACCTACTGGACGAGTAGAAATAGAGTCGGCTTCATCTTATCCTCTCACTAATAATTTAAAGTTCTCTGTGCCACAAACCAAATATTCAATTATCCCTAACTGTATCTTGAACAAAATAAAATAAATATAAAAAAGCATCTGAAATTCAGTCAACTACAAGATACTACTATTACAAAATTAAATGATGGAACACTTAGGCATGTATTGATGCACAGTCCCTTCATAGCATCTACTGAAGAAATACATAAGCATATGAAGGGACTCTTTATAGCACCTGATGAAGTACACTGCTCCTTATGAAATCTTATGCATCTCTGATTTAGATAGTCTATCTTCTTCTAGATGTAGATATACAACAATTCAAAAACTTTGGGATGTGATGCAGAAAGTGCTACTGCCACACTAAATCCATGCTGTAAAGTATACTAGCTGCCATGATTGTAGCAGCTACAACAACAATCCCCCATCAGCCCTCATGGTTTCCATTACTCTTGGACAGGTCATTACACAGAACAACTGAAGTCAATGAACCACTTTCCATTGCTATTATACTCCAACTGAATACATGCTATGATCTAGTTGTCAAATATCCAAAATTTTATTCACACAAAATGTCATTACCTCTGGGGGTTTTTTTGTTTAAATTCATGGCTAGGCACCACACAACACTTAAGTCCAAAATTAGCAGGTGCTCAACATGAAAATCACTGGTCAACTTCTGGCCCCACAACCATCTTAAAAATGTCACAGATACATTCACACTTCGGCTGCTGATTTAAATAGAAACCTGTGTCACCATCCAAACTGACAGGCCCATAAGCAGACTCTCTATGACTTTCTATGTCAGATGACTCATCAAAATGCCTAAAGTTGTCCAGAAGACCACTAAGCCCAACAGGAAAGCTATGATAAATTATGAAGGTTTATGAAAGCAAAATGAGAATGGAAAGGGTGCAGAGTTACCTTCCTTGTCACATGAGAAAAAAAAAACTCCTCAAATATATGCAAATTGGAGCATATATGAGTAATATTATAGCCACAGATTTAGGCTGCCAAAGGTCATGATTTTACACCCCAGTGGAGTAAAAAAGACAAATTATTCAATTAAAAACACGGAAGTTACTGCAATAGTACAGCAAAACTTGGGAGGGGACACAGAAAAATGCCCCTCCCCCCTGTGAAACCCCAATTGTTCAGTATCTAGTTACAGTTTAGCTTGTGCCCAGCCAAAGAAGTAGGCATACACTCAAGGGTTAAGTACAGACAGCCAAAAAAACCAAGGCTGAATCAATTCAGTCTTAGCAGCTTAGTCTAAACTGCGGAGATTAAACCGAGAAGCAGGTGAACAGGCATTCACTTTTGATTCAGGAAATGCAGCCACATGCCTTCAGTGGCTCAGGCCAGAAGCCAGGGTGCACTAGAGCATGCCTCCCAGCCTGCCAGCCACTGCCAAAGGGAAGGTACTGAAGATCCAAGGCTTTCAACCTGCCCCCCCCCGCCCCGGCAGAGCAGGTGTAACCAAGTCCCAGCTCTGGGCTAGTACACTGGAGTTTAAATCCCCTCCCTGGACCATAGCAGACCCCAGCCGGGGTCTGCCTGGGTTTGAGGACCAGTGCCTGCCAGACTCTTCCCCCTCCCCCAGGGCCTGGGGGAGCTGAGGGGAATTATGCCTCCTACCCCTATCAACTGCTTGCCTGCCTCAGTCTCTGCTAGACTGAGGCACAGTAAGCCATGGAAGGGGAGATTTAAATCTCTCCGAGACCCCAGATGGAGTTTGCCTGGGGAGTGAAGGGCAGTCCCTCTCAGGCTCTTGCCCCACTCCATGCCCCAGACCCAGCTGTGGCCCCCAGCCAGGTTTCCCACCCCCACCCCCTTGTCAACCAGCCCTCACTGTCCCAAGCTAGGGAGAAGAAGGGCAGGCTAGCCTTGCTCTCTGGAGCAGACAGCACAGCACAGCACAGCACAGCACAGGGCTGCAAAGCATGCTGGGGGATTGTGATTTAACTTGAACCAGGAAGGGGTCTGGGACAGAAGTTTCATAAACCAGTGTGACCCAAATCAGTTAAGTCTGATTCAACCAGGTTTATCTTAAGCCAGTTTCAGCTATTTTGAAACTGGCTTATGTGCACTGAACTTCTGATCTGCTACAGGTTTAAACCAGTTTCTGATCACAAACTGGTTTATGTGTAACTTCTGTCCCTAGCCAAGAACATTAAAGCAGCTTCTCCTCACTAATCTACCACTAGCAAAAAGAAATGAACAAATCTTTGCTCTCAGAGGAAACAGCTCCTTCTTATTAACTTGGAATACAAAACTCTGTGAGAACTTTGAGATAGTTTTCAACCTCACAATAGCTTTTAGCAAGATGCTGCATCAAACAAGGACAGGCAGGTTCAGGAAAACATAATTTCTCCTACAGTTTTTTTAGTATGTAGAAAGACACTGCATTACTTTCTTGAATTTCCATCTGAAGTGGTGAAAGTGATAAATACTAAACAAACACTCCAAACCCATTACTATCTATTAGTGCCCGTCTTTCACTGAGATCCAGATTTACTTCTCTCTTATCTACCCAGCCTGGCCAGATAGTTATGATGGGCAAATTCTGCTTATGCAAGCATGTATCAAAGTTCAATTTGGACCTATATGCTTGAATACGTGTACGAAAACTAGCAATGACTCACTTTAGGTGAATGTCTAAAACGTCTCTTTTAGGATTCTGAGGGAGAGTTACATTTGTACCACATGTCTCTAAAAGTGCATTGCTCCTGGATAAAGAACAACCATGTGGTAAATGCAGTTAATAGCCAGAATGGTACCATTTGTGCACTGTTTCATGTTATAGTAATAAACTCTGAGGTCTGTTCTTTACTAGAAAATCTTTAGTATTTAGTGGCATAAGCCCTAAATGCAATTATATACCTTTATAAAAATACAATACTCGTGTTAGGGATATTTGGTAAATTAATTATAGACATTAGGGCTGGAAGGGACCTCAGAAGATCATCCAGTCCAGCCCCCTGCCCCAGGGGTAGGAAGTCAGTTGGGGTCAAAGGATCCCAGCAAGATAAACATCCAAATGTCTCTTAAAGGAGTCCAGAGTAGGTGCTTGCACCACCTCTGGCAGCAGTCTGTTCCAGGCCTTGGGGGATCAGACAGTAAAGAAGTTCTTCCTTATGTCCAGCCTAAAACTGTCTTAGAGGAGTTTGTGAATGTTTGACCTTGTCATCCCTTGGGGCAAGGTCAAACGATCACAAATGGTCATAAAAGCAGAAAGGCCTTGATTTGATTACACTATGCAGGTAATAATGACCATGTTTATAGGTGATACTCAGAGAAGTTTTCACCACCATAAGCACAGGGGTTTTCTCCTCTTGATCTTTATGAGACTTACACGAGAATGCTGCAGGAATACAGTGAGGGGAGACAATTTCAAGGAGTACCTGCATTCAATACATCATTGATAATTTTCTTCCTACCACCACTGGCTGCATACCAAAATAATTCCATGAATGGTAAGTAGCTCTTGATGTCATGACAATGAGAAATAACACTGCAGGCATTTTACTAAGACTGCAGGGCAACCTTAATGATAAAAATAGCTGAGAGAGGCAAGTTGTCTGTTAGGTAATAGTTCTCTATGTCAAAGTCAAAGCTTTGAGTTTTAAACTCATGAAAGTCAGTCAGAAACTGAGAACCTCAGTCCCATGCCCCTGGGATACCGGTGCACAAGGAGTCAAACATAATTGTCACAAAGGCAGAGATGAAACATTTGTCCTTCATGCTTGCTAGCATGTGGCTTGAACTAGGGGTTTAATACAGTTGGTAACATTAGCCTACACAGATCCTGTGTGAAACTGAAGCTGCTTGGGCAACTCATTATTTAGATGCTCCTACCATTACTGGGTACTCGCTTTAACTAAATGTCAAGACTGTAAATTTTTGGCAGCAGCAATTGTCAGCAGCCGGCTTTAAACGGCAGACCAGCAGTCTCAATATTTCTTTATTCCCACATCATTGAATGTATGTGTCCCTGAGCATTCGGCATTTGGGAAAGTATTTTTGAGTGGGTCTATAAACTGCATGCAAATCACCAAATAATTTCATGGTTTACCATGCACAACTTTCTTGGCTAGCATAGCACTCTAATAATCTGGGGCTCTAAGGGGGAGAGGGAGGTTACATATCATAGCATGTTTGGTGATTCTTCATACATACACTCCTTGATAAGCAGAGTGTAGACCCATTTACATAAGAAATCTTTTTTCACTAGTAATTTCTATTCGTCTGGTAGCCATACAAGCAGCAAAACCACAGTAATTGGTAACATTCAGGCCCTTTTGCCAGTCATTGAAACTACTGAGGGCTTTGCTCAGAGCTTACTATAGTTTCCGTAAGTTATAGTGCTAGAGCAGTACATTGAAAAATGTACTTCTTTGTATTCTTTTCTAAGATTGTTAAATTGAATCAAGAAACACACAAGCATGAAATCCTAGGTCCTGGTTTTTCTTCACTGTGCTAACATTTAGCCTCTGCATGTCCCTGGAAATGCTGATGCAGGGCAGCCAGGATATTTGTACATCTCAACTTTAACCAAGTTATCATGATTTTTCAACAATCTGATTGCAAGTAATTCATATGTTGTATATTTCTTTGTGAACATCAGATTTAATAGATGCAGGCATGAGAAAAAACATTAAATTATGTTTGTTTATTTGGATTTCTTTAAATGTTCATACCATTCGTAGCACCTTCTATCTTCCAAAATACTCAGAACATATGTGATAAACAGAAACAAAACAAAAGTCTAAAATTGGAAAGGTATAAACATTAGATATGTTTCCCTCCTCTCCTCTTTAGCAACTAGGTTTATCCAAGAGAATGAATAAATTTGTGGTGACTGTTTTGACAAAAGCTTAGATGTCACTCAATGTTTAATTTTCAACATCAACTAACTGAAATGGTCCATTTTGAAACTGTGTTAGTTACAGTACCCGCAAAGTGAATATCATCAAGTAGGTAAGTATCAGTAAGTACTTCAAACTCATTTGAGATAATTGCATACTATCATAATTATGCTGCTAAAAAGTGAGCCAAGGATGTTTTACTTAAATACATTAAAGCATTTAAAATACTCAAAAAGTATTGAAAAAGAGGTGTATTTACAGGGGGCACCATCAGTTATAAACTCCTACAAATATTTGATTCTTTTCTCTGTTTCACTGCTTTTCACTGGCTTTTTGCATTAGTTTATAGGCAGATCTCTATTTTATTCCCTGTTAATTAAAAGCTACTTGAAATCATGGGGTTTGTTTTTTTTCACTTGTTACCTCCATGAACTTTGGTTGCTTTAATTTCCAATGTTGTAAATCTAGCTTTTTTGGAACACTTCTTTTCAACAGCCTTTAAAGAGCCAGGACTGGGAGATCCCATCTTTTTCTGACTGTAAGGTCTTCTCCGTTCATATCACCTGACTGGCTTCTTTGGTGGAAAATGGGTGGGAGACTTGGAAGAGATTTTTGGCAGATTTCATGTCAGCTTACATCTGTTTTGCAGCTGTTGCAACTGAGGCAAAAAACCCTCAATTTTCTTCTACTGGCTAGATTTTATGCCAAATGGTAGGTGTAGAGACAGAGAACAAAGTCTAAGGGGACCTAAACTACACTACTCCCTACCACCCCAAAGCACAAAATAGTTACATCTGGTGTGAAACACTTGATGTAAAATACAGCGAATGCTATAGCCGGTCTCTCCCTCTCTGCAGGCAGACTAAGACTTCCTTTCAGAAAATATGGGGCTACATTCAGGTTCCAGTCAACTGATAGTCTCATTGCTCTTTGGGATCATGCTAATGCAAGTAGTCTGACATTATCTTAAAAAATACAAAAGGATTGTTCCTGTCTGGTTTCTAAAACTACAGATGGTATCTTTAAATACACTCAGTACTGTGGGAGAAAACCATAACATTTGTTGGAAACAAATATTACATGGACTTGCTAGTTCAGTATAGCAGAATGTGCTATTTAGAAAAATACTATTAAGGTCTGACTGAATGTACCAGAGGTGTTAAGTTAGCTATTGTTAGTTTATAATTTAATCAAGGTTAGTAAAAGGGCAATGAAAGACCATTTCTAATCCTGATAGTGTGACCCAAGTTATCTTATTCTAGAAAAAGGAATCTTCCTGTCCTTTCAGAATTCCAATCTCTTTCCTAACTTTGCTAAAAATCAATGAGCATAGTTTTACACGTGTTCCGGGAAGCATGTGGGGAGGCACTTTAATTAGCGAGCCATGCTAATTTAAAAGCACTCAAGTGTCATGTGTATCAGTGTCCCCACACTGAAAAATGGTGGCTGGGAGCTCTGAACTAAAGCTCATCCAACAAGCTTTATTTCAAAGTTTTCCACCACCATTTTTCAGTGAGGGGACACTGATACACCTGACTCAAGAGTCTAGTGGAGCGCTTAACTTCTGTGCTCTAGCAGACACTGCTTAAATCGAGTCTGCTCTGATGGACTGAATTTCTAACACATTGGAGCCCAATGAGACACGTAGTCTTTAACCACAAAATCGCTTGATGTGCACTTTGTTCCTTCAGTTTTATGCTAGTAAAATCAGAAGAGGTACAACAGAAAAAATGGAGAAACAGAGTGCTGACCCAGATATATAGTTTATATGTTTGCTTTTGACACAAGGAGAATAAGGCAACTAACATACGGGAAAAATAAAATACTTCTATTTAATTGTGCTTCACCAGTGTGCTTGAGGTGGCAGGAACAAAAGAAGAGACAACCCCTATTCCAAATTGGATGCATCAAAATCATTTACAAAAATCTTAAGATACAGACACTTTTGGCTTGGCTTACTTTAGCAATTGATGGATCCGCATTTTATGGACAAAACTGGATTTTCAGTTTATATTTGTAAAACTGAGAAAACCACTGCATGCAAGAATTTAAACACTAAAATCTACTAGCATTTCACTATAGTTAGTCACCTACTTAGCAAGGATGATATTCTGACACTCTTCAGTGAGAATAAAGGTATCTTATTTCATAAACAGTCAAACTAAATTCAACAGGTATTATTCAACAGAGAATTTGGACCTCAAACATTTTATTTTTCTTTTCTGAAGACTTAGATTATGTAGTCCTTTTTTAAGATATAGATTATATATCCCCATAACTCAAACTGAAATCAATTTGATTTCTTAGATGGTTAAGTATGCATTAACTATTCATTTAAGAAAGTCTACAGTTTATGCAGTTCACTTATGTAGCATCACAATAATTATATTATGCAGCATCACAATAATTATATTGTGATGCTGCATAAATGAACTGCATAAACTCCAAACTTTCTTATAAGGGCCTCAAGTGCCTGAAGACTGTAGCTACTACATATTGTTTACTTTAAAAATGGAGCAACCCATGCATATAAATCAATGTGACAATCTTGTTACTTCATAGTGAAGTAACATTGCATGCAGGAGTGTTTCTTTTTAGCTTAATTCCACAAAGTCACTTAAAACCACCAAAACATAAACAAAAGCTTTTAGATTCCAACATCAAAAACAGGACACGCAATGAATGGCATGTGGGTCAATGCCAAATGCCTATTTCTTTTATTCAAGACACTAACATATACTTATTAGAAATCTGGTTTGTTTACATGACAATAACCATTCCATAAATCTGAAATATATTTTTGGTCTCCTAATAAAGGCAACAAAATTTTACAGCATTTCATGGCCTTTTTATTGTGAGATACATACTGGGCGCATCTACACATTTGTTAATGAGCAATAGTTACTTCACATTTAGTTTAGTACAGTACTTGCTTAATGAAATACTAACTAAATGCACAGTAACTACAGTTACTGCACAGTAGTGCTGGGGCATGGTTTTTTAGTGATGCTTACCGCGCAGTAGCCCAGTACTACTGCGCAGTAGTGTATTAGCACGGTTTTTGCCTGGCATGCTACTGTGCAGTGTTTTTAGGGTACTACGCATTAGGCGTCTTGTGTAGACACAGCCATTGTGTAGCTGATACCCACAGACCACTGTTTTAATTTGCTTTTTTCTTAGCCAACATGATAATATGAAATACCTAGAATGCTAGAAAATTAGAGTAAGCTACATATGTACATATCAACCTAGCTGCCACTGTTTTGATAGTAACTGCAATGGGTGGAGAACTGTAATCATAGTTATACATTATTTTTGTGCTCATGGTTTATACCAGGCAATATGGGTGACAAAATGCTTATTTTTCTTTTTGCTTGTGCCCTAAACATGTTTTTAGTTTTAAATAGAAGATTTAATTGCACAGAAAGTGATAGTAAACTTCACAGAAAGTGACATGCTGCTGAATGCTGGTGGCCATATTCATAATGCAAAGGGTCATTATGTTTCTTTTTCTTTCTTGATTTTTTTTTCTTTCCATGACCATTTTCTTCTTCTCTCCCTATTTTAAATACCTAGTTATTTTAAAAATTATTCTTATTTAAGAATCTGGACAGCTACACTGCACAGTTCCAAAGCTGCATGCCTCAGAGAAGACAGAGAGGTAGCCAGCCATGTTAGCCTGAAGCCAGACATAAGGCAGGGTAGATATGCACCTTATAGATTAACTAAATATATATCTCAGAGAACATCATAAACAGTACTGTTAGCACTGCAATTCACTAAAAACATTCACAGAATTCTCCTTTGAAAATCTGAACAACTTCATCATAATTCAAAATCTTGCATGTGAAAAGGGGCAAATCTGCACAGGGACAGGTATATGATGTCAAATTTACATGAATCCTTGTTTTCATACTAATGAAGACGAACTTTTATTTGCTTATTGAGATGTGTTATCCCTCAGACCCCTCTCTCTTCCCGATGAGAACAGTAACATCTGTTACTGTTACATCAGTAACACCTGTAGATATTTTGAAAATGGTTATATACCATCCTGTGGTTTTGGTTGTGAGTTGTTTTTTTTTAAGAGGCGGGGAAGGGGCTGTTGTTATTATTGACGCTTCAAAATGACAGTCCAGGTATTATAATGTCAGAAGCACTGAACCACTAACATTGGGCTAGCTAGTATCTTAGGAGTACCTACAGGTACCTTCATGGGATGGGTGTATTTCTGTGAGTTCACATTATCCATCCAACTGCATCTTCCTCTGACACTCATTTCATTTATTACTTTAACCCTCACTTATGCCTGTGTATGAATTAATGCCTAGAACAATACTATTGTTCTCGGGGGAACCAGTCATAGAAGTGAGGTTGTAACTTTGCAGGACTGGGGCTTCTATACAATCTTGTAAACTAATGCCTTAAGAGTCTATCTCGTATTCAAACAGGGTATTTCCCTTTGGGAAATAGGTGAGAAATGACAAACAGACACCATAGCACCCTAAGTATTACCAAAACCTCTCAACATAAGCACAGGTGTTTGGGTGCAAGTGGCAATAATGGATGGAAACTGTTTGAAGAATGTGCTCCTTAAGGCCTCAGAGAAAGATCTGATGAAGACTTTCTTTGGGCAGAAACTATATAGAACTCCCAAGAAAATTTAAAAGGTTCTTTTAGCTGTGGAGGATCCTTCTCAGGTACAGATGCCCACTGAAATTTGTCACCATTTTTCACCTACTCCATGATTATGTGAGCACTGGCTCTCAGTAACAGATCTATCACAGATCTCTTAGACATTCAAACAGGAGTTAAGCAAGGCTGCATCATCACTTCAACACTTCTCAATACTCTCTACTGTGATGCTACGTCTAACTGATGGCTAGAAAACGCTATTTAGGAATATGCTGACAGGACATAATGTGCTTAAGTATAATGGCCACAGGAAAACCAATCAGCAATGCCCAGAGATGAAGAGTCATCAGGAGGGGGAAAGAATACAAAAGGAAGAATTTCAGAGCAGCAAAGGGCCCCAGGTTCACATCTTGGGAACCACCATGGACAGAGGGCATACCACCAGCCTCTCTCACCCACTCCACTGGAGGGGTGGGAGGGTGGGCCTTGGCTTCTGAGCTTCAGTCTGAAGTTCTGTCTTGAATGTCAGCAGCCTGGAGGTCATGTACTGGCAGATGTACCTTGACTCTGAGAACCCTGCAACTGGTAGACATAGAATTGTTTCCATTATTCTAATCATGCTATCACTGTATAAAATTTATTCTAATCTGCTATCACTGTATAAAATTTGCCTATTATCAAAATGGAGAGGTCGTGGTCAGTCTGAGGGTTTTGGGTCTGCTTGGAATGAGGTATCTGGGTTATAAATCCAGTGCCAACACTGACCACCAACAAAACTTCCAGTCAAAGTGAAGCTACACTACCAAATGGATGGCAAGCTGTTTAGTCTCAGCCAACTCTGAACCAAAACCAAAACTACCTTGACCTCAATAATCAAGCTCCATTATGCTGATAATGCTGTAGTGTGTGCTCACTCAGAAGCAGACTTTCAGGCATCTTCGACATCTTTACCAAGGCATACAAGAAAATGGGACTGACACTTATAACATTCAGAAGACTAAGGTCCTCCATCAACAAACTCTTAATAAGCAGTCCCCAGGTCTGGTCACTCAGCTTTACAGTGAGACTCCGGAGAATATTGAGTACTTCCCATGCCTCAGAAGCCATCTCTCGCAGAAAGCTGACATTGATGAAGAAATCCAGCATCACCTCAAACGTGCAAGTGCAGCCTTTGGACACCTGAGAAAACGCGTGTTTGAAGATCATTACATTAGATTTGAAACCAAGCTCATGGTTTATCAAGCAGCCATGATCCTTATCTTACCATACAGACCTTATACATGGACAACATACAGCAGACCTCTCAAGTTGCTAGAGAAATACCATCAATGCTGCCTACAGAAGATCCTTCAAATCCAGTGGGAAAACAAACACACCAACATTAGCATCCTCTCACAAGCAAATAGCACAAACGTTGGAGGCAATGATCATTCGACATCAATTTTACTGGGTTGGCCACGTCATCTGGATGTCTGACTCCAGACTCCCAAAGCAAGTTTTATTCTCTCAGCTCAGTCAAGGCGTACACAATTGGAGGGCAAAGAAAAACACTTCAAGGACGTCCTCAAGGTCAACATGAAAAAAAAAAGACAATATCAACATCAACTCATGGGCAGCTGTCACCCAGGACCGCACTAAATAGAGGAAGAATTTGCTATAAGGATCTCAGTATTTTGAAACCTCACAGCAACATCAGGAGACAGAAAAGTAGGTGCAGCAAAACAGCACGTCACGGATGGAATTAGGAATCCAGAAGCATCCACTCCACACAGAAACGTGTGGAGTTGCAACAGAACTGGACTGGCCTTGTCAGATATCTTCAAACCCACAGATAAGACAATCATGGAAGACGATCATACTTGACTGAGAGGGGTTGCTAATGATGATATCAAACTCTCAAAAAAATGTAAAATATTCTCTTAGCACTATACCTAGTTATATTTAGGGAATTAGAGTTCTCTCTAATGTGTGTTGTACAGGACCTGATACCATGGGCCATGGTAGAAAAATAAAAGGGTTCCAGCTTAGGAAGAGACCAGATCATGTGATATACAGAACCTAATTGCATAATAATTCTTCCCCCTCACCAAGTACTCATCTTCCCGATGAAAATAATTTTTTGTTCCATTTTGGTCTCAGCCACCAGATTGACTTCATTTTGATAAAATCTTACTGAGCAGCTAATATATACACGGTATTGTGGGATTTATACTTGATTAAAGAATGCATATTTTGCTTTTTATTGTTGTGGGGTAAGTTATACAAATATGTTAAATACATGTATCGTGTGAATAAAATTACATAAAACATTTTATTATATCACAAGATTTATGATAATATGCTATTTTACAAGACTGGGTGGAGCAGCTTTTAGGTAAGCCTTAAGGTCATTTTATATCAACTGTAGCAATCTGAATTTCCTTTGATGTTTCATTTAGTTAAAGCAGTGCTAGCAACAATTAAAGAGATGAGAACAGGGAGTGGAAAAAAATATACTATGAAGACCTCTATGGGATGGGATAACATTTTGTACACATAAGATACAGAGTGATTCAGTGAAAACAAAAGATTTTGCCAGCCTGCATTTGGGAAGGTATATTATATTTACAAAGAGTAAACACACAAGCAACTAATGTAAGTCATTTGAAATTGGTACATTTCAGTAAAACTTTTAAACAAACATCACACCATCATGTATTCCATTCATGTCATATATTTTTGCATTAAAATCCCTAACATCCTAAAATGTTTTTGGTAATTTTTTTATATTCCTCCTTCAAACAAACCAGGCTGCCTTGTATCATGAATCCAAAATTCAGCGAGAGAGACAAAAAAGGCCTTCAAAGAAACTTCTAAATTTACCTAACTTAGCTTCTCTCTCTCTCTTCATCTCTAAATGGCAATTAGTCTCCAATATCCTGTGTTTTATGTACAAGAAACTAATAGTAAATTTTGCATGTTCCACTGAAAGGTAATAATTGCTCCTTCCAATGGTATGGAGCTCTCATTTTGAAACATGTCAGTCAGGAAATCTCAGAGCTTTGGGGTAGTGTTTTCAAGGCCCAGGCATAAGACAAATGAATCTTTAGCGTCATGTTCAGAAATTGACTGGTTATATAACCAATCAGGTGCCTAATTTATCATTCAGGGATAAAGGTTGTAGTTGTGCTGGTCTAAGAAAACAAGCAGTCAGTGGGCTAGAGGCAATATCTAGTTGGTCTAATAAAATACATTGCCTCTAGTCCACTGACTGCTAATTCATCATTTACATTTACCCAGTTATTCTATCTTCAAATTCCCCCTTGGTAAATATATTAGCAGTCGTACTTCTTCCACACACAATTAGACTTGTGCCTTGTGTTGTCTCTATCAACTTGATCCAAAGACAAATGAGGTCATTGGAAAAACTCTCATTGGCTTCAAGAGGCATCTAGTGTAAGAATGAAAAGTGTAATATTTTTTCTTCCTTATAGATTTCTTTGGAACTTCTTAGTGATGTAGTGAAAACTTTGCATATGCTGAGCTTAGAATCAAAGAAAATGGATTCCTTATAGACAGAAAGAGAATACCATGCATATGAAGTACAGTGGTGTTCTACACCAATGACACTGTTGTAAAAGACCACAATTTAATCTTTGTTTTTATAGATGCTGCCTTGGTTTCCTATAGGACCACACTGTCTTGAGTTAATTAGGAAAGAGACATTCTTAGGCAGTATTTTACTCAAAAGCATTGCCTAACTTAAACTCAGATCTTGCTAAGAGTTTCTCTTTTTTCCCCATTTTCTTTTTTTTTAATTGAAAATGCACTAGCTCCCATGTGACCAAAAATAAATAACTTCTACTTAAGCCACAGAATCTGGGTTTTAAGTTTTCCATCCTTAGCAATAAAACTTGAAACACGGCTTAATATGGTTAGAGTTTCTCTGTATTGCCTCACTCACCATCTTCGAAAAGGTCCTTGAGATATCATTACCCAAAGGATAATAGAAATTTATATCAACAATTCCAGTGCAAGTCTCTCTAAGAAATACATTGCAGCCACAGGAAACAGGAAACCACTTTGCATTGATATTTTTACATATAATTTTTCCCAGTGTATGACATTGGCTAAAAAGAAATTTTCCATTTATCATGGAACAGATTTCTTTGGAACTTCTTAACAATGTAGTGAAAACTTTATATATGCTGCACATGGAATCAACTTAAAAAAGGCCATTAGAGCTAATCGAGCAACCAACATTTCTATTTGATGTGATATTAGCATACCCTTTCTTTCTTTTTTTAAGCAGTTTGCCTGAAGCATTTTAAAGCCTTCTTTTTAAGGCTTATAACTTGCCTCAGTAGTGTACATGGTATCTAACTTAATCCCAGGTTCACAAGTCATGTTAGATTTCATAGTTGTGACTCAAGTCTCCTGTTTCTCCCTTCATGAATTGCACATGTTAATAGCCTACCTTGCTGATTTCATTTGCTAAGATCATGGCATCTTATTGTATAATTCAGTCCTGGACAAAAATGAATCCTCTCTCTGATTTCTCATATTTGTGTGTATGCATTTGTATGTGAATCAGCATGTGCATAATACATTTTATTCACGTGTTTTGTAAATCTTACTACCCCTAAGACAGCATTAAAATGTAGCCAAAAGGGCCAGCTGTGCTCATAAAATGTATGTTAGTAGATACCCAGACATTATCTGTTTTTCCTTTTTTGAAAAAAAAATCAATCAAGGTTGCTGGTATGCATGTATTCTACTATTTCATTCAGTTTATTTTACAGCATTGTGCTGAAGTGTAATGTTAACCATAAAAAAAAAGGAGGCAGTGGAAAGTGCTTTCCCACATGCAATTAAATGGAATTACGTGTCTTTTAGGAAAAGCCAAAATAAAAAGACTTATAAATTATAAAATAGGTTAAACATCTGAAAAATGTTTTAGTATTGGCTAAGTATAAAGCATTTATTTTTCATTTTCAACTGGTAAATGTATGGTAGAGATCTAGGTAATTATATCAGAGGCTTCCCACATATCATTTTTTTGCTTTTACATTGCTAATCTTCATATTTTTAAGAAAAATCACATTTTCTTTCTTTTAAATAAATCTAAACGCCCTTATCCCATAGAAAAGAAACTAATCTTTCAGATGTCTGAAGTTTTACAATAATAATAATAATATAGTTCACAGAATGGGTGGGAGGAATCCAAAACAGAACTATTCTTGTCATGAAAAAGATCTAATTCTCTTAATATGACCTTTTGTAAAAGAAAAAAGACTTACAAAGCTGATCACTAAAGCTAATGCTAGTTATACAAAAACTACATTTTCCATTGCTTAAAATAAGCCTAGTTAGTTAATTTCAAAATCAGAAGTCATTTTGCCTTCTTTCTGAACATTCCTCATTAATGGGTATGAATGCTAAAAATCTGTGATTTATCACTGATAGTATTGTAAGGTGCCATTAAAAAACAAAAATAAAATAAAAAAAACCTTTCATTTTGATGTCAATATGAACCACAACAGAACTGTTTGGGGTACTTCCGATTATTTTAGGATTACAATGCGTCTCAAAGTAGTAAGTTCAGGGTAAAAAGAAATTGTTTTAGAATACCTAATAATGAGTCAAAGACAATTATTTCATTTGCTGTCTGCAATACTTGTACTGTCTCTGCTTTCATTTAGATGGTATAGTGATACATTAAGTGACATGGTACACTGTCTCCAGTGATCTACATGAGGATACTAGTCAGAAGTGCAGACTTTCAAATTTGTTGATATTCCCTTTTGCATTCCTAATTTTTAATGTAAATATTTGAGAGAGCGACTACAATAATAAAGTCTGGTTCTACAAACACTTAGGCATGCATGTAAAGTGTTTGCAGAATCATGCCTCATTTGGGTACTTTGGTATCAAATATCTTTGGAAATCAAAAAAAAAACAAAACACAAAGAATGTCCAAAAATTAGACAGCAAGCCTACAGCATTTTAAATCAAACAGAACGATCATTTCACCCACCATTTCATTTCCAGCTCTACTATAGTAATGGAAAGTTTGTGGTCTTTATATTAATACATAAGTAAAGTCTAACTTTCGTTTCCCATAGACGTATATATTTATTCATTACAGCCCACTTGGCACATGAAAGTGAAAAGAAATATAGTTTGACTCTTCCCTTATCCCTAACAATATGCTGTATCTAAGCTACAGCAAGAAGACCAGCCTTCCTGGTAACATAAATGTGTTAGGTGATATAGCCTGACAGTGACAGCACATGTCAAAGCACAGCAAATGTTATATAATTTTAGAAACCTGGACAGCATTTGCTTTACTTAACTTAAACGTGTTCATTTTAAATACAGAATTCTAATAATGTAAAAAGTGTTCAGATTATTTTAGGCAGGAACAGTTACAACTGCCTACCACTGAAATGAAAGATTTCATTATGAAAAGTACAAGCTGGCTGAAAATTCTATGATTTTTCTCCCTATTAAAATTAAGCTTTAGAAATAAAGCACAAATGAGATTCAATTATTTGCTAAAGACAATCCAGTTCAGCCCACAAAATCTGCTTTCTAAAAGGCTGTCTGCAACCATACCTGGCAGGTTAGATAAAAGTTTGCAATCAAATATGAATATCACATCTGACTCTGAAATTCAGCACCTCTGACTGTGTAGGAGAGAAAATGACTATTTTGCTTCCCTGTTCATCTTCCCTGGACAGGGAGAGAGGTCAGCAAGGAAATCTATATTTAACAACCTTCTCCCTCCCCTTGGCCAAAAAACTTCCAAACTAACAAACTAGAGGCCCAACACCTTGGTGCTCAGATTCATGGAAATTAGAGAAAAAGACCCACAATGTAAAATTGAGGCAGCTGTGAAAACTCTTCAGACAGTATCCACAGTTCTAGGGATCTGCAGCTCTTGAATGGCAGCCAGCTCTGAAACAGCATATAATAGCTCTGAAATTAAAAATTCAGAGTCAAAAGCAAAAGGATTCAGCACCAAAAATCAGGTGATGCATAGTAAGCCTCTCCCCCACTCCCCCTTTTAATAAGGTATAATGTGTTCCTCTGTCCATACCCAGAGATATAAATGAATATAAAACACAGGTAAATGACAATTAAATACCATTATATGATAACAAATGTGATTTAAGAACAATTTAAGAACATTATACAATTCTAGAGATTCAACTGCTTGAAGTTAGAAGCCAGATATATTTGGTAGGCAAGCAACAAAAACAACAAAAAAAAATCATATTTTATTCTTTTCACTTGCTCTATTCCCGGAAGAGCAAAGTAGAGCAAATGCCACTGGGGTTTAGGTTTCTTTTAGACCTTGGACTGAACATAGCTTGACTCTGACCCAGTACACTCCTTCTACAAAAATGGTACTTGCTGAATGATTATAGGGAGCTGTTTTACATTGTTACTGTGTTTTCCACAGGATTTATAGGCCTCTAGGGTGCTGAAAGTATGTAGCAACATCTCCTTTTGCAGATGTAAACATGAGTTTGAATAAACAGTTAATCTATTCTGGTATTAGAACATTTATGACTGGGAAGGGCAGCCAAAGCAAGTGGTCCCTATTTTTTTTAATTACATTTTTGCCCATATCTCCCAAATTAATTAAAAAATGGACCCAATGTATTTCTCATTCACAGCTTGACATGATACACAAAATGAACAGCAGCTACAAAGTAAAAATACTGTGTGTCTACTGTATTCAAGTAACAGATGAAGGTGATGACAGGAGAGGGTTTATGCACTATTATTCTGCTTCTGTATAACAGTGAAGAGGCAACCTGGGAAAGTACAGGCCAATCAGTTTGACCTCAATCCCTGGGAAGATTTTGAAAAAAATTATCAAAGAAACCATTCTTAACAGGCTAACAAAAGGCAACATTCTGAGGGATAACCAGAATGAGTTTGTTGCAGATAGGTCTTGCCTGACCAATCTCATTTCCTTCTATGACCAAGTGATGTATCACCTGGACAAAAGGGAAGAGGTTGATATCATATATTTGTACTTTAAAAAGCCTTTGACCTGGTGTCCCATGATGTCCTTATGGAAAAATTGGGCAACTCGACTACTTCACAGTCCAATGACTGGGGAATTGGCTCCAAGGTTGAACCTAGCGAGTGGTAGTTGACAGAACCAAATCAACATGGCACTTAGTGACCAGTGGCATCCCCCAAGGCTCCATTCTCAGACCTGTACTCTTTAATGTCTTCATAAACAACCTAGACCCTGGTGTCAGAAGCAGGCTGGCTAAGTTCACTGACAACATCAAACTTTGGGGAAGGGTGTCCATACTTGAGGATAGGCTGGTGATCCAGGCCAACCTTGATAGGCTTGCAAGGTGAGTGGATGAAAACCTGATGGCATTAATACAGAGAAATGCAAAGTGCTCCACCTCGGGGGGGGGGGGGCGGGGGGAATCCCACATCACACTTACAGGCTCAGCAATGCTACACTCGCTAGCACCATGACTGAAAGAGACTTGGGGGTCATGACTGATCACAAAATAGACATGAGCCACCAATGAGATGTCACAGCTGGTAAAGCAAACATAACTCTGGCTCGCATCTACCGATGCATCTCAAGCAAGACTCAGGATGTCATCCTCCTGTACTCGGCCTTGGTGAAGCCACAGCTCAAGTAGTGCATCCAATTCTGGGCTCCACAATTTAGGAAGAATGTGGAGAAACTTGAAAGAGTCCAGAAGAGAGCCACACACATGTTCAGAGGGCAAGAGAACAGGCTTTATGAAGAGAGACTGTGAGCTATGGTACTCTTCAGGTGCAAGAAGCGCAGGCTCAGGGGTGACTTGGTGGCAACCTATAAGTACATAAGGTGTGTGCATCAGGATCTGGGGGAACACCTGTTCACTAGAGCACCCCAAGGGATGATAAGGTCCAACGGTCATCATCTCCTGCAAGACTCTTTTAGGATGGACATAAGGAAAAACTTCTTTATTGTCTGAGCCTTCAAGGCCTGGAACAGACTTCCCCCAGAGGTGATGCAAGCACCTACTCTAGACACTTTTAAGAAACATTTGGATACCTATCTTCCTGAGATCCTTTGACCCTACCCAACTTCCTGCCCCTTGAGCAGGAGGCTGGACCCAGTGATATTACGAGGTCCCTTCCAGCCCTAATGTCTATAAAATGTATGAAATATTGATGTTAAAAGAACAGGCTGCTGGAAAAATTCTCATTATCCAATATGCTGTCATAAACTCTACTGAGTGGTTTATTTATGCATCTGTGCCTTTATCTGCATGCTAGAGTGCCATCTAAACTACTTGGAGCTACCTTCTATTTTCATACATGCTCCCTTTTTTTCTGAATAGGTCTTTTCTCACTTAATCATACTGTAAATATAAGATATTAAATAATAATGATTTTGTTGGGACTTGCAAATCTTTTGCTCACCGACCATGGAGAATACTAGTCACTGCACGCTAGGGATGGCTTTTCCCATTCTAATTTTGTTGTTGTCGAAAAGAAAATAAAAAGGGGGAAGAAAAACATTAACTTTGGTGCCTTTTTTAAAAGGAGCTGCCTGTGTACTGATGCTGTGAATAATGGCAATGGATGCATCTATAGGCAAATATGTTTTGGGATTCAGAATGATTGCTTCACCAGCGCTCTTTGAGCCAGCCAGCTGCCTAGTTCACGAGCAGAAGAGGAAAAATACTAGAGAGTTACATAAATGTTCTCATCTATTTTCTTTGTTTTTATACGAGAACAACAAAAGCATTATACTGATATATAGTACTTGCTTTTTCCATTTTTTGTTTGCTAGATCATCGCCTCCCTTTGTAGTCTCATAATTTTACCCTAATCTTGTCCCCAGTGATGTTGATGGCAAACCTGCACTCAAATGGATGGTGCAAAATTAGGCCCTCTAAGCATTTTGGCTAGGTACAGACATTCAAAAAGCCTGAGGCAGAATCAATCTAAGTTAAGCATTTTTCTGTAAGCAGCATAGTTTAGATTGGCAGCAAACAGAACACGCTTTGCCCCTTTTTGTGGGGGGAAGAACGAGAGGGTAATTTTAGATGAGGTTCTGCCATTTTTAAACCAGTCTGTGTGCACAAATTCTGTTCTGTTATGGATATAGACCAGCTCTGTGTGCCAAACTTCTGTTCCGTTATAGGTATAGACTGGTTTCCAATCACTTATACCAGTAAAAAAGTAATATCTGTACTTGGCCTTTAAATAACTAATCTGTGTAATTCACACAAGTACCAGTATTTTTTTCTGAAGGCACTCTGTGAATAACTGTCTACCAACATTAGTAAACAGACTCAATCTGAAAAACTGGAGAGCGTAGTACAGTACTTATGTTCACTGATTTGATGATAGTATTATGTTTTATATGTCTTACAGAGGACTGGGAAGGGCTCCTTTGGCCAATCCTATGTTTCCAGGCAATCATTTACCCTATGAATCCCTAAATTGTCATTCAAACCAGCCCTATAACTAAAAGTAACAGATGCCCAAAACATCAAGAACACCCTATCACAAAACACAGAAGCTACTCAGTGGCTGCATCTACGTGGGACACTACTACACAGTGGTCACAGAGCATTTATTTAGTACTTGTATATAACCAGAGTTTATTTAGTACTTGTGCTGTAATCAGTTACTACACAGTAGCACTGTCAAACGCCTTTTAGGTGACACTACTGCTCAGTAGCCTAATAATACTGTGCAGTAGTGTATTACCACTGTTGGTGCTGTGATGCACTCCTGCACAGTATTATTCGGCTACTGCACAGTCAGCATCTTGTGTAGACATGCACAGTTACAATGGCACTTATTCTGTTGCTTTGGGTTTTTTGTTTTTTTACTTGCACAGTGAGATGACATGCATTCCCATCACATTACAGCTGTCTGGAATTGAGGAACAGTAATTTCTGGACAATTGATGCTGCCAGGAATCTAATAAAATATACTTTTTGCTGAAAAATATCTCTATTATTATAAATTGTATTACAATATTAACTGGGGAAGGGCAGGACTAAATTATTTACATTGATCAACTAAATTGCCTACATTGACAAGCAACTTTGCCTAGCTTGGCAGTCCAATATACACAAAAAATGTAGTTAATTATTATTTAGTGTCTATAGCAAATAGATAAACAGACAGACACAGAGCTTCCACTGAAATGAAGTGAACTGTTTTTTTTATTTCTCCAAGCCATAGGCCATTCCATGCTCTCTGTCTGTGGTGAAAGACAAGGTAAAAGATGATAAGTATAATGTCCTGTGATCACTGCTTACCAGCTATGAAACCAGTGTTGTATGCTTGTTAGCAGAGAAAGAGAACAATTTTTCCAACTATTTAGTTGGTCTAATAAAAGATACCACGTTTCCGAGGAAGGATTTTAAGCAGTATCACTTTGCAAAGTTTATCTTCACATTTTTACATGTTTGGATATTAGAGGTAAAGAAATAAGTGAGTGGTCAAACTGTGAACCTATAGATGGGTTAGAGTGTGGACACATACAGACATTGCACTTTTACCAGTCTAAGTGATCGACAACTGGTCTAAACCGATAACAGAACAGAATTTTGGCAAACCGAGATTGATTTAAAAATGGTGAAACCCGGTCTAAAATGCATCTGTGCACCCAAACTTGAGTCAATTTAAGTTAGACCAGTGCATCAAACTTCAGTACCAGATCCCTTTTCGACTCAAGTTAGGTCGCTGTTCGCCAGCATCCCAGGCTCCTTTGTGGCTCCCTACTAGTTTCTCCTCACAGGGAGGTGTGCTAACACTCACTGGGATCTTGGCTGCATAGGACTGACTTCCCAGTGGGCCTCACCTCTAGCTGTCAGTGTCAAGTCAGCACAGATCCTTTCCAGCAGAGACCCTTTCTGCAGCCCCACCTTCTGCCTCTGGCCAGCTATCAGCTGCAGCTGGGTAACACAGGGGGAGAGGGGTGGGGGGAAGTCCTGGGCATGGGTGAGCATTCCCTCGCCCCCTGCCATATTGTCTGTTGGCCACAGGCATCTGTCAGCTGCAGGTAGGCAGCATGGGGAAGTGGAGGAATGCTTGCCCATGCCCAGGAGCCCAGGTGGACTCTGTGGGGCTGCACCCACGTGCAGGGGCTCTCCTAGGCTCAGTGTCAGGTCTGTTTGCACATTTTGGGGTGCTTCATGATGGGGTTCAAGCAGGGACACAGACACCTCCTTTCCTCCCCACCCATCCCACACTGTCTGGGATTTAGAGTGGAAACACTTCCTCAAATCATAAAAGCATTGTATAAGTGTAGGACTGTAATTTGTAACTGCTAGATTTAGGCATTTATTTTTAGACAAATAGTGCTTCAGAATTTTAAGAGTATGATTGCTTATCAGTGTTGAGACACCTTATTTCCTTAGATCAGATATACAAATGATCTTTTTGAAGTCCCATGAAAGCACAGAAGTTATCTAGGACATACTGCATGAATTGTTTGAGAAATTAAGGAGGGAGACAGAATTTGTACTGAGCATTTGTATAAAATATTCTTCCAATTTTGTCCTTTTCAGTGGCTAATCTAAGTTTTAAAAACCTAGTCACCCCTAAGCACCAAGAACTTAAACAAGCAAAATTGTTTTTGTTAAAAAAGGGAAGCTACCTATAAGGTGTAATGGTTTTCTGAGCTCCCTCCATCACCCCTTAATCTTTCTCTGGATCAAATCTTTCCTCTCAGTCTCCTCCCCCACCACAAACTGCTGTACAGTTGTAAAAGAAATGAAAGAAATTAACAGATTCACCATTATCTCTTTTTTGCTGCTAGTATTCTGCTAGGATTCAAATCTTACGCATATTGAAAGGTCATTCATTACCCTTGGTGAATGCTCTTCTCTCCACAGAGGAGGAAAGAATAACCACTCCTCCTGCTGGACACCTTTTGCCAGCATGTGGTGATCAAAGATACCAAATTTACTTGTCCCACATCCAAGGAGTTGCTGAGCATAAACATTCTAAGAAGGCCCAAGACCAATTTTTCTAAGATCCAGCACCTTGTAGCTTAGAATAATTATTTTGCCACCTCCAAAGCCTTCAACTGTTGATTCTCACTAGGCCCACTGTCTCTCCCCCTCATTTTATGCAACACGGAGTAAAATGATGCTTAGCTACAGTTTCTTTAAAGCAACACCAAACTCCATCATCTTCTAACTTTTTCACTGTCTAGTAGAAATCATTTACTACTAATAAGTTGTCTACCTAGCACCAAAGATGATAAATGCACTACTAGTCTTCTCTGTTTTCTGTGTTGATCCCACCAGGAATAGGCCAATCTGTTTCCTATAAAGGAACATACACAGAAATAAATTGTCCTATTTTTAAATATTTCGTGCAAAATAGTACAGAATAGGTACTACAGCAGAGCTAGAAAGCTTGACATCTTTTGATTTCTTCAGAGGTAACATGTTACATTCAAACCACCTTGTACTCAGAATCTCAATTCAGAGTATTAATAAAAGCCAATCTTTGAAAGTCTGGATGTCAGATTTGCTTTGAACAGCATCTGAAAAGCTTACATGTTTACAGAAGTTTATCCAAATAGTCGAGGTCTGCTACATCTGCAAGGCTGACCTAAAAAAAAGAGCCATTTTTCTTACAAGATTTCTACAATGTATGCTCTCTGCAGGGCACATGGTTAGGTTAATCTCTCTTGCACATTATTTTTGGACTCCAATCCTGCTTAGAAATCTAATATTAAACCCCACCCCCTCCACCTGCAAATAACCCACAATCTCCATATTCCTGATCCAAACATTTTCAGCCTGCAAAAGCAAAACAAGCAAAAAAACCCCCATATTTCTAAGTATGGATGTTCAGGGGATCCAAGTTCCACTATTATCTGAACTGGTTTGCTGATTCTATCTTACTACAAAGACAGAAATCTGCTCTGTTACACTATTTATAACTTCAAAAGAAACACAACTAAATAGATCAATATTTGAAATGATTTCTTAGAAGCATAGTGCTATGCAATATTTAGAAAACTCTTTATAGTGATCAAATAGCTAAAAACCAAGAAGTTCATAAAATGTAGGGTTATGTGTTTAATGCCATCGAATTTCTTCTTTCCTGTAACAAAGTATTTTAACAGTTCCACAAATATATCATTTAAGGACATCGTTCAACACCTGTTAAAAAGATGTTTTTCATACTTCCTAACAGATACACCTGTGCTTATTTAGATTTATTTATTATTTTCTAGATTTATTTTAAGTTCAATTTAAACATAACAGAATTTAGATTTGGAAAACCCACTTATTGATTCAGGTGGTCACAAAAAAAGACAAGCAATATTTAATGGAATCATACAAGCAAGAGAATATTCTTTCCCCAAAATATACTAAGGTTAAAGCAAAGTTCTAAATGAAAAAAAGCCGAGTTAAGCAGATGTAACTAGGTTTAGGTCAATCTGATTCCTCATCTGTGCACCATTCTGCGGTTTTAAAATAGGGCCAAAAATGGAGTGCCCAATCTAAGTTTGTTTAGCGTACTAAAATTTGTGTACCAACTTATATTGGGAACGGGTTAATTCGATCCAGTAAATACTAGGGCTGTGCAAAATGTCGATGGGTGTTTTGTTTCAAAGCCATTTTGCTGTGTTTCAAGCTCGAAATAATGAAATTGAAATTAAACAAAAGGCTTCGAAACAGCCTCAAAATGAAATGAGGGCACTTGAAATGTTTTGGAAGTTTCAAAATGTTTTGAGTTTCAAAGCTGGGCTTGCTTGCAGCTTACCAGAAACTAAGGAGAGGGAGAGGGAAGAACTGCTCTGATATGGACATGTGTAGCTGGCCAGTGAATGTGATCCTTCCCTGAGGTCCCTTCCAATCCCAGTGCTCTGGGGGAGGGACAGAAAAAACAGCATAATAAGCATTGTTTGAACTGAGCTTTCTCTGTGCCTTCACATTTACAAGCAACACAAGTTCTGCTCTAAAAAGCTTGAGGTGCAGTTTCCCAGAAACCCCTGCACCTATCTCCTTGAAACATGACAGACTTTGTGGCCTCAGCAGGGGCTAGCATCTCTGCTGTTTTCATTCAAAACAGGATAAAAATGACAAAGTTATAGGCATTTTTGTTATTCCCCATTATAGCCTATGGGCAAAACGTCAAAACAGTTTAGATTAAATGAAACAGAATAATGCTTCAAAACAGCAAAATTAAAAACTGTCCCTTCAATACACCAAAACAGAAAGCAAAATGAAATGGTGCTGTTTTGAACAGCCCTAGTAAACACTTGCACAGGTTTGGCGTGCATCCCCAGGGCTGGGAAAGCTCAATCATTTATCTTAGCCCAGGCGTGGGCAAAATGTGGCCTAGGGGCCAGATGCAGCCCGCCAGGCCATTCTATCCAGCCTGCAAGGCCTCCAAAAAATTTAGAAAATTAATATTCATCTGCCCTAGGCTGCCTGTCATGCGGCCCTCAATGGCTTGCCGAAACTCAGTAAGTGGCCCTCTGCCCAAAATAATTGCCCGCCCCTGCCCTAGCCCCAGGACTCTGCTCTTCCTACACCAAGCTCCCCAATCCTGACCACACAATTTTTAGCCCTGCCTACTCCCCCGATTCCCCCCACCAAACTCCTGCTGCAGACCTGCCAGCCCTCTCACCCCAATCCTGCCTGCCCCTACCCCCCACCCTGAATTACTCACACTAGGTTCCCTGCATGGCTCTCAGCACTGGTGAATACCTGTATACACCACTCCCAGTTTACAATCACACAGCTTGAAATAAGCCACATGATCCTAGACTGGGTGCAGCAAACTTTTGTACATACCCTGGGAAGTGCTAAGGTAGCAGGTAGGACCTGATCATCTGATCTAAGTGATGAACAACATTTTAAGAAAAACAAAATATACAACAAACAATAAAGAAAAGGGAATAATTTGTTACCAAACTCTGGCATTTTTCTTAAGGTCTACTCCCTGCTCAGAGCTCCTTAACATTTCTACCACCTGGATTTGAAACTTAAAACTTTCCAGATTCATCTTCCTGTGTTCATCTTTTCTCATTCATTTCTCCTGCTATTTTTCTGTGCATATACTGATTTGCTAGTGCCTCTCAATGCCAAGGGCATGGCTTTGGACCTGTCAGAGGGGATAAGCAAGCTTCAACTTCCATCTAATGTAGCTTTGTGGTGTCCTTTTAAAAATATTTCAAAAGGTGGGCTTAGAGCCACTGAACTTCCAAACTACCTCTACATCAGTGCTTATTCAAAGCATGTGTGTATTCATTTCAGGACATTTTGGCACATATTAAATTTAGGATGTAGTCCAAATGGTCTGGTAGGTTAATGGTAAGTGTTGCAATGTATAGGTATAGAAATGCCATGCACATGGGTAAATGCATGCCTTACCTTTTTTTCTCCCTCATATTTGTTCTCTTATTGAAAAAGGACTCTTTAAGGGTAATTAAATGAAAGCCAGGAAATATATATTGTTGACTGGAGCCCCAAGTTATTTCAAGCTTTTCCAAAAGTTTTCCAAGCTTGGTTTGAACACAATATAGCATTCCACAGTTTGTGCTGCACTCCTTATGGTTTGGTTTTATAATCATTTTACCATGGATCTGTTTTCACTTCTAAATGCAGCTCCCCCTTCCCCTCCTAAAGGCAATCAATTTTATACCTATAGAGCATGGAATTCACTCTTAAGAAATGTGGTGCTGCATTCTAGTTTACCCAGAACAAAGAAAAGGAAATCCATTTTCATATATAGAGGAAAATACAATATTATTATTTGCTATGGTGTCTGGAACAGTAGGTCAACAATGCTAACACCTAAGGGGCAAAGACTTCTGAGCTAAGCACAGACAGTCAAAAAGCCCAAGGCTGAATTGATTCACTCTTTGCAGGTTTTTCTAAACTGCGCAGATTGAATCGATAAGCAAGTGAACAGACATTCACTTTTGATTCTGGAAATGCAGCCATATGCCCAGGGCATAAACTGGGGGGGAGCTTTTCTGCTCAGCTGGAGCAGACAGCTTGGGCCAAGGCTAGACTGCCCACCCTGGAAAGGGTGGCTTGTGGGGGAGATGAAAAGCATCTTGGGATGCTGGGGAACTGTGAGTTAACCTGAATCTGGAGGGAATCTGAAACAGAAGTTCAATAAACTGATTTAAGCTAAAACAGTTAAGTCTGATACTACATCCATCCAGGTTTATCTTAAACCAGTTACATCCATTTTGAAAGCAGTTTAAGTGCACTGAACTTCTGTTCTGTTACAAATTTAAACCTGTTTCTGATCACTTAAACCCGTTTATGTCCCTAGCCCTGGACGATGTTTAGGGAATGCCAGGTGAATATGCAGTAGCACCCAAGAAAACAAAACATTCAGAAGATCTCTGAGGAACAGCCAGCTTATTTAGCTGCTATTTCCAGGCCAGTTGGTTATGGGCAGTTGCACATTTGCAGAATAGCATACTGGTTGGTATGGATGTGAAATGAGTGGATTTTAATTGGGCCTGATCCAGCCTACCAAGGGATTCTATCCAGCTCATGGCAGGTCCCTTGGCCCTGCCCAGGCTTGGTAGAGGGGACAGCCTGGCCCTGACCGGTGTATGAAGCTGGTCCCACTGCCCCCAGGCAAGCAGTGGGCCTGGGGCAGCGTAGCAGCCAAACTCAGCTTCCTGGCAGCCCTGGTAGCAGTGACTGTTTTTGGCTGCTGCCGCCAGTGTTGCCCCTGCCACTGGATCCAGGCCTGGTGCCTAGGCACCCTGGCCCATCTGCCCTGTACCCACCACCAGGGGCACCTGACAGAACTGGCAGGCAGGCAGGGTCTCCAAAGAGACCAGCCCAAGACCCTTGCAAACAGGGTGTGCACAGTTGGGACAATGGGAAGGGGCCATGAATGGGCAGGGAGTGGCATCTGGGAGTGGGATGGCAGAGCTGTGTCCAGAGCTAAGATCATGGGGTGGGGAGTAGATTGTGGCTTTGCCCAAAGCCCCAGCCCTGTGGTTTCATTGTTCTGTGATCCTGGCACCAGTCCCAGCCCTGGCTACCAATCCCACATCCAGACACTGCTCCCTGCTCATCCACAGCTCCATCCCATCCACCTGGCCAAGTGTGACCTGCCCTTGGAGGTTGCTGGCTGGTCTCCATGGAGACCCCACCCACCTGCCCACCCACTCTATCTGGCACTCCTGGGTATGGACAGGTCTCTCCCCCTGTGCTGGGTCAGCAGAATCCCAGCCCCTCCCCGCCCCCCCAATGCCACATCTGGTCAGCACCACCTCCCCAGCCTGCAAAAGCTCACCAAAACTCCCTAAGTGGCCCTCCAGCCCAAATAATTGCCCACTCCTGATTTAATTGGTCCATGGGGAGAGGAGCCACACAGCCAGTTAGTTAAACAGAGCTAATGGGCTGAAAGGGTTATTCTTCCTTTGAGCTCTGATCTGCTGTACAGTAAAGAATATGGGGTAGAAGAAAAATCTTCACAGTACTGCATATTAATATTTATTATAGACATACTGCAATGCAGAGGTGATGGTGCCTCCCAAGTCGGAGGGTGGGGGGTGGGCACAATTTGTGGGTGGGCCAAAAGCCCCATATTCACATGCCCTTCCTTTCAGTCACCTGTGTTGCAATGACAACACCCCAGAAGTATCTAATCCAGAGTCTGACATGCAGTTACTAATGGAATTTGCTGCCACTATTCTTTTAATTAAAATACAAACTGGATATTCTCATGCTTACTGCTATTCCAACAGTATGCAGAGGACACAGTCCATATTAGGAGTCTGACTGGGGTAGGCACTGAACCAACATTACAGAGGGCAGTTCCTGCCCCCAGAATTCTTATACTCTAGTGGTTTACAAGTGAACTAGGAAGCCCATCAGAAAGAGCTGTCTTTTGTTATTTCCAATGCACGTGACTAAAAAAAAGGAGAAAGAAAAAAAACAAAAAACCTATGCTGACAAAAATGTGGATTTCATGAGGTAACTAAGATGCCTAATAAGTACTGCTTTATTAAGTATTATCCATATAAATAAAGGGGACGTGCTATCTAGCAAAACAAGTCTTGGAACACCTTGGAGAATGTTGCAGTAATAATTTATCTTTCTGTAAATTCAGGGAAACATTGCAGAGATTTAAAGAAAGCCTTTAATACAGATAGAAAACATTAGCCTGTAAGTGAGTATGAATAGTGATTGGTAGGAATACTGAAGACAGGAAAGTCACTTGAAGTTGGCTGCAGCCAGGGATTAAAGGTCTTGAAAATATGAACATTAAAAATATTTGTTGACTTTATCCATGGTCTACAAGAGGAATGAAAAAAGGATTAAAATGTACTATTGATAAAACAATCAATGGAGTGGAACAATCAATACTAATTAGAAATCACATAAGTTTAGAAAGTATTTGGATCAACTGAAGCATATTCAAATAGATAGTGAAATTAAATAAAATCCATTGCTTAAGAATTCAAATATAAATTTAAAAAATAGCACAGAAACACAGACCCCATCAAAAAGCAAGGAGACAGTATGCTGAAACTTCAGTAGTTGTGTTTTCTAACCACCAGGAGACAGCTGGGGGTTGAGAAGACAGAACTCTGATGAAGAGAAAAGCTTATAAAATAGGTTTAAAAATGCAAACATAATTCTGGGATAGAAACAAAGCTGTTATCTGAGAAACAAAGTGTTCTCTCAGCCATATCTATAGAACAGATGAAATGCTGCCCCAATAAAAATCAATGAAGAATTCCCAGTGACTTTATTGGGGCCAGGATTTTACCCTAATGAATAGATGATTCATAAGACAACAGAATGGAAGGCTTTCCCAAAGCCTTTCATTATTATTGATTTTTACCTTTAGAAGTTTTATGACTTCTGCTTCAAAAGGAGACGTTTCTAGTCAGTCATGTTCATTTTCACAGACTTTCAAACAAATCAAACATCAGCTTTCCTTAATAAACACTATCTTCAGCCTTTTATTTATTGAAAAAAGTTGTGAAATTGCAATAGGGAGGATTTTTTCACTTTTTATGAAACAAAACAGAAAACTGAAACGCTAACTTAGTCTGTAAAATACCTCACACAGCCCTAGCAAAAAGAACTTTACTTGAGAATGCTACTCAACCCTCTAATGTTCTTATTTTCTGAAAGTTATTACAGAAATGGAGAACATATAAGAGAGTACATCCACAATAAAGGAAGGACTTAAAAGCAAGTTAGTTTTGAATGCAGGTGAAAAAATGCAAACAAGCAATCTGAGCTAGTTTCAACTAAAAGAAAAAGCAGGTACAAGCTAACATGTAAGAAAGCTTACAACTAGAGAAAAACGTTATACAGAGAAGTACTGTGGAATGAAATGCCAAGAGCTGCAAGAGCACTAGGAGTTTGGTTTAAAATGGGAGTCAAATATTTGGAGGACGAAACACAGTGAGAAGTAAAGAACAGCTGACTCAATTGATATGACAGACCCCGATGGGCTTCCTGGACTCTTTCTGTTTTAAAATTTCCAATGTTCCTCTGAAACTGGCTTTCCTTAAGTAGTTTCCAAGGGCCCAGCAATTCATTTTTTTCAGCTAGGCAAACTCCTTTTCACTGAATGCAATGATCTGAGTTTTGTTTGAATTCCTGCTGTGTGGAAATCTACTGTACTTTCTAGCAGGTGTGAGAACACTGAGGCTCCTTCAGTCGCAGCTCATTTCCACTTACTAACTACTTTATCTCAGTAGATGAAGCAAAAGTGACTTTTGTGTTTCCTGGCAGTCTGCTGCTTCAAAGAACGTAATAGTGATTTGTTTATTTCAGAGGAAATGGAGACCAGTCAGTGATGACAGATTTATTGGTTAAATGAACATCACAAAAAAATTTTCATGCAGTACAGGCTGGCTGTAAGCACACTGTAAGAGCTCATACTAAGGGGCAACACTGTGCATTCCAGCAATTTAATCTTATTTAATCCACTCTAATCTGTACATTTATATAGCACCCTTCACACAATTTCCTAAAGGGTGGCACACACATGCAATAAACACCATACTAGGAAAAAAAAGGCATATCCATGGATTACATCTAGACTGGAAATCACAGCAAAAGAAGCTGGACTTAGAAACAAGCTGTCACTAACAGACAAAAAAAGAGTCACCCTACACATCACTGGATATCTGTTCCCTTCCAGTTAAGTTGTAGACTACAAGGGGTGTTCTGAGTTCTTGGACAGAAAATTCATAGTATGGCATAAGAATCAATAGTTCCTGTAGCCAGGGAACTAGACAGTGGTGAATTTTACATAGAAGCAATAAAACAGGAAAATGAATATGAAACTTTAGTAGGAGCCAATGTAAATTGTACAATATGGATGATCAAACTGCATCCAACAAGAAAGAAAGTAGCAGAGTTTTCAGCAGCTGGAAGGCTTTGAATGTCTGAAGATTTATTGAGAGAACTGTACATTGTAAATTGAAAAAATAAATCAAAATAACACTTGTAGATCAGGTACTACTAACTACATTTTACTATAATCCTCTGAAAATGACAGGACATTCATATTTACATCACTAGAAAAGGGCAAAGAACAGTTAAGGATAGCATAAGGGATTTCAACATAGGATGCTATGCTACCTGATAACTGCCTGTTTTCTAAAGAAAAGAAGAATGTTGATAAAGCCAGGAATAAGATCCAATCTATGGGGAATTCTATGTAATCTGGATTCAATTTAGAAAATGTCTGCCTGAGATTGTGCATCAACCAAACAAACTGACCATTTGGAAAGAAACTATAATATTTGTTGAGGCAGAGAAATATATCTGTGCATCACCTCTGTACATATGGCTGGCTAGATCAGTCTGCCAATAACTGGCTTGGAATTATCAAAAGGAGAGATAACATATAGATTGCAGGCATATATAAAATTGCCTACACACTTAATATATTAAAATAAAGTATATTACTTATGCCTCAGAATCACCCATCCTTTCGAAAAGTATGGTGTTTAGGTATTGCAAGAATTTACCTTCTACCTTTTATTACTGCCATTAATTATACTGTGGTGCTACCCAGACACCCCAACAGAGTTAGGGCTCCATTTTGTTTTGTGTCATATATACCCATTAGAAGAAAGTGTAGGCAAAAATAATTCCCCACCAATGCCTCAATATTCACAACTTGTGACCTCCTTTTTCCAGTGTTGGCCTTTTTTGGATGCATGGTTTATTTGTTACAATAGGTTTCTTTAAAACCTACACACCAATTCAGCTTTTAATTAATTTGATCCAGATATTTATGGATACTCTTTGAACAAAGAGGTGGTGGGGAGGAGGAGAGTGGTTCACACTTAAAGCTGTAAAGAACACAGAATCTCATGAGTACGTTCCGCAGAACAACACCATCTTTTACAGACAGCAGCTAATATAACTAACACTCAATTGGACTGAATCCTCTGTCTTACAGTAACAAAAGTGTTTTTAACAGTAATAAATCTAACAGGATATATGAAAACCACATCTCAACTTTTTTGACTAGGCATATTATAGTTATCTTAAGCATGACACATCTCTTTAAAACTGAAGCAAATGCTTAAAGGATATAGGATTGGGGCAACTCTGAAAAGCATTCTATTTACAACTATAAATCTGTAGCCATGAGCAACTAGGTTGGAATCTGAAAGTTGCTGTAGTACAGGGGGATCGGTTTTCAAGAGAGACCAAAACCTAAAGTGCTACTATTTACGTATCTTAATGAAGGAAAATGAGAATTTCTGGGTTTTGAGCTCTTTGAAGCATCTGGTCCAAATTCTTTCCTTCCATGAATCAAAACAAATGCTTAGGCTACCAGCTGTCCATTGCCCTTTCAGTTTAAAGCTGGCTCTTTCCAGCTTTTAAATTACTCAGCATAACGTCAATGAAACCCTAACTTAATCCATTCAGGGACTATTTATAACATTTTCTATTTCTTAGGATCATAGGAAAGTAGGGCTGGAAGACATTTCAAGTTTCTGAGTCCCTGCTCAAAAAGCAGGTTCATCCCCAACTAAACCACCCCAGCTAAATATATCTAATCTACTCTTGAAAATTTCCAGGAATGGAATTCCACAACTTCTCTATGAAGCCAATTCCAGTGCTTGACCACCTTCAGCCAGAAAGTTCTTCCTAATCTCCAATCTCAATTTCCAATGCTGCCACATGAGGCCATTGTTCCTACTGCCAGAGAAAAAGCCCTTCTCCATTCTCTCTATAATCAGTCTTCAGGTATTTCAAGACTGTTATCAGATCCCCACTCAGTCTTCTCTTCTCCATAATAAATAATCCTAGTTCTTTCTGTCATGACCCAAAGGTTTGATTTTTGTGTGTGCGCTTCGGCACTAAGAATTATCCCCGTGGGTTAATCAACTCAAGGACGCCTGAACAAGTCACTTTGGATATTGTGTGGCAGCTCTCCCACTTTTCAAGAAGCTTTTAGCTGTATTTATCTTAAGTAAAATAAAATCTCCCAGGGCTCCCTTATAAACAAGATACCACAAGGTTCTTTCTAATAGGGTGAAGGTGGGGATCTGGGACTAGTACAGTGATAAGGGGCTGGTCCTGATCTTGGAAACATGCCCACATTTGTCCCTAAATGGTTTGAGAATAAACAGCAAGACACACCCAAATGCAAAGTCATCATGGTTCTTGCGGGAATCATTGCCACCTGGTGACAATGTGATTTTCTGACTGGAATGGAAGCTACTTTGAGAGTATAAATATATTTGCCAGAAAATGTCTTTCCTAGTTTATGTGTGATAATTTAGTAACATTAGATAAATAAAGAGGTATACAGCCAACCTATAGCTCTACACAGATACCACCCAGTATGTGTACCTTACAATTTCTCTCCCTTCCAATTTGGTCAATTATTTTAAATCTTCGGCGTTGCCAAAGCTTCTATTGCTTTGTCTCATGTATAAATTAAGCAGCATGTAAAACATTTTTACTGAGCTTCCTAACCACCAGCAACTTTTTGGGTAAAACTGAAGACAGTTTACTTTTAAAAGAACAATAACAGTTATTAAAGAGCTTGATGCTCGACTCAGTAAGAAAAACTAAAACAAAAAAATTAAAAAAAAAAAAATGACGAGCCATCAAACTAAGCTAGGCAGATGGAGGGATGTTTCCCACTATGACAGGTGTGACAGGCATTTCCAGGAGGGTACAAGCAGAGGAAAAGTGATATGGATAACACTAGAACATGAATACAGATTCATTAGAATAAAATAAAGAGCATGGAGTTGCATGTCAGAAAAATTCTTGAAAGTGAACTCTGTAACACTGCAGAACACTTTAAGTTAATTTATTAACATAAACTGTTTCTGAAATCTAAATGAGTATTTCATAAAATTAGTAACACACTTACTAATCTTACATACAAACCTTTCTTGCCTACTGTACTTCAGTCACCCTAAGCTCCAAGTCATTGCAGTCTGCTGCTTTGTGTTGGTCACCCATTAAAATAAATGAATCCAGTTGTAAGCCTGACACTTATATAAATCCCTGCTGTGGCTACTCCTAATCTGTTTGTACCTGCACGTGTCACTGGTCAGAGACAACAGAGAACATTCTAACTATTCCCAGTATGAAAATCAAATCTGCCCAGATATGCAGTTAAAGGGCTTCCCTACTCTTTCCACTTATCTAAATTTTGTCTTTATGCTGTTGCCCATTAAATTAACATCTAACTGCTTTTTATGATAAATAGATTAGAAATAAAGACTCCATGAGGCCCACTAGAGACTTTAAAAAACTGTTGAGATTATAGAAGATCCTGAAGTGTTTTTGGTTTTGTTCTTTGTAAAAGGTTAGAGTGGTGAAGAAAATTGTTGTGAAATTCAGTCCGTCTCCAACAGAAAGGTTTTGCATTGGCTTCTGAGGGTGGGAAACAGTCAACACCCTCTCTAGTTCCCAACTTTGAGTCTTCAAGGACATGTTTAACTCCCACTAAAGTAAATGGGTTTTAAGAAAATGTTTTAATACTTTCCTGAATCAGGGCTCTAATTTCTTCTTAGTTATGTTTGTGATTATAGAGGAATCTCCCATTTCTAGTGCTTTAACAATGCTTTTTTTTTTTTTTAAATACTGTTCCTCACCTTTTTTCTGAAGGCTATAATCTTCTCCTTTTCATTTCTGTAACTGTGTAACCCAAAATTCTATCAGTATTTAATCCCTTAAATTACTTAATTTCCCTAGAAAACTACTTCCTGTTCCTACTTCCCAGCAATCACAGTGCCTAGAAGAATCTCTGTTGCTAATCTTAAATATTTGCTAGTTATTTTTGTTTTCAAATCTCCTGTCCTATCTGAACCGTGGAAAATGCCAGTTATTGATAAAATGTCCTCCTGTGATCATTTTACTGGAATAAGGAAATAATGTTAGTTTCTCTCTCTCTCCCATCTCTTTCCAATTTTAAGTTATTGCTCAGAAAATAAAGAGATTAATCTTTAGCCAGAAAGAGGAAAAAGTTCAGACTAAAGCAGTAAATGCCTCTCCACACAATTCTGCAAAGGAGCCTCAATCCTGGTATTTAATGTTCTGGGCTATTTCAGTCCTGGAACAGAACCCTCTTCACTGAACCTGAAAGCTATGCCAAACTGTATGGTAATTTTGTGATATGGAGAAAAGCCCACTAGGAACTAGCCAGAGATCATCCAATGTTTTAAGTTTGTGATCTAATCCCCAAGTAAACTCATGTCTCCCAACTTCAAAGCGTGTAACAGTTTTTTTACAACTGATACCACAGTGAAAATCCTTCTTGGCATTTCAATGCAATCACAGAATTGCCCACTCAAAGGAATGTAAAATCGTAAATTGTGTCCCTGAAAAACCGGGGGGGGGGGGGGTTCTGAAAGCTTGCTACAACAGATTATCATAGTGGAACCAGATTATTTTCCAATTAAAAACTGTGGCTGGATAACCCAGGTTATATGTTTATAAGACTTGCTGTTCCAGAATCATTACTTTGCTGAAGGTTACACAGTACTAAGCAAGAGGTAGAGAAACCAGTTCTACCACTAGAGTTCTTCAGAGAAGAATACAGACACAAGAAGGCAAGACATATAGGATATAGAGATGCTGGGGGGTGGGGGTGTTAAACAACCTTCATTATTTTCATTCTTACTATCTTCTATTTTACAATGTTGAGATCAGGAAGGATTTAACTGACCAGGAATTAGTAAAGTCCACATGAAATAAATAAGGGTTTTGAAGAACTGAATGATGAAAGAATAGAGCTGGGGAGGCTCATGTCATGCGTATGGACAGTACAGAAGAAGGAACAAAAAAAAAAGTAGGAAAATGATGACAGCACTAAAAACAGAGTGGAGGTGAGGTAGGATAAGATAAGAAACAACATCAGATACTTAGGTTGCATTAACCTAACCTAACTTAGGTACATCAGATACTTAGGTTACCTAACCTAAGGTATTTTCAGGGCCCCATAGGTGAGGATAAAAAGTATATTACTGATACTAAAAGGGCCCAGAAAAAGGATGCCTAAGAGAAAGTCATCTGGTCTGAATAACAGGTAGAATAATTTCAGTAGCTATGCTGTTGACTCCCACATCACAACTGTCAAAGAGAAAGTTCTGCCATAGTACAGAAGATGACTTGGGCATGGATAAACAATTTGGTCACTGGGAAAGAAAAGAAAAGATGGTTTTCTGATATAGTGGCTGTGTCTACACGTTCATTAACGTGCAGTGGTTACTGCGTATTTAGTGTAATACTTGCCTAATGGGCTAGGGACAGACCTACAAAAAAACCTGAGCCTGAATTGATTCAATCTTTGCAGGTTAGTCTAACCTACAAAGCTTGAACCTATTTGGAGGTAGACAGACATTCTCTTTTTATTCCAGAAATGCAGGCACATACCTGCAGTGGCTCAGGCTAGAAGCTGGGGGGTGCTACATCAGCCCTCTCTTTCCTTCCATAGTGCTGAGCTTGGGTGAGGAGTATGGTCCGGCCCAGCAGGATGCTTTGATTAGGGAGGGATTTCTCCCCCCTGCTCAAGGGGCGTGAGTGTTGCCAGACCCCAACCCTGGGCTAGCACTCTGAAGCAAAGGGAGGGTGCTGTGCATTGCATGCCTCTGTTGATGATACCAAGCTTTTCAATCTCCCTCTCCCTGTCTGCAAACCAGCAGGGGGGCTAATAAAACCACAGCCTTATCAGCCCATCAGCAAAACAAAAGCCTCTCTCATTAGTTGAAGTTCTTCTTAAACAGCTTTTTCCAAGGAGGAACGTTACCAGCTGACCTGTTGATTAGCTCCAAAAAGCCCTAAGTAGACACTGTCCTGTCTGCCTTTGGTCCTGTCCCAGTGAAATTGGAGACACACACCTCTCAGCATTAGCTAGCATACCACATGCCTAGGGCCCATGGGGCTGGGGTCTGTGCTGTGGCAGATGGGAGGGAGGGAGGGGGGAATCCCTGTTTGAGCAGTGAGCACAGAGGGAAGCCAGTCGGATGCTGCTGTGCCTGCAGTCTCCCTCACAGCTCTGGCTATGAAGCAGAGGGGCGGGCCCAGGCTGTTCTCTGGAGCAGAGAGCACAGCCTATCCCAGCCCAGGGCTGCAAAGCATCTGGGATGCTGGTGGACTCTGGTTTAAGTTAAGCCAGGATGGGGTGTCTGGGACAGACACTACATAAACCAGTTTGACCCAAATCAGTTAAGTCTGATACTACATTCAACCAAGTTCATCTTAAACCAGTTTCAGTCATTTTGAAATTGGTTTATGTACACTGAATGTCTGTTCTGTTACATGTTTGAACTAGTTTCTGATCACTTAAACCGGCTTATGTGTAATCTCTGTCCCTAGCCACGAAGTACTACTTAAATGCACAGTAACTACAGTTACTGAGCAGTTGCACCAGTGCATAGATTCTTTATTTGCACAGTAGCCTAATAACACTGCACAGTAGCATATTAGCAAAGTTTCTGACCAGCACACAACTGCGCAGTGTTAATAGGCCACTGCACAGTAATAAGTGTCTCATGTAGACATGCCCACTGTATAGGAAGTGACAGAAAAACCAACCTGGGTGTGTTTGACAAAAAAAGAAAGGAATCAAAGATGACCCCAAATGGTAAACCTGGCCATAGGTAGAGATTAGGGCCACTCAGCAGAGAATGGAGCAGGGAAAGCGACAGGAACTTTGCACTCGTGGATGCAGTATTAGGCCCCCTGTCCCCTAAATGTAAATGGTGACACCAAAGTTACATAGCAAGAAATATCTAATCTATAGCTTCTATTCTTTTCCAAATGAGAGGTACATTCTGGAGATCCCCATGAATGGTGAAATCCATGAATATTAAACAGGGCTCCCTGTCAGGCCACACAGCTTCCCCCTGCTCCCCCACAGTGCCTGGGGACCTACCTCTTCACCCGAGCACCACCACGGCTGCTTTTGGTGGTGGCGGCGAAGAAGATACCACTGTTGCCACCTCCCTCCCCATCCCTGGGGCTCCCTCACAGCGCCTGGGGACTGACCCCTTCCCCCCCCCTTCCCCCCGAGTACTGCTGCGGCTGCCTCTGTGGGAGAAGATGCCACCGCCACCTCCCTCCACGTCCCCAGCGCTCACTCTTCACCTGCCTCCCAGCTCTGCCCTCCCCCACGAATATTTGAATCCATTGAGTTCATGAATAGCAAGGGTGTCCTGTATAGCAATGGACTAGGAAAATTGGTAGCAAAACAGTTACAGAGCTGTTAGAAAGGGATTTTGGTGGATGTGCATGGTTTCTCTACCCATAGTGATGTACTCTGCTTGTATTGCTAAGCCCCTTTTCCTTATAAGAAAGAATACAAAAGAGCACTTGCTTTTCTACACATTACCACTTTGTGTAATTCTGTTACTATTTCCCCCAGGAAATGCTGTATTCACATTAGGCAAAATCAATTTAATCCACATTGGGTCCATCTCCTTTGGAATAAATTCATCACCCTCCTTTTCAAGGAGTAAGACAGTATATAGTTACACTAGATACTGCAGTCTTTTGTGTTGCAGTGGCTTATTCTACTGTCATTTTCAATGCTGCACAGAGACCTCTCTTTCACTACCTAATTCATATAAAGATACCCCTTCAAAGCTCCCCATGTGGTCCACCACCACATAATCCTGTTCAGAGGGTATAAATGCTGATGACGGTGTCTGTGCAGAAATTGTGGACCCCGCTGAATTTGACCTCTATCCATTTTAACTGCCTACTGGTATACAAACAAGACACTATTGCTACATTGATACACTGGCCAGTCATAATAGGCAGCATTCAAAATACCCACCCTAATCTTACCACACCTCCACTATATCAACATGGCTTTCTACTTCAGTGTATATCATTAAGACAACCACATATTTCCACTTTAACAAAAATGCAGCCTCTAAACTTTATTTCTTAATGAAGATTACAAAATAGATTTGAGAGATGGTTGGGGGGGGGGGGAGAAGCTCTTTAAAGCATATTTTTTGCCCTCTGGAATCCACTCACAGGCTATGTAACAATATTTCCTAGACATACCCCAGCCAAAAGAGTTAAAAGTCAACTAGAACAGTAACTGACATTGGCTATGCTTACCTTTATTACTATACTATAAGTAGTATTAGGAATTTCAATCCAATTATTCACGATAGTATATTTAAGCACCTCCTTAGGTGTTTTCAAGATCAGGCCCATTTTATTAAGTCTCATTATAAAGAGCCCAAGTCTTCAAAGTGCTGCACAATCCAGAGTTTTCAGCAGGAACTGAGTGTACTCAGTATCGCTGAAAATCTTAATAGATTAGGCTTTCCCATAAGAGATAATTGTATTTGACAGGTTTGAAGTAGGTTACCTACTGTACTTGAAACATGCTCTCTGACAACCAAAAACAAGAGTTTGTTTGGTTGTCACTCACTGGTAACATGGCTACAAATTCAAAAACATTAAATCCCTGCAAAACCCATCAGCATGAAAAATACTCTCTCAATTGGCACCTTTGCTATGTCTAAACACCACGAAATAAGGATGGTTTTATGGGATTTTATTCTCTTAGATTTATCTACATTCTGTTGTATTAAAGTAATAAAGATGCTTGCCTCAGTTGCAGCAATACATTAGAGTGCAAAAAGAAAAAGGGGGCGGAGAATTAAATTAAAAACAAAACTAAACCTACAGGGAAGTTTGGCAGCTTGGACCTTTATAATTTAAAACAAATCTGAATTTTTAGGAACTTTTCTCCAGTTCTGCCAACTTTTTTTTTTTAATTACAATTTAAGATGTTCAATCCACTAGGTTTGAAAATAATGAATTCCATAAAAATGAATGATTTAATACACACAGAACATTGACTTGCTTGTTTTTTTTTTTAAACAAACTGTAAATAGTGGCTAGTACCAAATCTCAGTTTACAGCTAGCATACAAAATGCTGACTGGATGCATCTACACATGTGCCCCACTGCACAGTTGGTACTGTGCAGCCATTTAGCACTTGCTTTAATAAGTACTGAGTGCTCAGTATCCACCGGTACTGCACAATCCTGGTGATGCACAGGTCATTTCTGACCCTACTATGCAGTACCTCATTTCTACTGCACAGTAGCTGCAGCATCACAGTTAGTGCCCGCTGTCACTATGGTGACATAGCACCTCATGTAGATGTGCCCACTGCCAGACAGAATGATCCACATTTATATTTATAATACAGAGGTGGTAACTAATTTATTCTTCTATTTTCCTGACTTACATAATGCCAGTTCACATCTAAAAAAACAAACTTTGCTTTGTCTTGCATTTACAGACATACATTTATCGCATGGTTCTGTTTAGTCTTCAATCTCTATTCTTCTCTATTTATTCCAGGTCAGTACATAACGTTTGAGTTATCCAAAACAGAGCTGTGTATTAAAAAAAAAAAATTATTGCTTTCTTTGAGCAGATGAGCAGAATATGCAGAGTCAACTGAACAAAAAAAGAAAATCTTCAAGAACACTATATAAATAAACACATACAAAACGTTAGTAAAGTTTGGAAAAAAAATTCTGAAGACCTTCAGAAATCAACTGACCTCAATTCCCGACTTAACTCAAATTATTGACAGTAATGCAGTACTTTCCTGAAACAAGAATACAAATCAATAAAAGTAGTTAATATTATCTTGCCACTAACTTTGCTCTAGTAGCATATTACTAAAAATGGTGAAGACTAGACAATGCTCTTCATTTAGATGCTGCTACTTTCAGAGAGAAAGGAATATACTGAACACCTTTTAGAGTTGGTAAAACTTTAAAAATATATTTTAAAAAAGAAATTCATCTCAATAGTTTAAAGAGAAACCTTATTATCTCTTATTAACCTTTTAATTGTTGCTGGTGGTACTGAGGAGCTCTTTCTTTTAAGCATAAAACCTTTAATATAGTTCATCATTCTAAGAAAAGTCACGTAGATCTTCAAGCGACTAGTCAACATAGCTATATTTCAAGGGAGCTATGACAATTACACCTGCTGAGAATTCAGCTCAACATATTTTTATTTCGTCTTACTTAGATCCCAAAAGTTACAATTTTATATTTTACCTTAAGAAAAATAAGATTTTATTTACTTTTTTCCCCCCCAAAAAGCAAGTCAACTTTTTATGATAATTAGAACAAGCTGGATATATTTCATTGTTTGTAACATTAGGCTTATATCACACAATATATTAATAGGTAAAGTATTTGCTAAGACCAAGCAGCATCCAGATAAACACAAGACATACACAAAGGCCTGCACAAGAATTAAAAACCAACTTAACGTATTAACGTGTTTTGTTAAATTAGACCCATCTAAATATCTGGTTAAGTGTCTTGCTGAATCATAACCATAGACCTTATTTCTCCACTTGGATTTTTTTACATGAACCATCTGGCTCAGTTGTTCCCCCTAGACCTGTGAGAGAAGGAGCCCTACTATGACAGAATCTCTTGGAAGCACAATGTGTAAACTCAGCTGCCACAGTAGATCCCTCCCTTCCCTAGACCCTATGCAGAGAACTCTAGGTCTAGGAGATATGTATGGGGATGGCATGGCAGAACAGTCCTTCTGTTCTGAGGAACCAAATCCCCTCTAAGGGCTTAGAATAGTTCCTTGTGCAATATTCCCTTGCAGAATTACTCCACTGGTATCCCATTCTTCAAAAGAACCATTTGGGGAGAATGTCACTGGGGAAACTCATGGAGTTTTCTAATCCACTAACTTCCTTACTGGACTTTGCGTGAGTTGCGAGCTGAGAGGTGGTAGTAGAGAAAACACTAATATTCCTTCAACTTCCATTAATAGTCAGTTCACATGTGTCTGGCAGATTTCAGTATTTAATATTACAGCGACCAAAGAAGGAAACATGGTTTTTTCCTTAAGAAACATAAGAAAATGACAAAGGCCCCGATTCGCCAAAGCACCTGTGCACATGCTTAAATTTGGTTATGTTCAAGACAATGAAAATGCTCACAAAGTGATATCCTTGTTCCACTGAATTAAATACAAGTTTTACTTTTGACTTCAGTGGGCAAAGATTTAGCATAAACTTCATTGATTATAGAATCAAGTCCTTAAACACTAAAAACAATCTTGGCTGTAAAGATACTAGAGTATTTTCGAATGCATATCAGTGATGCCTGTACCTCTTTATAAAACCTGAATTCCTAAAACTGAAAATTGGGGGACTGGAAAGAAAAGAGAGGGCTTAAGGAAACACTGTATCTAGACTGCAACATAATTAGCAGCAGTAATTTGTTCCAGTGTTATTTGCCATAAATATGTTTAATAAATTCTTCTTCAGTCTAAGCAGCAGCTTTTTTTCCAAAAACGATTCTTTGCTTCATTAATTCAGGTTTCATAATCCACTCAGTTTTACTTGGTTAGTGAAAGGATTTTCTTTCATATTTAATTAATGATGTGACACACTCCTTTCAGACTTATTTCTTCCTCTGTTTTGGCCAATTGGTTTGATTCATATGCTGAAAATAAAAAGTAAGAAAAATTCAACCTACAACATAACTTGTGTATCAAGAACAGTTATATATTCTAAGGCTTGCATTTAGATTATTCTGGATATAATACTGAGATTAGACCTGATCTCTGTTAACTGAAGAATAAGTCTCCCAGTCTTCAATACATGTAAGATTGGAACATTGCGTTATTAAGAAGAAAGCCATTTAGCTGCTCATTTTGAAGAATGGTCTCTGGTATTTGTACCCACACATAACCACAGGCGTATTTGGTAAGGCACGTGCTCAGTTAAGTTTGCCCAAGAGCCGTAAAATACTTATGATATTTTCTGGTACGAGGCCTGAGGCCAAGCTGAGATCCTTCCAAAACTCAGAAATCAATGACTGACAGGATTTCTATTGACTTCAAGAGGGCCAAGATTCACCCTCCAGCCCTAATAACTGGATCCAAGATGTATTATATCAATGTTAAAATATGTCAAATGTACTGAACTCATGAGAAATTTAATCATGTTCAAATCTTCATACACATTATAACAGACAAAATTTTAGTGGCATAATAGCATAGACAAAATGATAATTATTCAGTATGCATTACGATTTTTTTTTATTTTTTTATTTTTCTACATTTGTGACTCTGAATATATAACTGTGAATGCAAAGCTGGAGCTTTTTTCTTTTTTTTAGAAACTGTGAAAACTGAAAGTCATTCATGAAATTCATATCTTGGTTATCTCAGATATTTCTAAATGGATGCTGCCAATTTAATTTTTTTCCAAACATTCAGGTTTTGCAATAAGCATTTATACACTCTAAAAACAAGAAGACTGATTCTAGTGGTAGCAAAAAAATACATAATTTTTTTCTCTAATAAGCACTTCACAATAAGATTTGCTTCTGTCATCTGGACAAGACCCAAAAAATGGTAAGCAATATGATAAAAGAAAGAAACAAACTATTTTCTTTGCCAGAGCTGAAGAATGTAGAAGGTAAGGTAGATTTGCACCTTATAGACTCACATCATCAGCTCAGGAAAACTTGTACTAAATATGTATGCTCAACTACTTTGGTTAGCCTATAAAGATACACATCTACCCTGCCTTCTACTTGACTTCAAACTAACACAGCTAACTATGTCACTCTGCTGAAAACTGTGCAAATGGTTAACACATAGGGTAAAATTTTGGCATCACTAAAATCAGTCAGTTTTGCCACTGATTGTCCTGCAACCAGGCCTTCATCAACAGTAACACAGAGGTAGACAAATTAGATTTTAAAATTCTTTGTATTTTAAATCACATAAATATAAGTCAACAACATGTGCACAAAATAACTTCACAGATCTGAATGGTCCTCATGATCTTAGAAAATTTGTATTTATTTATTCATTTCTTTAAAATAAAATTTCAGAAAAGGAGTGTTCATTTAATGTTTTGAAATCCTAGACAATTTCGTAAAAACACACTAAAAGCTAAAGAGGTAAGAGTTTTTGTGGCTGAAATCTTTTATTGGACCACCTGCGTTTGGTACCGATTAAACAAGATTTTGGGCGATACCTAAATCTATCCCAACTATGCAGCTGGTCCAATAAAAGATTTCTCCCACAAAAATTCCTTTCTCTAGAACATTTCCTGGATCATCATGGCTATAGCATCATTTCAATGCTATAAAAACCTACAGAAATGGTGCCCGGTAGAAAAACTTTTCATTCCTAAAACTCAAAGTGGAAGATAAGGAACATTATAACTATTTTACAGATAAGCAAAACTGAGTTTGCTCAAGGTCACACAGCAAGAAACAGAACCCAGGGTGTCTTTAATGCCAACATATACAGTCCTATATGCTAGATGATAACCATATACCTAAGCGTCTGCATAATTGGGAACGTAGTTTACAAAATAGGAAAGGGTTTTTCCTTAAAGGTATTTTATGACTTGTTTTCTTTTAAATCAAATCTGATCAGCAGAATAAGATCCTAGATTGTGTAGAAAAATGTAGAAAGGCTAAAACCAAAACCATCAAGTGCCTATATATCATAATGGATTGACTTTTAGCTTCGCTCATTCAAGCGAACCAAGAGAGACTATTAATATTCCACATTTCAATGACATGGAAACTGGTCGGCTAGCATACATTTTACCACAAGGAAAAATAAATGTATTGAACATTTACACTCTCCAATAGACTAATACAGAGAGTAGCAGTAATTCTGCAAGCAACACAGGACTGTTAAAGCAGGCTCTCAAAGTGAATGTAATCACCTCTCCTTAAATTTCATGAAACAGGGCCTAATCTGACTCCCACTAACTTTAAAGAGGAGGAGGATCAGGTGTGTGAATGCAAAGGTTTTACAAAACAAGGTTTCATTTAGACAAATGCGCCCACTTAAAAACACTTAAAGTGGTTACTGTACTATAGGTAATAAGGGCACCCATGTGAAAGAAAAAAAAAAAAACCCTTAGCCAAATGTTCACCATTACAAGAATTTGCATTCTACATAAGAATCTGTTAGTTTGAATTGTGTCCTTAAAGGTTGTTAAGCAACAAGATTAAACATAGTTTAGGTAGTTTCAGATTAGGAATGCCCAAAGTATTAGGCGATAATCAATAATATACTTTCCACTCCACTACTAGAATTCAAGTTAAGGAATAAAAGAATTCCTTTTCAACCTTTTTAACAACAAAAAGTTTAAAATTCTTAGTTATATAGTGTCATGATTTTTTAAATGGATTTGTTAAATGATTTGTTATTTATGAAATTCTCAGGTCTTTAAATATAGCTTTTGTGAGTCTTTCATCTGCATGTGTGTGTATGTTTCTCTCCCGGTACGGGAGCCTATCCTTTGTTTCTTACTCAAGCATAACTCTCAATGACTTTGCTTTTAAGAGTGTGTTCCTTGATACTGGCTAAATATTAAGTAATACAAAATTACATAATTAAGTTCCTGTGCCAAAGATCAAAATAAAACAGCACAATTAGGACCTTGTCCAGAAATGCTTGTAAGTACGTACCTACGTCAAGTAAGCAAATAATCCCACTGAAGTCAGTAAAACACCTCAAATGCTTAAACGCTTAAATGCATTGCTGGATCAGGGCTTTGATGTTTATTTTTATGGGAAAAAGAGGAAAGCATAATGTTGGTAGCTAAAAGTGAATCTCGACACTTAATCCATAATAAAAATATGATAATATATAATTTTGTAGTATAACTCTTTCCATCCATAGTTAATACAAAAGATGCACTAATATATATTAACCTACCACTTAGTTTAGAGGAAGAAATTTTTTGAATGTGTAATAGAAATTAAACATGAGTATCATCCAAGAAAGACACAGTTCTAAACGTTTTGCTAGTTACATGTGCTGTGGGCAAAAAGAACACATCACTTTAAGGTTTGTTCTATGAAACAATCCACAAAGTAATGGTACAATCAGCACCAATCTTTGATAAGCACTCACCCACTTTGTATTTCTCTTCAAAACATGTTGAAATCAAAGAGCTGAGAGATCATAATATTTTTGACATGCCTCTCTTAGTTGCATAATCCACATATTTTGACATTTTCTTCTCCTGATAAGTGATGTTTGATACTAGATACCAGACATAATTAAAACTAACTCTGTACAGAAAGTAGTGTGTGTGTGATAATATGTATTTTTCTTGCTTCCGTTTACTGCTATGCTGAAAAAGTACAGACATATTGATGAATCAGTTACATAGCTCTTTTTGACTACAAGTACATAGCTCATTTTTCTTACTGAAATGTTTTGGAAAGCAATCAGAAGTCTTTGAGACCAATGAATTCATACTATTTACAATCATTCATCAAAATTATTTGAAATGAACATTTCAACATCTAGGATTTTTTAAAGCAGTTTCTTTGAAGATACAGGTCTTTGTATTGTTTAATTGGCCTAAGATTAAGCACCTGATAAGATGATTTTCTTCATGCTAGAAAAATGCTTTACTCTTTTAATAACTGATTGATAAGCCTGTCTATTAACAAAACTAGTAATATTATTATTCAGATGTTCATTTCTGAAAGCATTTTCCTAGGCCCAAACTAAACAAATAGAACTCCATTAGTATAATGGCAGTTGTGCATGCATTTTTGAAGTGTGAACGGACATCATGCTCATATTTGCCCATAAATCTCTCTACAGAACTGTTTGCGCAGTACAGAGAGGCTCAGCTGAATTTAAAATTACTTTTCATACTTATCAGTCATTTTAATCTGATAGTGCTTTAATAGACCATGGTGCGTTTTCATTTCTCTCTTATAAATACATATTCCTCTATCCTGTTTAAGACGTTTAGAGTGTAACATATGTTTAAGATATTCCTTAGGCAGTTCTCCTCCATCTAACTGGAGCCATTAGAGTTCTTCTCACCACAATTCAGATTTCATAAAATACTTTAAACTGTTTATAGTCCCATTTCATGAAATCCACATGACACATTCTGCATCTCTAGCATGCATCTACAAATAGGCCCCCTTCTTAGAATTACTCAGATTTTACAAGCTTTAAACTGTAATAAGCAAAGTTGGACAATGATAAAACAATTTTACATTTTGCGTGTTCTCTCTCTCCTGAATATCAAAAGCTATTTATAATGGCAAAATGAAATTACTTCAGAAGCCATTAAGATGAGAACAGGGCATTAGAAAAATCCATACTACTTCACATGCAAGAACTGATTACAAGCTAACAATTTAAGAATATTTAGACTTATATATTGAACATGGTCTTCATGCACCCCTTATTAGCGTTTAAATAATTCTGGGCAGTGGAATGTTTAAAATGGCTAAATTTAGCTGAAGCTTAACCCAAAATGTTGGGGTATTCTATCCACTAAGGTTGTACATGATTTTGTTAAACACTGAAAGTCAGTTTCAGTTAAATAAAGAGGTATGCACATCATCACTTCCACACTTATTTCATTGTCCCACAGTTAGGCCTGGGCAGATTGAGATCAGAATGCTATTGTAAAACATGGTCATACTGACAGCTGTTGCTTACATGATTCGATGAACAAGTGGTTCATCAAATCATGTACGAAAAATAGGGTTTGTGTGGTTCAAAATGTCACTCAAAAGCCCTTTATAAAACAGCTAGAAACTTCTTCATGTTTCTATAGAAGCTTAGTCAACTATGTTGCTTAGAGAATGCTTCCCAACCTGTTCAGGTCCCAGCACAAAACAAGGTCCCCCACATCAGCCTATATAGAGAACAACTAAGGTACATTTCACCTCTTTTTCTAAGAGCTGAACAAAATGACAACAATATATCCAAAACAAATATTACTTCCTCCCTCCTCCCTATTTCTCTGTGTACCTGAGTGTATGAATTTGAGAAAGAAAAGTATGGGGGTGGGAAATATGTGTGAATAAAATAAATTTAGAGAGAAAGGACTGCGAAGTTCTGCATGCTGTTAGGAAAGGAACTTTTTGATGGACCAGTAAAATCACACTAATGTTTTTTTTTTCCCATCGTTATAGGGAAAAATAGGCAAATTGTGCATCTCCACTAGCAAATCTGTGTGACAGTTCTATAAGCTTGAGTAAATATAGCTACTTTTTATAATAATAGTGCAAGTAATTTTAATCATGTTAATTTCTTAAGACGACAAGTCTCAAACCTCAGCTTTATGAGTCAGCATTCCTGATGTCAAAAAAATCACAATAATAAAAGCAAAATATTTCAAGACATGGGCAACCTCAAAGCTAACTTGGTTCTGAAATGTGGAATATAGCCAGAGTAAAAATATATCTAATGTTTCCTTTAAATTCGTGTTGTAAATTCAAGCATACTAAATTTATCCTGAAATATACACTAACATTAAATTACTGGTGTCTAAGACCACCACACACTAACTTAACAGCCTCCTTCTTTCGTTATTTACAATCATAATTTAATATGTAAACATGCATTAAAGTGGAGGATTAAACTTCTCAGAATGAGCATTACTTTTATAAAAAAAAGGTATGATTAAGACAAAAAGAAAAATAAAAGAACACGATTTTGATTCAGAACAAAATAATCCATCCTGTATATTTCTCACTGAAAGTAGTCAAATAAGCAATAACTGCTGGTAATTGCAGAAACAGACTGATTGACCTAAAAACAGGTTTTGGTGTCATAAGTTACCATAATACTGAATATTTAGGACAAAAGCTCAGGTTGAAAAAGTGGGAGGGGTTGAGTAGTGGCATGCAGGCAACACTCTTTTGAAGAAAGCTTAAGGCAGGCCTTCTTGACTCAAGCCTTTGCAATAATAAATAGATTAATATATTTATTTGGGTTAAAACAGTTTTATGCCTCCACTCTGCAGCTTTATATTCAGATACTGCCTTAGAAAGCAAACCCTAGATTACACCATTGTACTGAAGCCATCACAACTAAAGTCTCAATCAATACTGTTCAAAAGCCATTGGAAAGACACCCTTGACTTCAGAGATAGATACGATTTCAGCACGGGTGTGGGCTTTTTCATTGCAAACTGCAATAAATGAAAAACTGTAATGAACATTTCCCTAGCATTATAAATTAGTGATGAATTCTCTCTTGTTTTCTGCCTTTGTAAATAAATTGATGAGTTCACAGACTCCTCTCATGCACCATATGGCTTAAAATTATTTTCATTAGAAACTGGTGAAAATAATCACCACATCTTTCACCTGGTCAAGTACATGCAATTTGTTTCATAAAATAAGATATAGATGTCATTCCAAATAAATGCCCATAAGTAGCATCTTTTTTATAGTTGGAAGTATATTTTTATTTTATATAAGCAATAGATTCCCTAGTGCATAAGAAGCTTACTAACTAACCTAGTGTTTTATTGCGAGTCGGGGTACAACGCTTTCTGGATGATGTGGAGAGCAAAAAAAAGACGGGGGGGCGGGGGGGGGGGAGAACCACTCTGTTTTATAAAGAAAAACCAACTGCTGCCAGAGAAGAGAAAGTGAAAGGATTTTTTCCAAATATTTACTAGTGTTCAGCATTGAAGCCATGACTCTCTCCAACTTGTAAACACAGAGCCCGGTTTTGCAAAGTTTGGTAGTGTACAACTTGGTTTGTCTGCTCCTGACTTTCCAATGGGGGAAACACTTTCCTGTCTCACTAGACACAGAGAGAGTGTCTGCACACACTGCCCTATCCCATTACCTCCTGCATGTCTCACTACTCTGTGTGTGTGTGTGTGTGTGTGTACTGCCCTATCCCACTACCTCCTGCGTCTCACCAGACTGTGACGCATCTGTCCCACTAGAGTGTGAATGCATGTCCTACTACAGTGCCTGTCCCACTAGTGTGCGTGTGTGTGTGTGCGTGCCCACATCTCAGGAGAGAGAGGGTGGGTGTGCACGTGTTCACACACCTTCTTTCCTCCCCGTGTACTAGAAATGCCATCCCTTCCCAGAGAAGCCCTGCTACCGTGGCGGAGCCATTCACAAGAATGGCATTTGAGCACGGGGGAAACTTGTCGCCGAGCCCCAGGATCAAGCACCATCTCCCTGCGCGGCTCACCAATACCAAGATACTATGGGAGAAACTTTTCGATTTTACTTTTTGACGGCGGAGGGGGGCAAGGGGCTCCCCCCAGATAGGCCAAGTGAACTGTTCGATCCCTCAGCTCTTCTCCCGCCGGGAGCCGCGCCAGCCCCCCGGCCCCGGCCCCTGACCCCGGGGTGAGCTGGGCGCGGGGCTCCCGCGGGGGGCGGCGGAGCGCGCCAGGAGGAAGCTGCCCCCGCCGGGCCCGGGCCCTGCGGGAACCTCCTGGCCCGGCCTGTCAGGCGCTGTCACGTGCCGGCGTGTCCATGCCCCGGCCCCACGGGCTGCAGGAGGGAAGGTCAAGGCACGACCCGCTCCGAAGCCGGGTGTCGCCGGGGCCCTCAGGCAGGAGGCAACCACCCTCTCCCCCCGGCCCCCAATGCAAGGGGAAGCCTTTACCTGAGCTGTCGCTTTTCCTCTTGCCGCCTCTCTTCTCCGTCTCCACCGGGGATAGAGCCTGCCTGCCGTAGTCCCCTGGCGCGCAGGCCGCCCCCGTGGGCGTGCTGGTGCCCAGGCTGGAGGCGCCGGAGCAGAGCCCCGGGGGGCTGGTGCCCAGCTCCGGCGGGCCGCCCGAGTCGGGCTGCAGGCACAGGCTGTGCCTGGCCGCGGCCGGGGGGGAGGACATCTGGGGGATGTGCCAGTTCGTCTGCAGCGCCTGGTGCTGCTGCTGCTGGTGGTGATGGTGGTGATGGTGGTGGTGGTGATGGTGGCCGCGGTGATGCTGGCTGGCGAACATGCCCTCCTCGCCGGGGTATCCCGCTATGATGCACGAGGAGGACGAGGTGGAGAGCTCGGGGTAGGACATGTGGTCGGAGCGTCCGTGCAGGGCCAGCGAGGACTGGGAGAAGGGGTGCAGGCTCTGCGCCGCGGCGTGCGGGCTGCGCAGGCAGCCGAAAAGGGTGTGATCCATGGCATGCGGGGCGCGGGTAATCCAGGGCCAGGTCCCGGCGCCGCGCGGCTGTCGCGGAGCGGGAGCGGCGGGGAAGGTGGTCCCGCGCCGCGGCTTTGAGGGGGAACCCGCCGCTTACCGGGAGGTTATAAATACAGGCGCGTGTAACGTGAGCCGGGGGCTGGCTCAGCCGCGCCGCGCTGACCGCGTGCAAACTCCCTCCGAAACTCCGGCGCGTCCCGCAGCCCCGCGTCCGCGGGACAGGACAGGACAGGACAGGACCCGGCCCGGCCCGGCCCGGCCCAGCCCGCCGCGGGCGGGGCCGCCGCCGCCGCCTGGGACCCGCGCACCCGCCTGCTCGCCCCCCCGCCCCCCGGGAGGAGGGGCCGGCTCCGCTCCTGCTGCGCGCATCCGCCCCTGAACTTGTGTGCGCGCTGGAGGCGGCGCCCGCTTCGCACCCGCGCCCCTGCCGGCCTCACCTGCTGGCCCCACACCTGCCCCCTTAGCCCCGGCCCGGGCCCTCTGCCGCACCCGGGGTGACCAGCAACAAACAGCGCGAATAACGCTCCGCTGGGCCGATCGCGCGTGGCCCCCGCTGCACAGGGCTCCCCGCACTCTGCTGGCCCCGGGGCTCGGGCGGGAAACGGGCGCCGAGAGGCCAGGGAGTGAGTTTGCGGGAGGTTACACCAGCGCCTCATGGTCAGTGGAAGACACTTGCTGCCATCAACACCACAAAACAACCCCCCCAACACACACCAAAAGGACCAAGTTCTCTCACATCTTCCTGTTCTCTGACTGCAGCTAATACCTCCCCACGCTGCTTTTCGCCGTCTCAGGTGAGACACGGCGGAGAGAGTTTGAGACGCCGCTGCTCGCAGGGGATGCAGTCAGTGGAGCCGCGCGCCAGCGCAGCCCACCTGTACACCCCCCCACCAACGTGTGCGTGAGCAAGGGGGAGCACCCACAAGCAACGTTTTCTGTCTTAACCCCCGCCCCCAAATAAATAAATCAGCAGGGGTCCTGCCATTTGTGTCTTAATTCTGGAGTCCGTGTGTCAAGAATTAAAAAAAAAAAAAGAATTTCAGTCGCTATAGGAAAAAAAAATCAGGAATTGCATGAGATTTGCAAGAGCTAGTTACTTAAACGGAAATTGAGCCCTATTTTGTGGGAAATTAGTTTTGCAGACTTTCTGCGCGAAAAAAAAAAAAAATCTAAAAACTTTTGTTCAGCAGCTGCTGCATTTGCCCTGGCAGTTTCAGGCTGAGCCGGAACCTGCAGCAGTCTTTAGACGGTAAGAGTCGCCCTCCCTCCTCCCCCCCTTTTTTTTTAAATTTTTTAGATCTAATGCTTTTTTTCGAAAAAAAACCCCAAAACAAAATAGTGTGTTAACTTAGTTTTAGCTGTAACAATCCCATCTAATGTGATGTCCAAAGCAGCAGTAAGTCTTGTTGCTGCTTTGCACTGGTCACCCCTTGATATTGCTTCAGAATAAAGGAAATATTCAGTTACAACACTGATGAAATATTTTGTGCGTTTCATTGTTTATCGTTTCAATATGTGCTCTAATATTAAAAGGAAGCGTACAAAGCAAAGGCGATGCCTGAGCTGTGACTTGTTTTCTTAGCACCCAGCGCTGCGAGATGAGCGCTGCTGCTTGGTCCAGAAGACGTAGTGCTCAGGGCCCCAGGAAGGAGGAACCGTGAGAGGTTCACTAACGGGAGTGCTTTGTTAGCACCGCTTTGCAGGAGGAGCCAAAACAAAATTTACCCCTAACTTATTCATGCAATGGATGCAGTATATCCAAGTCCTTTTTTTTTTCCCCTCTCTTTTTGGGAGGGGGGTTATTCCAGCACAAACCCTCTGACTGTAAACAGCTGATGGGGGACAGGGAGGGAATGCATTTTGTTTCAGGTGCCTTGTAAATAGTCATCAGGCACAGAGCTCTTTCATCTCTAATAGGTGCGACTTCCCTTAACGTGCCCAGGCTGAGCACTCTTCCAGCGTCAGATGTTAACAGCATGTCCCGAAGTTTCTTACCAACCTGCTGCTGTCAGTCAATCAGGCTCTGGAAATGTTGAACAAGGAGGGAGAAAATAGAAGGCAAAGAGCGAGACTGACACCGTTTGAGGCATAAAATATCTAAACAGCTGAAGAACGGGTTAAAAAAATATAATGTTCCAGATCAAACTCAGTTGAGTTGTTTAACTCTAGAGGTTAGGGGGCACTGGCACATGTTTTCTACGATAAAAAGCAGAATAAGTGAAGCAAAAGAGGAGATGGTGGGAAAAGTAAAGATTAACTTTCCAAGAGAAGCAAGAGTCAGAGCCATGTTGCACTCTTTTTTTTTTTTTTTTGTACAAGAAGAGCATCCAAAAGGTAAAAGGGGAATGATGGAGGGGAAAATCAGAGAGCTAAATACTTTTTTCAATATAATCTAAAATTAATCTTCCTCTGTTTCCCATAATACCTGCCTCTCTTCTCATCATGTCTCAAAAGTTCTCATTGTAAGCAAAACAAGAATTTGAAGGGTTTTTCATTTGAAGCAACATAAGCAAACACAGCCATGCAATGGGTGTTAAAGCAAATTAGTAGCTAACAGTTTATTGCAACATCCTAGTTAATACACTTATGGATTTATCAGTCTATAACTAATCTGTAGATTTGTGACACAGTGGCTTGTATAATTTTAAAGCAGCTTTCAGCAAACAGGCTGTAAAGAAACATAAAAAAAAAAAAAATCAAGAAAATTCTAATGTAAAACTTGTAAATAAAAGCAATTCTATGAAGCAAAATATGAAGGTTTATTAGAGCTCCATATTATTGATTGGTTTCATGTTTATATTATTATCTCTTTCTATATTGCACTTTTGATCTACATGTGGGAGTAGTCAGTGTCAACAAACTTGCCCTAAACTTCTAATGCCAAGTGAAAATAAAAGAATGGTTTTAGATGTTTGAGAACTGTAAACCATTTAGCTCATAAAACAGCTGGAACCAACCTAGCTTTGGACATCGTTTATCCTCTCCTAAAATGAGCTAATGGTTGCATCTGTTTTTTAATTTTAAAATGTATTGCAAGATATAGAAATCATATGAAGGAAGGCGGAGTGCCTTCTGCTTCAGAATTCCTGTACTATACTCCTGTTCAGGCTCTTAGAACAGGTTTTAATACCCTGAACATTTGACCCTGCTGATATTTTTAGTGTTAATAGCTCTGCTGATAATTAGGGGTGTTGCCCATTTCTTTTGAGGTCTGTGCCCTGTTAGTATATGCATGCTACAGTACAATGAGACAAATGGAAATATTTTAGGGTTAGATCCTTCACTTACATGAATTGTCATGGTTTCACTGAAATCAGTGTTATTAATTTTTTTGCCAGCTCAAGAAATGCCCCTTACCATCAAAATATAAAGCTTAAAAATATTATTTTAGCTCCTTTTATCCACAGATTTTATTATACCTAAGGGTTTATCAAAAAAAGATGGAATTTTATTGCGCTGTAATTATGACTAGTGTGCATTTTTTCAGGGCAGCTTGGTCAAGGCAGGCATCCTTACTTCAACATTAGAGCCAATACAGATTCACAACAGATGTATGTTTATTTTCAGATTTTTTGTTGATTGAGGGTATTTTTGCTACTTAATTCCCTTGGAAGTAATGCAGTTTGCTCTGTCTAGCAATGAAGTTTTACAGATCTCAGTAAAAACAAAATCAGAGGTTAATACCTAATATTGAAGATGCTATCTTACCTTTAACTGAAAATGAGTAATTTGTTGATTACCTGTCAGAAACAAAGAATATCTACAGACAGTTAAAAGGTGATGAAAATTACTTTTACTGTTTGTAGATCTAGAACAGAACAAATACCCACTGTACTTTGTAAAGACCTTTTGTAAGAAAACGTCATTAATATGCATAACTTTTAACATGGTATTTTGGTGGTGTATTTCCATTGCCTTCTGATGCAGTTACAAATGTAAGATGTATCAGACATAATTTTGGGGAAAAAAATCGTACAGCTTGTCTATTAAAAAAAAACACTCAGGTTTATATTTATTGTTACTTCTCCCATATAAACTTGGACTTCATTCTAATTTTCATGATCTCAAAGCATTACAAATTTTAAAGCTACACCAGCAATTTAATTTATTACATAAAAAGTGTGCTGAACTGGAAGGCCCTCACTAAAAATAATTTTTACAAGGTTCTATTATACCATTAAAATAGACTGCCAATACAGTCCAGTGAGAACAATTTCTTGCATTTCCTTTTTTTAACTAACATAAATCTGTAAAGTATTAAAATTAATGTTAAACCTCAGCTTAAGGATAGTTGAGATACTTGAGATGGCACGCATCTCAATCTTGGACATTCAGTAGTTTCTTTGGAGATTAAATTATGCTAAATAAGTCCTACAAAAGAATACCAAAAAGGTACTAAGACTTAGGAGTTCAAGAGAACAATTTATTTGTGCAAAGTAGCATTGTCAAGATCTGTACATTAAATTGTGAGTTACTGAGTAGTCGTCTCTCTAGTATTGTCTCCATCTAAAAAAAATGCTGATCTGTGAAATGTTATTGGATGTTTTAAGTTTACATCTCCTGGTCCTGTTTAGATGTGTAATCAACATGTATTATGCATGAAAAGCATTATTTTTTTATTTTGATGATTGCATATCTTGATATGTAGCAACACAATTCTTTTGTTGAAATGTATACATCACTGTGGAGTAAAAAATAGCATGTAGACTTTTATTACTATGCAGTTTATTACTCGATAGCTTCTTGGCTTTTGGATTTAATTTTGTACAAATATTTGAAAAAACATACCACTAGGCCCCACTTAAAAAGCAAGAAAGAAAAAGACAGAAATCATTCCTAATGGGGCATATTTCATAAGCCTTGTAGGTAACAATCTATAGTCCTTATTAGACTGTACAGTTAATGTTATAGTGATACATACTTGGTGAATTAACCAACAGTACTAAAAAATATAGGTGACTTAAAATTAAAATACTTGATGTGAAAGTATTTAAGCTAAGATTCATCTATGTTAACTGAGCAGATACTCAGTGCATTCATATCAAAAAGAAAAACAACTGAAGAGGAAGACAAGCAGTAGCTAAAAACCTGTGGTGCTGTTACTTGGTGCTGTAACTTTTCACCCCAAGCGAGACAAGCAACAGGCGGCATATTTCATAACATTGTCTCCCAAAAGTTAATGAAACCTAGCAGGGTAATGTGTGAATGACCCAGCATAATGCATCTTGCCTCTTTCTCTACTGTTAGCTGCAACAGTGAGGAAAGAAGAAACATGAACTCAGAATAAATATTGTAAAGTCTTGGGACAATTGTGATTAGCTCAGCAAGATTTTTTTTATTAGTTTCATTTATTATTTATATTCAGGCTAGGACCCTATAGGACCCTATTCATGGACTTAAGCGCCCCTAGATACTATGAAGCACAAAGGACAATCTGTGTCCAAAGAACTTAGGTCTTGACCCCGCTATGGGCCATGTATAAAAGGACACCTGTGCCCTCATGGATCTCTATCAGTGACTACAGCTACTTGCTGAACTGAGTCAGAGTCAATCACAGGACAAGAGCCTGAGTTAATAATCACAGCAGAGAACAAAGATCTAACAAGTGTATATCTGTTTTTGCATGTACTCACAGTCAGTTCCAATGCCCAGTGTCTTATATAATGTTAACAACAGATACTGGATTGGAAAAGCAGCATGAAGGGAATTTACACTCTCTCTCTCTCTCTCTCTCTGTTATACACACACCATACATGCACATATTAACCTTGGAAGAAATTGTGGCCTGTTCTCAAATACCTACAAGATTCTTACTTCCCCGAGCACAAATTGCTCATTTCTTATCAAACTCTGAGCCGGTAACTAAGCCTAATTATATTAAATTGTTGTTTTGAACGTTATTTTTAAAATGCACTTGTGGTGGTTTCTCAAAGAATAAAAGGTAGAGTTGGCTGACTTCCCTAAGAAATGCATGCCAGAGCTTTCTTCTTTGTATGGAACTGTGCAAAAAGAAGAGTTCAGTCTGCATATGTATCTCCAAACTATTAAATCAATCCTGTGATTCAGGGGTATAGGTCATAACTGTGTTGATCTAAGGACATAGGCAAGCAAGGTTCTTTGGGCAAATCCAATATCTTTTATTAAACCAACTAAAATAGTTGGAAAAAAAAATTTTTTTTGCAAGCTTTTGGGTGCAAACACCCTTCTTTAGGCTGAGGAAGCACCTGTAGTTATATTCAGACATTCTGATTCAGCAAAGATCTTGAAGTGCACTAGAGCCTATGAACCTATTAATGTGCTTAAAATTAGGCAGGCCCTGAAGAACTGTGGTTTAAGCTGAAGCTCCAAAACAGAAATCCTCCAAGAAGAGGTTACACTCAATATGCTTACCTCTGGTATTATTTTCACAAGATCCCCAAAACAGAACATAGTATCAGCAAGAGTGTTTGGTTTTAGGCTCTGAACTAGGAACCAGTTAAGTATAAACTGTACAATCATGTGAAACGGGTACATCCTAAACATTTGCCACTCACTTTCTTTTAATGTACTTTGATCATCTCTTGATGCAACATCAATACGTCTGACTTTGCTTCACATACGCTATACCAATCAGGGATTGCCTGTTCCTTTGCATTCTGGCACATAAACTAACTATCCTGTATATACACAATGTCAGAGAGAACCCAGCCTAGCACTGTAATGTTGGTAGGCTCAATTAATGTACAAATCTTGATGCCCATTTCAGCTTTTTCTGCAACCCAAGTACAAAATCTTACTCTTGAAGAGAAAATGTTTGGATTTTTACAGTTACCTCAAGAGCTTTGTGTCATAAGGATTTACTCATTCATACTGTTTAGCTACAGAACATATCATTAATATACTTCTATTTAATACTCAAAGTATGCTTCAATACAAACTATAAAAATATGGCAAACTGAAAATATTTTCCATTTAACTGTTTCAGAATACCATGTGCAAGAGAACACAACAAAATTAAATTAACTAATAACATATGCAACTCTCAGTTGTGCAAGAGTAGTTTATGCCCCTAAATCCAGATTGCAGCATCTGGTGGCATGTAGCATGTCTTTAATGAAAGAAAAAGGCATGAGATATGCCAGCATTTTGGCTCTGTAGTATTGAAAGCCATACCTTTTGCTTCAGTTCAAGAGATACATCAACTCCCACTAAAACTAGTAAGCCTAACTCAACTAAGTAAATTGCTTGTGGGGACATTATAGATTTTTCCTCTTATTAAAAGGTAATAGCAGCCTAGGATACAGTTGTAAATAAGGTTTTACCATAAAATTATTTATCAGAAAATTTTGAAAAGATAATACCTCACAGTATGAATCACTTAATGTACCCAATTAAACAAACTCCCATTTGATTTTTACCATCTCTCCCCAAATTGGGCTGTAGATTTCCTAAAACTACTAGTTTGAATCTAGTGTTGTCATACAACTACTTTTCTTTGTATCCTGCTTGTTCACTATTGGTAGCCCAGTATGGAAAAAAAGGAAGAAAGAAGAGAAAACAATTAATCCCTTAGATGTCCTCATGTATTTGGGCTATAATGTTCTGAGCCCTTTATATCCTACCTTCTTCAACCCTTCATGTGATCAGTCCCATGGTCAGAATGCAGTGAAATGTGGTTGGCCTGCTGGAAGGGGTGGGGGAGGAATTAGCCAAGCAAGAAAATTTATTTCAATATAATACTTTTTAAAAATAATTAAATAAAGTATCTTAAAACTAGTGTTACTAGGGCATTTAGGAACTGACCCAGCATTTATTACATATCCCCCCAGTGAAGCATGGCAACTTATAGCAGATTGAAGGTGAAATGTATATTGGGACAGGCCTCTAATTTTGAATTTACTTCAACTTGTCTTTATAAATTAATTCAATCCAACAGTTTATACAGCAGAACACTATAAAAAGGGAGTATCTGCCAATGCTATTTATTTCTACTTAAAAGAAAAGGCAAGTAAAAATTGAGTGAATGTACTGCTCCAAAGGATTTTTTAATAATCTTTCAAAATCATAGTTTAAAATTGTTTGTAATGTGTATATGCCCCATAAAATGGTTCACACATACGCGCACACACACTATATATGTATATATATGAAGTCATCTTAATATCCTCAAACCATTTTGCTCAATTACAATAAACTACATTTGGCCTCTACCCTTCTTACTAGTAAGGAAATTCTTATAAAGGACATGTTGCACAGGAATAAAAGCCATCTAATTAGAGTGCTGGTTTCAGATGTATGAAGGATCAGGGTGTTGTCAGAGTAAGCACTTCACACAATTTACCCAGAAAAAGTGATCGTAGTAAATGCTTAGCATGCCTGTCTTATCTAATGTACTCAGTAAAACCGAATACTAGTCCCTAGCACGACTCTGAATTGCTCAAGACAAAAGGTCACAGACAGAAGGTATAGCAGACTTCCCAGATTCTAGAGTATAATCCAATTTCAGATTCCACAGTATACTAAAAAAGTCAAGTTTTGCCCCTTTTGGGGTTGGGAGTATGGTTAGTTTCCCCTTATGCACGTACAGTTCTTTCATGACGTATGACATGCTGCAGCTGTGGTAACAAGATTCTTTTTTTTTTTTTTTTTTAATTATTAAATATACCTTGACTTGATGATGAGAGTGCTTGGCTCTAAAAATAAGTCATACATCTCATTTCTGATATGTCAGACATGGCATAGCTCCAGAGGTACATGCAGTAAATTTAACCTTTATAATTTGTAGTCAACCAAACATTTCCAAACTAGGTCCCATAAATATGAACATGCATTGCTTGTTTGTTTTATGTTTTTAAAGTTTCCTTTATTGATATTATAATACTTTGACCCAAAAATGTAAGGAAATAACTGTATCATATTAAACATGGGGATATGCTTTCACAGTCATTTATTGTGTATAGCTAGTAAACATTTCCTGGCAAACAATTCAGAGAGTCCATAAATTCCATCCTAACGCTACTTCCGTAGCTATATGCAATGTACCATACACCAGGGTATTTAGCTCAGTCTCTCTCATCCGGAATGGGTGGATTGGAATTGAAAAATCCCACCCCCCCCATTATAGCACCACATGCCTGGAAAGTCTATCCTCTCTCAGGGCAAGCTGCTCCTCTCAGATCCGTTTGGTGGATCATGACACTAAAATTCTGCTGTCCCCAGCTATTTGATCTAGCAGCATTTCTGAAGTGCCTGTCCAGACAGTACGCTATGCCAACATCCCTTTGGCATTACTGGCAGTTCTACACCTACAGACAGGAGAATGGAAAAAAATCAGGGATAATGTTTACTACACCATTCAGATTTCTGGGGAAAACTATACAGTTAGGCTTAAAGGTAGGGAAACAAATAAAAGTCTAACTTCAGTGGAGTTAATATATATGGAGCCCGAGGGCCATAAACATATAACTAGTTAATCTTTACAATTAGATTAGCCCAGCAACATCTTCATAAGTATTTAGTACATTTGAATTCAAAGTAATTTTCTCTAGTTTCCTTATTTGGGTGTTTATAGAATAAGGGCTTATTAAAGGAACAGCTGACCTATAAAGTTATTTGGCAATCAGAATTTTCCCTCTCAACCTCTTCTTATTTTCCTAGTTTTCCCTGTGCATACGTTGCTTTTTATTGGCTTAAAAAAACAGGTATAAAGATTGAATAATATGAATTTTTTTGTTAATCTTGCTAAGCTAAAACAAAACTATCTAGAATGAAAGAGTGAGCTGACTACTTATAGGGACAGCTAATACCCCTACTACAGATGCTGTACCCGTTGTTAGTTCCATTACAGCTACATTTTTCAGACTATTTCTGATTGAAAACAAAGGGTTAGTAAAAGTCTGGACAGTTTCCAAGGTCCCAAAGAATGAATTTGGAAAGGGTTCAGTTGCCATTAGCTTTACTTCTTTATTTATTTTATTATTTTAAAAAAGGATTTGGGGGTTTCAGCTGTTTGTTTTTAACTCCCAAAATTTCCTATCCCAGGAACTACCTTCTGGTGAAAGATCTTTAACCTTGTTATGCAGAGTAATGAGCTTAAGTGCTAACTGCAAAAATATTTTTTTGCAGAATCTCCAGATATTTTCTCTTGGTTACTGTGATGAGAGAGAGGCTTGAGTACAGAAGTATTTAATTTTTCTGATATTAAAAAGCTTGCTTTTTCCTTACTCCATTTAGTGTCTCAAATTTATCTGTGTCAGACAGCACTGCTATAAAAATACATTAGCTTTGTTCTTTTGCCCTACTCTTGCAATCACAATCACAGAAAGCAATCACAATCACAGAAAGCCAAATATGCTATGAGAAGCAGAGTAATTGAACCTGGGCAGAGTAAAAAAACTGGCTCCCAGGACCCAAGCTAGCTCATTTAGCGCTAACTTTGATAAGTCCACTGCCACTACATTTTGCCAAGGTGATATACTCTAACACAGTGAGGTCCAACCTTTTTTTTTTGATGGTGTTACACATCAGCTCTGCATCCTCCCTGAGTGCAACTCTAATTGCCTTCCCCTGCCCAATCTGCTATTCTGCTTCCTGCCCTATGCTCCCTGCCACATCTGCTGCTCTGCTTTCCACTTCATGCCCTATCTGCTGCAGGGGCTGCTCATGCCACTTGTGGCACACATGCCACAGGCCAGCCACCTCTTCATTAATACATCTTCAAAAATAAACCTCTATTTTATCCCTTAAATTCCTCACTACACTCTCATTCAGCACCCTCCTTGTGCCTGTCACCCATTAAACCTGGCTAAGAGTCATAGACTCATAGAAAACCAGGGTTGGGAGGGGCCTCAGGACGTAATGTAGTCCAACCCCTTGCTCAAAGCAGGAGCATCCCCAGGTAGATCATCTCAGCCAAGGCTTTTTCTAGCCAGGTCTTAAAAGACTCCGAGGATGGAGATTCTACAACTTCTCTGCTAACCTGTTCTAGGGCTTTACTACCCTCCTTGTGAGAGAGTTTTTCCTAATATCTAACCTAATCTTTCCTTGCTGCAAGTTAAGACCATTGCTTCTTATTCTGTCATCTGCCACCACTGAGAACAGTTGAGCTCCATCCTCTTTGGAATCACCCTTCAGGTAGCTGAAGGCTGCTATTAAGTTCCCTGTCAGCCTTCTCTTCTCTAGACTAAATAAGCCCAGTTTCCTCAGCCTCTCCTGATAAATCATGTGCCCCAGCCCCCAAACCATTTTCATTGCCCTCTGCTGGACTCTCTCCAATTTGTCTGCACCCTTTTTGAAGTGGGAGGCCCAAAACTGGACACAGGACTCCAGATGTGTCCTCACCAGTGCTGAACAGAGGGGAAGAATAATTTCCTTCAATCTGCTGGCAGCACTCCTACTAACGCAGGCCAGTGTGTTGTTAGCTTTCTTCAGAACAACCACACACTGTTGGCTCATATTCAGCTTATTGTCCGCTGTAACCCCCAGGCCCTTTTCTGTAGAGCTGCTGTTTAGCCAGTTAGTCCCCAGTCTATACTGGTGTATGAAATTGTTCTGTCCTAAGTGTAAAACTTTGCACTTGTCCTTGTTGAAGCTCAAGTGATTTCTTTTGGTTGAATCCTCCAATTTGCCAAGGTCTCTCTGAATCCTATCCCTACCCTCCAGAGTATCTTTTATTTGTGGTGTCATCCACAAATTTGCTAAAAACACACTCCATCCCATCTTCTTGATTGTTGATGAAGGTATTGAACAAAACCAACCCCATAACCTGGGGCACTCCACTTGATACTGGCTGCCAACTAGATATCAGCCACTAAGTATTACCCTTTCAACCTGATGACCCATCCAGTTTTTCATCCACCTTACACTTAATTCATCCAACCCATACTTCCTTAGCTTGCTTGTGAGAATGTTGTGGGAGACGGCATCAAAAGCCTTGCTAAAATCAAGGTATATCATGTGCATTACTCTCCCTGCATCCACAGAGCCAGTCATCTCATCATAGAAAGTTGGTCAGGCATGACTTGCCCTTGGTGAATCCATGCTGACTGTTCCTAATCACCTTTTTATCCTCCAAGTGCTCAGAAATCCTTGAGGACCTGCTCCATGATTTTTGCAGGGACTGAGGTGAGGCTGACTGGTCTGCTGTTCCATGCATCCTCTTTCACTTTCTTAAGAATGGGCACCATATTTGCCCTTTTCCAGTTGTCTGAGGCCTCTCCCAATCTCCATGATTTCACATAAATAATGGCCAACAGCTCTGCAGTCACATCAGCCAACTCCCTCAGCACCCTCGCATGCATTGCGTCTGGCCCCTTGGACTTGTACACATCCAGCTTTTCTAAATAGTCCCTAACCTGTTCTTTCACCACTGTTGACTGCTCACCTCCACAAACTGTGCTACCAGGCACAGTAGTTTGGGAGCTGATCTTGCCTATGAAGATTGAGGTAAAAGAGGCATGGAGTACTTCACAGCTTTTTCCACATCATCTGTCACTAGGTTGCCTCCCCCATTCACTAAGTGACCCACACTTTCCCTGACCTTCCTCTTGTTGCTAACATATTCGTAGAAACCCTTCTTCTTACCCTTCACTTTGCTTGCTAGCTTTAACTGCAATTGCACTTTGACTTCCCCAATTTCATCCCTGGATCCCGGAGCAATACTCTTATACTCCTTATGTTGTTTTCAAGAGACAGAATTCTCTTGACCTTTACCCTTTGCTTAATGTCTAGTGACACAAAATTGATGGAAGCCAATTTTAATTTACATACTTCAATCTTTTGCTGGGTTAGGACCTCAGTCAGCCTGAGAGGGGACCAAGATTGTACCCTGACTGTTCATCCTGGCTGCAACAATATTTTTTCTTTTGTTTGTAGTGAATGTGATGTTTAGCAGAAGCTGACAAACAGACAACCCTGATCAAAACAAACATGGAAAACAGGTGTGAAGTTTTCCATACTATGAGACACAAGGACTCATATCTTTACTATGAAAAGATGCATTAATCCCTGTCCATTCAACTCTTGGCCTTTTACAAGTCAGTTGAGAATCTTCTCTCCAAGGGGTTTATTTCTGTTGCGTTTTGCTTTCATTCTCCTGTGGATACCTTTCCAAAGACAAACTAGTTCCTGTCCACTCAGGTTTTTTCTTACTTCATCATCTCAAAATCAGAACTAATGCAGCTCTAATGGCTAATCCGGTGCCTCCTTACTCCCTTTCAGAAGTTCATGTATGCCTCTAATTTCATAGCATAGCTAAATGACTCAGTAAATGAAATAAGGTAAATTATCTAATTGAAATTGATGCCATGTTGTGCTAGGTGTTTTATATACACCTAGAACTTTTGAGTCCAACAGAGAAGACAAAGGGTAAAACAAATAAAATTCTCCCGCTCTATAAAAAAATATGGGCATACACAGAGGCAGGTGAGATTTGTCCTAACTCTCAGAGTTTTCTATAAAGCATTGTAGCAAAAGTGATAATATCACACACATTGAGACAGATCCCCCTTTAACTTGGTTTGAGTTTTCCTCTCTCTCGTAAAACATGCTTAGATTTGGAGCAGGTAAATAGAACTTATGGCCCAGGGACTTAGATTTTGTCATAAATGCAAAGTGGAGTCATTTTAGCTGGGTCTATACTAACAGTATAGTCAGGAGCCAATTTTAAATTTTGCTCTAAAGCCTTTATTTGCTAACTATGGTTGTGTCCAGATGAGTGCAGACATTTGGTTCCCTAGAGACAACAAGCAGCAGCAGCCCAGGCATCCCGGGGTGCAAGGTAGCAGTGTGAATGCCTGAGATGGGCCTGCTCCACCACATACCATGCAACAGCACTCATCTGGATACAGCCTATTTACCAAGAACTGCTATTGCTTAACTCCCTAGCCTAAACATGCAAGTTCTCCTGAACTTCTGGGTATGATGTTAACCCTGACACCACCTGCCTCTTAGCCTGTCCCTTCCTACAATGTGTTTCAGATTTACCTAAAAGTACTAGGTCAGAGCACAAGTACTATTGCAGGAGCAACTTTGCAGCTCCTTGTTCTTATTGTTGGTCATTATGTACCACTTGTATTATACTAACCAAAAGGATCAAGCCCAGAAAGAGAGACAAGTAGTAGCTGTGATGGTGCAGGAAATGTACAAGAGATGTTTTTGTTCATGACATATTTTACTGGACCATTAAAAATATAGTTGGAAGAGATGTTGGATGAGCTTTCAGGGAAGGACACTTTTGTGTCTAAAAGCTTGTCCAACATCCCTCTCAATTATACATTTGGTCCAATTAAAGATATCACAAAAGACCCCTGACATTAATTACATTACACACTTACATTCAATTGATGTTATCCTACTTTTCTACTTCAGTACTTTTATTTAAAACAGAATGCCAGAGATAGCTAAAATATACAAAAATGTTTTCATTTTATATTTGAAGTGCATTTCTGTATTAGATTGTTTTACTATTTATATATTTAATAGTCTTGTGCTATGCAGATAGATACAATACAGATCTCATATTTTATATACTAAAATTCAAATAAGTTACTTGAAACAGGCATACCCAATGCATTTCTTTCCTGTTCTGATACAAAAGCCAAATGATGTAGTCATGTGATATAGGATCCAATCCAGATCCTGTTGCAATCCTTAGCTGATGGGAGTTATCATTGTTCCCAGTCTTAAAACTAGCAAAAGAAAGAGAAAAAATGAGCACTCATATAGTGTGCAACCATAAGCTCAGAACAAAATGTAAAGCACTTATTATGTTCATAAAGAAGAGAAACAGAGTGCATAAACACCACCATTAGGATGGGTAGTGTTAAACAAGGTGTTGGGTATTAAAGAAGGGCAATCAGAATTGATCTTTTACATCCATAAATTAAACAGGATGTAGATCTATAAAAGAACACTTGTGTGACTGGGGGTGGGGGGACTCTGAGGCCAGGTCTCATGTCAGCCTACCTACCTGTTGCTACTGGGCAATCTGCTCAGTCTCACCTGCCATGATTTTCCTGTGCCTACAAACAAATGGTAAATACAGAAGACTGCCCATTACATGCCCCGATGCCAGGGAGCACTATCTGTGGCTCCAAACCTCCCCTACACCACAGCCCATGCCTCACAGATGGCATCCAAGTCTGAGATCAGAGCAAAATGAGTCCAAAGTTGGGCTCCACCGACACGCACATTCACACCACCTCCCCTCTCACAGGTGGCCTCTTCCACTCCACCCCTCTCTCCCCAGGGCCTCTGGCTTACTGCCCATTACTGGGCCACACTCCACTGCCCTGCTCCTCTTTGAGTAGCCCCTCTTGGGCCATCAGGCTTCACTACTTCCATACTGGCCTTGCCACGCAGGACCTTCAGTTCCCATGAGTTCCCCTACCCTACATGGTCCAGCCTTGAGCCAAACCCTGGGCTAAGTCTGCCCCAAGCCCCTCACTGGGCACAACTCCTCATGGGGCTGGCCCTTGCGCCGTCCTTTAAGCTTACACCCATTTGGCCCTATTCAGCATGCCCCATGGGCTGTCCTTCAGGCCTACTCTGACTTCAGCCCTACTCTGTGTGGGGCCTCCCAGTGCTCTCCATAATACCCCCTCTGGGGTCTTCAGGACTTTGCATCCCTGCTGGGCTCAGGTGGCACTCTGCTTGCCATGCCTGGCCCCACTACTCCTACTCAGGGTCTTACACCCCCCTCATGGGCTCAGGTGGCCGCAGCCATGCCTGGCCCCATTACTGCCTCCAAAGCCCACCTGAAGATGGGGGCTGGGGTTAAGGCGCCCCTCCTCACCTTTCCCTGTGGAGGTAAGTAGCTTGGCATTTCCTGGGGACTCCTGCACCACCAGGAGACCCACCAGGCCACCCTTCCTCAGCAGGGTGCAGTTTTAGGTCATTCCCAGGACTAGGAGCCTCCAAACCATCCCCATAAGCTCCTGCCCTTACCTCCAAGATGTATCATACAGCCTTTCAGCCAGGCGATGTTTCTGCCAGGCTGCTAGCAACAAACTGCTCTGTTTATGTAGGCAGCCAGTATTTCAAAATGACTGCTGCAATCAAGCACCTGCTGGCTGTTTGGCTCAGTCCTTAATGCGGCAGGCACCAACAGTGCCCTGCCACAACATGCATGACTGGAATCTTAAGTGTAGTTATTATAACCTATTTGGGAAGGATTGAATGGACAGGGAAGTGGTACTTTATCAAGAATGGCATTACCACTTTCCAAGTCAGTTACAAGTCTTAAGCAAGGAAATTTTGATCTTTAGGCATTCGTGTTGTATCATATTAACCACAATGCTACCCATGCTATAACATCTTCACATTATAATAATCTGAAAACTATAAAATATTATTTTTTAATTCAAACAAGTATTTTCTTCAATAGAAATAAATTCTATTCTACACCTCTAGTCCTGACAAACAACTGCTCACAAAGGACAGGTATAGTGATTAAACTCTTACAAGTGTAAGTGATCAGAAACCAGTGTATACCCATAACAGAATAGAAGTTCAGCACACAACACCAATCTATATCTGTAACAACAGAAGTTCAGCATACATAGATTGGTTTAAAAATAGTGGAACCCAGTCTAAGATTTGACCCCGGCCCCCCCTCCCCCCAACCAAAGGGTGAATGTGTGTTCTGTTTACTACCAATCTAAACTATGTCACCTACAGAAAACAGTGTAATTTAGATAGATTCTGCCTTGGGCTTTTTGAATGTCTGTACCTAGCCACAACAAATAATTTATGGTTACTTAAATATAAGAAATAAAAAAAAATTAATTACATTTGTTATGAGCAAACAGAATAAAGCCCTATAAATGCGTTTCTTGCTCTAAAAGTGCCAGTTTCACAACAACAACAATTATAGTCCAGTCCCACTAGGAGAAATTATACAGAAAAACATGTATGAGAAATAGGAACTACTTAAAGGCATTTTTGGACATGTCCAAAAAGCCACAATCAAGAAAGAAGGCTGTGCTGTTTAAAAAAAACTAACATGGCTAAAATATACTTCTAAGCATTCTTTCTCTTACTATGTATGAGAGAGAGAAAGATAGCTTTTCAGAGGAGAAATTGACAGTGATTATTATGAATTAGAAGCAAGAGATTACCCAATATTGTAAGGGAAACTGAAGAATAGAGACAAATATGGCCAATAAAAATAAGGAAAATATGGAGATGGGCATATATGTACAACACATCTAAGAAAAAAAAATAATTCCAGCAAAATAGTAGTTGGTAGAATGGTCAGAAATAACACAGAAGTTAAATTCAACAAATATTGTTTTCTGTATTTGGGAAAAAGTCAGATGATGATGATAAAGAAACATTTTCTAACAGCAACTCAGGAGAATGTTAAACAGAAGCTACTATAAAGTTAAAAAAAAAAAAGTTTAAAAACAGCATGTCTGGATAACTTGCATCCAGCAATTTAAATAAAGCTAGCTGAGGCGCTCTCTGACTTTTAATATCAATTTTAAGTAAGTCTTGCAACACTGGGGAAATTCCAGAGAACTGCAAGAAAGCTAATGTTATGCTGATACTTAAAAAGAGTAAAAAGAAACAGCTAGAATCACTATAAGACTTTGAACCTGACATTGAATCTGGACAAAATAGTGGAATAGTCAATAAAGAACTTTAAAAAAAATAAAAGGAGAATAGCATAACTAATGCCAATTACCATAGGTTTATGAAAAAATGATCTTGTCACAGTAAGTTTGTATCTAGTTGATAAAGGTAAAAACATTGACTTGACAAAAGGTAAGGCATTTGACTTGATACCACATGACATTTTGAATTAAAAAGGAATAATTTAAAATCAATACAGCATATATTAAACTGACTAAGACTAGCTAATATTGATAGATCTCTGAATGTAAATAGTGATTCATTATTGAATGACTGTATTTCTGGAGAGATCCCATAAGTCTTGGTTCTTGACCTTTTGCTATCTAACATCTGGATAGAAAAATCTTATCAAGTCTGAAAGTGGCACATACATTTGGAAGGGCAGTGAATAATGAAGAGGATAGCTCAATGATATAAAAAATAATCTAGATTTCTTTGTAAACTAGGGACAAGCAAAGAATATGCATTTCAATATGCCCACACTTAAAGGGTGGGATTCTCCATTTTGGAAAGTGATGCTGAAAAAGACTCAGGAGTCTTTAACAAAGTAGGAGTAGAATGCTTCTACTATCCACTGGCACTATTAGTACTGAAGTACTGAGACTACTTTGGGTGGCCACAGTTCAGTTCAGTTCAAATTGGTGAGAGTTCAAAAAGATTGGAAAACATATCCCAGACTGATCTTGAGCTGACCATTATTTAGCTTATTAAAGGGAAGATTAAAAGATGCTTTGATCATAGTTTACAAGTATCTTCCGTGGGACATAGACATTTGATTAAGAAGGCTTTTCAGTCAGCAAGATGAAATTGCTATGAAAGTGGAAGCATGAACAAGAAGACTAGAAGTAAAGACAACTTTTTTGTGGTTAAGGAACAGTTTACCAAAGGCTGTTATGGATCACTGGGGGTTGCACCTTTTTCTAAAAAAAATGCTGTAGTCTTCTCAGAACTTTTTAATCCCCAAGGGCACATCCAGATGAGCATGCACGTGCCTCATGCAGTGTCTCAAAGCCCTTTGACACGTTGCAAGAGGCATGTGCGGGAACCAAAAAACGTTCCCCAGGGGATATCCAGAAGTCAAAAAATAACCCAAGGGAAAAAAGTGGGGTACAGCACAGTCCCAAACCATGCCCCGAGGCAACCAGAGGCTCAGGTTCTCCACAGAGATGCTCTGGTAGGCAGCCAGAGCATCTCCATGGCTGGCCCTCGACCCGGTGCTGAAGCAGCATGCCAGCCACAGGGAGCTGCACCTAGGGGATCTGGGGGTGCAAGCAGGGGATGGAGCTGGGCGAGGCAGCAATCTGGGGGGCTGGGGGAGCAAGGGGGTTGTGGGGCATGTGGGCCCTGTAAGGGGAATGGTAGCCCCTGCAGGGGCCATGTAGCCCCTGTTGTGGGGGCTGTAGCCCTTGTGTGGGGGGGGCAGTCCATGAGTTGTGCGGCAGGGGGGGGCCGGGGAGGCATGTGCCCTGCAGAGGTCAGTGGACCCACCTATCCTGAGCAGCCCCTCCCTGCAGTCCCCCTAGGATCCATTCACATTCCCCCCACCCCTCTTTCCACCCCATTTCTGCAAACCCTACATCCCCTGCAGCACACACCCTGCATGCACAGCTTCCAGACAGGGTGAAACCTGCTGACAGGAGCTGTGGGTGCAGGGATAGCTGTCCCCACATCCTGGTTAGAGAAGGTGTCAGGAGGAGCTCTAACTGCTCTATGGTAAGAAAACCAAAGGCAAACAACAAAACATATAGGTATTTAAAATTAATTTTATTATGATGATAGAGACACTGGTAGGCTTCCAAATTGCTTTAACACTGTAGATATATCAATAAAACATTGCCCAACTGATTGCTGTCTCTCTGTCCATCTCTTTCATGCTCTCTCTCTATATAGTGGTCTTTTGCTTTAATTGTGGAGGAACATGGATTTTGGGGTATTTTACAGAGTGACTTTGGGATTTTTTTTATTAGGTATTTTTCAGTTTTCCAATAGGGAACACCAGAATTCCTGCTAGGAAGGCAAGTGGCAAGATCCAGGCAGAGGAACCTGCTCAGAGCTGGCACCTTGGACCCAACTGGAGGTGGCTGACCTCCTGGTCAACTGGGGCCAGGAAGACATGCTTTGACAGTTCAAAGCAGGCCACCACACTGGGAGCATCTTCTGGGCAATAGCTGCCCAGATGTCCAGGAAGGGGCACACAAGGCAATAGCTGCCCAGATGGCCAGGAAGGGGCACACAAAGGCCAACTCTGCAGTCACAGCACACTAGCAGCTGGCCCAGAGGGGCAGATGCCTCTGCTGGCTGTGTAGTCCCCATCTGCGTCTGGCAGGTGTGCAGCAGGTCACAGCCAGGCAGCAGCCCCCACTGCCAGACTGCTGCAGTAGATAGAGGGTTCAGGGAACTCTCAGGGCTGCTTCAGCAGTCCAGCTGGCACAAGGGGTAGTGTCCCCAAGTACCAATTGGTCAGGCCTCAGAAGCTCCTACGTATTTGTATCTTCCATTTGACATGGGCCTTAAGGCCCACCCAGGTAACTAATAGTCCCCACAGTGTGGAGACAAAGAGTGGAAGATACAACTTTATTTTTTTTGGGGGGGGGGGGCAGAAATGGGACAACTAAAGGAAAAAAACCAGGATAGGAGTGATGTGGGGGTCAAAGTTTCAAAATGTGAAAAGAAGCTCTCCAGAGGGTAACACTGAGCAGAGCCCCCTGGGCCACACCCACTGGTCCTCAAAGGCATCCAAAGAGCTGGTGGATGCCACCCACTGGTGCTCTGCCTGGAAACATGCACAGACAAGTGAGAGGAAAGCAGCCCTGCAGTCTTCAGGTACCTTCCTGGCCAGAGCCTCCTTCCTAGTCAAGTACAGGGCCCACTTGGCCAGGGCCAGGAGGAGGTTGACCAGGAGGTCCCAGGACTTGGTGGGGCTGCGGATGGGATGACCAAAAACAAACAGGTAGAGGGTGAAATTCAACCAGAACCTCCAGAGGAAGTTGTGGAGGTGGAGGGGCTGCAGCCTGGTGCACTCGAGGGTCATGTGCGCCAGTGTGTCCCTCTTCCCACAGAAGGGGCAGGAGACCAGGGTGTCTGTGAAGCTCACCACATATACACTTGTGGCAATGGCTCCATGGAGGAGTCACCAGCTGAGGTCCCCAGTGGCTTGTGGGATGAGGGTGGAATACAGATTCAGCCACTGGGGTGCCCCAGCCATGCCCTAGCCAAGCAGGTCCCGCCACTTGGTGTCTGGGTGGGACACGAGGGTGGCATGATAGATCATGCAGCACACAAAAGTGTGTAGAGGTGGTGGCAGTGGACGGTGGAAAAGTGGACCAGTCTGGTGTCCCCCAGCCAGCTCAGGTGGTGGAGCAGGGAGCGCTGTGAGCCTGGGCAAGGCGCTGGCCCCACAACAAACTTCAGTGGGCTGGAAGACACGGGAGGGAACCGTCACCATGCAGAACCTGGTTGACAAGGTCAAGGTCATCAGGAGGTAGGGCAGAATTCACCTCCTGGACCAGACGGCAGGTCACACATGTTGTGGGTAGACCCATGTGCCGGACTAGCACAGTGGGGTTCACCCACTCTTGCCTACCGCAGAAGCTCCTGAGAGTGAGTAGCCCCGAGTTACTTGTCAGGGCAGCTTTTCATACTGATGGGGCCTGGCCAGGGCAGCTTTTTACACTGCTCCCTCTGCCTGCAGATCTGGGAGAAGCCAGTCAGAGTTATTTTGCCACAAGTGGCACAATTTGCACCACACCAAAGTGCATGTCTGGGCACGTGTGCTGAGGCAAAAAGCCCTGGCTCAAATTTGCACTGCTTCTATTTGAGCTGCTGCAAGCACACATGCCTGCATATGTGGATGGGCCCAAAGAGCCCTTTGGCCTAGTTTATGCAGGAGATTAGACTAGATGATAACAACAGTCTTTTCTGGTTCTATAATCCATGAATCTATTACTTGAATTACACACCTCCATCTCTTCCATACACCTTTTTTGGAGCAGACCCAACCAGTTCAGAATTAATCAGCTCCAGGTGAATCCAGTTTTTTTGTTGCATGAAAAAACTCTCTCCCTTCTCCTATGCTGCAGAAGATCATGATTTGTCCCTGACTATAAGAATTAGCAAGAGATGGAAACTATATGTCTATCAAATTGTCACCCATCATTAGTAAATTACTTAAACAGACCAGTGATATTTGAAGGAATTTAAAAGGCTGTCTTGAAGGGTGAAATATTGTACATTTTATGGATAAGTGAATTAAAAAAAAAAAAAGCCCGCCCCCCCCTGCAACCCCCCCCCTTTGTTGACTCCAGAGAAATAGGAGGAAATAAAAAATTATGCACAAACACACTGCACTGTTTAACTGAGAGGAAGAGTACAGTAGGAATAGCCAACTCATTTTGCCTGATTTTTTGGGCCCTTGAGAATATCATGAGTTTGAAAGCTTTATTTCAACCATGGACATTTCTAAATTACATTCTGGTTAGGAAAGACTGAAAAAAGGTGGACCCACAAGGAAGGAAATCTTAAAGAAAAACTATATCTAATATAAATAACAGTGAATACCGTACATATGCTACGTCAACTAGTGAAGTAAAACAGGTATTATTTAAAAGCAGACTTGCCACTTTGAAATGGGTGTTTAAATTTCAAGGGGGAGAGGGAGGGAGAAAGGGAAGGTTCACAAAGCCAAGTTTGACCCTTCATTGGTATAGATCAGCATGGTTCCACTGAAGTAAATGAAGTTCCATCCATTCATCCCATTGAGAATCTGGTCCTCAAACTAGTTTTGAGGACCCTATAATTCACCGTAACCTCCTTTGTACAGAAACTATATTTTCATAAAATTCACTGTGAATTTACCTACCTCTGAAGTTAAAAAAAAAAAAAAATATAGGAGAATGTGAGAGCAACAAAACCAAAAGACAGGGGAAGGACAGAAAATTAAAGTGTGTTTAGACTTGATTCTACTCTCGGTAACACTGTACATTAAATTCCTAAAAATAAACCCAACCCAGTGGAATTAAACTAGGAAAAATTGGTGAGAGATGAGAATCAGGCCCCAAAACAATGGAAAATAGTTGGCCTTCTGAGGAAGTCCCTCCTGTATTCTTACAGGGAATAAAATTAATTGTCAGTTCATTACAACATTTCTACATGTTTTGACCACTACCTCGGCTGGTAATGTCAACAGAAAGACTAAGAAAAGACCTGGCAGTACAGTATTAGCTAGACAGTTTCATTACAACACTAAGGCACCTTTGCATAAATATTGTTGAAAGACAGTGGAGAGAGAGGAGGAAACTCTGTGTCTTTAATGTAAGGTCTTTAATGCTAACATACGTCAAAATGCTCTGTGTACTTCTGGAACCCTTCTGTTAAAATGTCTCTAACTCTAGGGACTCATTGTATAAAGCAGTTATGCACCATTTAAATGTGAAAAATGCGCACTTTACTTGGAAAAAGATGTGTGATGTGAAGTGTTTTTAAGAATAATTGAATGATTTTGTGATTCATTAAATGCTTTTCCTCAGTACACAGGTAATAGCTTTTCCACTAAGCACCCAAAGGGTGAAAAGTCAAAGAGCTGAGAGGGGGGAAAAGAATCCATTTTCATAGCTTTGTGTTTTACTCCTTATCATTTTCTGTTCTAAGTGTAACAGAACAATGAAGGGAAAACTGAAAAGCAGCACTTAGGAAATTTAAAAATACCGAGTACCACGGAAGGCAATATATGTGCTAAGTTGTCCATTTCTGTTTTAAGGGGAAGTAAAGAAAAATTGTGGCACCTCAAGTTTTTGAATATGGCTCCAGATACATATCCCTCCTGTGACCATGGGAACAGCCCCTTTAAAGAAAAAAAAAAAAAAGACCTGTTTTCATATACCCAATATATCTTTAAGCCAAAGTGTAAATCTTCAATTTCTTTCTCTCGGTTGCTTGCTCTCTCTCTCTCTCTTTTTTAAACTAGGGAAACAATACACACCTTGACTCCTGCAAAAAAGATCTCTGGCAAAATCACAAAACGCCTGCTTAAGTAATACCCAAAAGGTAACTTCATGCATTCCACAAGCCAGAAATAACTCACAGCACGATGAATCCACAAGAAAGTCAATAGGATATTATAACACTCTTAGGGGAGCTGTAGCTATAAGAGCAATGTGAGGCAATGTCTTAGCATGAGCTATCACTTTATATATGTGCTATATACATGTGCATGAATTATATTACAACATATGGCACACCATGGCTTTTGATCTATTGTGACTTATGACCCATGTCCTATTGTGACCTTCATGGATGAATCTAAAGAGAACAGTTTAAAAAAAAATAGAACATACATGATAGATCACATTTAGATAGGATAAAATGTATAAGGGATATAAACATATGATCAGGGCATTACCTAGCAAAAACTTGCCAGAGATGAGGAAGAAACTTCCCTTGGGGCAGCATATTACTTTTTTTTTTTTTTTTTTTTGTACCTTCCTCCAAGATATCTGAAGTTAGGATAGCACCTTAGAGGAACCATTGGTCTGACTGGGTAAGGCGGTTCTAATATTGTTGTGAACATATGCTAGTACAGAAAATACAGCTTGTACTATTAATAACATTTTTTTATATGAGATGGGAAGGGGGTTTCTAGCAATGTTAAAATTCACTGAAAGCATTCCAGGTAAAAAGCTGGATGAAGCAGGCTTTAATTCTGTTTCCATTCAGATCAACTGTGATCTTCTATGGACTTCAGTAAAACAGGAGAAATCTGAAATCAGGACTCCCGTATCAGAAATCAGGATTCCCACACAATATGGCCAAATTCCATGGCAAAGCTCATTCTGTTGTTTTCATCAATAATCTTCAATCCCATCCTTTTTTATAACTACATAACTATAGAACATAGCTGAAAATACTAACTGATGGACAATTTGACTTCCTTCTAAGCCTTCTTCATGAAGTTCTCCAAGACTTTGTTATTAAGTTACTCAGGTTGACAAGTTTTGTATAGTCTTCCTTCCTTGCATGAAGCTCGTAACCAACTTTCATGGCTCACATTCCGGGGTCTCTTGTTGCTGCTCTGTCCTTTAATGTAGCCCAACTGGCCATCCTAAACTTCTGGCTCCCAACCACAAACTAGTCTCGAGTTCTGTCACCATAACTGCCAAATCCGATCAGTTGCATAGCTATCTCACTTTCATTGATGAACTCTATTAGTCTCAAGAAGTCTATAGGCCAACAAGAGGTAAGGCACTCCAGGATCTAGTGCTGGCCAAATGGCACAATCTAGTGAGTGACCTGAGAACCGAAGGGAAGCTTGGAGATGGTGATCATGAGTTGATCATTTTCTCTATCCATTCCAAAGCTGGCAAATCAGTCAGCAATGCAGAAATCCTTGATTTTAGGAAAACTAGCTTTCATAAGCTCAGGAGGCTGGTTGCCCAGGCCCTGAGAGGCCATGCTCTGATAGAGAGGGGAGTCCACAATGAGTGGTTGCTCCCTAGGGGCCCAATCCTTGAAGCACAAGGAAAGCCCATTCCAGCCTGTAGGAAAGGTAGCAAAAGGGCTGAGTAACCCCTGTGGCTAAATAGGGGAATCATGGACCTCCTGTATCTGAAGAGAGAAGCCTATAAGGGATGGAGATCAGGTAACATCACCAAGGAGGAGCATTCAGCCCTGGCCTGTACCTGCAGGGAACAAACTAGGAAAGCCAAGGCCGAGACCGAACTCAAACTGGCTATGGGACTCAAGGGAAACAAAAAGTCCTTCTTCAGATACGTGGGTAGTTAGAACAAAAACAAGGACAACATTGGACCCTTGCTAAACCAAATGGGGCAGCTGACAACCGACACCCAGGAAAAAGCCAATCTCCTTAATGATTACTTTTCATCAGTCTTGCACCAGCCTAAGGGGATCACCCTGCCTAACAAAACGCAGGATTGAAAGGGTACGGGTGAACATATGCCCGTCATTGGTGAAGATCTCATGAGGGAACACCTTGAGAAGCTGGACACCCACAGATCAGCTGGCCTGGATGGAATGCACCCAAGAGTGATAAAGGAACTGGCTGACATCATAGCGTGGACAATGGCAAGGATATCTGAGAACTCATGGCACTCGGGAGAGGTTCCTGGGAAGAGAGCCAATGTGGTGCCTATCTTCAAGAAAGGGAGGAAGGAAGATCCATGGAATTACAGGCCAATCAGTTTGACCTCAATCCCTGGTAAAATATTGGAAAAAAAAAAATCACCAAGGAACCATTAACAACAGACTAACGCAAGGCAACATTCTGAGAGATAGCCAACAAGGCGTCATGGTGGTAGGCCTCCATTACCTGACCAACCTCATTTCCTTCTATGACCAGGTGACACATCACCTGGACAAAGGAAAAAGAGGGCGATATCATATATTTTGGACTTCAAAAAATCCTTTGACTTGCTCTCCCATGATGTCCTCATGGTAAAACTGAGGAACTGTGGCCTCAACAAACTTACGGTCTGATGGCTGGGGAACTGGCTCAGTGATCAGACCCAAAGAGTGATAATTGATGGAACCAAGTCAACATGGTGCATGATGACCACTGGTGTCCCCCAGAGTTCCATATTTGGACTAGTACTCTTTAATATATTTATAAATGATCTGGATTCTGGTATCAGAAGCAGACTGGCTAAATTCACTGATAACACCAAATTATGGGGAAGTATGGTCACACTAGAGGATAGACTGGTAATGCAGGCTGACCTGGACAAGCTTGCAAGGTGGACAGATCAAAACTTGATGGCATTCAACATGGAGAAATGCAAGGAGCTCCACCCCGGGGGAAAAAAATCCACATCATACTTACAGGCTAGGCAGTGCTACACTCACTACCACCACAACTGAAAGAAATTTGGGGGTCATGACTGACCACAAGATGAACATGAGCCCCCAGTGCGATGCCGCAGCTGTCAAACCAAATAAAACCCTGGCTTGCATCTACCAATGCATCTCATGCGAGACCCAGGAAGTTATCCTCCCGCTTTACTTGGCTTTGGTGAGGCCATAGCTGGAATACTGTATCTGGTTCTGGGCTCTGCATTTTAGAAGGGATCTGGAGAAAAGTGCCACACACATAATTGGAGGACAAGACGGCAGGCCTTATGAGGAGAGGCTGAGAGGCATGGGGCTCTTCAGCCTGGAGATGCAAAGGCTCTGGGAGGACTTGGTGGCAGCCTATAAGTATATAAGGGGTGTACATCAGGAACTGGGAGAATGTCTGTTCAACAGGGCACCCCAAGGGAAGACAGGGTCTAACATTCACAAGCTCCTAGAAGACCGTTTTAGGCTGGACATAAGGAAAAACTTCTTTACCACCTGAGTTCTCAGAGCCTGGAACAGACTCCCCCAGAAGTGGTACAAGCACCTACTCTAGACACTTAAGATGCACTTGGATGCCTCTCTTACTGGAATCATTTGACCCCAGCTGACTTCCTGCCCCTTGGGCAGGGGGCTGGACCCGATTATCTTGTGAGGTCCCTTCTAGCCCTAGTGTCCATGAAATTTATGAAACTACATTTGGCTTCACAGAACAGTACAGGGAACCCACAGCATAGTCCAGCTAAATGACCCTCCTGCAGAAAGCTGGAGAGCTTTATGCAGGACTCATAGCTGGAAGACAAAAAAAAAAATCAATATATTTAGGACAACAGCAAAGCCCAAGACAAAAATGTTGAATTCTGTCTCACCTTAGAAAAATGCAAAATCAGTGACCATGACATTGGAAACTCCATTGGACCTTGATCAGGGTAGTTCTTAGTCTCATGGCTATTGCTTCTTCACAAACACCAGGGCTGGAACCCCCAGGTGTCTCCGGTTAAAGGATGAAACTAAGGCTAATCAAGACAATTCAGCTGTGCCAGGTGCAATTTTAAACCTTTTAAATTAAGCTGGTACAAATGAACACACTAATTTTGACTCAAGCTATGGTTTATCTTTGTATAGATTAAATAAAATACCAGCACATTTAAGCTGAACCAAAATAAGCCACTGAAACTGAAATAAGGGGTCTATACAATGTTTTTATGCCAATTTAACAGACAAAACCTAAGATTATAGAGCAGAGTTGCAGTGAAAGAGGTGAATTCTGTAGCCACAAAATTACAGAGTACACAGAGCCTCACCACACAGCTAGTAATTAACATGACAAATCAGGCACGATGATTCTTTCATTTACATTGCTGTAAATCATGAAGTGACCCACAGAAGTCCATGAAGTTGAACTGACTAAAAATGAATGTGGGAGAGAGGGAGATGTTAAAATTCACTGCAAGCCATTGCAGGTGAAAAGTTGGCTGAAGTAGGCTTTGATTCTTTTTTCATTCAGATCTACTGTGATCTTCTACCGATTTAAGTAAAGCAGAAGAAATTTGAAATCAGGACCCCCGTATTATTCAATTAGGTGTCACCATCAGCTTTCAGATTTGATAAAGAATTTGCATTTGGGGAGACCTTTTTTTGTGGCAAGAACCTGACCCCAGCCCAATCCAATTTTGGTTAACATCTGCAGTACCTGTACGTTTTTTTATAAAGCGGAGAGAACAGTTCGAAACAAACTTTTATAAACCATGCCATTTCAAGTAGATCCAACCTGATTAGAGGCCTTTTTGCAACACTGTGTGTACACTAGCTCCTCTCTGTGAGTAGACCAATGCAAATTGTGTTGAACTTGCTCTACATTATCACTATTCCAACATGTAGAGTTTCTGCAAGATATCTAACTGCAAATAATGGTTCCCAGGGATCATGTGTTTCTGATTATATATTGCTCTTCTAAAGAGCAATCAGGAGTCGAAATGTTCTTGATGGCTCCATAGTACTGACATTAAAACCAGTTTAACTATCAGGAGGTTTAGGAGATTTTCTTCCTAACTCAGTTATTAACCATTATAAATTACCTTCTTTGTACGTCTTTAGAATCATTTCCACATCCTCAAATGATTGTTGACCCTTTACCCTCTGCCCCACCCCACAATGGGTCCTCCTTCTAAATCACGTCATTTCTTGCTTTTTAGTTTAATCAAGATGTACGTTTTCTTGCCATCGTTGCATCAAACAAACTATTGTTGATGCATGTACACATATTCCTGTGATAGTAATCACTGCTAGATGTTACAACATACACTACGGATTTTTCCACTTAGTCATTTGTTTGTTAGCTTTACTTTTTTTTTTTTTTTTTTTTTTTAAATAAAGACCCCAGAGTCCCTTCACTGGTTTCCCATCTCTTGCTGCATCATTTTCAAAATTCTGACTCTTCATCTTTCAAAGCCTCTACATACCTTCACTTACCTCTTGCTCTTCTCATTTCTTCCAACTCACTCTGGTCTTTCTATGGTCCTGACTTTGCATGTACATGGGGGACAGAGAAACACAGCTTTAGGATTTTATACAAAGCAAAAAAGGTGAATTCTGCAGTAGAGCAAGCCTCCAGATCCACTGCCAGACCAAGTGAAGTGAGAGTTAGCTTCATTTGCAACTGACCGACTGATCAGGCCCAGGTAGTGCCAAATTAAATTCAGTTCACTACTTAATAGCAAGCCAGTATTAAGAGCTGCATGATGGGCATAAAGTTGGATCACGATAGCATGAAGGTAATGAGCATTGTGTTTGTATATTCTGGCCAGACTGCAAGCAAGAGAATCTACTGAAAGCTTTTAGAGGGGATTGCAGGGAAATTGTAATTTCAATTGCATTGTAAAACGTGACAGTTTATTTCAGCAGTGCTTGACCTCTGGCCCATGGGATCAGATCCAGCCCCTGGAGCCATGTCATCCAGCCCATGGGGCTCCCCACAGGTCAGGAAGTTGATGACAGGGGAGCAGTGGCAGTTAATGTTGTCACCACTCCCCTGCCACCAAATTTCCAAGCTGTGCATGCCAGATGACATGGTTTCATGTGTAGGGCTACAGCCAATCTGGCACAGGTGACCAGGGCCACAGGACCCAATCCAGCATGTGAGGCTAGGGCCAATCTGGTGGATGGGTCCAGAGCCCCATTCTGGTGCACACGGCTGGGATCACTAGATCAACCCCATGTGTCGGGATGGGCCCATAGACCGAATTCAGGCCCAAACCAGCCCCACATCAGTCATCCATCTTGTGGGGCCAAAAGGTTAGGCACCACTGATTTATATTAATGAAAATTAGCCTTGCCTTGGGTACATCCAACATGGCACAATATAGCAGCACAAAGAGAAAGTGAAGCTAACTCAATTGCCAGGAGCAGTATATTTATATTAACACAGTGCTTGTCCAGGCTAATTATTAACCGAGGTGTAGTTCCACATTAATGTGATTACACTGCTTCCACTACCCAAGCTAGGGGATGTCTCCTCATCTGCTACATTGTACCAGATAAAATAGAGGGATTCTAGTAGCTGAAGTTCCTACCCATCCACGTACTACAAAAACAAATACCCTTTTCTCTGTCTGCAACAACCATACAGTCCACAAGTTAATATGGAAATGGCTCTTATTCTTTTCTGTGCTTTTTCTAGGAAAGAGGAATGTACCACCTCACTGATGTATAACCATATGAAAACAGCTGTTCACCAATGGAAGGTCATCTGCAGTTCATGCCAGTCTATTTAGGACAGACTGGGAAACAATTCCATTGGCTAGAGGAAGTTAATACAAGTACTATTTGTGCTCCCCTATGCATGGTCAAGTCTAGCCCCACGCCCTATTCCTTTTCTTTGACTTAATTTCATCTTTGTCTGTGTTTCAAATAGGCCACTTTGAATACCTCCTCAAAACTCCAGACTTTTAGAAGGTTTTTTGTCTGCTTCATGCTCTAGCACAATCTGTTCCTGATCTCAAAAGCATGCAAACAAATGTCCAGAAACTTCAGAAGTCAAAACTAGAATAATTTAACTAGCCTACTTCCTCAGGGTATAACTAGGACCATACAATGGTGCTAAAAGCAAGCAAGAGAAGATTAGTTCAGATCAATCCAAAATAAACACTTTTGTTTTTCCTTTGCCAAAACCAGAAACTCCCAACATTGCTGTCTTGTGTTTAACATCCACATAATTTTGATGACTGTTCAACCCAAAGTTTTATTTTAAGGAATTTATTATACAAGTCAATGATGCCATTTAGCTAAGTAATATGGAAGAGGAGCACAATGGAGTTCCATCTCCATCTTTTATCCAGTAGGCAAGTAGGAAAGGCTATCACCAAGGATATAGGAGATCCAGGTTCATAACCTCTCCTCTGACAATGGAGATTCAAACACATCTCCCACCTTCCAGGAGAGTGCCTTAACCAGGCCACTCTAGGGTGAGTTCTTCTCAACTTTTCTGTTGAGATCATTACCCTTTTCAGGGAAACTGTAAAGAGACACTACCTAGCTGGTTAGGCCACATCACCTGGAAGGGGGATGGAGACCAAAGCCATGAGGTAAATGGGAAAGCGGAAGGCCTGGAGGAAGCACAGGCAGGAGGGGGCAACATTGAATCTTTGTCTGTGTGTAAATCGGCCGTGCTGTTCACCAGCGCGTCTGGTTCGTACAGGTTTTTCGGATGTCACCATTGCTCGAGGAAAAGACGGCCTACTGCAGAGTCGGATTCTAGTGGGTCCTCAGGGGCTTTCACCTACCACATCTTTGCTGTAACAGATGTATTTAGTAGGGAGGAAGACATATGTTCCATCCCTCCTGGTCCCCTCCTTAGATCTTCCTCTCCGTCTTCCCATTTTGGGGCTCTGCCTCCTCTACACTCCACCTAACGCCAACCAATGATGTTGAGTCCCGGTCTTCTGGGTTTAGTTACGGTACTGTTACATGTGTCTTGGCCTTTTGAATCAGTATAAACGTATATGGACATTAGTTCATCCTGCTCTGCTTAGGCCATATTGGGACTAGCCTAGCCTCTTCCTGACCCCAGCTTACCTTGTCTCCCAGCATCAGCTCCACTCTCCTTGTCCTGTAGTTGCTGTGGTGTGGACAGCTGTCTCTCCTTCTCTCTGCAGGTTCCTGGTGGGCCAAATCCAGTTGGGAGATGTCAGGAGTCCACAGCTGTGCTTCAGGTGAGTAATATAGCTCTTCTGGGCTTGAATCATCTCCAAAAGCCCCTTCCTGGGGCTGCCATTACTTTCCCTCAGTGGGGCTTTGCTCTGCTCTGGGCTGCTCATTGCTCACTGGGGAACCCACATCCAATTCCCCCGCTTCTTGTCCAGCGGGGTTTATTCCCTTTTCAATGGGCTGGCCAGCCAATCAGCACTGGCACATGGCCATAAAATGCACCCATGCTTGTGTGGGAGCTGGTCTCAGCTCCTCCCAGGTTGGCTGCTTTTTGCCCTTTTTTTTTTTTTCTCCTTTCGGTGCAGCGTTCTCTCCGGCTGCAGCTCCACACTCGTTGCTTCTCCAGCTTAGTGTGGCTTTGCGCTGGCTCTGCTTGTCTTTTCCCCAAGGTAAGTTCTCTTCTGGGGTTCTATTTCTGTCACACTGTGTTTCAAATAGCTTCCTCATTCTTCCTGAGAAAACAGCGCAATCAGCTAGTTGCCTCAGGTGTCTGTACATAAATGCATGGAGCCTGAGAAACAAGCAGGAAGAATTGGAAGTCCTCACACAGTCATGGAACTATGGTGTGATTGGAATAACAAACTTGCTGGAGTTGCATGACTGCAGTACTGTCATGGATTGGGTATAAACTGTTCAAGAAAAACAGGAAAGAAGAGGAGAATTTGCACGGTTTGTAAAAGAGCTTTATGGATTCCTCAGATCTTCAGTATGAAACTGGAGATAGGACTGTTGAAAGTCTCTAGGTTAGGGTTAGAGGGGAGACCAACAAGGACGATGTCACGGTGGGTGTCTGTTGTAGACTGCCAGAACAAGAGGATAATGTAGATGAGGCTTTCTTCAGAAAACTAGTGGAAGTTTCCATATCACAGGCCCTGGTTCTCATGGGAGAATTCAGTCACCCTAAAATCTGCTGGGAGGGCAATACAGCAGTGTACAGTCAATCCAGGAAGTTTTTGGAGACAACTTCCTGGTGCGAGTGTTGGAGAAACCAACTAGAGTCTATGATTTTCTTGACTTACTATTCACAAACAGGGAAGAATTGGTGGGGGGGATGTAATTGTGGATGGCAACTTGGGCAGCAGTGACCATGGTGTAATTGAGTTCAGGATCCTGACAAAAGGTAGGAGAACAGCAGGGTATGGACCTTGGACTTCAGAAAAACAGACTTTGACTCCCTCAGGGAATTAATGGGCCAGGTCCCCTGGAAGGCCAGTCTGAGGGGGAAAAGGAATCCAGGACAGCTGGCTGTATTTTAAAGAAACCTTACTTAGGGTGCAGGAACAAACCATCTTAATGTTCAGGAAGAATGGCAAATACAGCAAGTGACTAGCTTGGCTTAACAGAGAACTCTTAGGTGAGCTTAAACACAAACAGGAAGAAGTAGTGAAAGCTTGGACAGATGACTATGGAGGAGTATGATAAGACGACTGGCTCTTTGGATGTGGGGAAAGCAGCGGATGTGATATACATTGACTTAAGCAAGGCTTTTGACACAATCTTCCACAGCATTCTTGCAAGCAAGCTAAGGAAGTATGGGTTGGATGAATGAACTGTAAGGTGAATAGAAAGCTGACTGGATCGTTGGGCTCAAAAGGTATTACTCAATGCTTCAAGGTCTGGTTGGCAGCTGGCATCAAGTGGGTCGGTCCTGGGGCCAAGGTCTGGTTCTGGAGCCAGTTTTGCTCAGTACCTTCATTAACAAGCTGGAAGACAGAATGGACTGCACTCTAAGCAAGTCTGTGGATGACACCAAGCTAGAGGGAGTAGTAGATATACTGGACGGTAGGGCTAGGATTCAGAGTGACCTACATATACTCGAGGCTTGAGGCCAAAAAATTGCATGAGGTTCAACAAGGACACGCCGGAGATGTGGACACGCCGGAGGGCAGGGAACAGCTGCAGGCAGATCTGGACAGGTTGGACAAGTGGGCAGAAAACAACAGAATGCAGTTCAACAAGGAGAAATGCGAAGTGCTGCACCTAGGGAGGAAAAATGTCCAGCACACCTACAGCCTAGGGAATGACCTGCTGGGTGGCACAGAGGTGGAAAGGGATCTTGAAGTCCTAGTGGACTCCAAGATGAACATGAGCCGGCAGTGTGACGAAGCCATCAGAAAAGCCAATGGCACTTTATCGTGCATCAGCAGATGCATGACGAATAGGTCCAGGGAGGTGATACTTCCCCTCTATCAGGCGCTGGTCAGACCGCAGTTGGAGTACTGCGTGCAATTCTGGGCGCTGCAATTCAAGAGGGATGTGGATAACCTGGAGAGGGTCCAGAGAAGGGCCACTCGTATGGTTAAGGGCCTGCAGACCAAGCCCTACGAGGAGAGACTAGAGAAACTGGACCTTTTCAGCCTCCGCAAGAGAAGGTTGAGAGGCGACCTTATGGCTGCCTATAAGTTCATCTTGGGGGCACAGAAGGGAATTGGTGAGTATTTATTCACCAAGGCACCCCCGGGGGTTACAAGAAATAATGGCCACAAGCTAGCAGAGAGCAGATTTAGATTGGACATTAGGAAGAACTTCTTCACAGTTCGAGTGGCCAAGGTCTGGAACGGGCTCCCAAGGGAGGTGGTGCTCTCCCCTACCCTGGGGGTCTTCAAGAGGAGGTTAGATGAGTATCTAGCTGGGGTCATCTAGACCCAGCACTCTTTCCTGCTTATGCAGGGGGTCGGACTCGATGATCTATTGAGGTCCCTTCCGACCCTAACATCTATGAATCTATGAAAGGACAAGTGCAAAGTCCTGCTTGTGGGACAGAAGAATCCAATGCACTGCTACGGGCTTGGGACCATCTGCTTAAGCAGCAGCTCTGCAGAAGAGGCCCCGAGGCTTACAGTAGACGATAAGCTGGATGCAAATCAACAGCGTTCCCTTGTTGCAAAGAAGGCTAACAGCATACTGGGCTGCATTAGTAGGAGCCAGCAGATCAAAGGAAGTGATTCTTTCCCTCTATTCAGCCCTGGTGAGGCCACATCTGGAGTCCTGTGACCAGTTTTGGGGCCCCCACTACAGAAAGGCTGTAGACAAATTGATGATATTCTAGCAGACGGCAACAAAAATGGCTAGAGAACTGGGGCACATGCTTTATGAAGAGAGGCTGAGGGAACTGGATTTATTTTAGTCTGCAGAAGAGAAGACTGGATTTTATAGCAGTCTTCAAGTACCTGAAGTGGGGTTCCAAAGAGGATGGAGCTAGACTGTTCTCAGTGGTGGCAGATGACAGAACAAGGAACAGTGGTTTCAAGTTGCAGCAAGGGAAGTGTAGGTTGTATATTTAAAAAAAGCTTTCACACTAGGAGGGTGGTGAAGCACTGGAATGGGTTACCTAGATAGGGGGTAGAATCTCCATCCTTGGATGTTTTTAAGGCCTGGCTTGACAAAGCCCTGGCTGGAATGATCTAGTTGGGGATGGCCCTGCTTTGAGGATGGGGTTGGACTAGATGACTTCCTGAGGTCCCTGCCAACCTGAATTTTCTATAATTCTATGATTCTATGTGGGATGAGGGTGGGCAGCAGTAAAAAAAAAAAAGTGTGTCCAGCTCTGAAATTAATTTTTCCAGCTACTTATTTCCTTTTATTGTTTGTCTCGTTTTCTATGCAAGAATGTAGGTAGTAAATTTTTTGCTGAAAGTTTTCTGGACCTAAATTCTTCTCTCTCATAATGATACACATTTCTTCTTTTGCATGATCACTACTCTCCTTCTGTCTTAGAGTGCTGCATTACTCTAAGGTGTTGCAGCAAGTATTGGTTTCACAGGTCATTCATTTCATGCATCAAAGAGACCATCTTTTTGGGGACCACGTTTTTGGGTCTGAATCAGGAGTTGAATTACGATTTCTGAACTATGAACGTGACAAACAATTGGATATGCTCTTTTCTTAAGTTGTACCACTCTACCCATTGTGGGTATAGTTGTATCATAATTGCATGTTAAATTTACATGTTATGTTTTGTAATTGCTTACAAAACTAACGTACCACAGCAAAAGTGATAAATAGAGAGAGAAGCTTTAGCAATGAATTTTCTAGGGTTGGGAGTTAAAATTTGGCTAAATTACACCTGTATCTTGAGACGGTCTATTGGTGGGGTTTTAAAAGTTGCAACTTGCCATCCTAATCTTAGGTCTTGTCTAGTTTTTTGTTACTGTTTCCCTCTTCCCCCTCTTGGGTCAATCCCCTTTGGCACCCATGGCCCAAATATGGGTTTATGCATGACAAAAGGATTACTGTGCCCTCCTTTTCAGGCAGTATATCTGCACTAGAGTGGACATAATTATGCTCTTAAACGACTTTTAATGTACTCTGAAGGGATTGTGTTTGACATGCTTGGCCCTAGCATTTTAGTGTACTAAGCTAGCCAGCACACTGTTGTTTTTTGCATTCCTGTGATCCATTATAAAGGACCATGCACATAGCCAAACTGCTCCCTTTTCTGAAAATTCAACAACCTAGTGTTTGCTGAAAACAGCCTCCAAATGATTTACTTTTTTTTTTTTTTTTTTACAAAGAGAGGTGAGGGGTAGGATGGAGGAGGGAAACAACAGATTTTTTAAATTATATTAACACTCACTACCTGCAAAAGCAGTTGTAGAAAGTTACCCAAATCTCTTGTGGGCATTTCAGCAAAAGTCCAATCCAGAAATACACCGGAAAGGAATGACTAGCTGATTGGGCTACAAGCCAATTTTAGCTGCAACTGTATGGTATCATAAAACACCTTGGCCCCTTCTACAAGAAGAAATAATCAAGTCTTTATGATACTATATTCCTGAGGAATGCGGTTATTTTTCTAGATAATTCCCGTTTTCTGAGGAATGTGGTTTTTTTCCAGATAATTTCCATTTTCCGAGTCACTCTTAATTTGTTTTCAAGTCCTATGCGACTACAACGCTGCTTTTACTTGCAACAGACAATGCCTTGGAAACGAGGTGGAGATGGTCAGGAAAAGCTGGTCAAGAAGGAATGGTAGGGAATTTTAAAAACAACAATTTCCTCAAGAAGGCCACCTTAAGAGTTATAGTTTCTCAATTCTTCTTAAACATAACAAGTGATATTCTCTGGTTCAGAGAGATACATTGTTTATATTACTGCCATCTCCTGGTGTTCTTCTGCACCAGTAAGATTCCCAGAACAGCCAAGTGGTAAGCACCACAGCACAGATGTGTAGAAACCATGTGTCATCTGACTGTAACACTTTGCCACTGCTCCCCTTTTGGGGAGCAGTGCTAGTTGCCTACAGGCTCCTCATTCTGAAAGGGATATTGTGGGGAAACTTGTACCACTGTCTCATTCAAGAAGAGTTGACCCTCCCCCATAGCTGGAGGGAATGGTGGCATATCACTAAAGTTATTGCCTTACGAGTTACAACCAGTTATAAATTTTCCTTCCTAATGACCTGTCTGAACATACAAAGCTATCATAAAAAAGATGGTCTATACAAATTGCTTTTACAGGAAAGGATTTTATCAGTGTAAGATATAAATAAAATAACATTTTTAATTAAATATTTTTTTATAAATACCCCCAGTATTATCTCACCTAGGTTATTACAAGAGTAAGCCAATGTTTGGTAACATTTACACTTGTGTTGGAATAATATTCATGATTTGGGAATCAAAAACCACAATCAAACGTGTCTCGATACAGTGGGCCAAATAAAGCAGAGCTGCTCAACAAGAGACTTCTCTGTTTTAGACCTTGAAAATAATGACCTAACAGTATGCTAACTTGTTGAAAAGAATCTCATCAGAGGTTTGTCCAGCTATGACATGTTATGGATTTACTTTGGACAGAGCCAAGAGGCTGAGGCATGCCACTAAGATGAAGGAATACAACTTGAAAGATATATATCCCTGTTTCAAGTCGGAATGTTCATTCATTAGCTCACTTTTTCATTCACTAAGCTATACATGAACAGGCCACACAAATGAATTATTCAGTATAGATGGCCCTCGTAGGACTGGGTAGAACAAGATACCTGCCTTCCTGGTTCTTCTGGTGAGTCAAAGGCACAGGTTCCTCATGACTGACATCCCTGAAGGGGGCCACAACCCTTTATCTGCACTGCTGGGTGATAGCTTTCACACAGAACAAACAGACAGGGGAGAGTATATGCTGTGCTGTGCAAAAGAATCCTCCAACCTAAAGCAATTACAGGAGAAAAACATTCCACAATCCCATTCTAGATGCCCAAAACTTACTGAATTTGCTTTGGGGTAAAGAGAGAAGTCAGTACAAAGTCCAGATTTAACAAACTCTCCCTTGTGACAACTCCAAAGCCAGCTGCAATAATATTCAGTCTTCACACTGGAAAGAGAAGAACATTACCTCCAAAGAACTATTTGGATGGTTTATTTCCAACAGCTTCCCACCTTTAAAGGTTCCCTACATCTTCCAGTAGCATAGAGGGCCTGCAGGGCTTCTGCAGTAGGCATAACTTATTCAGAAACGGTAAAGACTATAGTGAATTAGTAAGTCCTATGCTTCTAGCTAACTGAGGACTAAGCTGATTGAATTGTTTCACTGTTAATACATTTGTCAGAACAAACCAGTTCAACTCACAGAAATTTTCCTGGAAAGGTTCCAGGCATTAGAAACACGCAAATATATAGGAGAAAATTTGATAAACACTAAGGCTTTGGCAGTGAGGACTCAGGGAAGCAGGGAACAGACAATGAGATGCAAATAAGCAAGGCTTATAAGAAAAGAACTGGGAGATCGGACGCATCTTCAAGTATACAGTCAAACTTAATTACTACAAAAAAAAAAAAAAAGATGGTAGTAAGTACTCATAACTGGGGAACTGAAAGGTTCAGTTTCTTGGTAACAACCACTGGGAGGATGTGTGTGTTTTAAAAGGAAGGCCTGACACAAACAGAGGCATACTCTTAAAATATGGATACGTATAAAAACAACTTCATTTTGTAACTGAAAAGGCAAAAGTCTATGCATAGCTACAGAAATAAGAGAGCAGCACATTAAATTATATTATGCATGGACTTGAGTCCTGTACTAAACTGGAGACAACTTCAAAACTGTGGTTAAGAACTCATTTCTAGTTTTGCATTGATGTGTCTGGAATTGAGTCTGGATTCAAGTTTCCATTTTTTACTTAACTCCAGATAATTCTGTTAATTGCCAGAAAAGTTCAGGAGGTTGAGTACAAACCAGAGTTCAAAGATTCATAGATGTTAGGGTCGGAAGGGACCTCAATAGATCATCAAGTCCAACCCCCTGCATAAGCAGGAAAGAGTGCTGGGTCTAGATGACCCCAGCTAGATACTCATCTAACCTCCTCTTGAAGACCCCCAGGGTAGGGGAGAGCACCACCTCCCTTGGGAGCCCGTTCCAGACCTTGGCCACTCGAACTGTGAAGAAGTTCTTCCTAATGTCCAGTCTAAATCTGCTCTCTGCTAGCTTGTGGCCATTGTTTCTTGTAACCTCCGGGGGTGCCTTGGTGAATAAATCCTCACCAATTCCCTTCTGTGCCCCCGTGATGAACTTATAGGCAGCCACAAGGTCGCCTCTCAACCTTCTCTTGTGGAGGCTGAAAAGGTCCAGTTTCTCTAGTCTCTCCTCGTAGGGCTTGGTCTGCAGGCCCTTGACCATACGAGTAGCCCTTCTCTGGACCCTCTCCAGGTTATCCGCATCCTTCTTGAAGTGTGGCGCCCAGAATTGCACGCAGTACTCCAACTGCGGTCTGACCAACGCCCTATAGAGGGGAAGTATCACCTCCCCGGACCTATTCGTCACGCATCTGCTGATGCACGATAAAGTGCCATTGGCTTTTCTGATGGCTTTGTCACACTGCCGGCTCATGTTCATCTTGGAGTCCACTAGGACTCCAAGATCCCTTTCCACCTATGTGCCACCCAGCAGGTCATTCCCTAGGCTGTAGGTGTGCTGGACATTTTTCCTCCCTAGGTGCAGCACTTTGCATTTCTCCTTGTTGAACTGCATCCTGTTGTTTTCTGCCCACTTGTCCAACCTATCCAGGTCTGCCTGCAGCTGTTCCCTGCCCTCCGGCGTGTCCACTTCTCCCCATAGCTTTGTGTCATCTGCAAACTTGGACAGAGTACATTTGACTCCCTCATCCAAGTCGCTGATGAAGACATTAAAGAGTATCGGTCCAAGGACCGAAACCTGCGGCACCCCACTGCCCACACCCTTCCAGGTCGAGACCGACCCATCTACCACGACTCTTTGGGTGCGACCCTCCAGCCAATTCGCCACCCACTGGACTGTGCAGTCATCCACATCACAGCCTCTTAACTTGTTCACCAGTATGGGGTGGGATACCGTATCGAAGGCCTTCCTGAAGTCTAAGTATACGACATCCACCCCTCCTCCTGTGTCCAGGCGTTTCATAACCTGGTCATAGAAAGAGACTAGGTTGGTCAGGCACGATCTGCCCGCCACAAACCCATGCTGGTTTCCCCTCAGCATAATTTGCCCTGCCGGGCTCTCACAAATGTGAGCCTTGATAATTTTTTCAAAGACTTTACCAAGGATGGAGGTGAGACTGACTGGCCTATAGTTGCCCGGGTCCTCCTTCCTCCCCTTTTTGAAAATGGGGACCACGTTAGCCCTTTTCCAGTCTTCTGGGACTTGGCCCGTGCGCCACGAGCGTTCGAATATTCCCGCCAGTGGCTCTGCAATGATGTCGGCCAGTGCCTTCAGCACCCTCGGATGGAGCCCATCCGGGCCTGCCGACTTAAAGGCATCCAGTTCTTCCAAGTGACTCTGCACCGCCTCAGGATCTACGTATGGAAGTCTGGCACCTTGCTGCTGCCTCTCTACAACCCCAGTGAGAGACTTGTTGTGTCCCTCGCTTAGGAACACTGAGGCAAAGAACTCGTTGAGGAGTTCAGCCTTGTCCCCCCTGTCTGTCACCAATTGTTTCTGCCCATTTAGCAGCAGTCCTATTCCTCCCTGGGCCTTCCTTTTACTCCCTATATATCTAAAAAACAATTTCTTGTTGTCCTTTACTTGGGTTGCCATCCTCAGCTCCATGGTAGCTTTGGCCCGCCTAACTGCCTCCCTACAAGCACAAGCAGAGGAGGTATATTCATCTTTAGTGATCTCACCCTGTTTCCACTTTTTATGTGCTCCCCTTTTGGCCCTTAGGCTGCTCTGGATTTCTCTGGTCAGCCAGGGAAGCCTCCTGGCCCCTTTCCCTCTTTTGCCTCGCTCGGGGATCATCTTGCTTTGTGCCCGAAGGATCGTTTCCTTTAGGCACAGCCACCCTTCTTGGGCTCCCATCCCATCAAAACTCCTACTCTGCAGTGCTTCCTTGACTAATCGCCTGAGTGCATTGAGATCAGCTTTCCTAAAGTCTAGCACTTTCACCCTACTAGTTACCTTACCCACTCGCCGTCTTATGTTGAATTCTATTATAAGGTGATCACTGTCTCCCAAATGGCTACCGATCTGGAGGTCCCCTATCATGTCATCTCCCGTTGCCAATACCAGATCCAGTATGGCTTTCCCCCTAGTGGGACCATGCACCTCCTGTGTCAGGTGGAGGTCCTGTACACAGGTTAGAAACCTGCGTGAGCGAAGGGACCTTGCTGTCTGCGTCTCCCAGCAGATGTCTGGGTAGTTTAGGTCCCCCATGACTACCGCCTCTTTAGCTTTTATGGTCTCCGAGAGTTGCCTCAGGAGCCCTGCATCTATTTCTTCCCCTTGATGTGGGGGTCTGTAGCAGACCCCTACCACCAAATCCCTTTCTCCTTGCCCCCCATGTAGCCTAACCCACAATCCTTCTACTTCCTCAACCTCGGTTTCTGTCTTGATGAGGGTTGATGTATATTGCTCACTGACATAAAGTGCAACCCCCCCCTTTCTTCCCCGACCTGTCCTTTCTATACAATCTATAGCCCTCAATATGTACGCCCAGTCGTGGGATGAATCCCACCAGGTCTCTGTTAGCCCCACTAAGTCATAGGTGTTTAGTGCAAGCAGGAGCGCTAATTCATCCTGCTTGTTCCCCATGCTCCTAGCATTAGTATACAGGCACTTGAGCCCTGCGACTGGTGCCTTTGCTGCCCCCCCGCTCCGAGTCCCATGGGGCCCATTGTTTCTTACCTTCTTGTTTCTTACTTGTTCTGTAGTGCTGGCCTCCCCATGGCTTTCAGGTTCCCAATGTTCTCCTTCTTCAGGCTGGGCTGTCCTTGTGGGTGCCACATGGTTTGGTGGTCCACAGCTTCCCCTGCCCTCATACTCCCCTCCCCCTGACGAGCCTAGTTTAAAGCCCGCCGGAGGAGATCCGCCAACCTAGTAGAAAACACACGCTTACCTTTGGGGGACAGGTGAAGCCCATCCCAGCTGAGGATGTCCCTCGTCGTGATGTGCGGGTCATTGTCCAGGAAGCCGAAGCCTGCCTCGAGACACCACTGCCGAAGCCGCCAGTTGGTCTCTCTGATGAGTTTTGTGCGTGCGTGCGTGTGTGTGCGCGTGCACGCACACACGCTAGCTAATTGCCATACATACTAGCTAATTGCCTGTCAAGAATGATAGATTTCAGGGAGTGTTTACATGGCCCCTCCTCAATCGCCACTCATCCTTCAGCTAGCCATGTAAAGACTCCCTCTGCTGCCACCACCTCCTCCTCCAGCCCCTGGTGCAGGGGCTGCCTCCCCCTGCCTGCCTCCACCTCAGTGGGGCTTCCCCCTGCCTTCCCTCCCCACTACCCTCCCTGCCAGCTCTTGTTGGGGCTGGGTGCCCCCCCCTTCCCTTCCCTTCCCCATTGCCCTCCCCACTACCCAGCCCTGACAACAGCTGCCACCATGACCCCCCCCTTGCCTCCCCCCACTGTGCACCTGCCCAGGCAGCCTCTCTCCCTCCCTGCCACCTCCCCCTCCCTGCTGACTGTTGGTGGGGCCCTCTTCCCACTCCCCTCCCTCCCCACTGCCCAGCCCCAACAACAGCCACCACCATGACCCCCCCCCTTCGCTTCCCCCTGCCCTACTCCCTTGCCTTCCTCCCTGCCTGCTGCCTCTCCATCCATGCCAGCTGTTCTGGGGGGCATTGGGGACAGGTGGTTGGGGGGTGCCATCACCATGACCCTCCCCCTTTGCCCTCAGGCAGTGAAGCATGGGGAAGCCCCACTGCTCAGGCAGCCGGGGTGTGTTCACTGCTGCTACAAACTTTCCCAGCAGCAACCCAAACTTGGGCCCACGTAGCCCAGGCTGGGCAGCCAATCACTGCCTGCCCTCTCAGCGGTGCATGAGTATTTGGCCAAAAGTGTTATGGACAAATAGATGTACAGAAAAACTAAGCCTTATATCAATATTGATGTAGATATATACTCTCAGAAAATTAGTAAGGGGTATTCAAGTGCCTTAGATAAAAAAAAAAAAAAAAAAATTGACTATCATGATGAAATGTGTAGAATTACCCAAAGTTGGGTACAACAATTGTGTGCATGTGTTGATATAGATGATATAGATACAGATATATTCTCTCATACTAACAATGTAAGCCAAGGGACTATATACTAAATACTATATTTATACTTTAGTATATTTAGTATTATACTTTAGTATATACTATATACTAAATAAGGATAGTAAAATCAGAATCATGTTACAGAAGAGTCAGAAGTATTCAGTAAACGTGTCTGTTTTGTATTGAAAGAGAAAAGCAGAATGATGTATTCATATCTTTAAATGATAAAGAAATACTTTCTCTTCTACCCATAGCACCGGAGGATGCTAAACAGAAACTCTTAAATATTTTCAAACTGGCCAGCCCTGATAACCTTCATCCAAGAGCAGTAAAAAAAAAACCTATCTTGAGTTCTCTGAACTATTAACGTTGATTTTCAAATCTTGGATCAGTGAGGAAACAATTTAGGGTAAAAAAGAGCTAATGACTGAGATCAAACAGGGTAAATGGAATGGAAAGAGAGATGTTAAGCTGGTTAGCCTGTTTTGGATCTCTCTGACAAAATTGGGGAAAAGGCAGAAGATGCAATCGGCAAAAAAAAAAAAAAAATTACAAAGAAATGTTGGTAGCATAATTAATACTAATCAATACTATATTTTATGTAAAAAATGTGTTGTCAGACAAACTTACTGATGTAGTGACAATACATGTTTAGCAGATCAAGAAAAGTATATTGACACATAAAATAATAAATACACTTCTTAAAGGTATTATTCCTGCCTCACACACTAATAAAAAAAATATGGCTGTACAAAAATCAATGAAGTTCACACATGGAAAAAAAATGACAAAAAGTATTATAGTATCCAGTGAGAGTGTTTCTAGTATAGTCCTGCAGGAATCTGTTTTCTGCCCAGTGCTATTTAGTATCTGGAAGAAGTAATATAAAATCATTTGTAGTAAAATTTCCACCTGACAGAAATGAGGGATGTGGTAAATAAAGTTGAAGACCAGTCAGTTGTTCAGGCTGACAAGTATCATTGGTAGAGTAGGTTCATTTGAACAATTTATTTTCATGCAGTCCAACACATGGTTGCACATCTTGAACAAAGAGTACATATCACACTGAAAAGAATTTGGGGTTTATGTGAGGTAGTCATTTGAGCATGAGTTCCCAATGCAATGCTTTAGCTAAGAGGGCAAAAGCAATTCTTTTATGAATAATCAGGAGAGCACCAAAAAGAAGTTTGGAGGTGCTATTGCTTCTGTACATGTCATTAGTGAGACCATTATTGAAATACTCTGTCCAGTTCTGGCATCCATACTTTGAAAAGGGCATTGACAAATTGGAAAAGGTTCAGAAAAGAACTACAAGAATGATTTGAAGTCTGGAAAATATGCCTTATAGTAAGAGATTAAAGAAGCTCAATTTATTTAGCTCAGATTAAAAGGTGATTTGATCACATCTTCAAGTACCTATATGGGAAAGGGATTTCTGAGTAAGCCCATTAATCAAACAAAAAAGGCATTATGAGAGCTAGTGGCTGGGAGCTTAGGCTGTACAAATTCAGACTAGAAGTTAGGCACACATTCTAAGGAAGAGTACTTAACCATTGGAATAGTTTACTGTTTAGGCCTACAGTGCATTTTTTCCATCAGTTGCAGTTTTTAAATCAAAACTATGTGCTGCAACAGACTTGCTACAGCTCAGGCATTATGGGCTGACACACAAATTATTGGAGGACATTTTTTATCTCATAAAGGAAGTCAGATTAGATAAACAATAAAGGCACTTTCTGTGTTTAAAATATTGGAAAAATAATGCTTTACTTTATATTGAAAATGCCCCTATTTCAGTCAGAAGCGCTGTATTTTTATCCAAGTGAAAGGAGGAAGGATAAACCTGTGGTTAAGAGACAGGACATGAATTAGAAGATTGTTTCTTTATGATGAGAACTGCTACAGATTTCCTGTCTCCTCTTAGTCAAGTCACTTAAAACAACATTTAAATCTGTGACATGAGTTCTGCACTTGTGCTAAAGTGAAATGTGTACATGTGTGAAGGTCAAGCCTTGTACCAGATTTACACGTACAGTTGGCTTAACTGCATGTGCAAACTAGGTACACAAACTGGTATTTTTCAAAACGCCTAAAAAGTCCTAGTAATACTGTGGAAACAAACACTGAATGGTGAAAATAGTAGGTAAATTGTATGTGGACTCCTATTAAACTGTGGGAAACAGGATGCAGATTGCAATGCCTGGCGGCTCCAAATCAAAAAGACAACAGCTCTCTTTGAAGGTCAGTGCAGAGCCAGCATCAAGGAGAAGAGGAGGAAGAGGAGGAAAGATATGCCTTCATATAGCAGCAATCAACCATACACATCCAACTGTTGCAGCAGGATTTGCCTCTCTGCAATTGGGCTGCTTAGTCACCAGCACGACTGCAACCAGCATGGGCAGTCACCTTTCTAATATCTTTGCGAAGAATTGCTAAGAAGGATACTCACTCCCCCGCCCCCCCCCCCCCGGTTGTGTATTGTGTGTATGTGTATTTTGATATGCGCAAGATGACCCCTGGTATTCTGGCCATGTGCTCAGCACATGGCAAGCTGGGGCCTGTGTGCATGCTGGAGGAAAAGTGGCCTCTCCCACCTCATTGCCAGACTGCACACATACATGTGGCCAGCAAGCAGCCAGGCAGGGTCCTGGGAGCAGACTTTGCAGCTGGATGCAGGTATGTGTATGACAGAGCAGGGGTTGGAGGACCAGGAGAGTGGGGCACCAGCGGTGCCAGTGGGCTGTAGGTCAGGAGTGAGGGGAACCAGCAGTGCCAGGGGGCTGCGGGTCAGGAGTACCATTTTTACAGTGCAATTATTTGTAATAAAAAGTAATGATATGAAGTGAGTACTGTACAGTTTGTATTCTGTCTTGTAACTGAAATCAATTTATTTGAAAATCTATTTTAAAATGTCCAAAAATATCTAAAAGAATTTAGGATTCTATTATTACTTAAGTGCACAATTAAAATTTTGATTAATCACAACAATTTTTTAAAATCTCGTAATTCATTGTGATTATTTTTTAATTGTTCAACAGCTCTAATACACACACACACATTACACACACACACACACAGAGGGCGTGTCTACATGTGCATTTACACTGGCTTAAATTTACTGTGCAGTAAGCAGGAATAAACCAGAATCTACACATGCAGGCATTTAAGCACATTAATGCTGTGTAGCATTGGTACTGACTTGGTAGCATGCAGTGTTACTGCACAGTAAGGTGTCTACATGTGCGTTACTGCACAGTAACTAATTGGGCATGAATTTGATACCTGCATGATGCAGATATTAAATTTACACTCAAGTTGGCATAAGTTGTCATATTTACTGAGCAGTTTACGTGAACTCATACTGCTCAGGAATTTCAGTTACTATGCAGTAAATGCACACATGTAGCTACACCCACACACACACATGCACGCGCGCACATGCGCGTGCGCACACACAGTATATACGTATTCCCTCATACCATCACTGAGAGCTAGGGGACTATTTATACAGGCAGAACTGAAGCATATATATAGGCCAAGTGATTTACCCAAAGTCACAAAGAAAGTTTGTAGTGGAACATGAAATCAATCCTGAATCTTCTCAGTTTAGTTGTGTATATATATATATATATATATATATATATATATATATATATATATATATATATACATACATACATACACACACAATGGTTCCTGGGTATGACCATAAACTACATCTGACTAGAGGGCCCACTGGCAACGTGGCAGGGCTTCTCATGGTGGGGTAGCTCCTATAAAATACCACAATGTTGCAACCTCCAATGTAAGGCAAGTATAGGGCGCCTAAAAACCGTAGCCCTTACTGCCTTGTGAGTAATACTTGGTTGGAGAAAGGGTAAGGGACATCACCCTGACAGAAACATGCCCTCGCTGAGGCATTAGGCAGTCAGCTGCAACTCTAACATGTTGCTTTCTGGCAGCTGCTACAACCATTGAGGCACTGAACATCTGGACTTGGTCTGGCCTTTGGATTCTGTCTCAGTGGTCTAAAGGCAGAGATGGTAGGTCTAAGGCAACCTCTGCTCCTCCACACTCTTGCCTAGGTGTACACACTGAAGGTCTTGGTGTGATGGTCACATGGACCTCTTGTGCATACACCATGATCCAACAGATGGATGGTTGCCAAGGTATGTAGAATATATATAGAATAGATTTTATGTGAGAAAATTATAGTGAATGTGGGTATTCAGGTATTTTAGATAAAAAGTTAACTATTGTGATGAGACGCTACGTAGAATTACCCAAAATTGGGTACAACAATTTGTGTGTAAGAGTTTTCAAAATGCCAATGTCCAATGTTTTCAGTCAGCATAGAAAAAGGCCTAAACTGCTGAATTAGAACTGTAAGTATGACATACGTCTGCTTAAATGCAAATATTGTGAGCTTTTCTACTTTGTTCCCAACATATGAAGATGTCATACTGTTAATTAAAAAAAAATGACTTAATACCTACTACCAATTATTTAAAGATTATGCTTATTGATTAATAATTCATTCATTATTAAATGATTCTCAGATTCTCAGGGAGCATCACAAATTTCAAGTTTTATAGCTGGCATTTAGATCTCTCATTTACTTGGAGTATTTGTATCCATAGACGCGTGGCAACACAGTTGAATAGGCTTAAGAGCCAAAGCAAGTCTTTCCAAAATCAACAGTCAACTGGCTTCAGATCCATTTCTTTTTCATCAATGGTATAGGAAGAATTGACATGCTTTGAAAAGAAAAAGATTATTTAGGGCCAAATCCTTTCCTATTTTGGAAATCCATTAATAGGATTGCCGGGAAATAGATGTAATTTTTAGAAGGTGGCAGAATACTAGTAGATCAGAAATTGAAACACTGACTGCTGTTATGCCTCAGACTCCTAATTTACAGTACAGATCTGACAGCAGAATCTGGCCCTACACATTTAATTAAAAAGTGTACACATGCACCAGTTAGACACAGGCCACCAAAGTAGCTTCCTCTACCACAGCTAGCAGGAGATTTACTCAAACTTTGTCTTATATGTATAATCTGTAGTTTTTAGGAAGAGGGAGCATTTGATTTGCAGTTGTGGAGGTCTCTGAAATGTGAGCGTTTCATTTTTGAAAGGGAAGATTTTTTTATTTTTTTTTTTGCTTAGTGATGGCAGTACTGAAAGCCACAGATCTGGACACAGATCAGAGTTCACAGCTCAAATCTCTGCCCCAAGGGTACACAGAATTCAAACACCAGATTCATACATCTAGGACTTTAAACTCAAATCCAGATTTTGAACCCCATAGTGCTTATTTTCAACACCATCATTTGGGTTCTGAACAACAGAGAAGTTCAGGAGCTTGTTGTGGACATATCTAACTTGTACAGGGCTAATAAAGAGTTTACATATCTCAGGATATGGGTCACATATAGAAGCTATTGTGAATTTGCAGGTTTGGTTATAAAAAACTGAATTCTGGCTCGCTCAAAATATTATCCAAATGTAATTTGACCTACTTTGAGTAGCTGTATTTAAACCGGTATTATGTTTTCAGTACTAAAGACTGATAACTTGATAGCTCCCCAGGGTTTGTTGGTTATAGTTTAAGTACTGAGCTGACATTACATGCTATTTTTCTGAAAATCCCAGATGTAATACTACAGATGAGATACAGGTAAGTACAGATAGATACAATGATTAAGCTAGTGTGGATCTCTTTGAATATATATTGTTGCTGCCACTATCCTGTGAGTTCATTCATTCTCACATCACTCTCATAGTGTGAAAAAGTAATATTAAAAATCTAATTCAGAATTCAGGAATTCAAGTTCCTCCTTTTCTGCTTGCCCGAAGTCATACCAGGTGCTAGCATTTGCCATCATTACTCACACTCAAGAGGAACTTACTCTGCAAAGGTAATGGAATATATTCCCTAGGAATTTTATATCAATTCTTTATCTATAGTTCTCAGAATGCCTTACAAGCAGTGGGTCAAACATCTACCTCCTCATTTTTTAACTGGAAAATTAAAGCAAATGTAAGTGAATTACCCCTATGTTATACAGGAAGGCAAATGCAGAGCCATGAACAGAATCCAGATTTCCTGTCCTGTGCTAACTTAACAAGAGGGAGAACGACACACAGTAAAAATACTAAAATATTCTATTTTTTTCCACAAAAACTACTCCTTGAAGAAAAAGTTCTTTTTTGTTTTTACTTTTTCTTAGGTTCATGTGCGATCTCTCTATCAACCAATCAGTAGTATGCATCAAATCATGTTCTAGTCACATGGCTAGCTGCTCCAGAATAACTGAACTCAGCATCAGTAGCAAGTCTATGAAACTTCATGATTTAGGGTCTTCATGCTGATTAATCAAGGGTTTTATTCTGTTTCCCAGAATTTATGCTTTTGTTTTTTTCTAATAAAGGAAGTTTCTAGCTTCTGGTTGTGAAGATAGCCTTGACAATGTAAACCAAGATACTTTCATCTTGTGGAGTCCTCATCCTTACAAGCGAAAACAATAGCATCAAGAGAAATTAACTTCCCCCATTTATCTTAAAGGACTGTCAGCTTTGAAGCATAATTGTTCATATTTAAGCACAAACATTCTTAACTAATTCATTACTGATTATCAAATTAGAAATTTCCAGTCTTGTTCCAGGTGTCTTGACATTCTAATGCAATTGAACAATACTACATAACATTAAGATGGCATGCTATAAACATGCAAATAAGAGCAAACCCATTTTTTTTAAAGAACTATCTTTCTATAATAGGTGACTACTTTGTACAGTGTGCTTAATACAAATCTTGAAGACTGTTCCAAATACCTGCTTCCTTCCCAGAGAGCATTATTTTCTTCTTTTCTTACCCAGGCAGCATTTTCCCCTCCCTCTTTAAACTGCTAGACTCCTTTGCACTGACTCTCTTCCCATCACTCATTTCTGGCTCCTGCTGCTTCTAGCACAAGTGTGTTCTTATGCTTCCAAACTACCCCATAAACTTTAATCATAGGCCCTTCTGCTATCGTGTCATCTCCATATGCTAATTTTAGGGTACATAAAACTCTTTTTAGTGAATTTACTGAGGGAATCGCTTATGCTATACAGTACTTAGGCATACAGAAGTGTGCTCAGTGGGCCTAGGAGCATTTAAAAAGTTCTCAGTCTAATCTGGCATTAACTTATATTTATTGGCAGCAGAGGAAGTGAGGTTGAAGGCAAAAATCTCTTCTCTTCCAGAGCAGTGTCTCAAAACATAATAAACAACATCAGGCAGCATTATTTTTTTAAAGAATGGCAAGTATCAATATTGCATTTTACAGGTGAGGAAACCGAGGCATATAGAGAAGTGACTTGCACAAGGTCATTCAAAAATGGAACATAAATCTCCTGACATCCATGCTAGTGCCTTATTTACCATACCATGCTGCCCTCCCCTAACCAAGCTTTTTTATGGATGCTATCAGGCAACTGTTAGGCCAACAACTGAAACAATCCTTTATCCCCATCATTCCCCAGTATTTGGAATGAGGGGTGCATGTTCCCCAATTCCCAAATTGCAACTTACCTCTTCCATTAACCATTTGTGAGCTGCCTGTGACTTCGCCCTGTACTGCCATCATCCATCTATGCTTTTAGACCCCTCCTTTATACAATAAATTGCAATCCTTGTATGATCACAGTCCCAAGCACTACCAATACAGAAAAGCAGTCTCCCACTTTCAGCAGGAGAAAGTGATTCTTAACTTGCTCTTAAGAATACCAGCATGCCTGGGTATGATACTAACATAGGAAACCTTCAAGGAAAACAGCTGGTGCAAGACCAGTTAATAAAGGCCCAAAAAACAATAAGGAACTAAAAAATAACAGGAACTAAAAATCACATTACTCACTCCCCTCTCTATATTAGTTAATCTGGTTTTTTTGATCAGATGCCAGTTAATCTAATTAGTATGCACAGCAACTGCTCTGTTCCTGGAACCCTGACTGGGTTTACTTCCAAGGATTCTTCATTTTCTGCTCACCTGCAAAGTTTTTTTCAATCAGTCTTCCTTTGACGGTCTGTGGACTTGGGTTTTATTGGCAGCTCACCTTAATTCTTTTCTCTGTCAACACCTCCTCATTTCTGCTTCTTCTTCCAAGGCTCCAAGTACTAAATCATCTATTCTTTAAGTAGTTACACATACAGTAATTTAGAAAACTGCTGCAACCTGGTGAGGTATATGCTTTGCATAGGACAAATGAGACCCTGTAAGTCAGGCTTTTATTTTGCCACCATCTGTGAAGAACTCCTGTGCTACTCTATTTATTGAGATACCATATATGCTCATTCAGTAGCCATCACTGTGGTATTTAATTACTTCCAATGTGGTTTTAAATCAAGAAAAATTTCAAAATGAGGCCAGCTTCTATTAAGTATAATTACTTTCCCTTGGCAGTAGTGTTGCTGTTGTACAAGGATGGCTTCTCCAAGAATATAATAATATTCATTATTTAGATAGTACTTTTCACATTCAAATAAGTTTACAAGTGCTCAGTGACATATTACACAATACATACATTTTATGTATGGCTTCTTTGTTAGTGCATTTCTATAATTGTTAATGCATTTTAGCCTACCACAGAACAGTCCTCAGAAGCCATCTATCCTAAGAGAGAAGACTGCATACAAAGGGTTAGAAAATACGGCATTGGAAGCAGTCCTGGGAGTCTCCTCCACTGACAATAAGGACACTAAATGTGGATACCAAATGAGCTGGTGCAAGCATAATATGGAGGGGTAGTAGTATGCAACCATCAATCCTTCTGGATCATGATATATGCAAGTGAAGTCACCAGGACCTTTGACACACACAACTATGGAGGAGTGGAGGCTACCCAGACCTTCCCTTTCCCCCTCTCCCTCTCCTTTAGACCTTTGAAACAGAATCCAAAGGCCAGACCAAGTCTGGACATTCAAGCTAGGGACAGAAGTTACACGTAAGTTCAGTGCACATAAACCAGTTTCAAAATGGCTGAAACTGGTTTAAGATAAACCTGGTTGAATGTAGTAACTGACTTAACTGATTTAGGTCAAAGCAGTTTATGAAACTTCTGTCCTAGACCCTTTCCTGGTTCAAGTTAAAGCATAGTCCCCCAGCATGCTTTCCAGCCCTGGACTGGGCTGTCTGCTGCAGAGAGCAGGGCGGGCCCTGTCCCTCTGCTTCCTGGCTGGAGCAGTGAGGGCCTCACTGGCTGGCTCACTGCCCCCCAGGCAAAACTCAGCTGGGATCTGGGGCCACGGAGCGGGGGTTAAACTCACCTTCCCCTGAGTACAGAGCTGCCCTGCTGGCTTACTGTGGACTACAAATCCCAGAGGAATCTGGAAGCAGGAAGAGGAAGTAATGAGCTACCCTGAAGAGTCCTACTGCTGTGATTATGGAGTGCAAACCCAGAGACCTCAGGGACAGCAGGAAGAGGGAGCAAACACACAGCCCCTGCTGGCTATGTGCCAGAGAGCTATGCTGTAGCACCCTATGGCTTCTGACTTGAGCCACTGCAAGCATGTGGTTGCATTTCCTGAATCATAAGTGAATGTCTATTCATTTTCTTATTGATTCAGTCTTTGCAGCTTAGACTAACCTGCAAAGACTAAATGTATTCAGCCTCAGGCTTTTTGACTGTCTGTACTTAGCCTTAGTGCCTTAATAAGTGCAGTTATATGAATATGTAGGAATCAAACCCAGGTCTACCCTGTGGCAGACAAGGCTTCTACCACTGAAGCACAGCAGATATTGCATGGAGGGGTAGCTGATGACTAAACAATCAGCTATGACAGGGTAAGTATCACACTGGGACACTGCATCTCAGATGATTTGTTAGATTTAAGGTCCATGGCACAGCACTGCAGTAACTCAGGAAGAAGCCATTTTCAGTTGTAACTGCAGACGTTCTGGAACTGCATAACCACTAGAATGCAGTGGTACCAGATCTTGTGTAGACACACTCCCTGGTAACAACAGGAGCATCACAGCTGAGGCAGGTACTGTTATGCTTTAGTTGTTAATGCTCTAAGACTAGCACTTAAGGCATTTTCCAGCATACATTCCCTGACTGCCTTCATATGCTTTGTTTCTTCCAGGGTCCCAGACACAATCCCTGAGTCCCACAGAGGTACCCCTGGATAGTATATCTCACCACTCCCCCCCGAAAAATGAAAAGAACAGAAATGTGTCTGCTGCAAGGCTCATTGGGCACATCTACATGAGACATATATTGCACAGTTGACTAATTAACTGCACAGTAAACATCTCAGTGTCTACATGTGCACCCGTATAAAGGTGCACAAAACTAATAAACTCTGTAGCAGGGTAGTACTTGTATTTCTAAGTACTACACTGCTATGGAGTTTTTTTGTGCACAGCAGTGCATGTGTGGACACTGCTCCAGCTGGCTGGGACATAGAGTGCTTTAGTGCAGAGCTAGCAGGCAAGAACCCTTGTGCCCCAGCCAGCTGCTCTGCAGCACATGGAGCCCGACTGGTCCAGCTCTGGCCTGACAGGCTGACCCCCAGGTGCCATACCAGCCTGGGCTGCTCTGGTTGGGCTCCAGGTGCTGCACATGAATAAACTCCAGAGCAATATCCCAGGCACACATTCAAACATGATGCCTTAGAGAAAAAACTCTGAAGCATATTGGTCCGGAGTTTATTTGTGCTCATTAATTGCACACATAGATGTGCCCATTACACTGGCAGATTACCACTGAGGTGCAACTATGAAAAGCCTGTTGGTCAACACTGGGAGACAGAGACTAAAACAGAAGGATTTATTCATTTATTTTTTGTTTTCAATCCTGTTGCTGCTAAAACAGTTCTACCTGGAAGTGAAAATAACCCTTTTTAAAACATTCCTTGGCCCTCAGCCAGGGGCAACGTGTAGGGTGTAAACGCAGGTGCACATGCACCCCCTGCACATGGCAGTGCACCCCCTACAAAAAGGCACCACAAACACTAGTTGCGGTGCCTGTGGGAAGTTGCCACTTGCCACCCTGCTGACGACACCACCGGTGGTGTCTGCGGGTGGTCCGCGATCACTGCTGGCAGTCACCAGCTCCTAGTTGGCACTTGCCATCCCCAACCCCCGCCACCAACAGCACCAGTGGCATCTGCAGGAGCTCTGGGCTTACTGCCACCATGCTCCTTCCACCGCACTCCACTGCTGCCAGTGCAGCCGTGCCCCCCACAGTTGCCAGGGGCACATGTTGTTCATGCCCTCAGCAAGGCATAGCTTTCTCCATTCTAGCTTGTTCTTTGTCCCCCAGCATGGTTGTCCACTTCAGCTCCCATTCATTCCAGAAAAGATTTTTAAAATGTAAATCTGATGGTTAAAAAAAGGTGAAAGATTCACCTGAGGCAAAGATTTATTGGCTAGAGAATGAGGGTTTAGGCCCTCAGCCATAACTGAGGTATAATTCTGAGCAGCATGAAAACAATGTATTAACAGGTCAGGTATTTACTCAGCTGGTTTTCACCTACTTTTTACAACAATATTTTTAAAGAAGGATCAAGACAGAGGATCATAAATGGTACTTGCCGCTCTGGCACTAAGGCCCTGACCTGTGGCATCCCATGGCTCGGTCTTCTCTGCCAACTTATTCAACCACACATATGGAACTGCTGAATCACGACACATAGCTCTATATTTCTTTCAGATCCAAAACAAACAGATTATTACAGAATGAAGCCACCAGCCTTAGGTTAGTTCATAAGCGGCAAAGTGCCTATTGAACAAGCTAAATCCAGTGGACACTGCATGGATTTGGGTTCTGTTCCTGTCTCTGATTTGCTGTGTGACCTCAGACAAATCACTTTCCTTCTGTTTCTCTTTCCACTTTTTGTGACCTCTATTTAAATTGTAAACTCTTCCAAGCTAGGTCTATGTTCAGCTACCTGTTTGAACAGTGGAGCTGATCTTGGCAGGTGCCTCTAAAAACTGTAATACAAATGGTTAATTGTAATAAATATATGTCAACTTGCACTCCACAGCATAGTTTTCTGTTGAATACAAAGCCAGCTTCAAAGTCTTAAGCACAATGTCCAAAATTTCCAATGCAAGCTGTTTCATAGGCCACCTGTTTTTTTTAAACTGTTTTACTGAATTCTGTGCAGAAATTGTCCATTATATGATATATACTATTTTATAGAGTTATATTTTCTGTTTAATTCTGTATTCATAAGATGCACACATTAATTTAAGCAAAATAATCAAGAGAAAATTTGCTATCTGTCATTTGATTAAACTTTTAATTGTAATAATACAGAAAACTCTAGTAGCATAATTCCATGTTGGCATTTCTCCAGCCTAGGACATTTTTTTCCACAGATTATTTTTAAAAGTCAAATTATTGCAAAACAGTTGCTTTCTGTAATATCACAGATTTATTCAGTGTTTACAGTGCAATCATTGCTGCTTGCTGTTGGGAAATGATTTATTTGGCCGGTTTTGGCCTTCATTCCAATAGGCTGGATGCCAAATCATTACAGTGTATCTGGTGTTCTGTTGTCAAAAAATATGATCTAGCATTAAGATCCTATTCAGAGACTCTAAGAGCCAGAACAAATAATTGTGGTAAATCAAAACCTCATAAATACTTTATAAAATTGTTTTTAATGTCCATCCTTATGTGCAACAAAAAGTAGCAGCTTATGCACCATGAGAATACATGGGTTTTGAGGCTCTCTCCCCATCCCATTTCTGTTTTAAAAAAATATTGAAGTGTATCCTGCGTAGGGCCTGAAATCAAGTATTTGTTTTCATATTTTATTTTCTAGTACCACTGCATTTTAATAAGCCAGAAAAGCAGCTCATATGTGCTACAAGAAAACCCCTTTTCCTGTGTTGATTGATGAATTTTTTTTCTTTAAAAACTAAATCAGGCAGAATAGGGATCTCAAACTAAGGCTACAAAGGCTAATGCATGGGCATAATTTGATGTATTTGCATATGTTGCATTTTGCAGCAGCTGGAACTTAAATTTGGCCTCAATACAGTATGTGAAGTTGAACATATGTGGGGAATTCGTTTGACTCCATTCAGATACTGACCATATTTCATAAGGTAGAAAAGAAATATATTTTGCCTTTCAGAATTACCTGTGACAATAAGCAGATTGTGTTACTTCTCAAACAAACAAAAAAACCCTCTACGCTCCCAAGCATCACAGTATTGTGAAGGATAACTGTAATTGTCAGAAGCTCATCATTCTTTCCAATAAATAGTCTTTTTGATCTGGATGACAAGGCCATCAGTATGACAAGTTTTTATGTGAGAGAGAACAGTAGACTCAAATACGTCCAGGTCTTGTTCTGTAAATATTCACCACTGATTTATTTCTGAAACACCAGAAACTGTTCACCTTTTATAGGTTGTAAAACTAATTACCTACAAAAAATGGGGGGGTCAAAGAATCTGATACTTCAAATCCAAAAAGCAAGTAAGCAAATCTAGCCAGAATTAAGCCTATCCTAGCAGGAGTATGTACTAATGCCTCTGCAAAAAGGAAACCACCAGGGCCAGTAGGGAATGATCAGCTGAGCTCAGAAGCATGGTTCAGCTTGATGCAACTCAGTTGATATTGAACAGCTTAAACCATGGCTATGTTCCAGAGAAAGGGGTCAGGATTTTAAATCACTAACATGCATTAAAGGGTTGGGAGGGAGGGGAAAATATAGCAATTTGCAAAAGCCCAAAGCTCCCTCAATTAAGCTATATGTTGAACAGCAATACTATCTAGCCTTTCTTTACTTACTACTTCATTTATGTAAACTGGGTGCTCAACTCATGCAAGAGGCTGATTTTCAGAGAATGGATTCTGAACACACTCTTGAAATTAGGCTTCTCTAAGGCGCAGGGCACCCCATACTCAATGTGCTCTATATCACTAATCGTTTTGAAAATCCTGAATAATAGTTTAAGTTCCCGCTCAGAGGAATGAAGGTATCTCATCAAGAAATCCCAGCATCTGAAGAGAAGACTTGTTGAGGAGTTTGGGCAGTTGTATTAACTCGGACACTACTAGTAGAGCTTCTTGCTAAGTTCCCTTTTTTCACCTTTCCTGATTTTACAGACTCTCCTTGAAACAAAAGTAGGCCCCAAAAGTAACAAATATATCTGATGTCAAAAGCTAAGGGTCCAAAAGTGCTGGCTGTGAACCAAAGAAATCACAAGATAACTGGCCTGTATAATGAACTGCAATGTGGAAGACTATAAGTAAATGATATAAGGGATTAATCAAAACTTTATTAGGATTTGGACTCCAAGATTTCTGCATTGGGATATTGTCTTTAACAGTTCACAGGTACCCTCACTGTACATTTATATGGCTACAGTATAAAAGGAATCTTGCTTTTTATGAAAAGGGGGAGACTGCTACAGGGGAGAAACAAGTCATAGTCCACAGCCAGATTTGGCTTTTATAAATAAATAAAAGCATTTTACCAAAAAAGGCTGAGCAGAAAATATCCTCTGATCTTATGATACAGATCATACACATACAGGAGCCTACATTAATGGGAAAAAAAAATCAAGACTTCAAAATCAAGCATTCAAAACACAGAAAATGCTAGAATAAAAACTACCTGTGCAACTTTAATTCAGCCCCCATGTACATTATGATGCCATCCTTGACTACATGTTTATTTTTTCCCCTAGTGCCCTGTCTTATTTCAAATGCATCACGTTAACTTATTAGGCAACTATTTGGTTTTATCCTCAGTGCTCCATGTATAGCTTCATGCCTTGTGTTCTGTATGGCATTCAGATCTTCAAGACAGAATTACAATTATTGTCTCATGAACTTTTTTAAAGCAATCACATTTATAGTATCTAAATGCTTCACAAATATTTATAGGTTTCCTGATACAACTTCTCTGTCAAATAATGGGAATTTTTTTTACAGACTGGAAACTGAGGCACAAAATGATTAAGTTCAAAAGTATCCTCTAAGTTCAGGTGCCCTGCTGGAGACCCCAAGGACAAGATGTTCCAGAATACTTATCATCCTATAGCATTTAATATTCAAAGCATAGCTGCTACTGACTTCAATAGTGGCTGCAAGTGCCCAGCACTTCTGGAAATCAAATTTCCCTCCATTATTGTCTGAAGTCTGGCACTCAGAAAATGAGGAATATACAACCAGCAATTGTTTATACAATGTTTTTATTTAAGTGATGTGCTTAGCATCACCCCAGAACTCAGTGGCAGAGACAGGGATAGAAGCCAGTTCTCCAAGACAAAGTTCAGCTGCCTTAACCATGAGATCATCCTTCTGCTTCCTGCAAACCTCCTGACTCATTCACAGTGCACCTTCTGACTTTCTGTAACAAATGAGGCATGCATCCAACTGACAAAAGTCTCCTTCACTACGCAATATTGTTTCATCCCCCCCAAAAGTCCATCCTGTGTTTGGACTAAAGCATAGGATTCTGTGGAAAAAAACAACCACTCATGCTCATAGAATGATCCTCATTGTTGCTGATCAGGAATCAGACTTTTTGTTCTGCAGAATATTCTTCAATTTCAGAATTTTGAAATGTCCTACAAAATTCTGCATAAAAAGTTGTGTATTGAGATAAATGATATTTTGTTGCAATTTAAATTTTAAATTAAAAGTTTTTATAATATAAAATAAATTTAAAAGTGAAAAAGATATTAAAAAGAAAAATCTAAACTTTCCATTTGGAGGAAATAAAAAAAACATTGCCACTTCTTCAAAATACTGTTTTTCATTTCCCATTTCCCCCATCTAAACGATACTTTAAAATTGGCAGATATTATGATGGAATAAGCTGCTTTTGATGAGAAAATGTTCCTGTCAGATTTTTTTGCTAGCAACTCAGTTCATAATGCGCTAACTAAAGGGAACAGATTAAAATTACCCAAGAAGCTTAATTCTGGCACCTTCTAACTCTTGCGTTTGCAATTATAATAATGTTCTTTTAATGTTGCTTCTGTGCCTGTAATTTCCTAAGCTTTTCAAAAGCAAACCAAAAAGAGAAAATGTTTTCTACATGGTATCATATTGTCATTCACATGGTTCATTAGCACAGAGGTTCCCAGCCAGTAGGATGTGGCCCAGTACCAGGCCACAGCAGGTTGGCTGCTGGGTCATGGCACAAGTCCCCAGCTTGGACCCCCGTCTGTCCACCCAGGTGAGTGAGTTAAAGCTGAGCTGCCAGGATGAAAGGTGCATGGCAGGGCAGCCCTGGGATGGAGGCAGCCAGCTCCAAGCACCCAGTCCTGCTCCCTCTGGGCCACAATATAAAAAAGGTTGGGAACCACTGCATTAGCAGACTTAAAATACTGAAACTCACCACAAATACCATTGCCACTTGAACAATGGAATGGTGAGGGGCTGCCATATTTTCTGGGGGGATAGGTCAGCACTCGAGGAGGGACAGGACATTTTACCAAAGGGTTTCACAGAAATTTGCTGACAGCAGGGGAATAACACAACTCCAAAATCTTGAGTTTCAGTCAAGACCCTGGAGGGAAACATGATCTAGTGGGCACTGATTACTGTCATCACCTTCATCCTGGATGCCTTTAGTCCTTTGTCCTTCCCCACCTTTACATTAACATCCCAGGCCCTTCCCCTTTGTAGGCCATTTCAGTTTCTACTCCATAGGCTTTCATCCCAGGCTCAGTCTCCTTGCTCTACAACAATGGTCTCCAACCTTTTTAAGGTGAAGATCAATTCTTGAAGGAAAGGACAACCGAGGATCTACCATGCCTTTCCCCCCAAGCTAGCAGGTCAGTCTGGGGGGTGCTGATGGAAGGCATATTGATCACCCCTGTGATGAGGGAGGAAGGGAGTGGGGCAGGGACAGGGGCAGGGGTGAGTGGGGTAGGGGTGAGTGAGTGGGGCAGGCAGGCTCAGGCAGAGGGGAGGGAGTGGGGTTTAAACCCCTTCTCCCACCGGCATGGGACCCCAGTCAGGATCTGCTTGGCAGGAGATCAGCAGACTCTACCCATTCCCACCTCTGGCAGAGACTGAGGCAGGCAGTTGATAAGGGGAGGGGGAGGCTGTGGAACCAGGGCTGGAGGGACTGGTCCTGTTAGCACAGGGCCAAGCCCTGCAGGACCAGACAGAGAGGTGGGAGGTGTTGGGAAAGACCAGGCACATGTATGTGCTGGAGATGGAGCTAAGGGAACAGGAGAGGGTCTCAGACTGGGCTGGTGTGACCAAAGAAAGAATTACATTTACATTATAAAGCAGAACCTGGAAGAGGTGGGGGACTGGAACAGCTAAGCAAAGACAAAAGACACTGAATGCATGAGAGTCCTGCCAAAGGTGCTATAGTGACAAGCATACTGTGAAGGCACTCAAGGGAGAGAAGAGATTGCAAGTGCAACTGTAAAAACCCAAGTAGAGATAAGGCTTGTGGGATCTCCACTCTAGCACCTAAGATCACCTGCTGATTCCCTTAGAAGGGCTTTCTGAAACCTGACTAAATGAGACATTCTCCCCCAGGATTAAATAAGGCTCTCTCTTGTCTTTTTGGTTTATTACATTCCATTTTAAGTTAGGCTAAGTTGTGTGCGATCTCACCGTATTTTACTGGGCTGTATCTTAGCTTAAGTGAAAATTTTGGTTGTTCTTTGTGGTGTGCTTGAGGTTGCAAATTGTTGTATTCAATACATGCTTACTTCAGAGAAGGGACTATTCTTGTTCAAGCTTTCATGAATTCAGCACAGCTGCCTTTTTTCCCACCCACCCTCTCCTTGGCCTGGCAGGGGCTCCCCACTCTCCCACCTTGAGTGGGGAGGAGGGGCAGAAGCCTGGCAGGCACTGCTCCCCCATCCAGGCAGACCTGGGCTGGGGTCCTGTGTGAACCAGGGAAGGGATTGAAACCTACACCCTCCCATGTGCCATCCCTGGGCTGGGGCCTGTTCACGCCCCCTCCATTGGAGCAGAGAGGGGGAAAAAGCCTTGGAGATTCAGTCCCTTTCCTTTGGCAGTGGCTAGCAGGCTGGGAGGCATGCTCTAGTGCCCCCCAGCTTCTGGCCTGAGCCACTGCAGGCATGTGGCCGCATTGCCCAACTCAAAAGTGAATGCATGCTCATTTGTTTAGCAGTTTAATCTCTGCCGTTTAGACTAACCTGCAAAGACTGAATCAATTCAGCCTTGGGCTTTTTCAATGTCTGTACTTCGCCATCTAAAATAATACCATGTACTCAGCCAACTAGAAATCAATGGAGTTATGGACTTATATGGATAGATATACTGTGATTTTGGCATATAGAAGACAGAAACTGCACATCTCTTAAAGTTTTTCCTACCTGACAGGAATGGATTATGTTCTTGCCAATTGAAATGGGATCCTTGGGGATCTATAGCATAAGTACATACAGTCTTAGGTTTTAAAGGTAGCAAAGTGAAGAAATCTATATTTGGTGGGGTGTCTATAAGACTATACTGACTTGCAGAATATTATGAGTTCCAAAAAGAGAAGCTCTTACTCTATTCCCAAAGATCTAAATAACTCTTTCTTCTACCATACTTTTAGATCTCCTGAGAATATTTGTCTATGACATAACTTTTGCTGCTTACAGCTTGTATTTGGGACACTGTGTTTTCTTTAAGCAACAAATTGGACTCCAGACATTTTTTCAAGGACAGATGGAACACCCCACTGTGACAGCATATCAATAGCTATTGACTAAGAATACAAAAAGACAGATCCATATATCATACCTCTTTGGGAAAGACTCTAGTATCTATGAAAGTGGAAGATACTGGTTAATCCTGACTGCTAAGTGTATTTTGTTCTCAGGATGTTAAGGTTTCTGGGAATCCATACTTCCTTTTGAGGCTAAGATGCAGAACTACAAACTTTATAAAGGAAGGTTCTATCTCTGTCAGTCTACATATGAAACTTATATTGATGCAATTCAGAGTTCATTGCACTCTTCACACACACACTCACAGAAAGCATGCTTCACCCATCCTTAAACCACAACCATGTCTAGGAAAACAGCAATCAGCAGCTGCACTCTGTAAACCTTTCTTCACTGTCTGAACTGAATCTATCCAAGGGGGAATTTTAGGTGAGCGGAGAGATTACATTGACTAGCAAAAAAAATTCCTGTTGAAATTGTAGTCTAGTTGGAAATCACCATCTGTAGACTGGATATGAGAAAGTGAGAGGACATTTTGGTTAGAAAAATACAACAATAACCCTGTGTTTAAAGCACACTGATTATGTTTCAAACCTCTATTATCTGTGCCAGCCTACTGAGTAACATGAGGAAGAAACTGTGGCTTCCATGACAATCTACAACTTCCATTTTCAGTCAAGTTTTCTAGCTTCAAGTTGTCACCAAAAAACTCATGGAAAATGTGAATGAAAATGACTTTCTGGATCTTTTTAACTTATTTTTAAATGGGGAAAACATATTTTGCACTAGCTATAATAATGAGCTGATTACAGTTTAGCCAGACTACCTGAGCCACCTTCTCTGTTCCTATGCATTGTCATAGAAGTTTCTTCTATCAGTCATGAATGGTTAAAGTCTTTTTTTAAATCTCACAGTAACAGTAACACCCCATTAACAGAATGTATCTAAGCTCCAAAAAGAAATTAAAACTGACTCAGTAGGTGGTCTTCTTTCATCTGAATCACTATCAGTTCCCTAAGCATCTGGGTTTTCCATGGAGACCTTCTGTCCAAGAACTGACAAGACTTAACTGTACTTTATTTATGAGACAAGATCATAGCTAGTGGTGGTATAAATGTGTAGTAACATTTGTTACAAATATTGTATTCAGTGACTATATAAATATTTATTTAGAATTATTATAACTGGTTTTGGTATATTATATCCATAAACTCACAGGGATTTTTCAATTCACACACTATTTATCTGAAGAAAAGTATTCTGTCCAGGTCATAGAAAGTGAGATGGCATTTTTATTAGGAAAAATAAAACAAAGTAAATAATAAAGCCATAAAAGTATTTTTACTGCACATCAACTATATTTTGAAACTACATTATATGTTCTATTTTATTTTCTTCAAAAAAGTCAGAAGAACTAATTCAAATGTTAGAATAGTTCTCTAATGAAATTCAGTTTAAAAACAGAAATGAGTTTGTGCAGGGAGATGTCCAAAATGTTTAATTTACCTAATGAATTAACTTTAAATTTAGTCTAATAGTCTGTCTTAAAAGGTTTTTGTACAGGATTTTGTATAGGGAAAATAGCTATGCTCTCTTAAACTGGGCTTAAATTAAGAGAAGAATATATTTAAAATTCTGAAATAAAAAATAAGCAAATAAATAAACAGTACTTAAGAAATGCCTTTGTTCCACAAACAGGTTAGCAAGCATCTGTATAGGCATAGAGAACTGCTAATGATAATTTGTGGGAGACAGATAAGCACTAAGCAGGCTTTTCCAATCAAGAAGCAAACTGTATAGCAGTCTGAATCAGCTATATACCATATATTCAGACTGAAACTGCTAAAATGCCTTTTCATCATGAGTAACTTATTCTTAATATTCCAAATAAGAATGAACATGACTTTCCACAGCATCTAAGTTAGGCTGTTACTTAGCTCAGTTTGTATTAAAATAGCTGAGGCTTTGACTTTTTCTTACTCATGATTTTTTCTCCACCACCAAGAATTTTCTTTCCCATCCTTTTACAGTTAGTAATTTGGATACTTTCCAAAGAGGTGTTTTTCTGCATACCATACACTATTATCCATCAGTTGTTCCTGTTGCTTACTTATTTGTCTTATTCACTTTCTCTGGAAACAAGCAGATCTATTTATAATTACCTAAAATTTCCAGTAACAGATGGAAACAAGAGGTGAAGTTCTCAAGCATTATCCAACAGAAATGGGGACTCTATACAATACTTGGCCATATGTTCAGCTGGTATAAATCTGTGTAACTTCACTATAAAAAAGTTAAGTTTATGCCACCGTGGGATTTGACTCATTGGTTTTGATAATGGAGCAGTTAATCCCTACAGCAGTCTTGTAAATTGGTGGTGTCTGCCATTAGATAGGCAGTATCTAGCCAGGCCCTACCTATTCTGAAGGTATAGCTCTGCAGGCAGAACCAAAAAGTCTCATCTCCATTCACCTGATTTTTAGAACCAGTCCCAGACGGAATCTACTCACATCGCATCGTATGCTTAACACCAAACTTACATAATAAGGGCAAAAATCAGATCTGCTGTATACAGAAATACTCTCCTGACTTCAGTAGAACTACTTTCAACTATATCAAGTCTGAATTTTCCCCTTCTCTGAAAGGACCTTTGGCTGATCACATTATCTTTAGAAAAAAGTTGATCAAAGAATGCAAGTGGACTACCTTAGTGGAAGAAGTTTCCCATTAAATGTTCCAATCATAACTCCTATGGCTGTGTGTTAGACAGATGTGGAGGGAAAATAAATATGGAAAAGAAACAATGAAATAGTATTTTTGTTTGCTTGCTTTTCTTTTTTGGTGTCCTTTGTCATATTTGGTCCAGTTGATATAACTAAGCTATCTAACTTGAGAAATTGCCTTCACATTGCAAGATCAACAATGTTCCTATAGGCAGAATCTGAAAAAATGTAGCTCTAATCTGATTATATATTTATGAATTCATTGTGACTTCATAGAATTTAAATTGTAAAAGATAGTACATAGCAAACTTGTATATTATATTAATATAAGTCACCAGACATTTGCAGTAGAGGCTTTCAAGGCTACCAATTAATATTATCTGCTATTTGCCATAGCATGAAAAATACAGAAGAATATAAAGACTCTTCCCTGAAGATGATTCATTAACTGAAAGTAAAATCTTGTAAGATGGATCATCCTCATCACCTTATTTTGTCTGATGAAAGAAGTCATCACAAGACACAGAATCATTGTTCATGGGTATTCTGGGCCAAACAAAGCCACAAAAAATCTTGCAAGAACTATCCGTATCTCTCCCTGTTTCTGGTGATGCAATCCAATACCAAATACATGTCTGAATATTAATTTTCCATAGATCATGCTTTTACTCTTTGAAAAACAATATGAAGGTATTAGTTAAGAGCAATGCACCCAGTCTACAATCATGTAGCTTCCTTTAAGCCATGTGATGATGGACCAGGAGCAGCTATACAGGCATTTGCCAGTGGCTGGAGTTGCAAGGGGAACCCAGTGTAAGTAACTTGGGGTGGGGGAAGGGGCAGGTGGGATGGATGGGAGGGGTGTTAGTGGGTCTGTGGAGGGAGTTTGGTGGGTCCAAGGGGGTGGGGGCTGTCCATCTAGGGATGGAGGGAGTTGGTGGACTGAAAAATAGGGTCAGGGTCAGAAGATAGGAAGAGCATAGCTTCATGGTTGGTGTGAATGGTTGGGCTTTCGTAGCCCCAAGTCTGTGCTTCAAACCTGTGCAGACATTTGTTGGATTGGGTTAAGCCATTCCCAGGCTAAATTATTTAACCCATTAAGGTGAACTTAGATTTTTGGCCCAATTAAAGCCCCCCTCTCCCCCGCATGCCTGCACAGATGGTATTTAGATTGACCTAACCCTGGTTAAGTTGATCTAAATGTAATGTCTGCATTTACCCTTTGTACCATCAAATCAAGTAGTTAGATACCTACAAACAAATGTTCAGATATCCACTAATTTTGATTCCCTGATTTGAAATTGCTATGACCAGAGGCATAATTGAACACAACAAAAAATGAGTTATTAGTAAATATATTTAGAAGTTTTGGTTCTGACTGATACCCTTAGCACACATGAAACTTAAAAACAACTTCATGGCCCTATGAAAATTGGGCAAAAAGAAAGCTGTTATTTAAAACAGCATTTGAAACACCTTTGGGCTAAGTACAGACAGTCAAAAATCTCATGGCTGAATCAATTCAATCTTTGCATGTTAGTCTAAACTGTGTAGATTGAACTGATAAGCAAGTGAAACAGACATTCACTTTTGATTCCAGAAATGCAGGCCACATGCCTGTGGTGGCCCAGGCCAGAAGCCAGGGGAGTGGGGTCTAGAGCATGCCCCCCTGCTCTGCTGGATCAGACAGCTTGGGCCATAGCTAGCCCATCCACTTTGCGAGGTGGGGTTTGCAGGGGACATGGAAAACATCCTGGGATACTGGGGGACTGTGAGTTAACTTGAATCTAGAGGGGATCTGGGACAGAAGTTCAATAAACTGATTTAAACTAAATCAGTTAGATCTGATACTATGTCTATCCAGGTTTATCTTAAACCAGTTTGGTCATTTTGAAAGCAGTTTATATGCACTGAATTTCTGTTGTGTTACAGATTTGAACCAGTTTCTGATCACTTATATCAATTTATGTGTAATCTCTGTCCCTAGCCTTAATGCTATAACACTGTACTGTAGATGGCTCCTCTAAGTTGAACATGCAGAAACAAAAATCAGTTTTTAAATTCTGGTTTGTCTGCCAAAAAGAAAGCAGATAAAAATTCAAATGGAAGTTACATTTTCTTACATTATCATCATATACCCTATTTCTTAATACTCCCGGAGACAGAAAACAGAACTCTTTTCTCACAGATATGTATTTTTCTCTATGAAGTAAAGACCAAATTCTGTCAAACACTGCCCAGTTCTTTGTAAAATCTATGAGACTTGCATAATGAAACTAGGAACAGAAATTTCTGTAATGAATCTAAGCAGGGAGGCAATTCTCTCACTTATGGGGGCAAATGACCCATTTCATGGCATTTACTTTTTTATGTTTTCACTTAGTTTCATGACATGGTATGAAAGAAATCATAGTGTTCTGACAAAACCATAGATTTGATGCCAAAAATCAAATGCAGTTGCTATCACTGAAACTCCAACACTGCATTATATACATCATATCTGTCAATGGGATAGACAGAGTTACAGTGTGCAAATATATTTTCCTTCCTCTGCCTCCTCCCAACTGTTACTAACATATGGTTTGCAGAATGCTTGCGACTATGCAATTTTGGCATTTCAAATGCAGGAAGCAATAAGTTCTTTGTGTGCTATATTAGGGTCTAATGCAAAGCTCATATACATCAACTGGTTTTGGATTAGGCCTTAAAACTTTCCCCTGACTAATCTACTATGTTTCCAGATCTGCAATACTACTACAGCCTGAACACTTAGCACTTAGACTTTTACAAAGGGCTTTTTAAAATAATTTTATTTTAACATTGCTACACTATTGATTGCCTGTGTTAATGATGCTCCTAGATCTTTATGTTTTTACCCTGCCTTTTTGTCAGGACTTTTTTTTGCTAAGCCTTAGGCCTTCTCTCACTGAAGTTAATAACAGTCTTTGCCTTAGTTTTAAGAGAATAATGCAACCCCTAAAGTATATTCAAATAATGTTCCCTTTGACCAAACCCCTCCCCCAAAAAACTTTTAGGTTGTGTCTTAGAAACTAACCTCTCTCAGGGATGGGAAGTAAATTGTGTGATTGGAAGCTTTGGAGGTTCCACTCTGTGTCATGGTGTTTCGCCACTCTACTAGATCATATTTTTGGAGAATTTGGAAAGAATACTTACAAATGTGCTGTGTCAGCATGTCAAAAGGTTATAAAAAGATATAACATGTATGCATGCAACTGAACTGTATATTCTCTTCTTCAAAGTGTCAACAATATTACCTGTCATACAGTCATGCTTGAATTTTAATTGTTTAAATTACTGTGTTCCCCAAATAGTTTCTACTAAGAATATCAGAAAAAGCAGCCTTTTGTAAGCAAATTAATCACAAAAGAAGTTTGAAGTATTACACTTTTTAGTCTTCGTAAATGGTGAGAAGTTGGCCATAACTTTTTTGTAACAAAAGCATTTTTTTCATTTCTGTCTTCCAAGATCTACAGTAAGGTCTTTTTCTAGGAAGAAAACAGGTTAATAAATAATACTAGGTCTGAGCTTTATTGGTCTTTTTTGTCATTCACCTCCAGTGGGAATAACAGCAAGGAACAGTTGCCCTTGTTAACCTGCAAACATTTTTCACTCAGTTAGGTCATTGACTCTGGCTCAAGGGTCCAATTTTCCTTTCATTCATTAAGCACATTGGGAAGCGGAGTTCCTAACCCTTTCCAGTCTAAATGTGGAACAATCACATCCCCTCACAATCAAACACCAATGTGCTGGGACCTCTACGTTTAACTGTGATCTCTCAGTGACGCAAGTTTTTAACAATTGAAGGATATTAAGTCAAAAAGTTGTTTTCTAATTGGAGGAGCTCAGGGGATTTCAAATAAATGAACTCTTATAAACTGGAAGCTGGTACATGTGCCTTTCCAATTATTTTTGTTTAAATCAGGGGAGAGGGCACTGCTAATCTCAGAAAGCAGATTCCAGAAGCTCTACTTGGGAATTAGGGCAAGGTATAACAGATCTGAGCATACACCAACTTTACTCCTTTGGAGAGATGGAATGACATAGCTGAATATGTCATTTTACCGGATGCTACCACATTTACAAAACAATGTTATTCTAATTAAAAAACACCCTCAGCATTGTAGTTAATATATAACCCTCCTTTGAACCTTCAGAATGAAAGGGGGGTGTTATTGTTTCCTATTTGGTAAGGGCTTTTGTTTTAAGTTTTTCAATTGCATTTATTTGATAGACATAATGTGATGATGAATTTTTAAAATTGAACATTTTATTACTGTTTGTTTAAAGAGTCTGCTGCATACAACAGGGCACAGATAGGATTGTCTCTGGCAAAAGATCATTTTAATCCTGCACCAAGGAAAGCTAACAGCCTTAATGCACGAGTTAGACCAGCACTATTTCTGCCTTGAGCAGGTGGTTGGCCTAGATGTGTGTTCATGTCCCTACCAGCCTTTCTTTCTATGGTTCTATGCTATGGAATAAGACCAGAAAGACAAATGATCATTGTAGATGGGATACTTAGGTGTGTCTTTAGAAGATGTTATAAGGTCAAGGAGGAGAAATGATGGCAAAGTATAAAATAGGGTACTCATAAGGAGCTTAACATGGAGGAACTAGGATATGGTATAAGAAGAGATATGGGCAAAAAATAGGAAAAGAGATGTCTTGAGGGCGAAGAGGAGAAACCTGAACTTTGCTCAAACAAGATAGAAGCTGGCGTGGAAATGCAGTCAGGAAAGAGGACGTAGGATGATTTTTGCAGCAAGTTTTTGAATGGACAGAGAGCTGAGAGAGGGGGAAGCTGGAAGTGAGTTTATAAATAGGGCAAGAGATAAGCATAGTATGACCCAGAATCTTGGCAGTGGAGGAAAAAGGGGAAAGGGTATGTTTTGGAGATGAAGCAGGGAGAGAATGGCAGTATTCTGTTGGAGCCTGGATGCGTGGGAAGAACATATTATAAATAGCTGAGCTGCAAGCTGGGATGATGGAATATGATGGAAAGGATTATTGCCAGAACAGAAAATAGGAAAAAGAGAAGGGGAGGGAGTGGGTACAAGGATATGAGGGGTCTTATTTTACAAATGTTGAATGTGGTGGTGGTGGCAGCTGTAAGGCATCTAAGAGGAGACAGCAGAAAGAGACTAGTAAGCCTAGAATGCTGTAGAGGCAGAAAATAGTGAAAAGGAGAAGGAAAGCTGGGAATTTTGTGAAAGGTGATTATTGAAATCAAATTTCCCAGAGATGTCAGAACTGTGGGAGATTCTGAGAGAGAAGAAAAAAAGTGGAATAGGAACTATTAAAAATCCCAAACATTAAAAAATGTTAGGTCCATTTGCTGCTACCATGATCCATATGTTTTCTATGTCAGCATTTTTATTATTTTTAAATCCAGAGAGAGAAAGGAGGAGTGTGCCAGAGATAGGGCTTTGTTTGAATTATGAGTCTTTCCATATGTGCAGAGAGCAGAGCAGGAGAACTCAGCCAGAAAGACCCAGGGACATTCAGCAGAGGGGTGGGGAAGTTAGTAGACACACTCAGGAGTTTTTTGATTCTCCACACAGAAAGCTACCATTATGAGTAGGCCATTTTGCAAATCTTAAATATTCTTAGCTTCAGAGGTGAGCCCAGGGCTAGATCCAGGGGAGGTGTAGTATTGCACTTGCATGCCACTTTGATTCCTGCTCCACCCAAAGTTTAAAAGCAACTGCCTGGTAGTCTGGCAGTGCTGAGTTAGTGACTTGACTTTATGGCTCATAATAAGGTACCTAATCCCTTCTAAACCTTTCATTCCACAGGTGTTAACAACCCTCTCTTCTGTTTAATGGTCTTGATGTTCCACCAATCAAGACATCCATTGTTCTGCAATTCTGCTGTCTGTTAGCTGCTCCTGAATTAAATTCCTATTTCACAGCCCTGCAGATTGTTTTTAACTCATTCCAACTCATCCTTGTTTTTTGCTTTAATCTTAACCTGAATAATATAGCCCTAGCCCTAGCATAGTAGTAAAGCTTCAAGTTCATTTTTAAGTAGAGAAAAATATGTGCTGTTTTTATATGTGATGAGACACCTCACCTTCTGCACTTCCCTTTTCAAAATTCTACTTACACGCGTGGGTGAGCCAATCACAGTGCAGGTAAACAGCTGTTCAGAAAATATTTCTAAAATCAGTTTTCCTCAGAAATTGCCAATTCTCTAAAAATCAAAATATTTTATTTTGTGGGGTCTTGTCATTTTCAATTAAATTCTGCTGCGAACCAGAGAGATTCAAGTAGATTTCCTGACTGTAATCCCACTTGGTTTCTGAGTAGTCCACCTGAGAGGCCAAAGGGAGCTAAAAGCCCTGGAATTCCTGCTTCCAAACTCCCAAGTTGGCAGGTCCGCAGCTATATGAGCTTCTCTTTACTCCCTGACAACTTCCCTGAGAGTGGGTTCCCCAGGATCACAGCAGGTTCCCCAGGCTTCCATACTAGAGTTCCCTGGAGATCATCAATTTTATTTCATAGAAACTTTCTAGATTTTTAAAATTGTTATGTGAAATAAAAACAAAGCATTCAAATGTTTGCATGAAAACAGAACCATGTCAGGGGAGCTTGTAGGTGTGTGCCTGTCTCTCTTTCCTGATAATTCAGATACTATACCTGCATGTCAAAGACCCACGTTCAAAAATCTTTTGCTCATATCATAGGTTTTCATACCAGATCACCCCAGGTTAGGAAAAATAAACCGTGAGCCTGTGTTTTCTGTACCCCAGTCCAGTGCTCCAACCCACTAGCAATGGCAACTGCTTTCTGCCCTTGGGGAAAAATAATCACTCATAGTGAAAGTTTGGTGCATTTTGGCATATTTTTTTTCTGACGGCCTCTATTTCAGCATTCTTGGTAGGCTATAAGAGAACTGGGAGCCCAAACTCCTACTTCATGGCAGCTTGCCAGGCAGGCCACCTCTGAGTCCAAGATCCCATTAGAGCTGGGTAGAGAACCATGATTTATTACATGGAGAATTTCTGTATTTGAATATTTGTTCAAATCAGAGTGAAACCCAATTTGCAACTCTCAGCAAAATGGAATTACCAGTTTCTGCTCAGCTATAGCTACGCACAAAAGAGTTATTATGAGTTCAGTGAATTTGACAGAAGAATAAGGCATATCAGAAAAGGTGGCTCTGGATGGATGCCAGGGGGTGGTGAAGTACACCCCCCTGCTGTGCTGTAGCAGGCAGCTTGGGCCACAGCTAGCCTGCCCAACCTGTGAGAGGGTAGGGGAGGTGCAAAACATCCTGGGATGCTAGGGGAATAGGAGTTAACCTGAATCTGGAGGGAATCTGGGACAGAATTTCAATAAACTGATTTAACCAAAATCAGTTAAGTCTGGTACTAAATTCATCCAGGTTTATCTTAAACCGGTTCTGGCCATTTTGAAAGCAGTTTATGTGCACTGAACTTCAATTGTATTACAGATTTGAACCGGTTTCTGATAATTTATACCAGTTCATGTGTAACTTCTGTCCCTAGCCTAAGGAAGCAAAGAAAAGAATCCCCGGTTTATTGTTATTTAAAAATCTCTTTATTTGCAAGGCAATTTCTTAATTTTTGTGGGTCTGACTCATGATTTTTTTAATGTTCGGGGTTGGCGGTGCTGGATTCCCTATCTGACCACATGTGCTTATGAAAGCATGTCAGCTATATCTGAAGGGCTGAACACTGCTGGCTATGAGAAACCACCTGACATTTATTTGCTTACAAGACAAGCTACTGGATAACCACCAAAGGAGGCTACAAATTTATTTTCTAGTTCTGAAACAATTTGAATGACACCCAATATACTCTGGACCACACAGACTGAAATGATTTTTTAATGGAGATCATAGAGTAAAAATTGGGTAAAGCATAAAAATGCAAAGACAATACATTACAAAACATATTGTAATGCCAGTTTTAAGAGACAAGTTTTCATTCCATGAATGTTTGGTAATTGCAGCAAGCTTGTACCAATCTCTATAGAAAATAAAATGGTAAATACATGAATTTAAAAATCAAATGTTATTAGTTACAGAAATAGAAATATTGCATGCACTGTTCACATAGTGTATTATGTGTAAATTTTTGTTTATTAAGCAACTATGTGACACTTCATCAGCAACTGGAAACTGTTCTTAACACTTGTATTCAGGATGCTGAATTAAGTAAGCTTGTTTGACTCCATGTAATACTTTCCAAAATGTCCTGAAAAGACAAAACTCTGGCTTGTGTTCCAGTAAGAAATTAAGCTGAGGCGCAGAAAAAGGCTGTATGGTAACAATTCAACCCTTTTGGTCACCCTTCTTTCTTTACTCCAGGTCCCTACCTCTAAGACAATAAAGGGAGATATACCAAATGGAGGCACTAAGCATAATTCATCCTCCCTGGCTGCAGCAGGAACCAAAGGCAAAGAAAGATGTTGGAGTATTTTTTGCAGTTTTAAGCTGGCATTGTCTTCTGAAAGCTGATTTTCTGTTTAGTTCACTCCCTTCCTTCACAGTTCTCACCTCAGTCTTGTCCAACTCTTAACCACTCTCCCTTCTACTCTTATCCTCTCCTCACCCAAACCCACCCCTTCAGTGTTCCCCGTTTCGCTTCATTTGTCTGTTCATTTAGTTAGTACCAACTCAACATTCCTCCTGCCCCTTTTCAAAAAAGTTATGCAATTAACTTGACATTTGCCATCTTCTCATTAATTGTTTTGATTTTTTTTTATACCTGTATCCCCTACACTTTGTCTATCCTGTCTTATTAGATCATAAACTCTTCAGGGTAGGGACTGTCTACTACTGTTGCTGGAGCACAGTTGGGTCACTAGGCATTTATAAACATGATATTAAATGCCACGTTTATAGTGTGTATAACACTTGCCCACATCGCTAGTTGTCTTAGCTGTGAATCCCTAGGATCTAATTTGCTATGGGCAATACTAATATCATATGAAAATGATTGCCACAAAAGCAAAAAATCCCTTCAATTCAAGTTAGTAAAAAAGTTATGCTCGGTCCTTAAATATTTAGTAAGGCAAATATCCCATAGCAGTCCAGGATAAGACTTCAGGATTTAGCCCAACATGTTTGACTACTAGTTCTATCAATTTTTCATTAAAAATAAAAGGCACAAAATTGCATTACTGTTGTCACTACCATGTGGGAGACTGAGTGTTCCTGGAACTTTACATGGCTATGTCTGATCAGAGAGGTGAGCTGGAAATTTCCCTCCGCAGTAATGGCACCTCCAGAGTTAAACAGATTCAAAAGGATTTTGTGTTACTTTCTTTAAGGTATAATGTATGTGGCCTCATGACTCATTTAAGAGTATAACTCTAAAATGAGAATCTAATGCTATTACTTACAACTGTAATTAGATTTTTTTTAAATCCTTATTCAGTTCTTAAACAAAATTCCCATTGGCTTCAATAAGAAATTCTGTTCAAGTAATATATTGTGCTTAACTGTAGCTAATATAGACAAAATAAGCAGTGGATTATGTGGGTTCAATTTTCTACAATCAATTTTTGTCTAGATTTTCAAAAACAAACAAGAAAAAGACAGTCACAGGAAAGCAAGTCAGGCAGAAAACATACCCATGCTCACATTAGTTATGCAAAAAAGTAAACATTTGTGTGTGTGTGGGGGGGGGGGGAAGAAACATGGAATTACAAAACTGAAGTAATTAGCTTGATTTTAATTACTATGTACAGACAACCCTGAGAGAATGAAGAAGAATGAAAGCCATGGAATGCACTTGGTTCCATGAGATTCTGACTATCATCAAACTCCCATTGACCGAAGTGAGAGATGAACAATAGAAATGAAGAGTTCTCAGAAATGTATCCTAGAACTATAATCTAGGATACATTTTGACTATCACAGTTCAAAGCATTGGCAAATTGTACAAACTCCCCAGAAGGAGCTGTAGCCTGGGACTCTCTTATGGTCTGGTAACTTTCATTCACTTGAACAGCTCCTTGGAGCTAGGGGCAATCCAAAGCCACCCCTATCCCCACATTCTCACTACCACCACTTTGCACCAAAAGACAGCCACCCTTTGTACTAGCTCAACCTTTCAGGCAGTCACCAAATAGAGCATGATATTCTGGTTGCACCTGGAAAGTGTAAAGTGAGGTCTTCATTAGCAAGGAAGGACCACAAATGCTTCACAAACTCCAGATGGAAAGAAGGTGTTTCCATTGCAAATCTATGCTTAGTCAGAGCCAAAGGCAGTCATACTTCTAATTCTATGCATAGGATTCATTTCATGGTACTATCAAACCCCATGAGATCCATTAATTCCTTCCTCTGCCAGCCAGAACAAACTCCATTCTGCCAGGAATAAGCTTCTGTTAAGTTGTACCCATCCAGGTTCTCATCTGGTTATTTATTGGCAGATAGGGCCAATCTAAGCACACTGTAGAATCCCAACATGTCAATTTTACTATATTTTCCAGTGTATAACATGCTACCATATAAGACATTCACCCAAAAGGATAAAACTGTGCTCTTATGCTATTCCTAGAGGCTCCTAAGGGGTTATCCCCTGAAGGTCTGTCTGGGGCTCACACAGTGAAAGATAGCTGTAAACTGGTACAACTTCCCTGTACCCGTCTGCTTTCTCCTGTACCTTAAAAAACAAACCTGGAGATGCCAGTGAGAGTCTGCAGGTCTGGGTAGGGAAGGTGAAGGTGAAGGTGTGTGTGTTGCAGCATCCACCCTCAGCATTCCGTTTCTCCATGCTTTTCCCTATCTGGATCTGTAGACTGTTACTGGTGTATCTGAGCTTGTCTTCATGGTGTAGGAAAGTGGGAAGAGAGGTGTAGCAACTGCCCTTTCCTGCAGCTTCAGTGTCTAAAATGCACCTTAGTTGAAGAGCTCTTTCTTTGCGGGGAAAGACATTTTTTATACACCAGAAAGTACAGTATTAGGTCTCAACTCGAGGAAGGTACATCCAGATAAGAGTCTTGACTGGGGATCATTACTCACAGGAGACAGAAAGCCCCCAAAATCCCATCCATTGGTCATCCTCACTCAAGAAGGATTCCAGAAAGTCTCTTTGGGAACTCTTATTATCAATAAAAGAAAACCCCTAGGAAAAGTCCCTTTAGGGAGCACCTTGGAATGGGAGGGCTTCTAGAGTCCTGCCTCAGACCATCACCCATATGGTTTTCAGGAAGCATTCTTCAAAATCCTTTTCTCCTTACATTGCATTGGATGGCAGAACGGGAGATATTGAATTCACAACACTAACTTTGCTATGGAGGACCAATGCCTGATGAAGCCTTTGAGGCTTTTGATCCAGCTTAAGACTTATCACTTCACCTTGGAATATGAAGTGAGGTGCTGACCATGTTTATGAGTTTTTCTTCTTCCTTGATTTCATAGTTCACTTGACAGGGAGAAAATTGCACCCTTAACACCCCATGAAAAGAAGATACAATGCAGAGTTGACTATCATTAATATACTGGAGATCCAAAAATGTCAGGCTTCTCTTGTAGCTCACAGCACAGTATATACCAATGTATACACAGCATACTCTAAAAGAACCCACACCCACACATCAATACAACGTATGTGCCCCCATCAACTTTCCCATTCTTTGTGCATCAGTTAAGCATTTAGAAGAAATGCTGGCCCCACTGAGATCAGTGAAAATTCTTCCAATGACACAACGAAGCCAAGATTTCACTCTAGCTTATTGTTTTTCATCTCAGTAGGTGCATCTACACATTCATTAATACACAGTAGTTACTGTGCATGTAGTTTAGTACTTGCTTAATGAAATACTAACTAAATGTGCAGTAACTTGCGCTGGCGCACATTTTTTGTAACCTTTACTGCGCAGTAGCCTAATAACACTGAGCAGTAGCATATTAGCACAGTTTTTGACCAGCATGCTACTGCACAGTGTTATTAGGCTAGTGCATAGTGTCTCATGTAGATGCATCCAGTTGTGTGTTAGAAGTATATGTTAACAAAGGCTTGGACAATACACAGAAAAGAAAAAAGTCAAACTAACTTCGCAAATGCAATTTTGAACCCACATTTAACTGGAAGTGCCCATTTACAGGTGAAAAAGAATATTTGCACATGCAGCTTTGGAGAGATGTAGTTGGCCATGTTAGTCTGAAGTCAGGCAGAAGGCAGGACAATGCAGTAACTATGGATGACAAAAACCAGATGTTATCATTGTGCCTGTTAATTCCACCTACAAATTTGGAGACTCTTAAAAAGGTGGTACTATGGTTATTCTTTTGAAGCTTCCATCTACTGAATTGAAAAGACTTGTATCATTCTTGTGCATTTGTCTCTTTTATGGCATATTTTTTTCTTTTGTCTTTCATGTTTGCATAAAAATCTTGTAGCACTCGAGTGTGCATACTAAGAAATAAAAAGACTTATAATGTAAACTGAAAACTCAAAAGGAAAAAAAAACAACTGAGCTGTAAACTTTTAAAGTACTGCAAGGGTTTAAAAGGTTACAAACTAAAAGGACAAGGGTTTCTGGAAGCAGACTTATGAGTAAACAACCTCATCATGACCTTGTGCTCATATAAGGAATGAAGAGGAGGAGATGGACCAGTTAGGCAGGAAGTTACAAGAACTGTGCTGAGTTAAAAAACAGCAGAGAAAGTCAATATTTGAGTGTCTGCAGTTGAATCCGAAGAGGAGGAATCTCCAAGGACTAACTGGAGGGAAGAAACTACATTACAACATTTTCCTGGCCTAGAAGACTTAGAGGGGAAGTAAGCAGAACCCCGACCCAGTGCCAGATCACCGGGACTCACTGAAACTGAATGACTGCCAGAACATCCTCCAAATTGAACAAGAGGGACCAGAGGCAACAATAACCCCTTTTTCATAACTGGAGATTGCAAAGCAGAAAGACCTGCAGACTGACCTACAGATGATCCACATGAAAATACTGAGCTCTCCACAGGAAGAAAACTCCCTGAACTCAGAAGACTGAGCTGTAAAGGGTTTGGACTCCCAGCTCCCACTTAAACAGAGGAAGGCATGCAAGTCTCTCATCCAACAGGATAATTAGCAATATTTAAGAAGAACTTCTGACTATCTGACCTCAGGGGAAGCCACATTATTATTTTTCAAGCACCCAGAGATGGGAACCTTACAGATAAATAGGCATGATTTCTGATCCAAAGACTGAAAAAACTAAATATAAAATGACAGAGTTAGCTGTAAACTGTCAAGAGGGGAAAGAAAATCTGCATCTATACCATGTTCAACCTAAAGGTAAAAGAATCCAAAATGCTACTGAGGATAGACTATCAAGTGGGAATGCATTATGCCAAAGGCAAAAGGAAATATCAGAGTGAGATAAAAAAAAATAGGAGCAATGAGTCAGTAACAAGCCTTCAGGGAAAAAATGTTATTGTAAGAAGCCAAAAGGTGTTTATTCTGGAGAACGAGCTTAGAGCCAGGGACTGGAGGCCTAGCAACAAATCTAGTGACTGTTTCAGGATGCTAAAAGTCCCATGGTATATGACCTTATACATAATTAAAATAATTGAATAAACTCTCTTTCCTCAGAGCAATGGATTGCTTTCGCATGTGACCCAGACATTTAAAAGGTAGTTGTACTACAGGCACCATAAAGAAAGTGAGACATGTTTCACTGCTCTGCTAGTGGCAGTGCCTTGGGAATTAACTGATATTCTCTTCTTCCCTCATCCCAAAGGCTCAGCAGTAGAACAGGTTCTCAGGAGCTAACCATGAATGCTCTTCTGTTAACTCAACTCCACTGGAAGTCCCATCTTTCAATACAATTTGCAGGAGTTTGAACATAAGAAATACACAAGGCTACATGAGAACAGCCATTGGATCTGCAGAGGACCCCAATAAGAGGATCTTTTGTTCTTGTATCAGCACACAAAAATGTTTGTTCCCATATTTGCCTCAAAGTTTTCCCAGCTTGTTTCATAGACTTGTTCAAAGATTTGATTTCTCAATTTGTAGCAATTAATAAAATACATTTCCTTTAATAGAATATATAAACATAAAAGGCCCAAAGGCATCCATATGCATATCCCATCATATATCATTGCTTTCCCATTCTTGAATTGTCAGATCCAACTCTTCCTCCCCTCTTCTTTCTCCACCACTCTACATCATCCATCTGTCAAGGATATCAGGAAAGAAAGCACCTTCCATGAATACTACAAATGCCATTAGATCCAGCCAGCAAGTGGGAATGGGCAGGAGGAGTTAGTGGTATTAATATTTTTCCTCCAAAAAGTCGGGTATGTTACATGCCCGAGCTTATTATGGCTCAAGAAACAGAGTGGATTCCAAACTCCATAAACCAAAATAAAAACAGTTGTATGAATAACATGTATCTGTCTGGCAGTCTTTGCTTCCATGTCACATCAACAATGATCTGGCCTCCATATGGCTGAACTAATGAAAGCCCAAAAGCCTGTCCTGGACCAGGTTCCCAAGCCTCTTCTCATACAATTCATTCCAGAGAGCTGCTACTCCTATGCCAGTAAGCACAGGAAAGCATGGTAAACACATCTGCATGTTTATAACAAGACCAACCTCAGCATAATCATTTCTCTAGGGCAGATATGAATGCAACACCAATGCCATTGAGAAGACCTGTCTTTAAAAAAAAAAAGGACACAATATAAAGGGGCCTTTATTCACTCCTGTTGCTTTCTAGGTCTTATTGATAGGTGACTGTCCAGCAATCAAACCTACTGGGAGCAGCCAGAGAGAATGAATTTTTTCATCACTACTATGGGTGCTTTATCCCATTAATTTTTTTAAAAGAAAAAGTGTTGTCAGGCAGTTGGCTTTACTACAAAAATAGTATGAGCTATGGAAAGACATGTGAATCCAAGCCTGAAGCAACATTTAAAGAGAAACAGGCTATATAAAGTACTAAGGCTTGTGGTGGTGATGGACACATGAATTCTGGGACTACTGGCTAACACAGAGAGGAGACTTTTCTGCAGGCAAAATGATTAATTTTATTAATTAATTGTGGTGCATCTTTTGTGCCAATGGCACCTATCCTTCACACTTTGTGGGTAGGTCAATTAAAAAGACTAATAATTGCCAGTTCTATAATTTTAAAGAAAAAAGTTGTTATTAAAAAATAGAAAATAGCAACTCATATCATCAGACCACCATAACATTACATAGCTTGGCACAACACTAGAGCCTTTGCTCTACTGAGGCCCAGTTCAGACCGCACACAGAGTCTGAATTACACTATAAATCATTTAAAGTGCAATAACAATAAAGAGAAGATGGTATGTCTTAATCAGGGTCATCAGGACTTTCCACATAGTTCTTCCAATCTACAAAATAGTGGTGCTGAACAAAACAGAACATGTATCCCATGAAAAATTCTCATATATTAATACTTGTTTTTCCCTTGAATTTAGATGCATGATTTTTTCCCCTTCTGAGCAAACATTTTAATAGTCCTGAATTACAGTGCTTTGTCTGATTGGTCATCTCAAAATTAAATTAAAGAATCTATTATTCTGTATAGAGCCTGCTCCCTAGCTGGATACATCTCCCAGGAAGACTGCAGTGTGGGAAGTCCACCCATGGAATATTTATGGTTCATTTAGGGCCTATAGGGAAAAATATGGCATGAGGATGCAGAACTAAAAGTCCTATAAGGCACCAGGGAAGCTTAAAGTAGAAGCAGAGATTAAATATCAACCTGACCTGAAATCAAACAGTTTGTTTCCATTTTCCCAATAGCAAACTTCACCAAAATAGATCTCTAAAGAAACAATCTAAGCTGATGAAACTGCATTTTCTGACAGGAAAAATATTTTGTTTTAAATGTTTTAATTGCCCCAATCGCCCCCCCCACTTAAAAATGTGGGTACCATGCAAGTAATAAGCATCTCATATCTATTCATGCATAATATGCAAAAAACAAGAACAGGTTAGTCTTTAAGATCAAGCAAAAGTTAAGCATGCTTCATATGGATATGTCTTATACAGTCTTATTTTGGTTCTCATTTGTATGCATGCCCTAATGAAGTCTTTATTATGTGAGATCACTCTAGTCTTCCTCAGGACCCCAGTTTCATTTGTGTACTGGGTGGAAAGTGATTTTGGAATTAATCAGTGTTTGTATTGAATGAGTCCATTGTCTTCAAACTACACTCATTGCAGAAACTTAGAAGATGTTCCATGAATGTGGCAAGAGACTGCAGGGAGAGAATGGCCCATCCTGCACTAGAGAAAAAGATAGTATTGTAATGCATATACACTGGGAACTGAATTTATGTTGCAGAGGCACTTTTAATTCTGTCATTCCCTAACTTTTGAGTGCTTGACTTTGCCACCTTGGTGTTCTTTTCATGCACTGTCCACATGATATGAATTAGAGGAACTCTGGAATTGATAACTCAACTTGAACTGACATATATTCTCTATAGAGCAGGAGACCGTACAGTGACATATAATTAAGTCTGACTCTCAAAAAAAAAGAGAGTTGAAATTTTGAACTAAATCCAACTTTTATTCCAGATCTCAGATATGTGGTACAAGTCAAGTGTCCCATTGCTGTTTTGAAGGTTATTGTTTATGTCTTTATGTTGGTTTCAGCAGGATTGTTGCATTGTGTCAAATTGACTTTGCTGAAGACTACTGAAATGCTGATATGTGGATCTAATTTGGAAGATTTGCAAGCTGTGGAACTAGCAAGATCACAGATAACAGGAGGATGAGACAATTACACACTCCTCTGGTTTCATCATGACATAATGGTTCAAAAATCAAAAAGTAAAAATGCAAAGAGTTGGCACTAGTTCAAGCATCCCAGTATGTCAGATACAAATGTCAGCTAACCAGATGTGGTAGCAAACCAGGTTTATGTTTTAATGATTTTATGTTTAAAGTGAATTTAATCAAATAGCACTGAAAACTAATGTCCTCTGGTTATGCATACAGCAAATAGCACAGGCTTACCCACTGCTTCAAAATGCCTTTTTACTGGCCTGGAGAAATTCCCTGCAAGCAAGCTGGCCCAAAATTCATAGAATGTTTGGCTCCTCTAGGACACTGTCATGAAGAAAGCAATTAGTTTTAATTACAAAAGTGACTTTTGTGGTGTAAACATCTGCTCACTAGGAACGAAACACTTTCAATAGGCCACATGGTAATGACTTGGGTCACTCCCAAGTTGGATCAGATATGAACCAGTGACAGGCTCTTAAGACATTTTTACTAGGTTTTTTAAAGGTATTTTTAACATGAGAAAGTAGTTTTTTATGCAGTATATAGTTAATTTGTGGAATTCATTGCCACAGGAGGTGGTGGAGGCATCTAGCATAGTCAGATCCAAAAAGGAACTGAATAACTTCATGGATAATAGATCTATTAATGGCTTTTAAACAGAATGGTTGAAGAAGTTTCCTCTGGCATTTCTAACCCAATAAATGATGGATATCCAGGAGGGTATTGAATAGGGCATAGATCATTTGAGAGAGATCCAGTTCAATGCTCTCTTTGTATAGCATCCACTTCTGCCACTGTCAGATAGGATGCTGGGTTAGATGGGCCATTGGTTTGGCCAAGTGTGGCACTTTTTCTGTTCTTATGTTCTTAATAGTCAAGGATGGGAAATGCTTTTTCTGTCCCATAAAGTTTTGGGTTTTCCAAAAATTTCTCATTCTGTATCAGGGCTAAACAGAAACGTTGTGGTTTTCTGTGAAAATGAGAGAGAGAGAGAGAGAGAGAGAGAGAGAGAGAGTGCCTCTAATATAGCCAGTAGTATAGGTATTTTGGCACTTACTTGGAAGAACCAAGCTGAAGTTGTTGGCCTGAATCAAAAAAAGCAAAGATTTTAGCCTTGGTCTCACAGAGCCCAGCAGAATGTCCCACCTGCTATGTTATTGGCAGTTTTATTTTTGGGGTGTTTTTTGGGAGGGTGATCTCTTGATTGCACATAGGCCTTTTGAGCAGAAATTCTATCTTGTACGTAAGAACATTTTGATGAAAATCTCACATTCCTGTGAAAAACACCAGTTTTGATCAATCTGCATTTTTCAACAAAGTTAAATATAATTTTAAAAAACCCTAACATTTTATTGAAATTTATTCCACATTGGTCACCTTGTCATTTCAGGACTTTACAAATTCTAGAACAAACCCTAATGAAACAACTCTTTATTCTCTCATGCCTGACTTCAGTCTTGTGAAAGGGCAAGCTTCTGAAACATCTTTGATTTTAGAGCCTAGAACTGGTTGACCAGGAAAGGGAGAAGTAAAATGTGGCTTCTGCTTTCTGCGTTGTCAGTGACTCACTGTGATGGCTTGAACCAGTCATTTAAATTTTCTGCCCCCAATTTGTTCATCTCCTAAAGAGATATAGCAATATCAAACAAGGTAAAAAAGCTACTTCAATGAGGTGTCCTGAAGCTGAAGTACAGGTGTTTTTAATGAAATGATCCATATTTTTCTCTAATGTTTATATCCTGTTATTAAATTAAAGGATTAACTCTGACAAAACATACTATAAACTTCAGTATAACTGGATCATTCTTTAAATAGTACTTCACCATTGATATTAAAAAAAAATCCCATGAGCCAATAAGAGGCAAAATGAGAGGTTTCAAAGGCACAAAAGACAGTTAAGGTACTGAACTTCCATTTAACTTTGACGGAAATTGGGAGTATAACCATCATTGTACCTCTGGTTATCTCTCTCAGTGCTTTTTGATAATTCCCCCAAAACCTCAAGCAGTTCACAGACTTTCCATAACAAAACGAGGGTTCATAATTTTTTTGAGCAAGGTTGGATTGATTACTCATATTGCCATACCTTAAACTTTCATAGAAATAAAAGAAAAACATCAGTGTCCATACACTGACCATTCTTAAGCACTAATATTATTGAAGAGGTATAAGGAGCAGGGTTTTGCCCTGAGCAAACCCTGTGGGAGCATGGAGGAGCAAGATGGTTGAGCACTGGAAAGGCAGGGGTTCTGATAATGGGGGGAAAAGGGGGGACAGCATAGGAGTCTTACCTACATTGAAAACACAAAAACAGTTCGCAGTTCTGCTGCTGCTGCCGCCACTGTCACTACTACAGCTTCAGCATGGTCTTCTTGCCCCAGCTGTTGCTTCTGTAGCAAAAGCAATGCCATAGGGATGCTTTTGCTCCTGGAGGGGGGGGCGATATTAGTACCCCTCCTAATTTGGCACCCTGGGTTGGTGCCCTGCTCACCCATCCCTAGTTATGCTACTGTGCAAGTCGTTTAGTTGTGTGACAGATCTGGTAACTGTGTACACACAGGGCCCGTCTACATGAGGTAGGCGTTAATGTACATTAGCTTAATTTAATGAGCATTACAGACTTGCATCTATACATTCACATCCTTAATGTGCATTAAAAATGGCAAAATCAGGCTAATCATGCCTAAATTTGATACCTACAAATGCAGGTATCACATTTAGGCACAGTTAGTTAAAGCTCATTATCACATATGTAGATGCAACCCAGCACTAACTTTAGTGCCAGGTCTGCCCAGCCACTAGGGGTACATGGCTGGGCTGCAGGGACTTGGCACTAACTTTAGTCGAGTGCACTAACTTTAGTCTCAAGTCTCTGCATATGTAGATACTTGCCAAAAAAAAACCCCAACCCCCCCCAAGCCACTTAATGCACATTAGTCACACTTAAATGCACATGTAGATGCGCCCACCGACATGCAGCTAGGTACCTAATTACTTAATTCACCAGGAAATCACTCATTTTGAAGGTTCTGAAACTATTTTGGATCATTTTCCTGTTCTCAGAACTTGTCTGCTGAGTATAAACCTATTGACAAAGCCAGCAGTAGATGAGTCCTCTCTTGAAATAAACTAAAATGAATAATTTTAACTATATCTTTCATTTCCTATAATTTATTTTATTTACTATTTATATTAATGGACTATTTTACACCTTTACTTTCTGTTGTATCAAAAGGATGATTTGGGAGAGCGGATTAGGTTTTTAGTTGAAATAACCTCTGCAGTTTGGTGATAGTTTCTGCCTCCTCTACATACACTTTTATTTGTAGAGGTTGACCACTCCACCTGTTATGTTTTCAAAAAAGATTTGTACTTGTTGCCTATAATCAATCTTTATATTTGTATTATAGCCATATTATCCAGTTAGACTCTTGAATGAGTTTCATGAATTTTTGTAGGTTCTGAGCAAAAGTTCTGTGATATTCTGATCGCTTTAATTAAAACTTTTCAGCACTGCATGTAATATTCCTTTATGTTTTATCCTTCTTAAATTCAAAAGTCTCCTAATCCTTTCCCTTATGATTAACCTATAAGATTACTTTTAATATACTGAGTATAAAAATGAGCACAGTGCTAAACAAACATAATAAAATATATTCCCTATCTCAAAGAGCCAACATCTTGATGCCAACAAGTAAGATCAGCAGGATTAGCTCTAGTTGAAAACAGCCTCTTCAAAACTCATGAAAAGCTTCCAGTGATTTCAAAACAATCTTAGATTGATTCATTCATTTTTAAAGGTCAGTATACTTCTAGTCATTGACTAGTACTCCAGAAATGTACTGCTTCAGATCCATTCATTCCCAGGACTCAACCAAGTTATGGTTCCAAATGCATTTCCCATGGCATCTAGTAAACAAAACAACCATGCCTCTATTTTAACCACTACACTCCATCAACGATCACTGTTTAAATCAGTAGGAGTTATCTAATGAAACTCTAGAATGTATAAGAAACCCTATTGCTGAACTATTTATTTTATTTCTAATACACAGGCAAACTATCGCAACAAAGGCTGAAAGTAGACTGTAGTAAGTGACACAAACTACTGTTGCTGATCAATGCAAGCACTGCTTATTGTCATCAACGTTGAGACACCCAATATAGTCAGCATCACTAAGATCTGTCCCTTAGTCCTGTGTTGGTCAACGACATTCCCCAAAGACATTCAGGCAATTATAGTCTCAGCTAAAAAAAGGTAGCAATCTAGATTCAGGCCAGAACATGCAAGTGAAACTGCCATGGTGGTACTGATGGATAAACCTTCCTGTGAGACATCTCATTCCTGGCTGTCTGCAGCATTCAGCATGGCTGAACATGACAGAAAGAGTCCTCAGAGAATCAGCACAGGTTTAAACGATTGTGCTAACATGGCTTATTTCTTTTCTGGAGAGCACACACCTAAAGATTAGTGATTGATGCACCTTTTCTGCTAGATGACCGGCTTGCAGAGTCTCACAGAGATATATTTTCTTTTCTTGTTCTATTCAACAATTAAATGCAGTCACGTGGTTAAGTGGTAGTAAGGCAACATGGACTCAAGCATCAGCAAGAGAAAGGTGACATGCTTTTTTACCTTATCCTTTATGAAAGGTAACTGTACCATTGACAGATAGATGACTTGATGGTAGGATGAAATCGGCTCATGGATGATTAAAGCTGAACCTGTGTAAGACAAAGGTGAGACTAGAGGGAAAAGGAAAGATTTTAAAGAATTCACAGCCACAATGCAGTCCCCTTTAGTGGAGTTACACACTCAGCACTAGTCAGTTCAGTTTATAGTTTAAAAGTGCTCCTGGATTCCTAAGTGACATTAAACTATCATATAGAAAGAATTACCTTCGGATGTCACTATCAGCTTTGCTGGACTAGAAAGAGCTTGTGCTGTTCAGGCAGACAATGCCAAACAGGTTTCAGTTATTCACTCAACTATTCATCACCTCTTAACTGAATTACATCAATGTAATATGCTCAGATGCAGCATGGTCCCCTCAGTAATGCCGACTATCATGAGCACATTGAAGTGGTTTTCTACATTTTTACCCTTATTTCCCAAGAAATGTCCAACCAAGTTCAGGGACTTAGACTTTATCCTTCATGTGTTCCATAGCATGGTCTCAGGATACATAAGAGACTGCCTAAAGTTTTGGCATGAAGACAATGGTCAATAGTTACACTCCTCTGGCACAAAGGAATAATTAATAGTACAGGGGAAAAAATGCTCAACTTCTCAACAGATAGGATTTTTTCAGGTACCAGGCAGTCTGTCAAATGAACTCCTTGACAGTTAAGATAAAACATTACCACTTTCTGCTCCAAATGCAAGCCACATTTTGACATTGCTGTCTTTAAAATAAATACATAACAACATATACATTTTTAAACAAACAAATAGTAAGCCCTACAGTGACAAGATACTTCATTGCACACATTGCTCTCCTTGGGGATAGGATGAGAGAACAAACAACATATGGCAGTCACATTGCAGTGTACTACTGAAAGGTGCTCAATAACTTGGTGAACCTATATAAAAGCAGAGTAAAATAGAAAGTGTCTGCATAGCAGAGTATTGACATGAGAACAGGGGCCCATAGTGAATTCTTAGTTGATCTGCAGTGTTCCCCATATTTAACAAAATTTATTGTGCTTGACCTAATCACCCCAGGTCAAAGTTCTAAATAGTTTCTGTTTTACATGTTTCCAGAGAAAGCAATTCTGCATTACATATGGAGACAGATTCTCTTAGTTCTTGCACTGATGCAGTCCCAGCCAATATACTAACAATTCATATTTCCTTGGATTAAACTATGAGCTTGCTTACAGATCTCTTTTATCTGTACAATCACTGCCTGACATTTTTTTAGTGCATTTGAAATTTACAGATACTAGATATACTCTTTATTGTAAATTACAAAAACTTACTTTTAAACTGGAACAGACCTAAAAGGCAAATTATATACATTTCCATCTAAAGATTCATATCAAGTCACACCAACATCATAAGCCCATCTGCTTCATTTGACTTTACCCCTTTGATTTTCTCCTATGGTGTTTTTTATTCCCCTGTCATGTTCTGTTTTTAGCCACATGTCTACCATATGTATTGCATAAAAATAAAGGTTATTTTTCTACCACCCACCTCCAAGGACTACTCAGCTATAAGTGTGCTGGGAATGCTGCTTGGTGGTTTAATATAAATGTAAGATAGCCAGCCTGTGAAACACATTAAAGACCTAAAATATAGGTGAACAGAAGACCAGTTGACCAAACAAGCTCTCTTATGGAACTAGGATCTGGTTCTCCAGAGGTGAAAGTCTACTGATCCTTCATACAATACCAGGGAAAACTGTTTGCAGCAAACAATTTATTAATTGACCTTGGCTTTTTTTTGTTTTCATTAGTTGTTTATAAAAAAAGACCACAGCCAAAACCTTGTTCTCTTATCTCTATATGCTGGTATTATGGTGTACTGGCTGTTTACAGGCTTCTAAGACCTCGTGTCAATGCTGCCTCTTGGCTGAGTCCAGGACTACCTTCAAGGAAATAAGCCCTGCCTGGTTATTCTTGCTCATGCTCTCCATGGGCACATCCAAACAAGCACACATGTGTGCCTGGCAGCATCTCAGGTGCTGGTCCCAGGCTCTAGCTCACCCTGGCTGCAGATCTGGGAGGAGCCAGGCAGGGTTATTTTGCTCCAAGTGGCACAACTTGCCCCACACTGAAAGTGCATGTCCCGGCACATGCGATGAGGCAAAAAGCCCCGGCTCAAATTTTTACCACTTCTATTTGAGCATGTGTGGATGCACACCATGTGAGCAAGTCCAGCAATTAGGCAATGCAGGTGGCTAGCCTGAGTAAAGTGCTAGGACATGTGCTCAGGACCATTCTGAATTGTCTACTGTGCCCTGCACATGCAGAGTAGGAATAGGTAGGCAGGGTTTATGTCCCCCATGGCAGTCCTGGGCTGGCCTGCATAGCATTCCAGAAATGGCCTAAAAACCTTGAGTCCAGCTGCAGAGATTCCAGGCAGTGTTGTGGCCTAGAAGGTTAAGTTACACTTGAGGCCTTATCAGAGTCCAGGAGCTGATGGTGTAAAGGTAGATTACATATAGCCCCATGCCCTCAACACACCCACACACACTGGACTATAAGTTCCGTCCTGTGCCACTTAGAAGAGTGAGCAATAATCCAAACTCTAAACATACTGCAATAGTCCTTTAAAATGTACTGTTTCCATTAGCATCCTTGTAACGAATCTAGCTTTCTAGCCTGCTGACAGAAACCAATTCAAGAAGGAGGCAAAAACAGAGTCAGAACAAATTAACTGAAATGAACACTTAAAATATATATATTTTTGGCAAGTTATCTACAGCTCTGAACAATAAAACAACATTGTTAGGATAAATTTGATGATGTACGCTTAGAATATAAATCTACTATGTGCCATTATTCTATATCTTATTATATCTTCTATTGTGGGTACCAATATGTTGTTTACATTTCTACAATGATTTTTTTTATATGACAGTTGACAGAATGAAATAGATCTACAATTCTAGTAAAGTAATGAGATCCTCATTATGCATCTCCAGACTAAAAGGTCAAAGGATTTATCAAGCCCAGAAACAAGGGCCACTACTCTGAAGTTGGTGACACAGGAGATAAGGCTTTCAAACATATTAAAATTTTTTTCAGTTCCGTATAAGAGTTACTTTGAGGTCAGTTTCTCTTCTCTTATAAGATTCTCTGGTAGTGACATCTGACTCTTATCTGCCTCTTTCTGACTTCATTTGAGAATGTTTATACTATTCAATGTGGGAGACTTGAACTCTTGACAAGGAACATGATAAATTTTCTTAATCAAACTGGGTATCAAGAGGTGGTCTGTCATCATTTCCCTTTTGCTGCACTGTGAAAGAAAGCAAATAAAAAGCATCCAATATGATCCCCACTTCTGTTTCAAGTCTCCCCACCAAGTCATTAAACATTCTCTGGCCTTTGTCAACAGCCTGGTAAACATCCAGAGAAAGAATCAGAATGAAATAGTTTATTTAACATTCCTCTCCTCCAACTGCTGATTAGGGTAAATAGTTTGGATAAAGAGGCTATCTGATCCAACAATCACAAAAAGCAAGGATTCAGCTATCAGCAAAGTTTAGATTTGGTTTCAAATATTTTTAAACAGCAAAAGACTTTTTTGCACACTTTGATATTTTCTCCATCCTCAGCACATCATGTTAGCACCGTGTCAAAGCAAAACATCAACATCAAATGATCACTGGGCAAACTCCAATGAACTGGAATAAAAGGCTATTGGCTGAAATTCCAGGCAGCACACAAGATTTGGAAAGAATCCAAAACAGAGCTCCTAAAAAGTCTAGGGATTTGTCTAGCAACTGGCGTAAGCATTTCAGAATTACTATCCCTGATAAGATTAATTGATTTAATTCAGAAGTTATTTTTATTACCCAGGTAGGTAAACACCTTTTTTAATTATGATCTCTTTCTCTCCAAAATGACTTGTGCCAATCTGTTCCACAGGTTAATCATATTACTCTTTTAAAGAGCATTTTAAATTTGCTGACATGATTCTCTTAGGTGTCCCTTTATTTTTGTGTTTAAAAACCAAGTAATAGAAACACCCCAAAAAATCACAATAACATTCATAATAACATAGGGTCAAATACTTAGTATAATCAGAATACCTCCGTTGCCTTCAACTATCACTAAAATGTTGAAGGTGGACTCAAATTTGGTCTTTCCTCTGTTTTCAGCTGTCAAAAAATCACATGCTTTAAATATATATTTAATCATATTCCCAATATCTTTACTATGCATTAATCATCTGTTAATACAGCTGAAGTAAAAAAGCCAGCAACGGTTTATATCAGAAGAATATCTGGCCCTAAATGTTCCTATTTTCATAAAACTGTAGACATGTACCCACTTCAGCTGAGATTTTTTAAACTATCCAAAGGATTTGGAAACCAAGTTCACTTTTTATTAATAGGAAGGGTGCACAGTACTTTTATTCTACTGCCACATGCATCTTTTTCCAAAAAAATATAGCCTTCCAAAATTAGGGTGTACCTTAAGTGGGGAAGCTGATTTTTTTGTGCTAGGGTAGAAACATGGGAACTTCTGACTGCCACTTCTCTCCCTTCTCTCATCAGCAGCACTGGAGGATGGGTAGAGTCTAGTCTTCAGCATTAAAGCTATAATTTTAACCCCTTCATGGACACTGCTGAACTGGCAGCAACAGCTGTGATGAGGTTAAATCTTAAACTGCAGAATTTACAAGCTAACTTCAAGACATTCAGTTTTTCCTGGGAGAGTTTCTGCTCTCCCAGAAGAGTCACAAGCATACAGATGTTCAGATGTTATCTTCTAAGGTAAAAATAGCTACTCTGGGAAAAAGACAAAGGGAAAAAACAGGGTTAATCACTCCCAGGAAACTATCACAAGAATTGGTTAGTGCAGCCCATCAGAATATGATATATATTTGAACAGGGACCGGGACATCTCCCCCACTAGAACTGCAGACAGACCCAGGGGAGGCACCGCCATGCCTAGGGTCAGGGATGACCTAGTTAGGAAACTTTGAGGGGCTGGACATCTTTAAATCAGTAGGTCCAGATGCTCTTCACCCAAGGGTGCTGAGGGAATGGACAGGGGGTCATAGCGGGGCCTGACACAGCTCTATGAGCACTCGGGGCACTGGCCAGGTACCAGAGGATTGGAAAAGAGCCAATGTGGTCCCCATTTACAAGAAGGGGAGGAAGGAGGACCCTGACAATTATAGGCCAGTCAGTCTTACCTCGGTCCTTGGGAAGACCTTTGAGAAAATTATCAAGGAGTACATCTGCAAGGGCCCAGCAGGGGAGGTAATGCTCAGGGGCAACCAACATGGGTTAACTGAGGGCAGGTCCTGCCTGACTAACCTGGTTTCTTTTTATGATAAGGTCACAAAGTCCCTGGATGAGGGTGTCGGGGTGGATGTCATCTTTCTGGACTTTAAGAAGGCCGTTGACATGGTTTCCCACCACATTCTCTTAAAAAAAACCTAGGTGACTAAATTGGCTATATGGTCATACCCAGAGAGTGGTAGTAGATAGGTCATTTTCGACCTGGAGAAATATGGGCAGTGAAGTCCCCCCTAGGGCTTGGTCCTGGGGCCTGTACTGGTCAATGTCTTTATCAGCGATCTGGATGTGGGAATGGAATGCACACTGTCCAAATTTGCTGACGACACCAAGTTGTGGGGCAAGGTGGGCACGCTTGAGGGGAGGCACAGAATTCAGCTAGATCTATACAGGTTACAGAGGTGGGCGGATGAGAATAGGATGGAATTCAGCGCAGACAAATGCAAGGTGCTGCATCTAGGGAGAAGGAACCAGCAACACACCTATAGGCTGGGGAACACCCTTCTTGTCAACACAGTGGCAGAAAGGGATCTTGGAGTCATTGTTGACTTCAGGATGAACATGAGCTGCCAATGTGAGGAAGCGGTCAGTAAGGCTAACCACACCTTGTCGTGCATCTACAGACACAACACAAGCAGATCCAGGGAGGTGATCCTTCCCCTCTATGCAGCATTGGTCAGGTCACAGTTGGAGTACTGTGTACAGTTCTGGGCACCGCACTTCAAGAGGGATGTGGCTAGCATTGAAAGGGTCCAGAGGAGGGCCACTCGCATGGTCAAGGGGCAGCAGGGCAGGCCCTACGAAAAGAGGCTAAATGGCCTGAACCTATTCAGCCTCCACAGGAGAAGGCTGAGAGGGGATCTGGTGGCTGTTTACAAATTCACCAGGGGGACCCAGCAGGAATTGCGGGAGGCTCTGTTCCCTTGGGCACCACCCAGGGTTACTAGGAATAATGTAACAAACGGTTAGAGAGAAGATTCAGGCTGGACATCAGGAGACATTATTTTACAGTTAGGGGTGCCAGGCTCTGGAATAGGCTCCCAAGTGAAGTGGTGCTCTCTCCTACCTTGGGGGTCTTCAAGAAGAGACTGGATAGATATTTGGCTGGGGTGATATGACCCCAGCACCCGTTCCTGCCCAGGATAGGGAGTCAGACCTGATGATCTGTTCCAACCCCAAGCACTATGATACTATGATATAGTAGCACTCATTGTGCTCAGTCCCCCTCAGTGTCAACTCTTTTTCAAGTCACAGTGAACCACTACTTCAAATACCTTGCAACCTCCTCTTCACTCCAACAGCTGAGCTGTGCCTTTCTTTCCAATTTCCAATGAGTCCTGTTTCTTCACCAGCCTTAAATGTCTAGAAAACATCACCAAATGGGGACCTAAACAGTTTACCCAGAAAGACTGTTACCCCCTTTCTTGGCCTGTTGCATATGAGTAGTGTGGCCCCAACTTCCATGAAGCAGAGCTGGATCAGGTTGCCCTGTACCTCATCTGCATATAAATTTTTGGAGGATCCCAGTACTTGTGACAAGGACACATGGTTCTAGTCACGAGTGGGAGACTAATTAGCACATGGATCCTTTTGGGGGGTGGGGTATCTGGAATACACGCACATACTGAGCAGTGCTGAGCTATGGAGTCTTGAAACACTGTTGTCTGTGTTGGGGAGTACTATGATGTTCACTGAAATTCACATTTGCAAGTAATGAGTGTTGCAGCAGCACCTCTTTACTAAAGGGAGAGATCTCCCTGAATAGCACAGTAGACAAAACTTGAAATATGTAAAGGATTTACTAGCAACCACTCCAGATAACAAAGTTTTGCACTCCAGAGAAATAGCCAGGTTTCTACTCTTCACTACTCAGTAGAGCTGCCACCCAGTAGAAGATTGAGGGCATGGATGTTTCCTAATAAGTAGTACACTGTGGATACTTCTAATGCACAGTTCTCTAAACCACATACATATACCTTCACTACACAACCAATGCAGGTTTATGCCTTAAGTAGTAGCTTTTGGGCTTAAAGTCTCTTTGTGTGTGTCTACATTTGCATTAGATTTGGAAGCAGTTTACTTATGGGTAAGCACTCCTAGGCAGGCGTCTACACATGTAGGGACCAGATTTGATGCTAATGGCAACAAACTGCTTTCACTTCCCAAGGCCCTGCAATGGGCCCCTGCCACCACCAAGGAAAGCTTTATGCTCCTCCCTGGATGCTAGCCCAGGGGCTGGCAGGGAGCACTGGGCCAGGAAACAGCTGTCTCCTGTCCAGGGCTGAAACTTTGCTCCCTGCCCCTGGCAGGCTGCCTGCTTCTGGGTCAGAGACAATGTCCCCCTGCCCCAGCACCAGGGAGCTCATAGCCCTGACTCCCTGATCAGGGCAGGAGACCTAGAAAGATTTTCATGGGAGGGCCAGGTCCCAGCCCCCTGCTCCAATCCACTGGTGGGGCACCTAATGGCAAGCCCCCAGCTAGGTGGGGCATCCCAGGGGCTTGCTACTAGCTGTCCCACCAGTGAGCAGGGGGCAGGGAGCTGGGACCTGTCCCACCCCTGCAGCTCTTTCCAAGCCCAGCGCCTCAGTCGTCCAATTGGGGCACAGGGCTGGGACCTGCCTGTGACTGGGACAGTTCCCAGCCCCCATTCCATGATCATGGGGTTAGGGCTGGGAGAACCTGCTCACTGCTCAGCTCCATGCTCCCAGCTCGATGCTCACAGAGCTGAGCAGGGAACAGGCTCTCCCAGCCCCCACTCCTCGATCGTGATCTTGGAGCAGGGGGCTTGGAGATCCCTGCTACTGGGGTACGGGGCCACAGTCCTTACCTGAGCTTCAGTGGCAGAGCCCACCCTGGCAGCAGGCAGTTCCTGGGGGCAGGGAGCAATCTCCCACCTCCCGGGTGGCTGGCTGACTGGGAGCAGATTTGCTCCCTGTCAGACGTCTACACAAGTGCTACTGCACAGTTAGTAATTGCAAGTGAATTTGCTATTTGCATTTGCAGGTAGCAAATTTACCCATGATTAGCAAGGTTTACTGTACACTACACAACATCACAGTAAGGCATCTCATGTAGATACACCCTTTAAGATGTAATAATTAATATGACTTTCTACTGAGTAGGATGGGCAGCTTTGCCAACTCTTCTAATTTCATGATGTATCTTACAATATTTGAGGTTTCCCTGAAAGCCACAACTGCTAGAGGCATGCGAGAAAGTTAGCTTTCCTTTTTTTACAAATGATACATTTCTAATCCTCATGGTTGTGGCAGAAAACCTGAAAGCATGATCTGAGTAGATCTTCTTGGTCTCAGAAATCAGAAGACAAAAGAAAAAACACAGCTTTTAAAAAAAATCTTTACAGCTTTTTTAAATCTCACACTTTTAAATCACACTCATGGTTGGTGGTTGGCAGTAACGCAATATAAGCTAGGTACCAACATAAGCAGTTCCCTGCTCTGATTGTCTGTTTTAGTCATTTTAAGAGAAGTTGGGGGTTTCAAGTAGAGAATAATAGTGCATTTAGGACATGGAGCTCCACTTCTCACAAGGCATTGGACAGCGTAGGTGAATGGACTGATTCTGAACCAGAAAAGTTTGATTTAGGGCAGATGCCACATTTCTAAATATTTCAAGGCTGATTTTCCCCAAACAAAAGATCATCTGAACATTCTCTTTTCAGAGGGGCAACACTGTTTAAGCAAGACATAGAATAAGAAAAATATTGGAATGGCAACAGAGAGAGAACTTTTTAAACAGCATCACGTTAGTTTGGAACTCATAACCTGAAAAGCCACACTTCAGTTTGCTTTCAGCTGTCTGATAAATAATTGACCAAAATTACCCCCCAATACGTTTGGGGAATTTGCTTATGATGTTGTGTTTAAATAATATTGAAATTTAAACACAAACCACAAAAAAGGCCAGGAAATTCTGACTTAAAGCTGACAACTTCATCCTGAACCCATGCTGCTGAGAAAAATAAAAGGAACAATGCTGAGATTTTGGAATGCAACTGCAGCTTTAACTGTTTCCTGGTTTCTCCCCTTGTAAAAAAATCCACATAATGTTATTTAAATACTATCACTATTTATGTAGATGGTATCATTGCTCTTAGTGAATGTTAGAATTTTGCCCTTCAGTTAAATTTTTTGGATAAGTTAATTTACATTGGCCCAGATATCAAGTTAAGAATTTTTTCATGATGCAATCTTGTATAAACAGAAAGTCATTGAAGTTTTACAAGGAGTCTATTTCTATTACTGTATTGTGATAGCATTGTGATGCTGTACTTTATCTATGTAAACAATAGTTCCTTTAGTTTCCTTGCTCAGATAACGTCTTCTAATTTATTGGCTTCTTTTATTGCATCACTGGCAACAATTTTACTCATCCTGTGATATGACTGTTCTGATCTATATTCCTATGATCACAACATCCTTATAGCCTGGTTATTTACTTTAATTATTTATAAATGATTCTTAACTCTGTTGTGGATTTGCTATGTGATTTTGGACAAGTGATGAAGCATTTATAACTCAGTTTTTCCATCTGCCACATGCTACCTACCCACTTCTAAAAAGGACTTTGAGATCTATTAGTGAGAATGCTATATACAAATAATGTTTTATTTTTATTAATCTTTTACATAAATGTTCTCTTCTCATTCTTTTAACTGTTTGCTTTGCTTGTGTTCAAGCCATTTCAATTTTGTACTTAAATTTTTAGCTGAATTGTATTAGTATAAGCACTTACTAAAGGGGTAGTTTAGATTTCCTGGTTCGGACACCTTAGATTGAGAACGTAAGAATTCCTGTTCTAAAACCTTCCATGCCCATGTCTTGATTGTAATAACTGTTTATCCATTTATCCAATCCAGTAATACCACACAATCCTTTATCGGTCAAAATGAGCAACACATAGTTCCTATTAAAATAGCAAATCGTAGATTTGATTTGATTTTAAATTTTATCAGCCAAATTATTTGCTGTTAGTTATTCCCTAAACCCTAGTCTTTAGAAACTACTCTAAAATGACAGAATCTTGACATATTTACAAGGCATAGGCTATTTGAGCTGTTCCCTTCCTCAATATACATGCATGTAGCTTTAAACCAATATTAAAGTGGTTGTTCACTGAAGCACCTGAACACAGTTTTGTAGATTTTATAAACGTGGTTGTGACTTGAATATGTTTTACCTGCTATTTTTCAAAGCATATTTTACTTTCCCGTCTAATTAGGCCATGTTTGCTTCTATACTGAATTCCATGTAGATTTGTAAACAGTAATAGCCTACGTACCATTGTAACAGGGGGCCTTCTTGGGACCAGTCTGCCATTGGCCTGCCCACCTGTTCCTGGGCTAACCACCCACCTCATTTGTCTGCCATGCCTTGGTGTTTCATAATTGGTTCTAATTAGGCAGGAGGCTGCCCGTTCTTGCCCTGATGCCAGGGAGTGCTCTCTGCAGCTCTGATCCTTCCCTACACCACAGCCCAAGCCTTGCAGATGGCATCCAGGTGACAATGCTCCTGGCCTGCAGCCGGACCAAGCTTAGCCCTCATTGTCAGGCCTCTTTCATACATGCACACATACTGCCCTCCCCTCACTAGGGCCTCTCATGCTCCACCCCCTCTCATAGGGTCTTTCACACATCAACAACTTATACCATCTTGCTCCCTCTTGCAGTGGCCTCCTTAGGCCATAGACTTTATCTAGCACACACCTTGGGTGGCAGGCGTACCACTTTTTGGGCCTCTCCCATGACCCTCACTGGGGTAGTGGCCAGCCACATGTTGTAACCATATCCCAGCCTGTAACTCTGGCCTCTCTCATTGCACTCTGTGCCCCTCACTCATACTGGGCTCCTTGCCCATCCCCCCCACCCAATCAGGGCTTCTAGCATCTGGACTCTTTGCCTCTTCACTAGGCTCCATGCTCCCTGCTAGCCTCCATGCCCCTCACATACCCTGGTCTCCTAGCCTCTCACTAGGTTCCATGCCCCTTGCTAGGCTCCATGCCCCTTCCCAAATTTTGGGCTCCTTGCCCCTCATTTGATTTGGGAACTTTGCCCCACTCTGGACCCCCTTTGGCCCTGCCAACCTTCTTGCTGGGTTACCCACAAGAATGTGGGGGCTGAGGTTAAGGTGCCCCAACCCGCCTTTCACCAGGGTGGTAACTGACCCGGCATTTTCTGGGGGCTCCCACACCACTAGAAGCCCCACCAGGCCAGCCATCCCCAGCAGGGTACAGTTTTAGTTCACGACCAGGACCAAGAGCCTCCTGCTTCTATCTGCAGACATCCCATTCAACAGTTCAGCCAGGCAATGTTTCTGCCTGCCAGCAGCAGCAAACTGCTGTACTTATAAAGGCACCAAGTATGTCAAAATGGCTGCCGCAATCAAGCACCTGCTGGCTGCTTGGCTCAGCCCTTAAAGTGGCAGGCACCAACAGTGTCCTGCCACGACCATACTGTTGGAGGATGACAAAAATGGACATTGAGAGTAAGTATCTGTTGTATTAGATAGGTGCAGAAGAGAAGATAAAGTTACAAAAAAGTAAATTTTCACATTAAAATAAAGGAAACCTACACAAAAAACCAACTAAGTATTAATTTAATTCTAAAACAATTACTTCAAATCATTTTTATTATAATGGTGCTTAGGAACCAACTAAGTTTGGAGTCCTGTTGTGCTAGCTAGTGTACAAAGAGGGAGTAGGGACGGCCCCTGCTTCAGAGATCTTACAATAAGCAAGTTAAGCACAGGCTGGACAAGCATATAACATGCAGCAGAATGACTGGCAGAATGATTCAAGTTCAACAAGTTGGGTTAGGTATCCAGGTTATAGACCTATTGGTCTAGAGGAAAAGGAATCAGGACTTGTAGTAGAGATGATATCTTTTATTAGACCAACAAGATTGTTGCAAATTTTTTTTTTTAATTGTAAGCTTTTGGGCACAAACACCATTCATCAGGCATTGGAGAAAAGATTGTAAAAGTTCTCCTGTGTAGAAATGAAAGTTCATATTTCATAGGATTTCACAGAGGAGTCAATAGATGGAAGACTTCTCTGGGCAGTCAGTTCATAACTTGTATGAAGCCTTTCACCTCCTGTGAGGATCTGTGATGATGCAAATTACCTTGAAACAAAGGCAGGCACCGGATCTCAGGTTTCAGGTGGTCACAGTTGTTTCCTGCTTGGGAAAATATGAAGATTTCATTTTAAAAAATAGCCTAAATTCAATATCTTCCATGTGTCAGGTATCCAGGTTGTAGCTATATTGGTCTAGAGGAAAAGGCAATCGGGACTCATTGTAGAGATGATATATTTTATTAGATCAACAAGATTTTTGCAAAAAAATATCTCTTTAATTGCAAGCTTTCGGGCACAAACACCCTTCATCAGGCAGTGGAGAAACAATTGTAAAAGTTCTCTGGGGAAGAAATGAAAGGTGGGTCATGAACTACAGTGACAGTGAAGGGGGAAGTATGTGTGATACACAGCAGGAGCAAGGCAGGTAAGTGTTGAGGTGAAACCACTATAAGCAAAGTAGCAAGGTACATGATGGAAAGAAGCAACCATATGGCACAGGATGAGAAAAGCTAGTCTATAGTAGAGAATTTAGTGATCCCAAATCCATTTTTGTTGGGTTGATTAATTTTCCTATGAGTACAAAGAGTGATAAAATGTTATACAGAAGTAGTTTGAGTCACAAAATCCAAAATACATACTCAGGCACATTTGTCTGCCTTCTAGCACCCAAATGTATGGTACTATAAGTACAAAAGGACCTCAAAATGAGGGGGATACACTTAACACAGAAAACAGATCTGGTATAAATGATTTCTTATTTCTGATATAAAAAACTGTCTGTAATAAAAATTAAGGCACCAAACATGGCATGAAATTGTAGTAATTTAGAGAACAAAACTCATGTGTGTGTGAGGTATATAATAACGGACACAGATGACAATCTCTATTTTATTTTAGTAAAGAAGTAAATTCAGTGGGAATTTTAATTTGGAGGAGAAATCATTGTGGTATTGAATGCTTAAAAAACTAGAGAAATAACTCACAAGCTTTAAAAACACCTCCAGTAATTAAAAAAATGTATCATCACTTTAACAGAAGTTACATCACACGGAAGATTAGTGTTTAGCTTGCAATATAACCAACAATATAGAATTTGAAAATAATCTTGAGCAATTATATGTCTGCTCTGCCAAAGAATAAAACAATCTGAAAAAATAAACCTCTACTCTCCTCCACATTCCCACTGGCTTGTTTTAGTAACTTTTCTCAAAGGAAAACAAAACAAAACCAAGCAGGAATACATTTGTAATGATAGAAATAAAAGTATCTCTCCCGTACCATGATTTGGCAACTGCTGCCCCATGTTGGAGGATTTGGGAACTCTAACTGCAGCAAGATAGACATAATGTATAGTTTATACTATGTAAGTTGCTTTGTGAAATAGCAAACATTTAATAAAAGATATGGCTATTAGTATAACAGCTTGGAAAACCATCCTAAAATATTTTCAAAGACAGCTCTATATTTTCCCTCTACTTGTTAAAATGTTAACATAAAGGCTTACAGTCTCATATTTATAGCTGAGCTACTGATTCATATCTTATGTAAACTGTAAACTCTTCTGTTACTTTTACCTAACTACAACTATTGTTCGTTTGTAAAAATGAATAGTCCTTGCAACTGTTGCCCTGCTGAAATGCCCACACTTCATAGGAATATCTAAGACTACTTCTTGCATAGCATCTATAGCATGCTATTGCAGAGTTGCATTTCAGCCCTGACACATTCATTGTTTCCTGGTAGAAAGATTGGGACTTTTGACAGGGATTTAAAAATCAGGGATGCTGCATAGCTCTGTAAAAATAGTTCAGCCAATATAAGCTTGTAGCTTTCTATGCGATGATTTGAAGGTAGTTTAATACAAATTAAGAAATTTAGGGTGCTGTTACAGGTTACTTTTAAATCATTCTAAATCTGTGGAATGCTAGGCGGTATTAGTGTTGGAAAAGTTTCAGAGTAGTCACAGGAGGAGGCTTAATGTCATCTCTGACCTTTATAACTGTGACTTGACACTACACGGCTTAGTGTACAAGGGTGAGGCCAGAAACCAGGACCCCCTCTTCTGGGAGTGGAGTAGCTGGCGTTCAATGGCAGCAAGAGCATGAACCCCAGGGAAGCATGCCTCTCTGGGCTGCGTGCTCTTGCTTTGCTTAGTGCTAGGCGACCCATTCTCCCTCCCCCACTAGGAATATGGGAGGCTGGAGAGGGAAGCCACAGCTTCCACAATTCCCCCAAATTCTCCTGGCCAAGGGAGAGCTGCTGGGATGTGGGGCAAAGGCTTAGCCCTCTCAGGGGACAGCTGTGTGCCTAACTTGCAGTCCAGGGGCCCATGTTGGGGCTCCTGGGCCCTTAGAGCTGGCAGTGTGGTGCTATGTGGGCTTGGGTCATGTCACTGGGGAAGGGCAGTGGTGTTGGTTTGGGGCCAGGACCACTCCCGGGAAAGTAGAGCTTGGGAGGTAGAAAGTTTGTCACGAATAGAAGGGCTGCTTTATCTCTGTGGAGCAGACTAACAATACCTTAGCTCAGGGGCAGGCAAAATATAGCCTGCGGGCCTGATCCAGCCTGCCAAGCACTTTCATCCGGTCCATGGTACCCCCCAACAAATTTCATCCTGCCCAGCCCTAATGTGCTATTAGGTGTTTGGCTTTTAGTGTATGATTTTTTTTTTCCTGGTTCTAAGATGGCACCCTCCTCCTCCCCAGGAGTATTACTGGGGGGCAAGGGGAGGGACTTCTGGTGGCAAAGATCAGGGGTTAGGGGTGGCACTTCTGGTCCCAAGATGGTGACAAGGGGGCAGGGCAACCATCAAGGGGTGGGACTACCCATGAGGCCCTCAACAGGTCACCAAAACTCGTTTAGCAGCCCTCCACCTGAAATAATTGCCTGCCCCTGGCTTAGCTCAAGATTTTCAGAGACTTGGAGTAGAATTCGAACAGGTGAAGTACAGTTTTGCCCTTGGAGTTCACATAAGAGCCCTCCTCTGTAAAGAACCTATATACAGGATTCAGCATTAAAGTAACCAGTAGTAAGAGTTAATTGACAAAGAATTAATTACTAAAATTTTAATTAATACCAGTCTGCATTGTTCCATTGAAGTAGGTCTTAGCAAACAAACCTGCTTGCTTTTTTTAAGGGGATTATAGGTCAGATACTAGCAAGAATCATGCTACACTGAGAACAACCTAACACTAGACTAATAAATGAAAATTTCAAGGTTATGTCAAAATACAATGCTATTAGGGTTGTGCAAAGCTTCGGTTGCTAATTCGATTCAGAGGAGATTTGGCCCGATTTGGCAGCTGAATCTCCAAATCTGAATCAAATCAGGAGACCAATATAAAAGGTCTGAATTGTTTCAAAGCCTCCAAATGGATTTGGAAAAGATTCAGAGGAGATTCAGGCAGTCCCTGCTTGCCACTGCAAGGAGCTGGAACTGGACTCCATGCTGGTAAGTAGGGGGCTGTGATTTGAATCACCGAATCGAATCATTGTCCCCTGAATCGGCCGAATCTGAAGTGAATACTAGCCACTTCGCACAGGCCTAAATGCTATACCCCAAAGATGAGTGTGATGAAGACAAAGAATAGAATTATAAGCAGAGATTATATGAATGCACAAATATAGATATCTAATCATGTGATCAGCAACACCATTGGAACACTGTGAGAAATGATTCCATATGCCCATGGAGAAAGGCTGCAAAACTTTGTTGACAAAAATCACTTTATTGTACTTTCCTTCACATGACAGTCACAAACCAACTTGGATATCACCAGATACAAAGACAGAGAATTAAAAAGACTTTTTTACATCTGTATACTTCAGCATGAACATCCTTGCCATATATCCAGAGTACAATGGCCAAGTAAAGAATTCTGAGATCTTGGAGTAGGCATGATTACCAACAGCTACTCAAAAAGTACAGGCAAGAAAGTGGGCATAGTCATGCTTGAGAATGTCCAATAACAATATCCTGCACAAACCCTGATTTGGCAGTCTTAGAGCAAAACAAAGAGAACTCAGTTCAGAGGGACCATTCACATCCCATACAGCAGCAACCTTACAGATTAGAAACTGGAACAAATTAAAGCAACTGGCTCAGGGAAAGACTGAATGGTTGACTAACCTGAGTCTTCTGCAACAAATGGATTGGATAGTTTTGGTTGATAAAGTGTCAATATAATATACCCAAACTGCTGCAAGGCATTTGAATTAAGGCTAATAATATTTTTAATTTAAACCTTATGTCATATAGAATATTTAAGGCACATATTAGACAAACTGAAACTTGGCTCATAGATGTATCTCAAAATGTAGTGTTTATGATGAGATGTCATTGAGTGTGGCTGTCTAGCTGGAATCCCCAAGGATCATTTCATGGTTCAATCCTATTCAGTTTGTTTTATAAACTATCTCATAAATATTGTTCTAGACTGCTGTGGATGACACAATGATTGTCAGAGTAGTAAATGAGGAGGAGCATAGTTTACTGTTGCAAAGTAATTTAGTTAAATGGCAAAAGATCCAGCAAGATTTAAAAAAAAATATAAAGCTATAGCTATATTAGAAATTAGGATATGGAAAAAGCAGATACATAGGCCATATGAATTTCTATATTGGGAAGCAGTAATTCAGAAAAGGATTTTAAGGTCATCATTGCTTGCCACATCAACCTCAGCTCTCAGTGTGGTGGGCAAAGAAGAAAGACTAAGGAGCTTTTTGGAGGTATAAAAAAAACGGTGAAGGAGGAAGAGGAGGTGATCTTGTCTCCATGTGCAGCAATAGTAAGACTGTTACTAGAGCGCTGTGTCAATTTCTGGTAAAATGTAGGCCTATTGAAAGCTTTTGGATAAAAGTGAGAGGGGAGAGCAGTAGTTGGGATGTCATGGTGAGTGTCTGCTACAGGTCTGACCACTGAGTATAGATACTTACCCATAAAGAAGCTGATTGACAGTGGGAAGCTTTCTGACCTTGCTGACAGTGACATAACAAGAGATAAGAGCTGAAAACAGAAGTTAAAAAAATTCAGCCTTAAAAGTTACCCTTGTCAGTTTGATGAAATACTGAAATAGCTCCTGATTATTTTGAGTCTTGAGGGCAATATTATCTTTCTTTCTATATATTCTGCATTAGGTTTTTAGCAAATAGAGCTGAAGGGATCACATAGAAAAAAGGCTGTCATTGTCTTTTATGAGGTCAGAAGTTCTGGTCTGATGTTCTCTTGTTCATCCCCTTCTTTTTTTGGCCTTAAGCATGATCATAAGCACTTGAAGAGCCACATTAAGATAATATTTATAAATCTCATGCTTCAGGGCTTTAGTCACCCATGGAAGAAATTTATTCCCCAATGCATACCTTGGCTTCTGGGTTTTCTCACCCCAGCATCTGAAGGCTTAATTATTGGTCACAGTTAGAAATGGGATATAGGTCAGTGTGGGCTGCTACTGTAAGATGATACAAGGAATCTTCTCAAGTGCCTGGCTGGTGTGTCTTGCTCACAGGGCTCAGGGTCATAGCAATCACCAGATTTAGAGTCAAGGAGGTAGTACTATAACTAGGGCAGGGCAAGCAGGGCACTTGCCCCAAACACTGACTATGACGAGGTGCTAGGATCCCCCCTTGAGCCGTCTGCCGCGACAAGAGGATAATTTCTGCACTGCTGCTGCCTGGCCATAGGAGCTGGACAGTGAAGTGTCACACTGACCTGTTTATCTGCGGGGCAAAGGGGTGAGAGTTTCAAGCAGAATGGTGCCCTCCACCCCAGGGAACTTTTGCCAGAACAGGTACAGCTCTGCTCCTAGTACATACATATGAGGGAGGGGAAGGGAGTGAACAGGGTATCAGGATGCGCTCTGACAAAGCCCAGCTACTGCTGACTCTGCACCTCTCTCCCCACCTCACCGTCTACCACAGTCAACATACTTTCACCATACCTCCCCCACTCACTGGGCTCAATGGGCTCCCTATGCCACTGCAAGGAAACATTTCCTACTGGCTATATTGGAAGGGATATTTGAGGTTTTTCAGTTTCCTCTCCAATCTGAGGTATGATTTGCCTACTGGAATCATTTGAGCATCTCTCACCTGTCCAGTTCCTTCACATATGAGGTCGCTTCCAGCCCTACTTTTCTCTGATTATATGATTAACAGTATTTTGGTCTTTCCTGTTCTCCACCTGGATGCATATTTTGGGCTTGTGGGTGCATGTGCATAAATTCAAGTCGATGGGCCAGTTATGAGGAATGTTGGTGATACTTAATAGCTTGGGTTATTATTATATGAGATTTAGGTACTTGGTTGAACTGGCTGGATGCCTTCTGGCTTCAAATTCTGTGAACCTATCCTAAATATTGAACATTCAATTTACCTTGGTTTGTTGTTATAGTTACTACTGGCAGTCAGGAAAACTTACCTTCACTGCTGACATCTCTTACAGCAAAAAGATTTATAATAATTAACTCTGCTATATATAGAACCTCAGTGTATGTAAAATGTTCTGGGTTAAACACTGGACTAGGACTCAGAAGGCCTGCTTTCCATATCAGGTTTAGCTATTGCCATGTTTGGTGGTTTTGGATAAATTACCTCTCCTTGTGTCTCAGTTTCCCCCACTGTAAAATGAGGATAATTATGGCTGCCTCTTTTAGGAAGTATTTTGCAATATGCTGATTCAAAGTGCTAGTATTATAAATATATATTTTCTCAGGGTAAGTTAGAGTTATGTTTCTTTTTTCAGAAAAATCTTATGGTAATAAAAAATTCCATACGTACAAAGTTAGATTCACATTTTGGGACACAGAACTATATAGCTCCATTTCAAGTGTTCAGTATGCGCACCTGAAGCCAAATCTTCAGAGGAGCTTCTCTGTTCATTCTGGCACCTAAACTAGTACCAGATTTTTAAAAAGTCTTGGCACCTGGTGGCAACTGTTAGCACATTTATCGACAGCTTTTCTGAAAGAACCCAGCCCCAACATGCAGCCAAGGTGCTGATCTCTTCGGACGTCATTATTGTGAGATTCAGAATCTATACAGGGTGAGTTAAAAGGACCTGTGCTTTCCCTCTCCCAAATTTCTAACCTGCTCATGGGGCCAGCCTTATTCTCAGTCTTTGTCTATCCTGATAAAATCCTGACTTGTTCCTCTGATTCAGCACAGTTTCCTTTCTCCTACCATCCCCTACAGACATTCTTACCATACACTCAGGGTGAGGTAGTTTACATCTCTTTGAAGAGACTGCATAGTATCTAGCTGTCATGGATCAGCCCCTTTCAGAGGAAGCTCTATATTGGGATTCTCCCACCCCATAAATGTCTTGTTCAGTTTCTCTCCCAAAGCAGCCCTTGAAGTCAACCCTGGCATAGAGAGGCAGGCCTCTGGCTTCAAGACCCCAGCTATACGGAGCACCACCAATTTATAGAGCTGTTTCTTTGCTCCGCTCCGGGGAAGTGGGGAGGTTGCCTTTTCAAAGGGTGTGTGTCGGAGTACTGACATCCTAAACAGCACAGCAGACAGCAAACAGCTTCAAACAGTCTTGTGCCACTGCAGTTGCCCCTGTCCTCTCTATGATTCCTGCTTTTTTCTTCCTCCAGCTCTCTCAGAGTCTCCTTTTCTTCACCTCAGGCAATATCTCACACTAGCAACAAAGTGCAACAAAACTGTAGTATTCACCTGGAGACTAACATTCACCCAATAAAACATAACACAATGTTACCAGGAACTGATCAGAGGACAGACTCTCTGGCTGCCTATACATGTGCTTGGCGGTGGGGGGCAAGGGAGCTTTTTAATTAGAGCAGTTCCCAGAGAGCAACTCTAATTAAAATGCCTTATCATTACTTGTATTAAGCCCCCTCACCCCATTTCAAAATGGCCATAAGGGCACTTTAACTAAAGCTCATTTGATGAGGTTTTGCTAAAGTGCCCCCACAGCCATTTTGAAATGCGGAGTGGCTTAACACATGACGAAGAGGCAATGCGGGAGTGTTCTTATTAGAAGGTGGAGCAGACTCGATGAATCGGGTCTGCTGTGCAGACTAGAGCATGAGCCAGCACATCTATCGGCAGCCTTTGGGGTCTGCTCCTAGACTGCTAGCTTCCCCTGGAGTAAAGAGGATGTCTAGATGTTCTGTTATCTACAGCAACGGTGCTCACTCTGAGTCTTCCCAATGATCCCTACAAAAACACTGGGCTAGAACTGAACACTCTTAGCCTCCTTGGTCACACTAGTGCACAGTAAATTGACCAAAGCAAGTGGTTGGATACTGACTTCCATGGATAGGGAAACTATCAAGCAAACTGTCTATGTAACATTGAATCCAGTTCAGACTGAATTACAAAAGAATAAGAATTGTGAGACCACTTTAAAAAGTAACAACATTGGTAGACTGCTCAAAGTGAGCAGGGACAAAAAATGCAACAGGGTCATTCTAGCCAGCAGAATAGGGCCAACTGGGAAAAAAATATGCATTGCCCTTTTGAAGGTGGTATGAAATCCCTGCTCTAGAATCAGCTTGAATGCCTCTGAATAGTCTTGTCACTGTGCAAACTCTGGCTCTCAGCTGTGGGGACTGCCTGTCACTTTTTCAGGCTCTGGGGCCCGGGAGCAGGGCCACCTCCCATGGTGAGGTCTGCTCCCTACTGGGGTCTTTGGCATGCCAGCTGGAGGAGCTCCAGGCCGCAGTCCAGAGACTGTGTGCCATCAGGGACTGTGAGCAAGAGATTGATTCCTTCTGCCAGGCACTTCTCCCCCAGGAGCCAGAGGGTAGACCACGGTCTCCCTCCAGGACAAGGGAGGACTCGGGGACCTCCCATTTTTTCCAGCCAAGGGGATGGATCAAGGTGGTCAAGGGCCCCAGGGCCTGCCACACCAAGGCTCCTGCCCTGCTGGACCTCAGCATCAGGTACACACCTCTTGCAGCCCCAGCAGAGCCTGCTAAGTTGCCAGCTTCCACAGGCAACATGGGCTGTACTGTAGCTACAGCCCCTGCTCTCCCTAAGACAAAATGCAAAGTGTTTGTCGTGAGAGACTCCATCCTGAGGGTGACTGAAGGGGCAACCTGCCACCCTGACCCCTTAGCCCTCTGTTCAACATCTTCATTAATGATGTGAACATTGGAGTCAGAAGCAGACTGGCCAAGTTTGCCAATGATACCAAACTCTGGGGTAAAGCATCCACACCTGAGGACAGGCGGGTGATCCAGGCTGACCTTGACAGGCTCAGGAAATGGGCGGATGAGAACCTGATGGTGTTTAATGCCGAAAAATGCAAGGTTCTCCACCTTGGGAGGAAAAACCTGAAGCATCCTTATAGGCTCGGCAGTGTTACACTGGCTAGCACAACAGATGAAAGGGACTTGGGGGTCACGATTGACAACAAAATGAACATGAGCCTTAAATGTGTTGCCACAGCTAGTAAAGTGAGCAAAATGCTGGGTTGCATCCATAGATGCTTCTCAAGTAAATCCTGAAACGTCATTCTCCTGATGTACTTGGCCTTGGTGAGGCCGCACCTGGAGTATTGCATCCAGTTTTGGGCTCCACTATTCAAAAAGGATGTGGAGAAGCTCGAGAGAGTGCAGAGAAGAGCCGAACACATGATCAGAGGTCAGGAAAACAGACCTTATGATGAGAGGCTGAGAGCCCTGGGGCTCTTTAGCCTGGAAAAGCGCAGGCTCAGGGGTGATCTGATGGCCACCTATAAGTTTATCAGGGGTGTTCACTAGGATCTGGGGGAACGATTGTTCACCAGAGCGCCCCAAGGGATGACAAGGTCAAACGGTTATAAACTACTGCAAGACCGTTTCAGGCTGGACATAAGGAAGAATTTCTTTACTGTTTGAGCCCCCAAGGTCTGGAACAGCCTGCCACCGGAGGTGGTTCAAGCACCTACATTGAACACCTTCAAGAGAAATTTGGATGCTTATCTTGCTGGGATCCTATGACCCCAGCTGACTTCCTGCCCCTGGAGCAGGGGGCTGAACTCAATGATCTTCCGAGGTCCCTTCCAGCCCTCATGTCTATGAAATCTATGAAAATAGGGCAGGCAGACCATGCCAGAGGAGCAACTTTTGTCATTTTTATGTCATTAAAGAAGGGTATTTTTATGTCATTAAAGCAAGTAAGAAAGAACTCCACTTCCCCTCCCTGCTCATAGACATGTCTTCTCCCCTCCTCTTCCCCACAGCCGAATCTGCCATAGCTGCTCTCCCAGCTGTCCCGAGCAAGTGGAGCTCCAGAGTCACTCAGCCATGCTGTGCAGGAACCTGAGACAACAGTGATAGGTGGATGGATTCCCCTTCCCCATGCCAGTTTTTAAGCTGGTGAAGTGAATGCCTGCCCACTCCCACCACTGTCCTGGCCTAAGACCAGCCCCCATGCAGCCCAGCTAGAGTGGAACTGGAGCTCCCCTCACCCTCAGGACAGAGAGGACAGTGGCAGTGGCAGGCAGAGGAGAAAGGAATGGGAGAGAAGGGGACAAAGAGGAGAGGGGAGGAAGGGAATTCTTACCTTCTTCAGGGACTTAAAAAAATCCCTGGCTGATGCTTCTGCCATGTGGTCTGAAAAGAGGGTGCATCTGCACGATAGTACTCTCTCTGCATAGTGGTAACAATCTCCAAGGGTGGGTTCACACATGCAGGCATGTGTGCTTGCACCAGCTAAAATAGAAGCGGTGTGGTGCAAATTTAAGCCGGGGATTTTTGCCTCAGCACACGTCCTGAACACACACTTTGGTATGGTGCAAGTGCTGCCACTTGGGGCAAACTACCCCTGCCTGGCTCCTCACAGATCTGCAGCCAGGGGGAGCCAGAGCCTGAGGCCAGCACCTGTGCTGGCCAATTGTTACCTGGGGACACTACCCCTTGTGCCAGCTGGACTGCTGAAGCAGTCCTAACCAAGAGTTCCCTGCACCCTCTACCCACTGCAGCAGTTTGTCAGTGGGGGCTGCTGCCTGGCTCTGACCTGCTGCGCACCTGCCAGACCAGAATGGGGACTGCACAGCCAGTAGAGGCACCTGCCCCTCTGGGCCAGCTGCCAATGGGCTGTGGCTGCAGAATTGGCCTTTGTGTGGCGTTACTGCCACGTGTGCCCCTGCCTGGCCATCTGGGCAGCTATTGCCCGGAAGAGATTCCCAGTGTGGTGGCCTGCTTTGAACTGTCAAAGCATGTCCTCCTGGCCCTAATTGGCCAGGAGGCCAGCCACCTCCAGTTGGGTCCAAGATGCCAGCTCTGAGTAGGCTCTTCTGTCTGGGTCCTGCCCCCCTCGTCCACTTGCCTCCCTAGCAGGAAATCTGATGTTCCCTACTGGAAAACTGAAAAATCCCTGATAAAAAAGAATCCCTAAGTCACTCAGTTAAAATATCCGAAATCTATGTTCCTCCACAATTAAAACAAAAGACCACTATATATAGAGAGACAGACAGACAGACAGAGAGACAGCAATCAGTTGGGCAATGTTTTATTGATATATTTACATTATTAAAGTGATTCGGAAGCCTACCAGTGTCTCTATCATCACAATAAAATGAATTCTAAATACCTATATGTTTTGTTGTTTGCCTTTGGTTTTCTTACCATAGAGCAGCTAGAGTTGCCCCTGACCCCTTCACTAACCAGGATGTGGGGACAGCTGCCCCTGCAGCCACAGCAGGTCTCATCCTGTCTGGCAGCAGGGCATGCAGGGTGTGTGCTGGGGGATGTGGGGTTGGCAGAAGGGGGTGGGAAGAGGAGTGGAGGGATGTGGGTGGCTGTGGAGGGATGTGGGGGACCGTGGGGTGTGTAGGTAGGTGTGGGTGGATTGTGGGGGGGACTGTGGGAGGGACTGCTCAGGAGGGGTGGTTTCCCTGCCCACCGCAGGGTGCAGGTTCCCCACACAGCTCACGGACTGTCCCCGCCCCCCCCACAGGGCCACAACCCTCCCTACAGGGGCCATATCCCCCAAACAGGGGCTACAGCCCCCCACAACAGCTTCAGCACAGCGGCAAGGGCCAGCCATAGAGACACTCTGGCTGGCCACCAGAGCATCTCTGTGGAGGACTGAGACTCCTGTTGCTTCAGGGTATGGTCCAGGACTGTGCCTTGCCCTGCTATTTTTCCCCCAGGGTATTGTTTGACCTCTTGGATATCCAGGGGTCTAATTATGCCCCTATAGTGCAAATTTGCGGTGCTGGGAATGTTTTTTTGTTCCCACGCATGCCTCTTGCAGCATCTCAAAGGGGTTTGAGATGCTGCAAGAGGCATGTGTGTGCTCATCTGGACATGCCCCAAGAGACTATCCATCAGCTGAAAATATCATATTTGCCTGAATACAAGACAACCTGGAACATTTATAAGTTTATCATACTATATTTTCTCGATTAAAAAATGTACCCCTCCTGCATTAAACATGGGGGAAAAAGCCCCTTGCCTTACAGTTCAACACAAGGCAGTTGGGGGGGAGGGTAGGCAGCTTCTATGGGTCCTGTGGAGCTGGCACTACTGCTATGGGGCTGGGCTACAGCAGAAGTGCCAGCTTTGTGCTGCTGTTATGGAGCCATGTTCCATGTCCCACACTGCAGCAGGGATGGACCCTACTGGGACGGAGAAAAGGTGAGGAGGAGTGTAGCAGAGGGGAAGAGAGGGATAAGTGGTGCGGGGGTAGGAGGAAACTGGTGGCTGTGGGGGAGGAGAGGTGGGGCATGCAGAAGCAGCAGGAGGTAGCAGCAGCTACCCGCTTCCCCCAGCTCCCCCTGCCCTTGTGCTCAATTATAAGATGGCTTTTCCCCCATGTTAAATGAGGGGGGAAACCTTATCTTCTAATATAATAAATATGGTAGCCCCAAAGAGCCACGGCTGAAGTGGGCAGTATAGCAGTTGACTATTTCAGCTTAGGCTCTGTCCCACCAGGGGAATTCTTAGCTGGTAAGCTCTAGCCACTTTGTACCCCCAAAGTCCCGTAGTTTGAACTCTGATTCCAAAGAGAACCAAGGGCCTAATCATATTCTGAAGGTGTAACTAGTACAATGACTTTTGGGCTTCTTTAGATACATTAGGTCCAAGTTCTTTCTATCAAAGCCAAAACTAACATGATAAATTAGTGCCATGATTCACAAAATAAGGAAATTCAGAATTAAGGTTTTTCTTCTTCACTGGCATCCTTTTATAGGCAACTGTCAGGCCCAATTAGGTCTGAGATCTCTTTGTGGAATTAAGGACTGTACAACATGGGCTACATTACTTTGGGAAAAATGAAAGAGTTTTCAGAGTAGAAATATCAAAGGTACTTTAATTATGCCATTTATCTAAAATGGCATTGTTTCTTTAATAATTTGAAGCTCCCGCCAAATCACAACAGAAAGGTAAGAACCTCCCATAATTATCTAGCCCTTTGACAGCAGTTATAGTGTCAGGAGAGCCTTAGCATTTGTAATCCTGAATGTGAGACTTGGCATTATGTACCAAAGGAAGTGCTGCAAAAGAACATGAAACTCTCTCTCTCTCATTCTGTCCACATCTCACCATTCCCCCAGTCACCTCATTTTATTTTTGCATGATGTCCTTACATGCTGTTTGAAATACCTTCATCCTCTCACTAAGCATGAAGTATGAAACCCTGGGAAAATCCTTACATTTAAAGTGTCATCTGGGAACCAGGAAGGAGCTTATCAGGAAGAACAAGTATAGTTCAGATCCCACTCACAAGTTACATTTCCAGTGGAAGGCTGCCTGATTCACATACTGTATGGCTGACTTGCTGCACAAGCAGCTCACCAGGCCATTGATATTATCTTGGTGGGTTGCATGTTGTATGCCCCAGAAGTACATGTTCCTTACTCTGTTCAAAGTACAGAATAATATTCTCATTAATAAAATGTTTTAGCTACAGCGTAGCTCAATGACCTTGTTTTCACTTAAGTCCTTCCAATGTCTCCTTTTTTGAAACTTACAGAGAAAAAATTCAAGGAATGGCTCTTAGATTTGGACCTAAATTCAGTTTTTCAGAGAGATCCCTTTTTCCAACTTTTATGCTCCCCACTTTTTAAACTGTCAGAGTAAATTAAAAAATTGGGTCATAGATTTGGATCTAGGTTCAGATTTTGGAAAAGATACCTTCTCTAAACCTCCCTGGTGCAACCTGGCATTTTATGAGATTGATTCCTATTGAAGCATTTTCTTTTTCCTTCTGTGTGTGCCCTTTTTAAAAATCTGTAGTTTGCAATACAAAACTTTACACCATTATAATAATACATGGAAGCAATACTGAAGTTAACTAGAAAGTAATGGAAAAAAAATTGACATTAGCAAGCTGTATCAAGTTGCTTCACTGTTAAAAGTTCAAGCCAAAAAGATATAAAATAATTGGAATAACGTAGGCTGACAAATATGACAGAATTAACAATTTTTAATTACATTATTTTTACTTTTTAAGAGAGAATGGTCCTTTAAGAAAATCAGGAAAATACTGCAGTACTAGAATAAAACTGCACATCCAATTACCATATTTACTTGATTAGAAGACCCACCCCATTTAACATGGGGAAAAAAAGCCACTTGCCTTTTTAATCAAGCAAAAGGCAGCAAGGAGTGAGGGGGAGGTACGCAACTGCCACAGCTCCTGCTTCAACCCAAGGTTGAGCCTGGGGCCACAGCCGGAGCCCACAGCTGCCGCCTGCCCCCCACCATCTTGGGCTGTCTCTGCATACCTCTGCACTCCTCCCCCACAGCACTCAGTCTCCCACACACACACTCCCATGCCATTTCTCCCTTTCTCTCCCTCTTTGCCACATTCCTCCTTACCTTTGCTCTGTGCTGGGAGGCTCCATCCCTGCTGCAGCCTGAGACACAAAATATGGGGCTTTTTTCCCCATGTTAAATGAGGGGGGTCATCTTCTAATCAAGTAAACACAGTATACTAAGTTTATATATTTTCCTGTGTAGAATCTAATTATTGGGGAGCTGTCTTATATTCAGGGGCATCTTGTATTTAGATAAATATGATAATTTGTTAATTAAAAATGAAGTTGGGAATCAATATGTGCAAATTTTAATGACTAAACAGGAGCATGGTTTGTTTCTAGTCATTTCAATGCCCGGAGAGATCCTCTGTTATTAGCTGTTCTTAACTGATAGGGAGCTTCAAATATATCTACCTCCCTGTCTCCTTGCTCCATAGAGGACTTTCTGTAAGCACTTATGAGTCAGTACTTTTAAGTATTAAGAGAGAAATGAATATACCATGGACATGAACATTATCTATCTCCAGCTACATGGAACATTTCCCCAAAGATATAGGACTCTATCATCTTTCCCATGGATTACCTATGGGCTGCAGGGTTATAGATTCATAGATTCATAGATGTTAGGGCCGGAAGGGACCTCAATAGATCATCGAGTCCGACCCCCTGCATAGGCAGGAAAGAGTGCTGGGTCTAGATGACCCCATCTAGATGCCTATCTAACCTCCTCTTGAAGACCCCCAGGGTAGGGGAGAGCACCACCTCCCTTGGGAGCCCGTTCCAGACCTTGGCCACTCGAACTGCAAAGAAGTTCTTCCTAATGTCCATCTAAATCTGCTCTCTGCTAGTTTGTGGCCATTATTTCTTGTAACCCCCGGGGGCGCCTTGATGAATAAATACTCACCAATTCCCTTCTGTGCCCCCGTGATGAACTTATAGGCAGCCACAAGGTCGCCTCTCAACCTTCTCCTGCGGAGGCTGAAAAGGTCCAGTTTCTCTAGTCTCTCCTCACAGGGCTTGGTCTGCAAGCCCTTAACCATACGAGTGGCCCTTCTCTGGACCCTCTCCAGGTTATCCGCATCCTTCTTGAAGTGTGGCGCCCAGAATTGCACGCAGTACTCCAACTGCGGTCTGACCAGCGCCTGATAGAGGGGAAGTATCACCTCCTTGGACCTATTCGTCATGCATCTGCTGATGCACGATAAAGTGCCATTGGCTTCTTTGATGGCTTCGTCACACTGCCGACTCATGTTCATCTTGGAGTCCACTAGGTGGCCCTTTCCACTTCCGTGCCACCCAGCAAGTCATTCCCTAAGCTGTAGGTGTGCTGGACATTTTTCCTCCCTAGGTGCAGCACTTTGCATTTCTCCTTGTTGAACTGCATTCTGTTGTTTTCTGCCCACTTGTCCAACCTGTCCAGGTCAGCTTGCAGCTGTTCCCTGCCCTCCGGTGTGTCCACTTCTCCCCATAGCTTTGTGTCATCTGCAGACTTGGACAGAGTACATTTGACTCCCTCGTCCAAGTCACTGATGAAGACATTAAAGGGTATCGGTCCAAGGACCGAGCCCTGCGGGACCCCACTGCCCACACCCTTCCAGGTCAAAGCCGACCCATCTACCACGACTCTCTGTGTGCGACCCTCCAGCCAATTCACCACCCAACCAGCCAATTCGCCACCCACCAGCCAATTCGCCACCCATGGTTCTCCATGGATAGACGTGGCCATGACAGTCTCAGGTCAGGGAGGGGTCAAGGGTCTACTGGGAGCAAAGTCTTTTCCCGAGAAGTCTGCACAGTAAATCTGGTCTTTGAGGGAAGTTGCAAATTTGGAGAATTGCTCAACCTCCCCCCCACCCCTTTTTTAACTTTAGTATTAGGGGTGTTAATTGTTACCATGGAGGGAATTCTCTGAACTAAGAGAGGAAATTAAGTGGGTACCTGGGAGTTCTACAGTGGAATAATAATATTAAATATAGCAAATGAATAATTATGGGCAAGTGTAATGGATGCACGAAGATGGATCAATTTGGTCTTAAACCTACAGCATGGTCAAGTGGACAAGGCACTTATTTGTGACTCAGAAGCTTTATGTTCTGTTCCTGGTTTTGCCCAGTGAGGGTTCTGCTCTCATAAGTGACTGAGCCTGTGGGTATGCTACTAGGAGCATACGGGGGTCAGAAAAATGGGAACATAAATTACCAGGGTGTCAAGCCAAGGTCTGTGTCAATGACTGAGGACATGGGGACCAACTTCCAGGAGGACTACGAAGCAAAATCCAAGAGGTATAATCCACCAAGCAAGCTGAGATCAGAAACCAGGAGTCAGCGGGTGCCTAGTTCCAGGGGAGATCTGAGGTCAGAGGAAGAGCCAAAGCCAACTCTGGACTTTTAACGCAGCAGGAGATACAAAGCCAAGTCAGGAGAATCAGAAGAAGCAGTGAACACAAGGCTTACTGGAACAGACTGGAACTGTGTCAAGGCATGTCTGCAGCCTGAAGCTGCAAATGTGCTGAAAAGGGGTGAGTGGTGTTTTCAGCAGCAAATCTGGTTGATGGCCTCTGCAGAAAACTAGGGCAGTCTTATTAGCCACAAATCAGGGGCAGGTGTGATAACTCCAGTGGTTGGCCTAGCCAGGAATGTCTGAACAGAGAACCTGACATGCCTCTGACCCATTGGACAACCTTGGCCAAATCACTTAAATTCTGGGTGCCTCACCTGGTTCATCTACTTTCCTTTCTTCTGTGAAGTGTTTTAAGATCTGTAAGTGAAAAGTGCTAGAAATTAATATTGTCATTATTAGATAAAAAGAGTACAGTAGATATAAAATGCTCTCACAATATAAAACAATCAAAGCTTTACCATGTTTCTAATAGGGTTCAGGTTTGCTACACAGGGAACGAGACTGCATTTGAAGGGCTGGATAGAGTGTTATTTTATTCCAATTTCTATTGTTCATTTTTATTTATTGCAAAGGAAACAGATCACATTGTATGATGCCCAGAAGATGGTATTAGCTATTACAAGTCATGAATTTGCATAGTCATGAATTATTCTATTTTTATATTAACTTTACTAGAAAGGCAACTCCTCGTCCAGATTTTAAACAAATGGAGCATTGTTCTACAGATGGGAATCTAAGGCCAAATTGCATTCACTGAACTGATAAAAGCAACACTTTTCACCATGTACCACTTCGTTCATTTTAAAACATGAAAACTTTTTTTTTCTCTGCATAAATTATACATAAAGAATAATATCACAAGAATAGTGACAAAAACAGACAGTAATGCTGGGAATATCCTACTTTGGAAGGCCGTTGTCCTTTGTTATTTCATCCAAAAATAAATCTTTCTATCCCATCAGTATTATATTTAGACCCTCTGACAAGGAGCTGGTGTTAAAAAATAAGAATAAAAATAAAAAGCAAAAAACAACAAAAAAAGTCTTGTTTTCTTGCTCTTAACTACAATCCATTTCAGCTCTCATACATTTGAAAAATTACTTTTATTCTCTTACACTTTGGCCTGTCCCACTTTATTTCGAAGCAAAGAATTTGGCCCTTTGGTACATTACAAAGAATCCAACGGACTAACCTTTTAGTGTTGGGAAACAGCTAATGTTCTTGCCAGTGAGCTAAAGCTGGAGTATCCTTTTGTCATGGCCAAATTTATGACAAGGATCAAAAACTATAAAAAGCTGTGTTGCATCCTGCCATTAAAGAGAATTAATATTTTCAGTGGTATGTTAACCAAAGTTTTTCCAGTGTCTCTCGTTAAAAGCAGATTGTTGACTTTTCATCATAGTGTGCCAAACATTTTCATTGAAACCCTAACAAGACTTTCATCTTACAACCATTATTTCTTAATGGACTTGGATAGGGGCACTGTACGGGAATGGATTTCCTTTTCAGCTCGCTGCAATGGCCCATCATTAGTGTGCTGGGTCTTGCAGAACCATTACACATGCAAACATTTAAAGTATTTCCAGGGTGACTACTTTTCTTTCCTGAAATGCAATTCATGTTTTATCTATTATATTTAAGCAACATTTGGTCACATTTTACCTTTCAAGTATCTCTACTATGATCACTTACTCGGCTGTACAGTAAAAGTCATAATGAATGAGATCATACACAAATGTTTTTTTTTATGGAGTGGATTTTGTAGAACTTTCCCCTCATCTTGGGCAATAAATCTGTCTTTGAAAAACCACGAAGCCCAAACATTTGACCGTTTGACAAGAATATTGTATGACGACATCACTTACCACTTATTTCTTATTATTGGGTAGATTATAGCTTTCATATCTGGCAACAAAATATCTACTATTTTTCCTTTCACTGTTTCTATTTTTAGTGATTTTTCTATTCATCCCTGCTTTCCTTTTGGCGATACCCTAATATCTGTTGCTGAGCAGCACACTCTTTCTTTGTCGGAGTGTGTAATTTTTTGAGCTGACACAGACAGTGTGTCAACTGCTTTCAAAAGTTATCCATTACTCCAGTTAAACCCTTTCATTCCTAATATGTACTTCTAAAGATTCCTTAACAATTACATACACAGATGCAGTTTTGGAAACTTTCAACCTTTGATGGTATTTTGAATCATGGCTCTATTGGAAGCAAACAAACTCAAAGTAACAACCCCAGAGTGTGATACCATCAGTTCTAAGAAGTTGTGTAATATTTATATGTATTCATTCAGACTTTATATCAAACGTAACAGGCTTTGCAACCTTCATTAAAAAAAGCTGGCACCCAGAGGTTACCATATGTTCCTCCTTTTAGATTTGTGTTTAAGTGCAGATGTATATTTATTTTTCCACTCTACAATCCTCCCTAAATTGTTCTTACTGTGAAGCTAATGAATCCGCAGCTTTTATCCTGAATGGCCTTCAGGGTGCATCATATGGTCCTTTCTATTTAAGCCGTTATTCTAGTATGCTTTCTATTTACCTCTTATTTCTGCTGTGGTATTTGTTGCATTCCACTTCAAGAGACTTTGCTTCTTCAATGGGTGCTGGAAGACACTGGAAGCCTGATACGCTGCTGACAACAGAACTGAAGCCAGTTCTCCCTAGGTCAGATCAGGAATGACCCTGTCATATTATGTAGACTACCGGAGCTATTCCTATCTTATAGAGTTCTTATAAATCTCGGAGTGTATCTACCTGCAGCCTCAATCTAGAAACTCTTCCAGTTTTCCAGATATTTCTTAATTATACTGGGCTGCTACTATATGCTTCTGGATTTTGAATTTAAAGTAAGATTTTTTTAACTTCTTATATAATAAGCACTGGCCTCAGAAACTGAGTAATATTCTTTATAGAATAGTGATGTGCACTATTACTGGTTATACACTGTAATATTTCCTAATAGCTTTGGGGCCTGATCCAAAATCCATTAAAGTCAATGAAAAGAAATTCTCATTTAGATCAGGGACTTTTTACTCTAAAGGAAAAATTATTTAAACTACAGGCCCCATCCTACAATCCTATCTCACACTAGTAACTTTACTTACTTGAGAAATGCCAGTGAAGGCCATATTGGAAGCATTGTGACTATTCCTATGAGTAAGCATTACAGATTTGGTCCCACTTTTTGTTTCCCCTCTGTACTGGGTGTTTTGTAAAAGATGAATTCCTGTGCAATTGGTACTAGTCTATAAGATTAGACTTTTATACTATATTTTATACTTTAGCAAATCCCACTGAACTCATTCAGTTTTATGCTGCTTCTTAGAGGGGACTATTATATGTAAGCTGAATCTCTTAACTATATCAAATCCAATATAAACACCCTCTTTATAAGACACACCTCACTCTAATGTGCAGTGTGGAGCTCCTAACAAAAATTATAAATGGAGTGCTCTGTTCAGGCATTTAACCCCTTCTTCCCTTATGTTAAATCACAATATGTAAGCCTGTTTTTATTTTGCACTCAAAAATAAATATAACTGGGAAACCATAACTTAACCCATATGATGCATTAGAGTAAATCTGGGAGGAGGTTTTAACTGGGAAAAGAAAACTATGAAGTTACTAACCCGAGCTATTTTAAAACCTTTTTATTTTTTAAGGGGTGCCTGTGTGGAAGGGGAAGGGAGAATGTGCTAAAACTTTGCTAATTGTTGCAGAATTCAAACCTGTTTTCATTTATTTGAAATTATTACATAATGGAAGTAGGACGCCCTAATGCAACCCAAATGGACGACTTCAATGAGCGGGTGGAAATGATTCAGGACATTAAAGAGAAGCTGTTTCAATAACAAATCTTTATTATAATCAGGAGTGAAGTGGTTAATTTAAGATTTTACTGAAAAACAGGCTGGCAAAAATGTTTCCAGGGATGTGGGGATTTTTTTCCTTTTACTCAGTAGGGGTTTGGAGAGGAGGTTTGGAAGGGAAGGAGGGCTTCAGTTCCAGGATCCCTGCATTCCCACGAGCTCCATTAAGGAAGGGGGAAGGGCTTCCTGCTGAGGCAGCCATCTGCAGCATTCTGTGAACAGCAGGAACCAAAGGCCTGGTAAAAGGAGAGCAAACCCAGGGTGACAATTCTGTCTGGATTCAAAGTCAGAGTGGCTGATTTTTTTTTTTTTTTAATTAAAGGGGAGGGAAGGTTTCTCTGGCAGAATTAGCAGATATCTAATGGAATATTAATTGTGACAAAACAATAGCTTTACAGGCACAAAAAGTGGCCAGTGCAAACACACCCTGACAGCCCCTCTTGGAATGCGTCGCTGACAGCAAGCTGGGATTGTCATCATCCAAGCTACTGTCGCGCTGCAACAAACTATCTGCAATCCATGGATGCATGTCTGAGGTTCCCTTAGGTTATTGCTTTCTAGGCTAGAGTAAATTAGACCTGGATTTTTGTTAAGTGCTGTCACTTAATACCTATTTTATTAAGGTTATTTTTATGCCTATAATTTGAGGCTAACACATCTGTTATTTCCTCCACTGCCTGGCTTTGGTGAATGTTGCCTATGGAAAGTAGCAAGGAGTGACACTGGAAAAAATAACAAGGGTGTTTTAACTTCTAACATCTGGAGAAAACAATATTAAGGAAACAGGAACAAATAGGTACGGTAGCCTACAAAGCAAAAATCCACTTTTTTTTTATTTAAACATGAGCGAATCATTTAAATGGTACAGTAGACTTTTTATGATTTTACTCTGAACAGTCTAATACAATAAAATAAGGCTGAAAAAAATCTCATTAAAGAAAAGGCTATTCCAGCCCTTGCCATAAGGTCACCTGAATGCTAAACCCCTGAAGCACATAGGTAAAAAGGAGAAAAAAAATATAAGAAAAGGCTCAGAATTCCATTGCAAAAACTGCCTGTTATGCAGTTTTCAATAAAGTTTTACCACCAATACATACAGTTCCCTGGCTGCTACCTAGAGAGATGGAGCAAACTGTACTGTATCATATGAAACTTCAAAACTGAATTAAGCATTCCAGTGGAGTGATAAATATCAGGATGAAGAGCACAATGGTAGTTTTACTGCATGCAAAAGGTACAAATGTAAAAGCTCTTAATCTTTGAGCCCTGCGGACTGAAATGATTTTTACTACAATAATAACAAAACCAAGGAAAAATAAATTGAAAAGGATACATTCTACCACACAAACACTCGCATGAAAACAACACATTTCAATGCTACCATTTTCTTCTTTCTGAATTTGATAGATTTATTTTTACGCTGTACATTCCTAAACACTCCCATTTGTTGTCTCAATTCCTGTTTGTGACCTTGGAATTCCAAATTTATGATGTCACCATCTGCCTTTTTTTTCAAGTGCATTGTATTAGAAAATGAAAACAGTATGAAAATACTTCCCTCTCCCTCCACACCCTTAACTTTTCTTCTTTTAATAAGCTTAACTTTGGCATCAGTTGAAGTGGTCAAAGAATTCTGAAACTCAAGAAGTTACCAAAAAGATCCAAACTAAGTATAATAAAATAACCTATTTTCTATTTCAAGCCAGGGAATACTGCTAGCAAACATTTTTGAGCACTTAACTGCTGTTTTGCAGAATGGGAGGGAGAGCTTTCTAATTTCATGTAATGTTCATTGCTTTGGCGAATACAGCAGTTTTACACATTTTAATCAGCTCTGACATAATTGAACACCTTTTCTTTGAGGAAAATATAACCCTTCTGAAGCTTATGACTGTTCTTATCCAGCTGAAGAAACAGTTGTATGTGGGTCACAAATGTTGTAGTTTAGGCCTGGGTTGCATACAGGTCATAGGTGCCCTAACTCAGCTAAGTACTTGAGCATATACTTAACTTTTAAGCATATCATTAGAGTTATTGACCACAATGTTAAATTTAAGCAGATGCTCAAGTGCTTCACTGAGTTATGTTTATGTACAAAAAAGCATTCAGCTACAGGAGAGGAAACTCCATTAACTAGAAATGTCCATTGGCTAGCAGGGAAAACCTCACGTACAACTATATGATTCTTTAAAATGATGTGACATAGGAGAAGCTTGGACCAAAGAGACTGTACATTCCCAAACGATATCTGACTAAAATAAAACTCTATTGCAAGGACTGACATTGCAAATAATTGGCCTGGCCCTGAGAATCCCTTTGGTTTCAATAAGACACGCAGATGCTCAGAACCTCTCAGGATTAGGCTCAAAATTAGTTTTTAAAACATAGCTCACTATGCTGGACCAGTAATTTTCCAAAGAAACTCTGGGTGTCCGAACCCACAAACCAAATCCAAAATTAAATAAATGGTCTGTCTGAAACGCTACCAACTGAGGCCACTTGAGTTTTGCACAGCACAAGGAAGAGGAGAACCTTTTCTCCTTTAATCTCATCCAGGATTCTTTTTGTCCTAAGGGGGTTTGTTGATATTACACAGATTCCCAACATTGAAACCAAACCGCTGAAGCAATATAGCTGCTATACAGTTTTACAAAATCTGAAAACTCATAGCTTTGCTTTATTAATTTTACATTTTAAAAGGTTCAGTGGGACAATATGATTATTCTGAAGGAAAAACCCTTTCATGGCTTTTAAAAAAAATGTCTGTAACCAGAGTTTTAGAGTTTTAGGATGGCTCCCTTGCGACAACTCACTGGTTGCTATTAAGTATCTTCTACATATTTAACAATGCTGCAGTTTATACTATTTCTTGTGTCACTTTACATACATTTCCATCTGCTTTCTCTATGGCTAGTTGAGCTCCCAGCATACAAAACACTATATAATGTGCAACTGCAAAGCATGTTTAATTTTTTGGAAAATTAGTTTGGACCTGAGGTTTTAGGTGTAGAAACGCTCCAGAGACACTAAGGCTAAGTAAAGACAGTCAAAAGTCTGAGGCTGAATTGATTCAATCTTTGCAGGTTAATCTAAACTGCATAGATTGAACCAATAAGCCATGGAACAGCCATTCACTTTTGATTCTGGAAATGCAGCCACATGCCTGCAGTAGCCCAGGCCAGAAGCTGAAGGGCGCTAGAGCACGCGTCCCTCCTCGGCTGGAGCAGACAGCTTGGACCAAGGCTAGCCCTCCCACCCTGTGGGGGGCAGGAGTGGTGGGAGGTATGTGGGAGAGGTGCAAAGCATCCTGGGATGCTGGGGGACTTTGAGTTAACTTGAATTTGGAGGGTATCTGGGACAGAAGTTCAATAAATCGATTTAACCTAAATTGGTTAAGTCTGATACTACATTCATCCACGTTTACCTTAAACTAGTTTCAGTCATTTTCATAGTTTCATAGTAGGTAGGGTCGGAAGGGACCTTAGCAGATCATCAAGTCCGACCCCCTGCCATGGGCAGGAAAGAAGTCTGGGGTCAAATGACCCCGGCAAGGTGATTGTCTAGCCTCCTTTTAAAGATCACCAGGGTAGGAGCCAGCACCACTTCCCTTGAAAGTTGGTTCTAGATCCTAGCCGCCCTGACAGTGAAGTAGTGCCTCCTGATATCTAGCCTGAATCTACTCCCGGTCAACTTATGGCCATTGTTCCTTGTTATCCCCAGTAGTGCTCGGGGGAAGAGAGACTCTCCCATAGCCTGCTGGTCCCCCTTGGCCAGTTTGTAGACAGCCACCAGATCCCCTCTCAGCCTTCTCTTGTGGAGGCTGAACAGGTTCAGGTCCCATAGCCTCTGCTCATAAGGCCTGCCTTGCTGCCCCCTGATCATGTGAGTGGCCCTCCTCTGGACCCTCTCAATGCTGTTCACATCCCTCCTGAAGTGCAGAACTGGATGCAGTACTCCAACTGCGGCTTGACCGGTGTCGCATAGAGGGGAAGGATCATCTCCTTGGGCCTGTTCATGATGCATCCGTGGATGCATGACAAGGTGCGGTTATCCTTCCTGACAGCATCCCCACATTGGCAGCCCATGTTCATTTTGGCAGCAGTAGTGACTCCAGGATCCTTTTCTGCCTCTGCACTGATGAGAAGGGAGTTCCCCAGCCTGTAGGTATGCTGCTGGCTCTTCCTCCCCAGGTGCAGTACCTTGCACTTGTCAGTATTGAATCCCATCCTGTTCTCATCCGCCCACCCCTGTAACCTCTCTAGATCTAGTTGCAGCCTGTCCCTCTCCTTCAGCGTGCCCACTTCTCCCCACATTTTAGTATTATCCAAGAATTTGAACAAGGTGCTTTTCACCCCTTGTCCAAGTCACTGATGAAGACATTGAACAGTGTGTGCCTGAGGACCGAGCTCTGGGGGACCCCACTGCCCACATCTTTTCAGGTCGAAGAAGACCCATCCACTACCACTTTCTGGGTGTGGCCCTCCAACTAATTTGTAACCCATCTGACTGTGTAGGCATCGACACCACAGTCACCTAATTTCTTAATGAGAATGGGGTTTTTAAAGTAGTTTGTGTGCACTGAACTTCTGTTGTGTTACAGGTTTGAACCAGTTGCTAATCACTTATACTGGTTTATGTGTCATTTCTGTTCCTACTCTAATTTAACTTATAGTCTGCTCCTCTCCACATTCTGTGCCATCACTCTATGAATATATAATATCATAGAAGAGGCCTGATACAAACTATTTAAGACTCATGGATAGGAACCTACCTAATTCACAGGAGCTGCCCCTCAGTTTCACAGGCAGAATGCTGCCCAGGGCAGCCATTTCATAGGTGGAGCATGGTGGACCACGTCATGCCTCTGATTGGCTGGGGGGCCTCAGTGGCCCCTCCCCTCATGGATGATTGACTGTAGGGGCTGCCTGTAATGTGGCGTCACTCCTCAGAACTGAGTGGCTACCAGGGCTGTCTGTCATGCATTTCCGTCCAATCCTCACCACTGATTGATGGAAAGGGGTGGGGCCACATGACAGGTAGCCCTCACAGCCAATCAGCCATGAGGGGTGAACACAGCAGCCATCTTGCCAGTAGCCCTTTGAGCAAGCAGCCTCCCCTCCCTATCCTGCTGGGCTGCTGCAGTGCACTAAGGACTGCTGGCTCCCTCTGAGGAGCCAGCATTTTCTTTTCCTTAAGTTTTTTTCTCACATATTGTGGGAGTTTTCCAGAATTCACAGGCAATGCTGGATTGCATGGATTCTGCAAAATCTGCAAAATCATGAATTTGGTAGGTCCGTACTCATGGAGAATGAAGACTTAGTTATTCAGATGATAGAATTCTGGTTGAAACCAGCAATTCAGAATATTCAGACATCAGGTAGGTGGATCTTCTCCGGCGGGCTTTAAACTAGGCTTGTCAGGGGAAGGGGAAGATGAGGGCGGAGGAAGCCTTAGACCACTAAACCAAGTGACACCCACAAGAACAGCCCAGTCTAGACCAACGATGAGCAGAACAAATACCCAAGTAAGCAACAGGGGCCCGGGCAGTACTGAGATTAGGGGGCCAGTGCACACATCTTCAGGAGGCCTTAAATGCCTCTACACAAATGTTCATAGTATGGGGAACAAGCAGGAGGAGCTTACCCTCCTGCTAGGTGACACCAACCAAAACATAGTGGGGCTCACAGAAACATGGTGGGACCCAACACATGACTGGGCAATGAATATCAAGGGCTATAGGCTGTACAGGAGGGATAGGACAGGGAGGAGAGGTGGGGGTGTGGCACTCTACGTCAAGGAGGAATACACATCCTCAACAAGTAGCACAAGGTCAGAGGAGGGGCACACTGAAGTGCTCTGGGTTAGAATACAAGGAAGTCAAGGGGAAAGGGACTTAACGGTGTGGGTCTACTACAGACCACCCAACCAAGGGGAAGAGTTAGACCAGGAATTCTTAAGTCAGTTCACCAAGGTACTCAGGTCAAAGGACATGGTCATCATGGGTGACCTGAACTTTCCAGACATCTGCTGGGAAGAGCAGTCAGCCAGGTCTGAACGCTCACGTAGGTTCCTAGCCAAGATATAGGACCTCCATCTATCCCAGAAGGTGCACAGCCCCACCAGGGGAGATGACTTATTGGACCTGGTCTTCACCATGGGCGATGACCTGGTGAGGGGTCTGCGGGTGCTCAACCTCCTGGGTGACAGTGACCATCGCCTGCTAGAATTCACCATCCAGAGCAAGGTGGCAAAGGCCTGCAGCAAGGCAGCAGCTCTGGACGTCAGGAGGGCGGACTTCAACGAGGTAAGGAGAATAGTTGGGGAGGCACTGAGGTCCCAGAGGGGAGAGGAGTCAGGTGTCCAAGAAGAGTTGTTGTTCCTTAAGGAGACGATCCTCCAAGCCCAAAGGGAGGTAATCCCAACACGGATCAAAGGGGGCAAGAGGGCGCAAAAGCCCCCTTGGCTCACCAAAAGCATACGGTAACATCTCCTAGCTAAAAAGGAGGCGTACACCCAATGGAAGGGAGGGGCCACCATTGAGGAGGACTATACCTTGGTTGCTCGGGGCTGTAGGGGGGTGGTCAGGAAGGCCAAGGCAGAGATGGAACTGGGACTAGCTACCCAAATCAAGGACAACAAGAAGTCCTTTTTTTAAATACATAGGGGGTAAAAAGAAGGTACTGGGTAATGTGGGGCTGCTGCAAGACATGCTAGGAAATCTGGTCGTCGCACCAGACAACAAAGCTAACTTATTTAACAATTTCTTTGCCTCCATTTTCCTGAGCAGGGATCGGGTCACCCCCCTGCCCCCAAACGGGACCCCCATAGGCCCTAGGGGAGGGTCATTCAGGCCTAGAGTCAGTGACGATCTAGTCAGGGAACTTCTGGAGGGACTGGATGTATTTAAATCAGCTGGTCCTGATGATCTCCACCCCAGAGTGCTGAGGGAATTGGAAGAGATCAATGCAGGACCCCTGGCATGGCTTTACGAGCACTCATGGTGTTCTGGTGTGGTGCCAGAGGACTGGAAAGGGCCCAATGTGGTTCCCATTTTCAAAAAAGGGAGGAGGGAGGACCCAGGAGACTACAGGCCAGTTAGTCTTACCTCGATCATGGGTAAGCTTTTTGGGAGAATTATCCTGGCACATGTCCACGAGGGGCCAGCCAGGGAGATTATGCGTAGGCGCAACCAACATTAGAGGCAGGTCCTGTCAGACCAACCTGGTTGCCTTCTATGACCAGGTCACAAAATCCTTAGATGCAGGGGTAGCAGTGGATGTAGTCTTTCTGGACTTTAGGAAGGACTTCAACACCGTCTCTCACCCCATTCTCATTTAAAAACTAGGGGACTGTGGCGTTGACACCTACACAGTCAAATGAGTCACTAACTGGCTGGAGAGCTGCACTCAGAGAGTGGTGGTGGATGGGTCATATTCGACCTGGAGGGATGTGGGCAGTGGGATTCCACAGGGCTCGGTCCTCAGGCCTGCACTGTTCAACATCTTCATCAGCGACTTGGACGAGGGGGTGAAAAGCACCCTGTTCAAATTCGCAGATGACACTAAGTTGTAGGGGGAAGTGGGCATGCTGGAAGGGAGGAATAGGCTGCAATCAGACCTAGACAGGTTACAGGGGTGGGCAGATGAGAACAGGATGGGTTTCAACACTGACAAGTGCAAGGTGCTGCACCTGGGGAGGAAGAACCAGCAGCATACCTACAGGCTGGGGAACTCCCTTATTGTCTGTGCAGAGGCAGAAAAGGAACTTGGAGTCATTATTGATGCCAAAATGAACATGGGCCGACAGTGTGGGGATGTAGTCAGGAAGCCAACCACACTTTGTCATGCATCCACAGATGCATCTCAAGCAAGTCCAAGGAGACCTCTTTAATGTCTTCATCAGTGACTTGGACGAGGGAGTCAAATGTACTCTGTCCAAGTTTGCAGATGACACAAAGCTATGGGGAGATGTAGACACGCCGGAGGGCAGGGAACAGCTGCAGGCAAATCTGGACAGGTTGGACAAGTGGGCAGAAAACAACAGAATGCAGTTCAACAAGGAGAAATGCAAAGTGCTGCACCTAGGGAGGAAAAATGTCCAGCACACCTACAGCCTAGGGAATGACCTGCTGGGTGGCACGGAAGTGGAAAGGGATCTTGGAGTCCTAGTGGACTCCAAGATGAACATGAGTCGGCAGTGTGACGAAGCCATCAGAAAAGCTAATGGCACTTTATCGTGCATCAGCAGATGCATGACGAATAGGTCCAAGGAGGTGATACTTCCCCTCTATCAGGTGCTGCTCAGACTGCAGTTGGAGTACTGCGTGCAATTCTGGGTGCCGCAATTCAAGAGGGATGCGGATAACCTGGAGAGGGTCCAGAGAAGGGCCACTCGTATGGTTAAGGGCCTGCAGACCACGCCTTACGAGGAGAGACTAGAGAAACTGGACCTTTTCAGCCTCCGCAAGAGAAGGTTGAGAGGCGACCTTGTGGCCGCCTATCAGTTCATCACGGGGGCACAGAAGGGAATTGGTGAGTATTTATTCACCAAGGCGCCCCCCGGGGGTTACAAGAAATAATGGCCACAAGCTAGCAGAGAGCAGATTTAGATTGGACATTAGGAAGAACTTCTTCACAGTTCGAGTGGCCAAGGTCTGGAATGGGCTCCCAAGGGAGGTGGTGCTCTCCCCTACCCTGGGGGTCTTCAAGAGGAGTTTAGATGAGTATCTAGCTGGGGTCATCTAGACCCAGCACTCTTTCCTGCTTATGCAGGGGGTCGGACTCGATGATCTATTGAGGTCCCTTCCGGCCCTAGCATCTATGAATCTATGAGGTGCTCCTCCCCCTCTATCCAACACTGGTCAGGCTGCAGCTGGAGTACTGTGTCCAGTTCTGGGCACCGCACTTCAGGAGGGATGTGGACAACATGGAGAGGGTCCAGAGGAGGGCCACCCACATGATCAGCGGAAAGCAGGGCAGGCCCTATGAGGAGAGGCTAAGGGACCTGAACCTGTTCAGCCCCCACAAGAGAAGGCTGAGGGGGGATCTAGTGGCCGTTTACAATCTAGTCAGGGGGGACCAGCAGGCATTGGGAGAGTCCCTGTTCCCCCAAGCGCTACCAGGAGTGACTAGAAATAACAGTCACAAGCTGGCAGAGGGTAGATTCAGACTAGATATCAGGAGGCGCTACTTCACAGTTAGGGTGACTAGGATCTGGAACCAACTTCCGAGAGAAGTGGTGCTGGCTCCTACCCTGGGGGTCTTTAAGAGGAAGGTGGATGAACACCTTGCTGGGGTCATTTGACCCCAGTACTCTTTCCTGCCATGGCAGGGGTTTGGACTTGATGATCTGCTCAGGTCCCTTCCAATCCTACCAACTATTAAACTACCTACAGTTGATTTTGGGCTGTATCTTATCCAGAAAGAGATCATTTTTCATCTTCACTAGGTTCCCTCTAAACTTAAAAAAATAAATATAATGCCAGTAGATACATGCTGGAGATGCAATGCATAGCAGGCAACACTAGGGATAAGTATGGACAGTCAAAAAGTCTGAGGCTGAATTGATTCAGTCTTTGCAGGTTAATCTAAACTATGTAGATTAAACCACGAAGCAAGTGAACAAACATTCGCTTCTGATTCTGGAAATGCCAATACATGCCTGCAGTGGCCCAGGCCAGAAGCTAGGATGTCCTAGAGCATGTCTTCTTGCTTGGCTGGATCTGACAATTTGGGCCAAGGCTAACCCTCCCATCCTGTGAGACGGGGTTTCCAGAGAAGGTGTAAAGCATCCTGGGATGCTGGGGGATTGAGAGTTAATTTGTATCTGAAGCAGAGAAGTGGGACAGAAATTCAATAAACTGATTCAACCTAAATCAGTCAAGTCTGATCTACATCCATCCAGGTTCATCTTAAACCGGTTTCAGCCATTTTTAAGCAGTTTATGTGCACCAAATTTACGTTGCGTTACAAATTTGAACCTGTTTCTAATCACTTATACAGGTTTATGTATAATTTCTGTCCCTAGCTTTGGTGTCATGTTTTGATCATGCCCTATTATCAGTTCTTCTTGGAAAGAAATTATAACCAAACCTAAGATGGTTTTTGAATACAGCATTGATGTTTTAGCAAGTATGTGCATTCTTAGGTATCTACCGAAGGAGTTCAAACTGAAGCCTTCCCAGATTGTACTTATGGCAAGCCTTAATAGTGACACATAAGGTTATTTCACTATCAACCATTGATATCTCCAATGGTTGAAACCTGGCACGTGCTGACAAGGTACAAGTGGAATCCAGGAAGAGAGTCATATTTTGCAGGTGCAACTGCTTTGACAAGTTTTGCACAATTTGGAAGAATTTCTTAAAATACTTTGGTAACTATTACTTCTTGAACATTCCACCCCCCCCCCCCTTCTGTCCTTCCCTATTATCCTATCCATCCCCTCCTTCCTTCCATTTTATTTCCTTTTCTTTCTTTTTTTCCTCTCCCTCTTTTTGCCTTAATTACAACAGACATATAAGTAGTTCAGGTTTATATGTATACTTGATATACGTGTATCTCTGATTTTTCTGTTGCATTGAAAATCATTTAAAAAGTTAAATAAAAAAGTCTAATTAGCTTAAGTGGAAAAGAGACTTGAGTGAGGCAGTGGGTAATTATTTTCCCCAGCTAGTATAGAATAGTAATAAGTTCAAATTTAGAGAAGATTTTACATTGTAAAATGTACTCTGTATAAATGAGATCAATTATATGGTAGAAAATATTGTACAACCATTACCAGATATAAGGAACATGTATTCATAATCCATACTCCTAAATATAGGAACAGGGTAAACCTCTCACCCCCTTATGTCCTACAATTAAGACTTGAATGGGATTTGAGATGTATATGGGGGTTGTTCTGGCCCTGTTCACAAAGGCACATTTCACATTGTGACAATAAGGAGGTAATTAAGGCAAACTAGAAGTCAGTTGCATGTATCTGCAGTAATGAGGAAAATAAAATATATTATTTAAGAGTTGCTTTTCAAACATATTAAATCTCCCATGTAGTTCAAGGAAGCTATTTAAACAAGTTTTCCATTAGAGTTATTCTGTATAGGATGTACTGCTTAAAAACCAGATTGCAGATGGCAATAGTAGTAAAATCCTATAATATATGACTTTAGAATACTTGCCTAGAGAAATGGATGGGTACATTTTTGGCAAGTCAAAATAAATGAAAATAAAAGTACAGTATTACGAACAGCCTCAAAAATGCACCATAGTCATTTAGGAGTACTAGTAAAGCATTACATTATACTTTGGAAAAAGGTGGTGAGTTTATTTTTAAAGATATGAAGTTAGGTCCAGTCTCGAATGAGAAAGAAATTAGGTCAAGTAACCACCAGTTTAAAAAGAGTAAGTAATATCATCGTTATTAAGAGGAGATGCCTATTTCAATTTTTGCCATGCAACTAGATAGAAAAGATAAATTAAGCCAGGGCTATGATTCATTACTTTTAATAAGTTATTAGCTATTAATAAGGAATTGATTTGCAGTTTTTGCAGTACAAAAGTGCTCTAGAAAAAAAGCTAAAATTCAGATTTAGTTGTATCCACATAACTCACAGGCTCAAATTTTGACTAAGCCCCTACAAATAAAGTATGATGAATATTTTCTGAATAGGAATAGATTTAAATTGAAGCTTGAATTTAAGCCTGAGCTCAGGTGCTTTAGATTTCACAGTCCAGTAACTGAATTGTTATTGCAGTATAATGGAGTTGCATTATTTGCTATTCATCTGTTTAAAACAGTGGAATCTGAAGATTTTCTAGAGCTCAAAAATTAAGCAACATCTATCAGCTGGATTATAGGCAAAATATGGATTATGGGCGACTGCAACAATGGGATGTTATAACAGAGAATAACCTGACCTAATTTCTCCAAATTTCTCAAGCAAGACAAAGATGATCTTGTATCCCTGTAGAAATTCAGCAATGTAGCAAATAAGCAAGTTGTAATTACTAGAAGGGTATTGCCTGGAGGAACAAGCCTTCTTGTAATATCATTTTCTTCCTCTCATCATATCCTTGTGGCCCTTTTCATTTCATAAGTAAAAGGAGAAATTCTTTGTTGTCAAAATCGTAATCCTCAAGATTTCTCTGGAAATAAAATGCAGGGAGGGGGAAGTAAAGGGCACTACGTCAAGCACTCACACCGGTCACACTCCACTATTCCCCCTTTCTTAGTGTTTATGACTATGAGAGGTACCAGAGGGGCCTGTGTGGCAACAGCTGTGGGGACCATGGGGTGGAACAGAGTACTGGGAGATGTCGGGGATCTCTTCAAGTGAGTGACGTCTAACAGCCCACTGAACAAGAGAAGAGCTCAGGGACAGCTCTGAAACAGCTAACATTTTAGCAACTGTGGTACACTTTCTAGTACATAAATGTGACTTCTGTTTTGTTTGTTTTTTAATCTTAGCTGCTCTAAATTTTTTACTCAGCACTGACAAGTTCAAAGACAACATAGGTACAGGAATCTTGGTGTCCTGTGTTTGTTCACCTTCTAGCACAGGATGCTCCTGGTCCATGGCTAGGCCTCCTAGGTGCTACGGAGACTTATCTCCAGAAGCAGGGGGTTGGGGGGGGGGGGGGGGTGTTTTCCTCATATGAGATAAGGATTTCAGAGATCTGCATTCCACTTCTCTTCTCAGGTTCCTCAAGCGAGTCCTGGTCATTTCAAAGCTTCCTTTGTTAGTGGAATGTGTGGCTCCACATGGACTATAAATGGTAAGAACGCCTTCATTTTTTTAGGCTGCTTCTGAAATATTGTGTCATAAATTGTCTTACTATACCCTAGTGAAAAACATCATCCTGTTTTTTAATATGGACTACAGATGTCTTTGCCTCGTTTCCTCACTACTGAGTGTGTCTAAACATGCTATTAATGTGATATAGCATTCCTGCGCAGTAAAATACTAGGCAGTAAATCTTCCCTGGGAGCATGTCTACAAGTGCACCCTGCTGGGAGCAAATTTGCTCCCAGCGGGAGCAGCTCAGTAGAGGGCTGTTCCTGCCTTGCTCTGCCCCCTGCAGGCTCCAGGGGGAGCTCCAGGCTCCCCCAGGGTGCTGGCATGGGGGCTGCCAGGGAGTAGGGGGGCCAGTCCTGGTGCACACTGGGCCAGAAGAGCTCTGCTGGCTGCAGCAGCAGCTGTCTCCTGGCCCTGTGCACATCAGGAAGGGTCCTGATATGCACAGGACCAGGAGACAGCTAGTGCTGCATCTGGTAGAGCACTCTTAGCCCCATGCACATCAGAATACACCGCTGCCAGCGAGTGTCCTGCCCAGCCAGGGGCTCACTGGCAGCTGCCTCACAAGTGGGACAGCTGCTGGTGAGCCTTCAGCTGAACGGGGAAGCAGAGAGGTCCCCAGTCCTGACACTGCATGGGTCCCTGCTCCTGTGGGGACCTGGGAGCCATGCAGTACCAGGATGGCGGGGGATGGGGCAGAGCGACCCTGTCCCAGCACTGACTGGCTGCCAGCTCCTGGGGAAAGCCAGGAACTGAGCAGGCCTGGGGGTGGGGTGGGGAACTCCCCTGTTGCTCCCTGCTGGTCTGGCTGACTGGAAGCAAATTTGCTTTCAGTCAACATGTACACAAGCGGTATTGCACAGTAAAGCACAGATAAGTCTACTACACAGTAAAGCATCTCATGTAGATGCGCCCACTGAGTCACTAACCAGGTTTATTTGCCTCTTTCTAGTGGCTCACTTCCAGGGCTTGGCTTATAGTCAGTGGATTGGCTGATGGCTTTAGCTGCTTTCTTCTTCTTTTCCTCCTGTCATGTCAATAAAGTTGTACCTGTTGCTTGTATCAATATGAAATGACAGTTAACCTTCCTTCTGCTTTCCTTATCACATCAAATTTTAACTGATGCCACTTGCTATCTCTTTCTTGCTTGCTGTTCCAATGCTGGGACTTCAGTGTTGTTCCAAGTGCTTTTGCATTAGAGGATCTAGTTTAACTTGCTGTGTTTTTTCCAGGAATATCAACTTAAATTCAAAGCCAGACCTCTTTGCACAGCCTTCAAACTGTGCTTTATATACACATCTTTCATCCTCCTCATTGATAAATAAGGAATGCTGCAAATATTTTGAATGCTTCAGAAGTCATGTTGCCTTTTCCACATGATATATTTTAGCTTATCAGATCCTGTAAAAGATGAGGACTTCTACGCCAAGACCTTCCCCTCTTCACAGTACCCATCCTCTGGAAGGTTCATCTCATGAATGTTCTGTATTTATTAATTCTTTCCTTAGCTAATCACTATGTTTAGTATGTCCACTCAGCACCTAACTCCCACTTAGATCTAAACTCCCTGCAATCAGTTGTTGGCTGAGCTCCCAGAATTAGATTCGTTTTCTGTTTGTAGCAGTTTCATCTTCAGGTTTTCATGAGCTAGCACAACATTATTATGCCTGGGTTTCCAAACTGCAGAGCAGTGTTTTCATTTTTTTAAATTATTTATTATTTTTAATCTGTTCTGCAAACACTTCTGCTTATTTTTATAATCTGTCTCAAAAAACTTTTTAAAGGGAAAAAAGGAGAATAAACCACTTGAAAGTACCCTTTCAAAAGTCTTTCAGAGCCTCTTTTTCCTAACATCATGCTTGCCTTTTCACACAAGAAAAAAGTAACACAACTAAACTGGGGTGCGAGGTAAAGTATTTCTATGAATTAGGATTAGACTAAGACAGAAAACAGCTGAATTAACAGTCAATTTTCAAGTAGGCAAAAAGTTAATATTGAAAGGTGACCAGATTTGAATACAGTTTTCCAGGTGAGGGTATAACATCAATATAAATACAAACACTGTAACATTATTAGCACAAATGTAAATACATTATACATAAGGGTTGATTATAGATCATTTTTCCATGTGACTGAATCACATAGGAGGTTTTGTACTCATGTAAACTTGAACGCAACACTTATCTCTTCTTGGATGAACATTTATCCTTGTCTTCAGTGTTTGCTGTGGGTGTCTTTTGTACAGCAAATATTTTTGAATATCCATAAATCCATAAGAATAACATGTACAATCATTTGATAAACCAGAGCCCTTACTAATTCTTCATCCTTATAAGTAGGTTTCACCTAAAATTATCAGATACATCAAGTACAACCAGACCAAAAAACTGTTATTATCGTACCCTTGAGCACCACTTAGAGTTCATGCTTAGTTGGCCAGGATCACAATGCTCTATATTTTTAAACCAATCTAGGTAAACAAATCTTTCTGTCTTTCATTCTTATGTTTCTCCTGTTTGATATAATTAATCCTCAGAGAAGTTACAAATTACACAACACTTGCTCAAGCAAAATGGAAACTACTACTTATAATGGTTTCTTTCATAAAGCATAGCTCAAATATAAATTCACATTTTTGAATATGGAAATACTTTTAGTGATGAAAGTTATACTTAGTAAATGTGGAATGTGTGCTTCATATTTTAAGTGTTTTTTAAAAAATAATAATGATGCCAGTGAACTTCAAGATGATGAAGTTTAATGGACCCTGGAGGCTGCTCAAATCTAACTGCCTGAATCGAAACCGTTAATGTGCATTCAGAACTGTGAGCAGAAAAACTGTGATCCTAAAAGAGTCATTGCCCTGGTGTGAAATATTAGTTGTGCCAGCAAGAGGAACCATTGGCTGGATTAAGTGATTGAAGGATTGAGAACATTGGCCCACATGAAGTGCAGCTTGGTTCTAGACGGGATTCCACTATGAAACTTTCACTGACATTATGGTGGTTTTCAGATGAGGCCAAGAATAGCACTGTTTGTATTACTTGAGCTGCCTGAAGTATGAATAATGAAAGCAATAGACACTGTGCTGGATTCCAAAGGTGAAGAATGATCTAATAAGAATATTTTTGTTCAGACATTGGCCTCCATTTCTGTGTTTTTCCTAAAGCAATAGTAGGTGAGGGAACCACAGTTAAAAGCAGCTATCTGTAGTTTCTGATGCACATGTCCATAAAAAGCAAACACTAATTACTGGTGCGAAATAGCCAACATCCCAAATGCTATAGGTGTCCAATTAAACTACCATTCAATTGTGCCTCTAGATATACTCTTGTCTTAAAAGAACTAAGAGTACTAAAAATGTTAATGACTGCACATTTAAGAGAAAATAAAGGGGCATATACTTTGCCTTGAGTTTTTGATGATATACACCAGGATAAAGTTACATGTTAAGTTTTAGTCCAGTATGAACACATTTCTTAAGCTTGAAAAATACCAGTGTGACACAATCCTTAAAAATGTGCTTTAGATGGGCCAAATTGTGAAACACACAATCATACAATGTAGATCTTATCAGAGATCACCTTGCCAAACCCCTACACTAGGGCAGCATCAGTTATGTTTAACCCATCCCTGAAAGCTGTTTGTCTAACCTGATCTTAAAAACATCCAATGAAGAGGAATCACAGCCTCCCCAGGTTCTCTGTTCTAGTGTTTCATCAGCCTAGCAGTTAATTTTTTCCCTCCAATATCCAACCTAAATGACCTTTCTTGCAAGTTAAACTTTCATCAGCATCCAAGGAGAACAAATGATCAGCACCTCCTTTATAAAAAGTCTTGTGCATATTGGAAGGTTAAAGTCTTCACTCAGCATTTTCTTTTCTAGAGAAAACAATCTCCATTATTTCAAACTTTTTTGTGTGTCATATTTTCAAAGTTTCTCATAATTCTTGCTGCTCTCCTCTAAAGTCCAACTTACCTGCATCTTAAAGTAGGGCCCAAAACTGGACAAGTATTTCAGCTAAGCTTTGCCAATCCTGAGTAGAGTAAAATAATTGCATATAACATGCCCATTAATACAAACCAGAATAAGATTATTTTCTGCCATTCTGCTGCCTAACCAAATATTAGGGCTGTGAGAAATTTCATGGGGTGGTTGGTTTCTACACTGTTTCGACTCATTTCAAGCTTGAAACAATAAAATTGAAATGAAACAAAAGGCTTTGAAACAGCCTTGAAATGAAACAAGGGCAGTCAAAACATTTTGAAAGTTTCACAACATTGCAGGCAAACAGAAAGTAAGGAGAGGGACGGGGAAGGTGGGTATCGCAGTATGACATTGACTGTGTAGCTGGCCAGTGACTGTGATCCTTCCCTGAGATCCCTTCCAATCCCGGTGTTCTGGAAGAGGGATGGAAAAACAGTATAGAAACCAGTGTAGCAAAGTGGGTTTCCTCAGGCCAGCTGTCGCCGGCCCCCCACCTGCCTTTGGGCACACCACCTGCTTATCTTTCCTGACATGCCTTGTTGGAAGTTAATAAATTGGTAAATAAAGCGGGAGGCTGCCCATTTTACCCCAATATTAGGGGGGTGCCCGCGGCTCCATACCAGTCCTACACCATAGCCCAAGCCTCGCAGATGGCATCCAGCTATTAACAAGCACCCCAGCCCCACACTGGGCTCCAGACTCTTCCTGATGGGACCCTCCTTTGAACCCTCTGCTCAGGCAGCCTACACCGCCTTCATCCGGGCTCCCTCTCAGGACCTTCGGCCACACACAGGCCCTGGCCTCACCTCCAAGGCCAGGTGGGGTCCTGGGTACACGACTCGGGGTGCCCCTCATGGTGGGCCCCTGGCCCTTTTGACCCTCTTGGCCCTGGCCCCCACCTGGACCAGTTGAGGGGCACTCTACCACCAGCCTCACTAGCCCCACAGTCTCTCTCTGGGTCCCCCTTCCTGGATGTGGGGAACTGGGCTACCTCACACCATGACTAGTGCCCCAGGGTCTCACCGGGGACTCTCACTCCCACCCCAGGGCAGCAGGTCATGGCACTACTACCAATGTTCTTCCTACCCACCCGAAGGTGAGGGCTGGGATTAAGGTGCCCTTACTCACCTTTCACCGAGGTGGTCACTGGCCTGGCATTTTCTGGGGCTCCTGCACCACTGAGAGCCCCACCAGGCCACCCACTCCCGGCAGGGTGCAGTTTTAGGTCATACCCAGGATCAGGAGCCTCCAAAACCATCCCCTACAGCTCCTCCCTTACCTCCAGATGATACCAGCAGCCCTGTGGCTAGGTGATGTTGTTGCATGGCCTCCAGCAGCCAAACTGCCCTGTTTATATGGGCAGCCCTGGGCTCAAAATAGCTGCCCTCATCAGGCACCTGGCAGCTGCTAGCTCCAGGCCCTTAAAGTGGCAGGCACCCGCAGTGCCCTGCCACAAGCAGCATTCTTTGAACTGAGCTGCAGTCTGCCTTGGGGTCAGTTACTGATCTGTGTTTTCTAGCAGCTGAGCAGCGTCAGACAACAAAAACTATCATTTCCTACTCGCTAGCCTGTTACTAGCAAGTGGGATTCATCAATACCTTTTGCTTTCTATACCCTTTTATTTTATTATTATATTAATTCATTCCTTTCCATTCATTCCTCCCCCAAAATCCTCTTTTTGTTTCTGTTAGTTTATTTTGATTCTTTTCCCCCAGAAAAGAAATCTGTGCATTTTCTCACAGTGTACATTCCATTCACTGTGCAGGGAAGCACAGCATATATTGCATGTTATAATATAGAACTTATTCAGGAACACATACTACATACATTTATATATTTTATTTATTACATAAATACATAAACTCACATATATTACATACATTTATCTACATATATAACATAAATCAGATTACATTACCGAAGAACACACAGATTTTCCAGCACACCAAGGCAAACACACTATGAAACACACCACGAAGCGTGCTGGAAAGGCAGCTGGCAAGCCTTCAGGGAGGAGTGAAAGAGCGGGTAGAGGAAGAGCTGCAAGTTCCCTCCCGCCCCCAACTGAGACAGCCTCTTTCTTACAACTAGCAGGAATAAGGCTTACAGTTGCACAGGCAGCAAGGGGAGGGAAGCAGTGCCACTGCCTGTGCCTGAGTCTGCATCCCCTCCAAGAGCACCAGCCATAACCGCCCCCCACTACCACCATGACAGCAAGCAGTAGCACCAGCATGACAGTCTCCTCCACCCCCATTTCACCTCCCATGCTGAGCCTTCCAGTGCCAGAGGAAGAGCTGGAGCATAATCTGGATCTGAGTGCCATAGCAAGGGAAATTCTAGGGAAAGAGGGGGAATCATCTAAGTTTGTGCTCCATATCCCTCAAATTTTCCCTAGAGCCAGGTCTCCTTCCCCTGGCACTTTGGGGAAGGCACTTTGGAGGAGGCTGAGGCAGAGATTGTGGAGGCAAGTGGCTCAGCTGAGTCCACTCCTCCTGTTGCTGTGCTTTTGCCTGCTGCATCCGCACCCTAGAAGCAAGGGAGTAGTGTGGTCTGGGATCATTTTGAGCTGGAAGATGATCCCACATGTGCAATCTGCCTGCACTTCTGAGCCCAAACCAGCTGGAGCAAGGGAACAAAACACATGAACACCAAGGGGATGCTGATGCATTTCCACAGGCACCACCCTCTTGCTCTTGCTCTCCTCAGCCTGGCACCAGTGAGAGTGTGCCCAAAAAGAAGTTCCCTTCTCACTCCAAAGCTGGTGCGCAGTTGTTGCTTGGTGTCTCCATGTATTTTCTGTCAAGGCACTTAGTGCACTGATGGAGATATGTATTGTATAGTGAAGATATCTCCATACTGGAGATATTGTTAGGAGGTTTTGCTGCCTGGATCCATTTGGTGTGTTTTGGGCTGTAGGAAGTTGACTTCTGGTGATAAGGTTAGCGAGATTCAGTGCTTGTTTGAATTTACAAACCACTTTTCACAGACAAGCCTATGAATTGGCTGAAGGAGGCAAGTTGACCCGGAGGAAGAGACACTGGGTACTCATCATAGGTGACTCCATCTTGAGAGGAACAGAGGGTCCCATCTGTCTCCAGAATCCTATGACACACGAGGTCTACTGTCTCCCCGCAGCATGGATTCAGAACATGACAGAGATGATCCCAGCCCTCATCCGGCCCACTGATTACTATCCCATGGTCCTAATCCATGTGGGCACTAATGGTATGGCCAGGAGCAGTCCAGACCATCTGATGAAGGACTACCAAGCACTGGGGGGCAAGCTGAAGGAGATAGGGGCACAGGTGGTCTTCCCATCAATCCTTCCTGTGAGCAGGCATGGAAGACACCATGAGACCTGCATCTGGGATGTCAACTTGTGGCTTCGGGAATGGTTTCTCATGGTGGGCTTCAGCTTTCTGGACCACAACTCTCATTTCAGAACAAGAGACATGCTCAGGTGGGATGGGCTTGACCTCTCCCCCAAAGGTAAACGTGTGCTCTCTTCCAGGTTGGCTGATCTCCTCCAGTGAGCTTTAAACTAGGCACATCAGGGGAGGGGGAGGAAGATGACCAAGAGAGCCACAGAACACCAAACAAAGAGACACCCATAAGAACAGCCCAGCCAAGTCAGGGGACAAGCATAAGAAATACCCGGGTAAGAGACGGACTCAGACAGTCTGGGGATTGGTGGGGAGGTGCATACACCCTCAGGAGGCTTTAAATGCCTCTACATTAATGCTCGTAGTACGGGGAAAAAGCAGGAGGAAATTGCCTTCCTGCTAGCTAACATAAACCCAGACATAGTGGGGCTCACTGAAACTTGGCGGGATCCAACGCATGACTGGGTGGTAAACATCAAGGGCTATAGGCTATATAGACGTGATAGAACAGGGAGGAAAGGTGGGGGTGTGGTGCTCTATGTCAAAGAGCAATACACATCCTCAGCAAACAGCACTGGGTCTGAGGTAGGGCAGACTGAGTTGCTCTGGGTCAGAATACAATGGGGTCAGGGGGAAAGGGACCTAACAGTAGGGGTCTACTAAAGGCCACTTAACCAGGGAGAAGAACTGGACCAGGAATTCTCAGGTCAGCTTGCGGAGGGAGTTAAGTCAAGGGACGTGGTCATCAGTGACCTAAACTACCCAGACATCTGCTGGGAAGAGCAGTCAGCCAGTCTGACTGCTCACATAGGTTCCTAGCCAAGTTACAGGACCTCCACCTAACCCAGGAGGTGCACAGTCCCACCAGGGGAAATGCCTTGTTGGACCTGGTCCTGGCCACAGGCGATGACCTGGTGAGGGGACTGCGGGTGCTCGATCACCTGGGTGATAGTGACCATCGCCTACTGGAATTTACCATCCAGCGCAGGGTGTCAAAGGCCTGCAGCAAGGCATCAGCCCTGGACTTCAGGAGGGCAGATTTCAATGAGGTAAGGAGACTAGTTGGGGAGGCACTGAGGTCCCGGAGGGGAGTTGGGAATCCAAGAAGAGTGGTTGTTCCTTAAGGAGACCATCCTCTAAGCCCAAAGTGTGACAATCTCCATGTGGAACAAAGAGGGCAAGAGTGCTCAAAAGCCTCCATGGCTCACCAAAAGCATCCATGAATGCCTCAAAGCCAAAAAGGAGGTGTACATCCAATGGAAGGGAGGGGCCATCACCAAGGAGGATTATACCTCCTTGGCTCAAGATTGTAGGGGGGCTATTAGGAGGCTAAGGCAGAGATGGAACTGGGACTAGCAACCCAGATCAAAGATAACAAGAAGTCCTTTTTTAAATACATAGGGGGTAAAAAGAAGGTGCCAAATAATGTGGGGCCTCTGCAGGACATGCTTGGTAATCTGGTGGTAGCACCAGATGACAAAACTAATCTCTTTAACAGGTTCTTTGCTTCTATTTTCTGAACAGGAACTGGGACATCCCCCACACTGGGAATCCAGACAGACCCAGGGGAGGCGCAGCCAGGCCCAGGGTCTGTGAGGACCTAGTCAGGGAACTTCTGGAGGGACTAGATGTGTTCAAATCAGCAGATCCTGATGATCTCCACCCTAAAGTGCTTAGGGAACTGGCAGAGGTCATTGCAGGACCCCCAGCACAACTTTACAAGCACTCATGGTGCTCTTGTGATGCCTGAAAAGGGCCAATGAGGTCCCCATTTTCAGAAAAGGGAGGAAAGAGGACCCAGGAAACTATAGGCCCGTTAGTCTTACCTCGGTCCTGGGGAAGCTCTTTGAAAAAAATATCCAGGAGCACATCTGCGAGGGGCCAGCAGGGGTATGCTTAGGGGCAATCAACATGGGTTCATTAGAGGCAAGTCCTGTCAGACCAACCTGGTGGCCTTCTATGACCAGGTCACAAAAGCCTTGGACGCAGGTGTCACAGTGGACGTAGTCTTTCTGGACTTTAGGAAGGCCTTCGACACTATCCCTTACCCCATCCTCATTAAAAAATTAGGCATCTGTGGTGTCAACACCTACAATGTCAGATGGGTCGCAAATTGGCTGAAGGGCCACACCCAGAAAGTGGTGGTGGATGGGTCATTTTTGACCTGGAGAGATGTGGGCAGTGGGGTTCCCCAGGGCTTGGTCCTCAGGCCTGCACTGTTCAACATCTTCATTGGCAATTTGGATGAGGGGGTGAAAAGCACCTTGTTCAAGTTCCCAAATGACACTAAGATGTGGGGAGAAGTGAGCACGCTAGAAGAGAGGGACAGGTTACAACTAGATCTCGACACGCTACAGAGGTGGGCAGATGAGAACAGAATGGGTTTCAATATGGACAAGTACAAGGTGTTGAACCTGGGGAGGAAGAACCAGCAGCATACCTACTGGCTAAGGAACTCCCTTCTAGTCAGCACAGAGGCAGAAAAGGATCTTGGAATCACTATTGATTCCAAAATGAACATGGGCCGCCAATGTGGGGACACGGTCAGGAAGGCTAAACGCACTTTGTCATGCATCCACAGATGCATCACAATCAGGTCTAAGGAGGTGATCCTCCCCCTGTATGCGACATTGGTCAGGCCGCAGTTGGAGTATTGCATCCAGTTCTGGGCACCGCACTTCAGCAGGGAGGTAGGCAGCATCAAGAGGGTCCAGATGAGGTCCACTCACATGATTAGGGGGTAGCAGGGCAGGTCTTATGAGAAGAGGCTATGGAATCTGAACCTGTTCAGCCTCCAGAAAAGAAGGCTGCGAGGGGATTTGGTGGCCATTTATACACTGGTCAAGGGGGACCAGCAGGCAATGGGAGAGTCCCTGTTCCCCCGAGGACTACTGGGGGTAACAAGGAACAACAACCATAAGTTGACTGAGAGTAGATTCAGGCTAGATATCAGGAGGCACTACTTCACAGTCAGGGCAGCTAGGAGCTGGAACCAACTTCCAAGGGAAGTGGTGCTCACCCCTATCCTGGGGGTCTTCAAAAGGAAGCTAAACTGCCACCTTGCCGGGGTCATTTGACCCCAGCATCCTTTCCTGCCCATGGCAGGGGGTCGGACTAGATGATCTGCTTAAGTCCCTTCCGACCCTACCAACTATGAAACTCCACTTCATCAACCTCCTAGACACAGGAAGTCATGGACTCAGTGTAACCATTGGATATATGACACACTACAGCCTGCCAGACATCCGACTCCCCAGGTACCTCTCCACTTTTACCTGTACTGCTACACCCTCCTTCCCCTGTCCACCCCCAGCCTGTCCCTGACCCCGTGATGCCTCCATTTCCATTTTCACTGGCTGGCTTTCTTGGCTGCATTGCATGCCAGCCTCTGACTTCTTTACTATTTCCTCCATCCAGGAGCAGCGCACACACACACACAAACTGCAGGTGCTTCCTCAGCCTGACAAAGGGATTTTCATCCTAAAAGTTTGCTAAGATATATTTCTCCAACTATTCAGTTGGTCTACTAAAAGATACCAGATTGACCCAAAGAACCTTGTCTGCCAATGTCATGTCCTTAGACGAAGGACATGACACCTGTCCCCGGTTAGCTGACTGGAAGGATGCAGGGCCCTGGGCACCTCTAAGCCCCAGTGCCTGGACTGGCAGGGAGAGTTCTCTGGCAGCTGCTGGAGAAGAAGCTCCTGCAGGAGAGGAAAGAAAGGATCTTTCATAGTTTGGCTGCCTGAGATGCTAGTGCTACTGTGCTGCTTACTTACCTGTTGTCATTTAAAGTGGTGGACCAGACTGAGGCTGTAGGGGAGGAGGAGACCACATTGGGGTACAATACCATGTCATGTAGAGGCCCCAGCACCAGTGAGGGCGTGCCTTAACACACACACACACACACACACACACACACACACACAGTCACACATGTCACGAGTTTTGCTTGTCAACAGCTTAAGGTGCAGTTTCCCAGAAACCCCTGCACCTACCTCCTTTAAACCTGGCAGGCTTCATGGCTTTAGAAGGGGCTACCATGCCTGCTGGTTTCATCCCGCTGTGCCTTAACACACACATGTGACAGGAGTTTTGCTTGTCAGCAGCTTGAGATGCAGTTTCCCAGAAACCCCTGCACCTAGCTCCTTGAAACTTGACAGGCTTTGTGGCTCATCAGGGGCTACCCTCCCTTCTGTTTTCATTCAAATGAGGCAGGAAATGACAAAGTTATAGGCAGTTTTGTGATTCCCCATTATAGCCTATGGGTGAAACGTCAAAACAGCATCAAAACAGCTAAACAGTTTCAACGAAACGAAATAGAACGGTGCTTCAAAATGAAACAAAATGTCAAAATGAAACACTTGAAATGGCGAAACAGCAGTCAAAACAAAATGGTGCTGTTTTGCACAGCCCTACCAAATATGCCCCATTCTGTATGTGTGCAGTTGGTTTCTCCTTCCACAGTGTAGCACTTTTCTATACTGAGTGCCACCATGCTCCATGTTCATTTCAGACCCTCTTTCCAACTTCTCAAGATAAATTTGAATTCTCATCCTGTCTTCCAAAGTGCTTTCTGAATCTGCCCCCCACCCTCTAGATTGGTGTCATCCACAGGTTTTAGCAGTGTTTTCTCTATTCCATCATCTATGTCATTAATAAAAATACTGATCAGAGCTGGGTCCAGAATAGATCCCTGCAGAAGCCCATTTAAGATACCCTCCTAGTTTGACTATAAGCAATTGACAACTACTCTGACAAGAATTTTTCAACTAGCATTTTGGCCAGCAGATGGTTAATACATCTAAATCATGCTTCCTTAGCTTCCTTATGAGGATGCCATATGTGACAGTGTTAAAAGCTTTACTAAAGTCAAGATATATTACATTTATTGCTACCCCTTTTCCATTTAGATGGTGTAAATGCTCTAAAAGGAAATTAGATTGGATTGTAGTATTTATTTTTTCTGCAAAATTTTAATTAGAATATATGTTTTAAGATTTAAGAAATCAAATTATTTCTAAGACTAGTCGATTAGAATCCCTAACATAGGTCTAATTAAGGCATATGATGTAGTCATACGAAATGTAAATACAATCCAAGATTATGTCACAGGAGGTACTTCCAGGAGAGAGAGGCACAAGCCCAGGGCACGAATAAGACTTATCTGGAATACTGTGCACAATTCTGGTGATATATATTTTAAAAAGAGCTTTAAGCAAGAGCTAGAATCATAGAAAAAAGGGGTAGGAAGGGACCTCAAGGGGTCATCTCAGCTGGATCATTCCTGTTTAAACTATTCTAATAAAGTGCTTGTCTAATGTTCCCTTAAAAAAATTCCAAGGTTAGAGATTCCACTACCTCTTGAAGGGTAACCCATTCTATTGTCTAACAACCCTCACACTTATTTCTAATATCCTACCTAAATTCCTTTTGTTGTAGGTTAAGACCACTGTTTCTCATTCTGTCCTCTGCAGTGAAAGAGAACAGTCTACCCACCATTCTTCTTGTCAAATCCTCTCTTAGTGTTCTCTTCACCAGATGCAGTAATCCCAGTTCTTCCAACCTTTTCCTGTAAGTCATATTTTCTAGACCTCTAGTCATTGTTGCTGCTCTCCACAGGACTCTTTCTAATTTGCCTGTGCCTATCTTGAAGTGTGGTACCCAAAACTGGAGACAGTATTCCAGGTGAGGCTTCACAGTGCTAAATAGAGAAGAATAACTTCCCTTGTGTTGCAGGTAACAGCCCTGTTAACATAACCCAGGATGCAATTAACCTTTTCTGGAATACAGGGCCAGTGCCAGCTTCTTCCTGGTGGAGGGGCTGAGATGGGCTAGACAGAAAACTGGGGGACCTACACAGACAAAGGCAGGACACGGGGTGCCTACATAGACAGGGAGCACTGAGCCTCTGCGGGAGGGAGTAGGGCAGGCTTAGCTACATGGTGGCGGTGGCCTGGGGGGGAGGCAGGGGACTTGGAGAGGGGCAGTACTGGGAGGGGTGGCTATGGGGAGGCTAAGGTGAATTTTGGGGTGGCTATAGCCCCCAAGCGCCCCTACCCCCGGTGCCACCCCTGCTGGAATAAGAACACAGTGCTAGATTATATTCAGCTTCTGATCCATTATGACCCCCAAGTCCCTTTCTGCAGTGCTTCAGTGTAGCTAGAAATTCCCCATCTATATTTGGGCATGCAATTGTTCTATCCTAGATGCAGGACTCTGCACTTGCCTTTACTGAATTTCATTTGATTAATTTCATACCATCTTTACAGTTTAACAAGATCATTTTGAATCCTAATCCTATTCAAGTAGCCACCATCTATTCAGCAATGCTGCCGAAAACCATCAGCAACTCTAACACAGGTTGTCCGATCCTAAGAGATGCAGTAAAAGGCATCTCATTCTGGGATAAAAATAATGCTTAAAGCAGATTGCATCAATTATGACAAGTCATAATGCACCTGGCCAGTTTTCTTTATGATATTCCTGAAAGGGGGTGACAGGGTGGGGTAGAAATCGAAACATTCGCATTCCACATGTAGACTTTTTCTGGTTTTAATTCATTCATTAGTTGTTATACGTGGTACTGTTTCTTTAAATGCTATAACTTTGTGCGCCTCCCAAAGCACCCTTTTTGCTTTCAATATGAGTCCCTATTCAGAACAATGAAGTCACCAGTCCTGTTAGCTCTGTAATGTTCTCTCTTCCTCCCTCTGTTAGTGCAACCACCACTGCTGTGGATTTACAAAAATATAACTTTTTTTTTTTTTTACAAGGATGGGACCTTTATTTGTGTTAGTGCCTGGAGTCATAGCTTAAATGATCCAGACCAGTAAGAAAATACTGTTTTATTATTATACATATACCAGAAACTTCATAGAAGCACCCAGTTAGACCTCACAGCTGCTGCTCAAATCACAGCAGAAAAGCTGGCAAAAGAAATCAGGGTAGTTAACTGATATCAAGCAAGGTGTATGTAGTATGATGACTGTGAAAGTCCTAGAGAGGAAAGCATAGGAAGGAAAAACAGCCATTTGTTTTCTAGCCTAGGGTAAGAGAGAGTTTGCAGCTGGCAGCAAAGGCACGCTGTAAGAAAGTAGAGCTCAATTGTGGACAGCTCTAAATAAAAGTGGTTACTCATAGTAAATATTATGAATGTGATGAAGACCAAGGGACTTGGGTAATGTATATTAAATGTTTTAAACAGTTTGTAGCCTGCAACTCTTGTTCCAGAAAGACAGCAAGTTGCAACCTGGCTGACAGTGATGGGTTCCAGTGCATATGGCCTAATACGGACCCTCTGATTTCCAAATTTGCCCATACAGGCCACTGATGCAGAAATGACACAACAACAAGAATATTTTCCCCCTATACCACCAATGATAGCAAAATGCTACTGATTCCAGGAGCCAGGAACACAGTTTGGCACTGATAGTGGAACGAGATCAAGTCAATTGGGAAGGCACCTCATAGCCTTAAATATTGGAGAGAACAGCAAGATTCTGGACTGCATGTCAGCAAATTAAGAGACAACCAGGCCCAGCTTTTCTACGTCCTTGGCCATGGCCTCAGATTCCATGGGCACGTATTCATATGGACTGTACAGGGTTAGTGGAAGGCCATATGTTTTTAGTGGCTAAAAAACACTCTAAGTGGCCAAAACTTTTCAAAATGTTTGCTTATAAAGCTACCCAGACTATTAAACACCTTTATACCTTATTTAGTCCCTTTGGACTACCATTGCAGTTAATAAGGAATAATGGACCTCGGTTCTGTTTTGGGGGAATTTTGAAAGTTTCTAGGTTCCACATAGATGCACTGTTCTTTATTATCCTGCTATACTTTAATGTCCTGTTATACTCGGGCTACCTGAATGCTTTGTAGAAAATCTCAAGCATGCTTTACAAGCCAATCAGTCTACCATAAGTCTTCAACACAAACTGAATAACTTCTTACCCACTTACTGGAACACACGCCATAATAGCCACTATGCAGGAGTCACCTGCTGCTTTTCTCTTGAAAAAAACCCATTGTGGACTTATTTCAACCTTTATGTCCTGTTGTTACCATTTAGGTACTCAAAATCCCGAGGAAGACAAATTGATAACCTTGTTTTGCCATTACTCATTTCAAGTACTTGTTCTGATCTCATAATACACGGGTGGAGTAAAATGCACAGGGCCTTTTACATGTACGATGCAACTCTCTAATGGTACTTCATGAAAGTGACAGAGACCACTCACAACCACAACGTATACAGGAGTCTGAGCTCCTTCTGGATATCCTGTTTCCCCAGTGATGTATTGTTCATTTGCACTGACATGTAGTACAGTTTCTTTAAATGCTGTAACTTTTGTGTGCCTCCCCTTTGTTTTCACTTTGGGTCCCTGTTCAGAACAGTAAAGTCATGCTCCCTGTTAGCTACATTGTGTTCCTGCTCTTCTGTGTTAGTCTAACCCCTATGGCTGTGGAGTCAGAAGGATATAACAATTGGTTTTAAGCAAAATATTCTGCCTGTAAACTTACTGTTTGCATTCATACTTCCTTGTGTTATATATTGTAAGGGCTCTTGAACTGTTCATGAGTCATGAATGCTCCTAAGTGATATTCATGGCAGTGGAATCCCCGCTAGGTCTAACTTTACTAAATAAAAGTTGTCAGACTTCTCTCACAACAGAGACAATTCCTTACTGAACAGTAGATTAAAAATATGTATTTTAAAGATTGGAACCATGTGCTCATGCTTTTTTCTGCTCCTTCACTTTGTAATCCTTTTGTTCTGCAAACTGAATTAATTCAATGGTGGTAGAGAGAATCTTAGTAAATCAGTTAAAAATGGATTAAATTCTTTAACACATTATTACAAGGCTGCCTCAATAAGGCCTTAGGTTACCAAAAAGGATATGTACTGTAAATATGGCACTAAAACCAGCTGCATTACATTTACACAAAAGGAAAACATACTGGATTGTTTAGAATGAGAGACATAATATAGTGGCAATTGCTTTTCCCTATACTTCTGAATTAAGAATTTGAAATACTGTGCTTGGAGTCCCATAAAGCTTGGTATGCCTTGGGAACAGCACTCCAAGCTTAATTTAGGCCAGGCTTCATTTCACTTTGAAGGAACCAAATGAGACTTTAATGGTTTCAGGAGCTGCTAGGTAGTTGTGGATGGAGCACATCTGAAGTGGTCAAGGCTGCAAAGTTTCAGCCCATAGTTAGTGTGAAATATATATTTGGGAGGTTAACTGTATAAATGTTGTCACTATCTCCTGCTACCCATACAAACTACTTTGCCCCCTGACCAATCATCCCTTACCCCTAAACCTTTTCAGAATCACAAGGCCTTTCTTACAATAATAAATGTAAGTGAAACATGCAGAGGGATGATTCATTTCACTTAGGAGCATTCATGACTCATGAAAAGTTCAAGAGCCCTTACAGAATATAACACAAGGAAGTTTGAATACAAACAAGTTTCATTAGGAACTTTGGGGAGTTACAAGATATTTTAAATAGATTGCTTTTGTTTTCTTTTCCCAGAAAAATAGGTTGGTGGTTTCAATTTCTTAAGTAGGGCAGCTTGCTAGACAGTGTTTTGCACAGCTACGTAGCTCGGAGCTTTCTGTCAGGAAGTTCTGCAAAATTGTCCTTATAGTAAATGGTGCTAGGCAACCCAATTATACTAAGGCCACAGCTACCTAGCAGCTCCTGAAACCTAATCAGTTTGAATGCTTAGAATTGGCAGTGACCCAGATTGAAGACTTTTTGTATTTGTTGGCTCCTGTATAATTTGTATGAGAAAAACAGTTTGGTACAACTGGCATCTAGAGTTTAATCTCTTGAAAGACTAAGGTAATACATTTCTAACTGCAGTTAGGTACATGTGTGTCTTCTGGAAGATGTAAAACTTCATCTAGATTAATGTACAAATATTATAGATTGGATTAACTTCATTCCCAGCCAGATCTAAGGTGGGGTTGTAAAGAGAATAGAATACAACTGTCAAGAAGGCTAGTTTACTATCCGACATTCCTGTGAATAGTTAAGGGTACCTCTACAGTGTAATCCAGATGAATGATTGTAGTTTGTATAACTATGCCCCAGCTAGTTTAAGCATGGATAGCTGTGAGGCTAAAAGAACCCCAGGTTTTACACTGGCTCCAAAAATACCTGTGATCCTGGCAACATGGAGCTCAGTGCAGGCTCTGCAGCCTCGTGTCTTTGTAGCCACCAGAAACAAGCAAGAACTTGAAGAATTGTGCCTTAAGTATTTTGTAAATGAAGTTATAAGAATTATCACACATCACTTGGGGTGCACACACATAAGGCATCAATAAAACAAAACTAAGCCTCCAGTTTAACCAGATCTCCAGCAAAATCTCTACCATTTCTAAGCATATCTGTCAGAACAATATTTAGAAAATGTGCCCATGTTGGGTTTTTTCAAGAGTAATTTCAAAGGAGAGTTTAGACATGCACTTCCTTAACTGACTGGATCTATAGACTAAAAAACAACCTTGAAAACCTGGAATAATAGTGCTTACTTGCCTGAGCAGACCCACCCATGATTGTGTGCTTTAATTTTTCAACAAGATGTGGAGGTAGGGCCTGAGGAAACCCATAAAAATGTTTGGTTTGGCTTTCTGGCAGTTTTCCCCTGCTAGAATGCATGAAAAGCACTGAGGATGCAAGATCCTGTTGAATTTCCATTGAGCTACTGACTCAGACACCACAGAACATTCTGTACATCCCGAAGTGTAGGATCATGTTGCCTGCTCACCCTGGGGACAGCAAGCAGCGGCAGGTCATCAATTGGGAACTGGAAAGCTGCCATTTTTTAATTAGTTACTTTGTGCTCTTTAGTAATCCTGTTTAAAAGCCTACAGAGCTCACAGGTCAAATTTTCAGTAGTAGCCAAGCTACATTTTTAATTATGTATTTAATCAGCTGTAAATATCATACATTCCTTATCATTAGGCTATAGGAGTAAAAAAATGGATAGGTTTTACATTTCATAATCTTAAATCATCGACCAACTCAGCATGAAAATCTCTCTACTTAATATGTACCTGCTTATTTTAACAGAGATGACTACAATCTTTAAATTAGAAAAGCGCAGGCTCAGGGGCAACCTGATGGCCACCTATAAGTTTATCAGGGGTGTTCACCAGGATCTGGGGAAATGTTTGTTCACCAGAGCGCCCAAGGGATGATGAGGTCAAACGGTTATAAACTCCTGCAAGACCATTTCAGGCTGGACATAAGGAAGAATTTCTTTACTGTCCGAGCCCCCAAGGTCTGGAATAGCCTGCCACCGGAGGTGGTTCAAACACCTACTTTGAATGCCTTCAAGAGAACTTTGGATGTTTATCTTGCTGGGCTCCTATGACTCCACCTGACTTCCTGCCCCTGGGGCAGGGGCCTGGACTCGATGATCTTCCAAGGTCCCTTCCAGCCCTAATGTCTATGAAATCTATTAAATTGATGAACTAATCTTTTTTCTCTCATATTGCAAGTATACAAAACATTTTAGAAAATATAGGACGCTTGCTCATTTTACATATATATTGTATGTAAACCTGTCAGCTTCAGTAAGTCCAATTCCAGTGATCCCAGCACTACTGATTTGTGAAAGTTGTTATATAGCGTACATGCAAGCAAGGTAAAGAGTTGTTTTTAAAGAAATCCAGCAATATTTCACAAAAAGCATTCATCTTTATTCTTATTTTACAATTCCAAACCTGAAATAGAGTGATTGAGTGACTTACTCCAAGTGACATGCACTGAAGAGTCTATGGTGCATTAACACCAGAATTTGGTATAGATCCCAGGATTGACTTGGTTACCAAGTTGATCCAGGGCAGGTAAATTTTATCTTAATTCAAGGCTGAATTTTGTGCAAGATATTCATCATGGTTGGTCCCATCCACACATCTGCCACTCTGGTACCCATCTCCTTGGCCTGAGTTCCAATTAAGAGTATGCCTCCTACTCCCTAATTAAAAATAAAATTGCAAAAGATAGGCCCAACATTAGCAAATTAGTATGAGTCTTTTGTAAATACACTGCAATATATTTTGTAACACAATATAGCTCAAGTAATGTAAATCCTCACTATAGGTCTCTGCTATTAAATCATTGCTAAGAAATGGGAAGAGTCTGCCAAGCTTTTGTGCAAATTATGAAGTGTGTGGATTTGCAATATTCTGTTGTATTGACAAAAGTAAACTCTTCTTGAAATAGACTTGATTTAGATGGCTGATTCCTTTAGGGAAAGGAATATTTACCTTGCAGGCGTCATCCATTTGGACAGGAAATTAACTGTTCAGCCAGTGATCTTTTTCACAACACCTCTTGAAATGATTTTTTGTATGGAATGTTAGAGCTACTCTCACTAAGTCTGCAAGCACGCCCCAAAAATAAGTTTACAATGCTTGACATTGTTACAGCAATACTCCTTATATTCCATGAGGCGCAGTGAAATGCATATAACAAGAGTAGGACTCATTTTTCAAATCTGGCATTTTGTCAGAATTCAAGTCTTGCAAAACACTATAGAGCTGCCTAAAGGTTTTGGCAAGACTGGGGTTTAAACCTTGCCCCAAACAGGCAGACAGCCAGCCAGACTTTCAAGAACGAAATTCTTGAAAGGAATTCAAATCAAGTCTCCCAATGTCTTAATCTACTGCCTTAGCCATCCTTTCTCTCCAAAGGAATTTCTCCTAATTGAATATTTTGAGGGGAAGAGACCAGTAGCTAGATTTAGGGATTCTAGGTATATTCACTCCACCTGATGGTGGGGGGGGAGTGTCCAGCATTACAAATACAAAATGGGGAGTATTAAAAGAGACTTTGTGGACCTGCAAGAACAGAGCACCTCAAAATATCTTCCACAAAGTTCAACCTTAGATGAGGGGCTTTGTGGAAGATATTTATCATATTTGGTTCCTTTCACACATCTGCCATTGGTACCTAACTAAAAGGAGCCTGAGCTAAAGACTTGCTCTGTGGACTCCAAGGAGTGCTAACTACTGGTCTCTTCTTCAATGGGCTGGCTGGGGCTTTCTCACCCAAAAGACTTCCTGCTGTCCAGCTCTTCCTCTTAGGGTTCTCCAGACCACCTCTGGTGCTTTCTGTAGGTTAGCACAAGACTATATCCTTGTCAGTCTTCAGGAGGATCTGTCCTGTTCAAAGGTGTAATATAAATTAACATCAGTAGGTAAAAGTTCTCCTTAGCCAGCAATTTTGGGACCCATTTGGTCAGGGGAGAGGGAAGGGGTGTTGAATTTGTCCCAGGGCTGTAATTGCAAGGGCCTAGGCTGGTGGAGTGTGTTAATGGCACCCAAATGGCTGTTCCACAATACTTCACACCATTTCCTTTCTCTGTTACCACCAGGCTGGGACAGCAGGAACAGAAATCAAACTGGTCAGTATCCAGCTGCAGGACAAGACGAGTGGGTGTCATGGATGGAGGGTTTGCACTGAAGGATGTTGCAGAAGCCAGGTTATTTCTGTGTTAGATGGTGGGTGGAGCAGACAGAATGCTCTGGCTCCAGGAAACAGAATGGGTTTGTCTCTCTTACCTGCTCAACTGCTAAAACTAGCTTCAGAGCCATGTATTTCCTACAGCTATCTTCTTGTCCACTAGCTAGAGCTCTTTTCCTAAAGCAAAGACCTGTGGGCACGCAAGTCTGATCAGGGCCCTCAGTTTTACTCTGCAGGTTGATGCAAGCATCTGTGAGGTCACAGCCTCTCAGCACAACAAAAGTTGGAGTTATGCCCAGACCCTCTGTGAGGTCAATCTGCCCCACCTCTATGCTACAGGATTTAGTTGTACCAGTGCAGTATGCAGATCCCTACAGCCTGATTGGTTGTGCCTCCTGTTTGACACAAACCTTAAGTTCCTTTGTCAAAAACTGCATAGCGTCCTCATCTTCGCACTCTCATGGACTGAGTTACATGCGGTGTTAGCTGAATAAGGGCAAAAAAGTACATTTTCACATTTATCCCCCACCAGTTGCCCTGGCTGCATGGAAATCTCTTCACTCTAATTGATTACTAGGAGACCCATACCCCTTCTCTAACTGGCTCCTAGGCTGGGCATTTCCCTAGGTGCTTGCACCCCACATCCAAAACCCTGAATGTGGTAGACAGACAGGAAATCCCAGAGCAAACACCCTGGGGCCAGAGAATGTCAGAGAGGCCTGTGACAGAGCTGGTACTGAACACCAGCCCCAACCCTCGACCTGCTTGATAGCAGGATGTGCACAGGGGTCAGAGACACCCACAATGGAGGAGAACCAAGACCTTGCCCAGGGCCTTGTGTTGCAGGGCATATTAGTGGTACCCACACGGCCTTTCCACAACACTTTTTTCTTTGTTCTGAACCTGGAGCCCTTACAGAGCAGGGGGCTTTCTGAGCCTGCTTCAAGGGAGTGGACATACTCAGGCTGGATTGTACGCTGAGGGCCTGGACGCTGACTTCAACCAGCTCTGCCAAGTTCACTGTGTAATTCCATACAGAAGTTTTCTCCCAGTGAAGAACTGCTTTTCAAAATAGAGTCAAAGTGGTCATGGAAAATTCTTATTGTGGTCTGTCTTTTGGTTTCTTTCTGATAAACATTTACAATTGCTGTTTGGGATGGGAGAAGGAATGAACACACACACACACACACACACACACACACACACTCACCCCTCCCCACATACCCATCCCTTTTCCTCAAAAGTCCTTCAAACTTTAAAACAAAAACGTTTGAGGGGAGAGAGGGAGAGAATTCCTATATCAAGGTTATTATTATATTCTAACAGGTCCAGCGTTTAGAAACCCCTCTCTTATTATTAACCATTAACAATCCACTGAGAAACTGGCAAAGATACTGCCTTCTGGATTAGTGTCAAAACACCTTTGTGCTTTTGCTTTACTGTAACACAGGGGTTCCCAGCCCCCGGACCGTAGCCTGGTACCAGGCCACAAAGGCATACTGTAGGCAGGCTGCCGGTCCACAGGAGGTTTGGCTGCCAGCCTGGAAGTCTGGAAGTGACCGGCATACTGCAGACAGACAGCCTGCCTACAGTATGCCTGTCACTGCTGGTCTGCAGTTTGCTGGTCCGCAGTCACTTCCGGTCTGCAGTTTGCCAGTCTGCAGCATAAAAAGGTTGGGAACCCCTGCTGTAATGCACAAACAGAGTAAGATGCCCTGCATCTTTAAGGACAATCAGAATATTATTTACCTTAGTCAGCGTTCAAGTTGGAAAAATAAAGCTTGGCTTAGTTCAACCAAGCTCCAGAAACAAAGGAAAACCTCCCTCACCAGATCAGCTCAGCTTTGACTCTAGTCCAAGCAAAGCCTTTTCCCTGACTCTCACACCCAAGAGTCCCCCAACCCATTAGTGTTTTGGTGTGCTGCAGAATTATTTAATTCCCAACAGCTGTCCTAGCTTCATTCAACGTAATCAACATAATCACTTATATTTGGTATCCTAAATGCAGGGCTGGTCCAACCATTAGGTAAACTAGGCAGTCGCCTAGGGTGCCAAAATTTGTGGGGCACCAAAACTATATGCAGAACAAAATAACAGGAACATCATTCTAAATAACAGCCCTGGCTGGCTACGGCTTCACCTTGGTCTAAGACCTTTGGTTCCATAAGGGGAGAAAGACCTCTGAAAAGATCTCAGAGGTAAAAGTTCATTCTAGACTTCTTATTTTCCTTTATATTGGAAGTGGTGGGGGTGCTGAGGTACACAGTTCACCTAGGGTGCCAATTACCCTTGGACTGGCCTTGCCTAAATGTGTCTCCTCTGGGAAGCAACTGTCTTTTAGAAGTGGAAGGTTAACCCTCTCTCTACCAGCTTCCAAATGATGCATAAAAGCTCCACCACAAATAACATGCATGTTATAATAATGCTATGGCCATAATGGTCCAGGCATATGACAGAGGTGAGGTAATCTCTTTTACTGGAGTAACTTAGGAAGGTGGGGGAGAAAAGTGACAAGCTCTCATTTTTCAAAAACTCTTTTCAGGTTTAAGAGTTAGATGCAAGGATACCTAACTTCTAAGTCCTAATTGGGCTTAGACATTAATTCAATAGGCTCCAGGATGCAGTATTGCCAATATGATTTCTGGCATTGTTCTTAAAGTCTATGCTTCAGGAATGTGAAAACCTTAGCTTTTTATACATATATATATATGTGTGTGTGTCTGTGTGTATATATATATATATATATGTATGTATATATATATATATATGTATGTATATATATATATAGAAAGAAAGAAAGAAAAAAATAGCTCTTCCTTTAATCATATAAGAACAACATAGAATTTGCCTGATTAAGAAATACAACAAAAATTATGCAATGTGCTTAAAACTGGGTTTGTGAGATGGGGTAATATCTTTTATTGGATCAACTTAGGTCAAGGTTTAGTAATGTTTTCTGGTGAGGTGCTAGAATGACCCAGCTCAATTTTCAGGTTGGCAGACACTAGGACTCAGCCACTGTCATTGCTTCTCCCCACTATCCAACTGCTTTCCAGTACAGCAAAAGCCCCCTTCTGCTGGAAACTGGGCTGCCCAGCTGTAGTGTGACATGAGCAGAACTCCCCCCTCAGTGAAGCCCCTGGCATCTGACTATGGCGTGGTTCAGGGAGAACCACCAGCTGTCAAATGCCACCAAAGCCATGGCTCCATGGGCTGAATCCAAAGATTCCATGGGCTGGATCCAGCCTGCAGGCCTTAGGTTGCTGGCCCCTGACTTAGACAGTTCAGAGAGATAACAGAGAGGCTTTCAGGCTTCAAGCACCCTTCATCAGATCTGATGTCTAAATTCACTAGGTGCAGGAACACCTGCTTGACTCCAAGAATCTTATCTGCCTAGAGTTCTGTTTCTTCTTGTGTCAAAAATTGCTCCATCCGCAGAGTTGCCAACTCTCATGATTTTTGGCATTGTTCTTAAAGTATATGCTTTGGGAATGTAAGAAACTTAGCTCTTTCTTTATACATATATATGGGCAACCAATAAATTGGAACACTAAACAATGCCAAAAATCATCTCTCCCAACTTCCTATAAGTTTATATATATAAAGAAAGAGGTAAGTTTTTCACATTCCCAAAGTGTACACTTTAAGTTGGACTTTAAGTTGGTCCAATGAAAGATATTACCCCATCTCACAAATTCTGTTTTAAGCATGTTGCATCCAAACGAAACATGAGATTAAAAAAAAAAGTAAGCATAAAACAAAACAAAAAAATAACAATGAACAAATGACATAACCCTGAGCAAACAAAGAATGAGACACAGCCTCCATGAAGGTCCATCTGACCAGTTACAGAACTGAGACTAGAGATACATTGTAAAGACCAGATTTTACTTAAAGTTCATGTGCCGAAGTAGCAGGTATGGAGTTGTGTAATTACAGTTTTTTGGCATACATATGAAGTTTGGGATCCAGCATTGCCCGTAGTAGCTTATTGAGCATGTTGAATATGGATGTGCTGCAGCTGGGCAGGTGCTAGGGGAATTCAAATTGCCCATATATATGTGTAAGGCTGAACATGTCCCAGAATTTGCATCAATGAATAGCAAGATCCTCCCACCTTTTACCCAATGAGCTAACAGTTAGGGCACTTCTTCAGGGAGCAGAAGACTCATGATTCTAGGCTCCCCTCACCCAGAAGAGCTTTGATCTTACATCTCCTATTTTCTAACAAAGTTCTCTAAGCATCAGGCCACATGTTAGACATTGCCCATGTTAGACAAACCTCTCTCCAGCCCCCAGCTTGAAGCTGTAGTTTATATTAATATTCATTAGATAAACAGTACTGGAAATGTTCTGCCCCATCAGGAGCACAGGCCCAGACTAAAACCCAGGACTCTCACATATACAGAAAAGCATCCATCTCATTGAGTCACAAACCTCCTGACCCAGCTCCTTCTCTCTCATCTGACCCAGGCCCCACAGTCTTGGTCTTCACCAGTGCTTGGCTACAGTTAGTGACTGCATATGGGTGAACCAATTAAAGCTGAATCCAGACAAGATAGAGCGATGACAGTAGTTAGTAGACCTCATGACTTGGTGGGGATAGGAACACCTACGACCAATGGAATTCAGACTGCCCTTGTTGTTCAGGTTCACAGCCTTGGAGTCCCAAATCCTTTGCTGCCTGGATCTTCAGGTGTTGGTGGTAGCTTGAAGCACCTTTTGCCAGCTCCATCTGGTAAGACAGCTATGACTAAGCTTTTTAACTAAAAGGTAGGAGGGGGTCTTCCCTTCCTTGCATGCTTGCAGGGCAACTCCAGTTTCCCAAAAGCAGAAACAGAATCTCAGGCTGTGTGCATGTGCCAAAATCTGCAGTTCCATAGCCATGAGCACACCACTTAGGCATGTGAAGGGTAAATAGGATTTGGGCATAAATGTGCAATATATAATTCAGCGCTAGTGAAAAACATAGTGTTTTAGAGAGAGAACCAGCTCATAAGCCTGCCTTGCAAAACTTTTCTGCATTTTTGTAACTATTATCAGCTTTTTAAATGTGTGTGGGGAAAAAGTAAAAATATAGACAAAATCACTTATTTAAATGGATGGAAACATTTGAAAGGGAACAACAGATGGAGTACACAGATCCTTCTTGGCTCAGTGGGCATTTATAGACATGCTCTGGGAGGCAGGGATGCTTTAATTAGAGTGGCTCTGAGGGCACCTATACATGTGCAGAGAGGCCACTCCAACATGCTGTAATTACAATGCATCGGAGCAGACTCAGTTAATCAAGTCTGCTGGAGCGTGGTAATTACTGCGTTCCAGTAGACTCCAGCATCATGTACACCAGCATCCTTGCGATGAAAAATGGCAGTGGGGGTACTTGAACTAAAGTCTGTTCAATGAACTTTAGTTAAAGCACCCCCACCACCATTTTTCAGCATGGGGATGCTGATCCATATCATGCTCCAGGCACTTTAATTAGAGCAGCTCCGAGAGCCACTCTAATTAAAGAGTTCCCCCCCCCCACCCCCCTGCCCATACACACACACCACCCAGAGCATGTTTATAAAAGTCCCGAGAGCTGCTGTAGTTAAAGTAACCTGAGTGTCATGTGTATCAGCATCCCTGCCCTAAAAAATGGTGGCAGGGGTACTTTAACTAAAGTTTATTCAACTAGTGTTAGTTAAAGTGCCTCTGCTGCCATTTTTCAGCTTGGGGATGCCAATAAACATGATGTTGGAGTCTACTGGGGCGCAGTAATTACCACACTTCAGCAAACTCGATTAATCAAGTCTGCTCCAATGCACTGTAATTACATGTTAGAGCAGCCTGTCTGCATGTGTATAAGTGCCCAGTAACTATTATTTCCTTTAAATTCTATTCCAGCAGGCCTTTTCTGACATACTAAAGCTGATCTGCTTAACTTTAGCCAGTGATATTTATTGTGGAACTTTTCTTGAAGGGCAACCAATAAATCGGAACACTAAAGAAAAGGTCTGTCAAAGAGTCAAATTTTAGTGTTTGCCAGAAAGGCCCCAGAACAGAAGACCACATTTAAGGGCTGCAGCTGCAATGCTACCATAATATACTTTCTGCAGTGAGACTTCCACAGTGACTACATATATTTTACACACATGTATATGCTTCTCAGTTATCCCTACCCTGTAATAATCATAACTTTTTGAACCACCTCAATAATTTCTACTAGAAATTGGGGAATTATTGCAAAATTTTTCTGTAGAAATATTCTTGTTTCTTTAAAACATCGTGCAATATAACTTAGAGATGGCAAAAATCTTTTTTTCTACTTGGAAAAAAACTGTGATGGCCTCTAACATGGTTATATCATTAAAATATATATTTCAGGTCTGTGACATTACAGCTGCAAAATACAGAGCTGGTTTCACTTCACAAGTATTTGCCCAAACATTTTCTTTCATTTTGATCCAAATAGTTTCACACCCACTGAGTTTTACTTCAAGTCTAAGGTCCTGGCTAACTAAAATTTCAACCAGCTCCACAGTTAATGTAAATTGGTATAGCTGCACAAGGGAGAAAAACATTGTCTTCAGTGGAGCTAGGCTGATTTATACTAGAGGAGGATCTGACCCTGATCAAACTGAAACTCAGCTGAAATATCTGAGCTTCACCTGGTCTCTATTCACACCTCACATCATTCACATGCACTGAATTTTGCATGATTGTGATCCAAAGTCACATACTGGCCCATAATGCTTAAAATTGAGTTCAGGCTTATTCAGGAGTTCTACAACTAAGCAAATCTTTTATGAATATGGTCTGTGTTGCTAGTTCGTAACAAAACCCCACACCAGATGACTTTCGTGTGGTCTGGTATTTCACTGTGAACATTTTGTGCTGCTCTAATGAAATATGAATTCTTAGACAACTTGGGAAAAGAGTTTTTTTATCATTATTTTGCATTTTGCAGTGTGCACATTAAATGTGGCAAAAATATTTAATACTTAGTGTCAAAAATTTGAGACCGACCTCCTTACTGTATGTCTAAATAAAAGTGGTCTGATTTTTCAGAGGTACTGAGTAACTAAACTTCCCATTGATCTCAGGATTTGTTCATTCTCAGCACATTTGAAAGTCCATACTTATACACTCACATGAAAGTGGATTGACTTTCAAATGTGCTCAATCCAATAAAGGATTTAGGTCCCAACAAGTTTGGCACCTCGATCCGATACCCTCATTTTCCTGTACAGTGCATGAGGAGAATTAGGCACCTCCAACAGAATAAAAATAGTGTGCTGAGTATCGAGGTTAGAGATAATCAATAAGAAGTAGTGCTTACAGAATTGTGTCTTAATTCCAACCTCCCTCTGGAACATAAGGGCTCCTATACATGTGCAGGGAGCCTGCTCCAATGCATTGTAATTACAGAGAGTTGGAGCAGACTAAATTAATCAGTGATTACCATGCTCCAGTAGACTCCAGTGTCATGTGTATCAGCATCCCCTAGGGCTGTGCAAAGCTTCAGTCCCTGATTCAATTCAGTGGAGATTTGGCCCAATTCAGTGACCAAATCTCAATATCTGAGTTGAATCAGGAGACCCTTTAGTCTCTCCAAATTGAATCAGAACCCTCTGAATTGATTTGGAAAGATTCAGGGATTAAGACATAGACACAGCTTGAAATGTTTTTTCTACATGCCTTAAGGTACAAGGTGGCTCATCAATGCTGTGATGGTGGGGCGGATGGAGCTGAGCGGGGGGGAGCATGGGGCGCCCCCTCGTGTACTCCCTGGCAGACCCGGAAGTGGACTTCCGGAAGTTCACCACTGAGAATGCGAGGCCCCCCTCCCCACACTCTTGTGGGACGCTCCATGTGCCCTAGCATCGCAGCATTCACGAGCTACACCTGGTAACTTGGGATATGTTGAAAAACATTTCAAGCTGTGTCTATGGCCAAATCGCTGATTCTCCGAATCAACATCAAATCTTAAGATTCGGATTTAGCCAAATCAAATTGGGGACAGTGATCCAAATTAATTAATTGAATCATTGTCCCTGATTTGGGCCGAATCCAAATCGAATACAGCCTGTTTCACACACCCCTAGCATCCTCATGCTGAAAAATGGCGGCGGGGTGCTTTAAATCAAAGCTCATTTGACAAACCTTAGTTCAAAGTGCCCTGCTGCCATTTTTCAGCATAGGGACACTGATGCACATGATGCTCTGGGCACTTGAATTAGCATGGCTCTTGGGCCTGTGCTAATTAAAATGCTCCCTTCTCCCCTCCACCTCTCGAAGCATGTCTATAAATGCCCTAAGTGCCTTAAACAGTGCTACAGATAAGTGAATCCATCCACATGAGACTGAGAGCCTAGAATCTACTCCTGTGTATAGGCTTCTATAACTATTCTTTCAAAGATAGAGCAGGGATCACTCAATATTAAAAGTAGTAGCAGTGCTTCCTGCTTACTATATAATACCCTAGAGGTCACAGCAGTCACCCAAGAAGTAGGAGACTGGGGCTGCTGCTTCATCCAAATGCAGTCAAACCTGTATCTCCCACCTCCCAAGGAAGTGTCCTAAACCCTAACTATAAGTAAGCATAGGAAAAGGAAAACTGTATTGTCCATCCTTCCCAGAGAAGATGGGGAGTGGTACAGAAAGGGTCACAAAAAAGAAAGCATGCGTCTGTGGTTAGGACACTCCCCCGGGAAGAGGAACTCCTAGGTTCTGGTCCCTGGTCCCAGCAATGTTTCTATATTTAATCCAAGGACTTTGAAAGTAAAATGCAGAAACAAACCTATCTGGTAGCCTTGAAGTTGTGCTTACCCATGCATTCTCTCTTTCTTGCTCTCTGAACTCATGCTTCTTGTATTCTTTGTTGTACAGTGGCCCAAATTCAACAGGATGGGTGGTAGGTAGCTTCCCTCCAGCATAGTCCACAGCCTACCAGTTAGGGAACTATCCTGGGAGACGGAAGATGTGAGTGACAACTGCATTTTTCAGGAAGTTTGATTCTGTCAGTCTATGTAGATGTGTTCTAAAACCACCTTCTGAATTAAGTACCTCAGGGGAGTTATACCAGGATCTAAAACATCTGGTTGTGATTAGGCTGGAGATAGGTGCTGAGGGACTCAGACTTGGACAGTTCTAGACAAACATAGAAACAGAATTCTAGGTAGATGGAAAACTTGAGACTCAAAGAAGGAGGCAGCTAGTAAGTTTGGGCAGCTCTCGGTTCAGGCTCAGCATGGATCTCAGGCTTAAGTCTGAATGGGATCCAAAAACTAGGAGCTCCTCTGCTTAGCTTCTTCAAATGCCAGTAGCACTCCTAATACCCACTAAGAGCACTGAGATCCACTGAAAAAATACCAAACACAGCCATTTTCATTCAAAAACTGGAGTAGGAGGTGCCTTTCTTTTACATAATACCTGAAGGATTCGATCCCTTACCCAGAAATTCAAAAACCTGAGTTCAAGGATTTCTTCAGCTTGGGGAGGTTTGATTCTACAATTTCCTACTATCCAGAATTGCATTTTAACCACTGAGCTATCAGCCATCATGGGTCAAAGCACTCATTATCTATCTGGTGCCACTGTGCATACAATAATTAAATAATCAGAGAAAAAGTATAAAAGTGAGCTTATAAGAGTATAAGGTTCACCCAAAGAACCTTGTCTGCCTAACAGTGAGCTTGACATTAGTCTAGTCATTAAGGCACTTATGTATGACAGGGAAGTCCTGGGATCCCATCCTTGCTCAAAGTTCTGTTTATGCATTTTGTCCAGTAACTGTTTAATGTAAAATGATCCCTTTGTAGATCTAACCCCTAGTGGGATTCTCAAAATGTCCTCTCTGTATGTTTCATTTCTTAACTTCCTTTGAAAATCTAGCCCTTTGGCACCCAATTCCCATTGAAAATCAAAGTCTTAAATGAATGCACATGTACACACTCCAAGGCTGACTTACATGGTGATTGATTCTGTATTATTAGGTTACTATCAATATCACAGTGCATACAACAATGATCTAGTCATGACATCGAACTGTGAATTAATAAATAGATTGGATTAGCATTTTCCTATAGGGAAATAGCTTGCTACTTTATTTTCTATGAAGACTTATTGCTGGCATGATTTATCAGGCATTAAGACAAGAATATATTACACACAGTGACTGCATAGATGCCTTAACATAAAATTGAAATGTGTCACTCACTTGCTTGGAAAACATTTAGTGCTGGTTGGCCTTGAGCCACACTGGTACTTGCACTCTAACTTCTGCTGCTTTTGACAGTGAGATGCAGGCAAAGTGGGAGGCTGAAAGATATAAACTACTAATTCAGTACTCACTACTGAATTTTCAAAATGTGTGAGAAATTAGAAGATGTTGCCACATCCCTTAAAAGAGTTATGTTTTTTGTCAGTGGGACCAAATCCAACATCTTTTGCTGTGGTCTTGTGTTAAGTGCTTCACTTGATCAAATTTGCCTTTCAGGCATTTTTATTGCCAAAAAAAATCTCCATTCTTCCTATTGATTGGCTCCATTTACAAAGTGGGAGACCCCTAAAAGCTATCTTTTAGTAAGACTTTTAATTTTACTTAGGCTACCAACCCCTCCCACCCCTCATAAAAAACTTTTTTGTACAATAGATCATAAAGACTATAACTAAAGACAAAGACTTCTACAATGGCACTGAGGTAATCTTTTGTGCTCTGCGTATAGCAGTGCTGGACAAAATTTGAGTAAAAGCACAATAAACTATTTGGACATCTGTTTTTAAGGTTGCAAAGAGTCTGAATATTGCAATGTAAAAAGCAGATGCTACAGCCACTCACATTTCCAAAGACTTCAAATGCTCCTGGAAATTTTAACGCAGCCAGCCATATTGGATATCCGCTCTCCATAATGACAACAATAGCAGGGTATGATGTAAAATGAGCTGGATTCTCATGTACCCTTCATGCTTCTCTACCATGTTTCAATGCCTTGATTTTTTGCTGTCAGTATGATGACATAGGTGTCAAACACAGTTTGACAACAGCTCATTTGCCTTATCAGGCTCCAGGTTAATTCCAACATTAAATACTATATCAGGTTTCATTTTACTGCTGCAAGCAATTCAAGTTCTGCAGATCAGAATTTGTACTGCTGTTTCTAGTCAACAGACAGCATAGCTTCTAAATAAAACTTCATTAGATCTATAGCTCTGTGATTTCTTCCAATATACTACATACTCTATCAAATATCAATTCAGGGATTGTGTCAGAATGAACCCAAAACAAAACAATCGCAACTTCTTGGCAATTGCTCTGCATTCCTCCTTATCCTATGTTTTTCTAGTCTCTAATGGAAGGAAACAAGGGTTCCTGTTTGCTCTCTAAAGCTCCTGCTTATAGCACAGTATTCTTTTAGTGAGCCAGAGCGGATTGCCGCCATCAATAATATTGCTGGATTTTGGTTAAAGGCAATGCTTAATTCCAGTTCAGCAATTGCACTCATTGTGCCTTCCAAAGCAGAATGACTGTAGTAAAGTAAATTTATCATTTCACTTTATTAATTTCCAGGATGCATTGAGATACTGTATAATTTATATCAAAGGTGGGGTGCTGAAAAAGTCTTGGTGCCCAGGTCTGCAGATGCTGATGAACACATCAAGGTAGTAATGATTTCCACGTTTTCCCTTGACCTTAAAAAGGTCTAATCCTGTTAGGTGTGGAGCACACTCAACCCATACAGACATGAACAAGATCTGAGAACACACAGTGTCACTTCAGATATTGCCCTAAGTGCCATATTCTGGCCTCTTTTATATCTAGTATAGCTCAGGTTTCCATACAATCAAAGAATATCAATGCAGAAAAACACCGGTTCATATACAAGGTCTTTGTGCAGGCACTCTTGTAGCTACAAAGGATACATATCAGTATGGCTGTATACCGTATGTTTTCCTGGAATGGGCTTGCTGCCAGGATTCTGCATATTGAACTTACAGCACCCCATATCCCAAGACAAAGAAGTATTTTTTTTCTTCCTAATGGCTTCTAACGTGCATTCGTGAAAGAGGGACGGTTTATGTTCTCTGTGCTCAAAGGAAGTATACGGAAAAAGCCGCAAGACATCAGAAAAAGAAAGTGGCCGCCACCGTACATCTAATCAAATGTAAAGCATATTCGATTTTCCTCCTTGAGACATCAAGGAATACCTGCCAGCTTTCCTGCTTATTTGATAAGAAAATCAATCATTTGTTGGTAGGTCATATAAAAGTCTACACATTAGGGTTACTTCAGCTGATGATGGCATCTCTTTGACTACTGCCTGTGTCTTTTCATAGTGTTTGAATTAATGGGCTTGATTCATCCCAGCTGCAGGGGCAGTGAGGTACAGACTCTATGTCCCTGAGCTAACAGAAGTCACAGCAGCACAGGGGAAATTTGTTCCATAACAGAAGATAAAGATGTGGGCACTGCCACTGACTCTCAGGAGTTGTCATATTGGAAAGCATATTTAAATTGTTGGCTCTTCATGAGAGCTGAGTGCCCAGAAAACGTGATGAATCAATTAATCCAGTGTCCCAACAACAACCTCCTGTCACTAGCGCCACCGAGTTTTGGGGCAAAGCTGTCAGCTGCCTTATATGGAGAAATGGTTACAGGGTACTGTTGTTGCAACTCATTTTTGGACAAATATTTAATTCTATGGAGTTTCTGTTGACATGACAAGTCAGCATAACCCAGACCTGAATCTAATTCAAAGTAATACTGACTAGAACCAATGTCATTTTTACCAGTTATTGTCACAGAAAGTTTTCTTTTGATGGCAGATGGGTTGGTAATATCTGTCTTTAGAGGGAGGAGATAAAATTTCCTACATTACATGCCTTCCATATTGTATCTTGTTTTCCTGTATTCTCACTTTTTCAAGTACTATTTGCCACCCAAATCTTTTCTTGGGTGAAATCCCATTCTTGGTTCACTGCTTTTTGTCCTTGGAACAGCCAACCATTTGCAAATGTTTGGGGGAATTTCTAGTTTTATAGCTGTATTCTGTCTCCTCCTACTACTTTGAAACCAAGCCTAGGAATGAAATTACACATTAGAGAGGAATGGATGAGAAATGCAAAAAACTATTTTGTGAATTCAGTTATTCCAAAAATATCAGAATGTTCATTAAAATACATTTGGGGAGTTTGGAATCAGGGTTTGTTTCCACATTTTGTAGAGATGTGAGGTCTGATTCAGTGAGCCCTGCACTTTGTAAATGCAGATCTAGGAAAAGAGGGTGTAAAAACACTAGTATTTTATTTCCACTTTGCACAGGTAAAAATGATAAGACTGGATGCCAGGTAGAAAGTATCCATGAAACACACATCATTTGAATCTTGGGGCTTTTTTGCTTTCTGTCCACTTCCATGTTTTATATAGAAACAGTCATAAGTCAACCTGTCCAAGCTGCTCCTAGGGCAGGAGTGGTTGAGGCATATCCAATTCTGTAGACAAAAGACAGGCAAATCCAGGGCTTTGAAAATGGGAGCTGTGGGGATAGTGCCTGACATTGCACTGGTACAGGCTGGGCACTGACAGGCTAAGCAGCAGCTCTGCAGAAAAGGACCTGGGGGTTACAATGGGCAATAAACTGAATATGAGCCGGCAGTGTGCCCTTGATGCTGAGAAGGCTAACAGCATACTGGGCTGCATTAGTTGGGTCATTACCAGTAGATAGAGGGAAGTGATTACTCCCCTCTATTCAGGACTGGTGTGGCTACATCTGGAGTACTGGAGAGTAGGGGTGTGCAAAATGGGCTGTATTCAATTCGGATTTGGCCCAATTCAGGGGACAATGATTTGATTTGCTGATTTGGATCACTGTCCTGATTCAACTCGCCTGAATCCGAATTTGAAGATTCGATGTTGATTCAGAGAATCAGCAATTCAACCATACACACAGCTTTAAATGTTTTTTCTACATACCTTGAGGTACCAGGCATGACTCGTGAATGCTGAGATGGTGGGGTGGATGGAGCATCCCACAGGAGCACAGAGGAGCCCCCGTGTACTTGGTAGCAGACCCAGAAGTGGACCGGAAGTGCTTTTGGTCCATTTCTGGGTCCATCGCTGAGCACTTGGGGAAACCCCCTGCACCCACCAAGCTCAGCAACTGGCTGTGGGGGGACCCTGGGTGCCCCACCTCAGACCCAGGAGGTACTAGTTGCTGAGCTGGGGGGCAGGGGGAGGTTCCCCCATGTGCCCCACAGCAGACCCGGAAGTGGACCGGAAGTGCTTTTGGTGGGGACCCCTCACATTCCAATGGGATGCTCCATCCACCCCACCATCTCAGCATTCATGACCCACCTCATGGTACCTTGAGGTATGTAGAAAAACCTATTATAGTTGTGTCTATGTCCGAATCTCTCTGAATCAATTTGGAAGGTTCTTCTTCAAGTCGGAGATATTAAAGGGTCTACTGATTCAATTCGGATTCAGAGATTCGGCCACTGAATTGAGCCAAATCTCTGCCGAACTGAATCAGTGACTGAAGCTTCACACAACCCTATTGGAGAGTCCACTTTTGGGCCCCTCACTACAGAAAGGATGTGGACAAATTAGAGAGAGTCCAAAAGAGGGCAATGAAAATAGTTAGGGGGCTGGGGCACATGACTTACAAGCATGGATCCAGGTTTTCTATTCGCTGCAGAAAAATGTAGGGAAATGTGGATTTTCTCCTGTAATGGAGAAAAACATGGATTTTCTTTTTTAAAGGAGAAAATCATGGATTTACCCCTTTGAAGAAGAAAAATGTGGCAAACTGTGGGTTTCCCTTTTCAGGCTGGCTGCGTTCCAGCCTGCATGACCTCCTGAGGTCCCTTCCAACCCTAACTTTCTATGATTCTATGATTTTGAGGATGGCTGCACTGCCCACTTCCACCCTCGCCCCCAGCTGGGATGGGCAGTCCCCAAGTCAGGTAAAAATCTGTCCTCTCTCCCTACTCTTGACATTCCCTCCCTTTCACTTTGTGATCAGCAGCATCTCCCTTCCCCTCCTCATCCTCTCTACTTACAGCTTAGGGTGCAGGAAAAGGAAACCCACCTGCTGCCACTTAGTACCCTACCCATTCTTACCCTGATCCAGTCTGGGCTGTGGGGAGTAGCTGCATGGGAAGCCAGGTTTAGCTAGGGATGGCAGTGGCAACAGGTAGGTTCCTTCTTCTTGCATCTGCTCACAGGCTGGTGGAGAACACACAGGGTGACTGAGCAGGAAGGTGGAACCTGCCCAGTTTCCACTGTTACTGTCCCTAGTTGAGCCAAGCTTCCTGTGCAGCCATTCCCCACAGTCCCAGCTGGAGCCACCCAGACCGAGCCCATGGGGGAGCTGATGTCCCCCTACCTCCTGGCCTGTGGGGGATCCCCAGCAGGGCCGGGGGGGGCAGAGATTGGGGGCCCCCACACCTGTCCAGCAGGTGCCAGTCTTAGGGATCTGGAGGCACAGGTGAGGGAGCTCCAGGAGGAGATTAGCAGGCTGAGGGGGATCAGGGAGGCGGAGGATGAAATTGACAGATATTTCCTTTCCCTGCAGGACCAGGCACTGAAGGAAGAAGCAGCCCAGGGAATGCCCTCCACAGCAGAGTGGCAGATGGTCACATCCAGGACCGGAGCTGCTCGCAGCGAACAGGTACCAGTTCCTCCAGTCCAACTGGAGAACAGGTACGAGGCCCTGGCGACCCTGCAGGAGATGGAAGAGGAGGAGGACACCCTTGGGCAGGAAGAAACACCACATTCTTCACGCTCCCAACAGGTCAAGAGATCCAAGCGGACCCAGAGGAGGAGGCGACGAGTGCTCGTCATAGGCGACTCCATCCTGAGAGGTACGGAAGGAGCCATCTGTCGCCAGGACCCCTCAACACGAGAGGTATACTGCCTGCCCGGATCAAAGATTCGGGATGTGAAGGAGGTAATCCAGGCCAGGATCAAACCCACCGACTACTACCCCATGGTCCTAGTCCATGTGGGTACTAATGATGCGGCCAGGAGAACCCCCGATCACCTGATGGCGGACTACAGTTCTCTGGGCGGCATGCTGAAGGAGTTCGGTGCACAGGTGGTATTCTCTTCCATCCTACCAGTGAACGGATGCGGAAGACAGCATGAGAACTGCATCCGAGAGACCAACTGACGGCTTCGGCAGTGGTGTCTCAAGGCAGGCTTCGGCTTCCTGGACAACAACCTGCACATCACGACGAGGGACATGCTCAGCTGGGATGGGCTTCACCTGTCCCCCAAAGGTAAGCATGTGTTTTCTTCTAGGTTGGTGGATCTCCTCCGGCGGGCTTTAAACTAGGCTCGCTGGGGGGAGGGGAAGATGAGGGCGGGGGAAGCTGTGGACCACCAAACCATGTGGCACCCACAAGGACAGCCCAGCCTGAAGAAAGAGAACATTGGGAACCTGCAAGACGTGGGGAGGCCAGCACTACAGCACAGGTAAGAAACGAGAAGGTAAGAAATAAGGGGCCCCTTAGGACTCGGAGCGGGGGGGCAGCAAAGGCACCAGTCGCATGGCTCAAGTGACTATATACTAATGCTAGGAGCATGGGAAACAAGCAGGATGAACTAGCACTCCTGCTTGCACAAAACACCTACAACTTAGTAGGGCTAACGGAAACCTGGTGGGATTCGTCCCATGACTGGGTGGTACATATTGAGGGCTATAGATTGTACAGAAAGGACAGGGTGGGGAAAAAAGGGGAGGGGTTGCGCTCTATGTCAATGAGCAATATACGTCAACCCTCATCAAGACGGAATCCAAGGATGAGAAAGTAGAAGGATTGCGGGTTAGGTTACATGGGGGGCAAGGAGAAAGGGATTTGGTGGTAGGGGTCTGCTACAGACCCCCACATCAAGGGGAAGAAATAGATACGGGGCTCCTGAGGCAGCTCACGGAGACCATAAAAGCTAAAGAGGCGGTAGTCATGGGGGACCTAAACTACCCGGACATCTGCTGGGAGATGCAGACAGCAAAGTCCCACTGCTCATGCAGGTTTCTAACCTGTGTACAGGACCTCCACCTGACACAGGAGGTACACGGTCCCACTAGGGGGAATGCCATACTGGATCTGGTATTGGCAATGGCGGATGACATGGTAGGGGACCTACAGATCGGTAGCCATCTGGGGGACAGTGATCACCTAATAATAGAATTCACCATAAGACGCCGAGTGGGTAAGGTAACTAGTAGGGTGAAAGTACTAGACTTTAGGAAAGCTGATTTAAGTGAACTCAGGCGATTATTCAAGGACGCACTGCAGAGTAGGAGTTTTGAAGTGATGGGAGCCCAAGAAGGGTGGCTGTGCCTTAAGGAAATGATCCTTCGGGCACAAAGCGAGACGATCCCCATGCGGGGTAAAAGAGGGAAAGGGGCCAGGAGGCTTCCCTGGCTGACCGCAGAAATCCAGGGCAGCCTAAGGGCCAAAAGGGGAGCACATAAAAAGTGGAAACAGGGAGAGATCACCAAAGACGAATATACCTCCTCTGCTCGTGCTTGTAGGGAGGCAGTTAGACAGGCCAAAGCTACCATGGAGCTGAGGATGGCATCCCAAGTAAAGGACAACAAGAAATTGTTTTTTAGATATATAGGGAGTAAAAGGAAGGCCCAGGGAGGAATAGGACCCCTGCTAAATGGGCAGAAACAATTGGTGACAGATAGGGGGGACAAGGCTGAACTCCTCAACGAGTTCTTTGACTCAGTGTTCCTAAGTGAGGGGCACGACAAGTCTCTCACTGGGGTTGTAGAGAGGCAGCAGCAAGGCGCCAGACTTCCATGTGTAGACCCTGAGATGGTGCAGAGTCACTTGGAAGAACTGGATGCATTTAAGTCGGCAGGCCCGGATAAGCTCCATCCGAGGGTACTGAAGGTACTGGCCGACATCATTGCAGAGTCACTGGCGGGAATATTTGAATGCTCATGGCACACAGACCAAGTCCCGGAGGACTGGAAAAGGGCATTTTCAAGAAGGGGAGGAAGGAGGACCCGGGCAACTATAGGCCAGTCAGTCTCACCTCCATCCTTGGCAAAGTCTTTGAAAAAATTATCAAGGCTCACATTTGTGAGAGCCCGGCAGGACAAATTATGCTGAGGGGAAATCAGCACAGGTTCGTGGTAGGCAGATCGTGCCTGACCAATCTAGTCTCTTTTTATGACCAGGTTACAAAACACCTGGACACAGGAGGAGGGGTGGATGTTGTATACTTAGACTTCAGGAAGGCCTTCGATACGGTATCCCACCCCATATTGGTGAACAAGTTAAGAGACTGTGACTTGGATGACTACACAGTCCAGTGGGTGGCGAATTGGCTGGAGGGTCGCACCCAGAGAGTTGTGGTGGATGGGTCGGCTTTGACCTGGAAGGGTGTGGGCAGTGGGGTCCCTCAGGGCTCAGTCCTTGGACCGATACTCTTTAATGTCTTCATCAGCGACTTGGACGAGGGAGTGAAATGTACTCTGTCCAAGTTTGCAGATGACAGAAAGCTATGGGGAGAAGTGGACACAATGGAGGGCAGGGAACAGCTGCAAGCAGATCTGGACAGGTTGGACAAGTGGGCAGAAAACAACAGGATGCAGTTCAACAAGGAGAAATGCAAAGTGCTGCACCTAGGGAGGAAAAATGTCCAGCACACCTACTGCCTAGGGAATGACCTGCTTGGTGGAATGGAAGTGGAAAGGGATCTTGGAGTCCTAGTGGACTCCAAGATGAACATGAGTCGGCAGTGTGACGAAGGCATCAGAAAAGCCAATGGCACTTTATCGTGCATCAGCAGATGCATGATGAATAGGTCCAAGGAGGTGATACTTCCCCTCTATTGGGCACTGGTCAGACCGCAGTTGGAGTACTGCGTGCAATTCTGGGTGCCGCAATTCAAGAGGGATGCGGATAACCTGGAGAGGGTCCAGAGAAGGGCCACTCGTATGGTTAAGGGCTTGCAGACCAAGCCATACGAGGAGAGGCTAGGGCACCTGGACCTCTTCAGCCTCCGCAAGTGAAGGTTGAGAGGCGACCTTGTGGCTGCCTATAAGTTCATCACGGGGGCACAGAAGGGAATTGGTGAGTATTTATTCACCAAGGCGCCCCCGGGGGTTACAAGAAATAATGGCCACAAGCTAGCAGAGAGCAGATTTAGATTGGACATTAGGAAGAACTTCTTCACAGTTCGAGTGGCCAAGGTCTGGAACGGGCTCCCAAGGGAGGTGGTGCTCTCCCCTACCCTGGGGGTCTTCAAGAGGAGGTTAGATAAGCATCTAGATGGGGTCATCTAGACCCAGCACTCTTTCCTGCCTATGCAGGGGGTCGAACTGGATGATCTATTGAGGTCCCTTCCGGCCCTAACATCTATGAATCTATGAATCTATGAGTAGGGCAGGAATGGCTTTAGGGATCCTGCTACCCCTGGGTCATCCAGAAGCAGCATCAGTGATGGGCCAGTCTCCCCTTCCTGCTCCCAGAGGTATATGTAGAGCGGGAGAGGGAGGTATGGGAGGAGAGAGGAAGTCTGTTGAGCATGGAGAGGAAGGGAAGAGAGTGCCATGGTGAGGAAGGGAAGAGAGGGAATCTTACCTGCTTCAGGGACTTGAATAAAGCCACCAGCTTCTTTACCTATGGCATGGTCTGGACTCTGCAGCGGATCCAGGTTTCTAGAGCCACCAGCCTACACTGTGGAAAGGGCAGTAACTGCACCATTGTACACCCTTTGGCTCTGTCCCTGACAACAGCACAGAAAAGAATGATGTAGCTGGTATATCAGCTTCAGCTACTTTTGACTCACCAGCCCAAATGCTCCCTTTACTGGGATAGGGCACTGGTACAAGTCCAAAGCAGGACTCCAACTCATCTTAAGCACTCTGTCATTGTGCCTCCTTATTGGAATGGAATGAGTTCTTCATACACATGCCCATATTCAGATGTTAACATTTTTGTCTTTTTAAAAATTTCAGTCTATTCAAGGAACAGGAGCAGTATCTTAAGATTTAGGTGACCAAACACTCTACAAACAAATAAAAAAAATAGAACAAGCAAGCAAGCGAGCCAGATGTAATAGTGAATGGAGAATTAAACAGTTTTCAAGAATGTTTCAAAAGCTGGAAAATCATAATGAGTATGAACTCAGGAAATTTGGTCAAAATCTCACTGGCAAGAATGAGGCAGACATTTGATATAAATTAGTGGGAAAAGAAGTTACCAAAAAGTGAGCAAGGGGAAAGATTTCAGGCCATTCTTTCATTGCAACCTCTGCACTCTATCTACATACTCCCCACCTTTACTCAGATGTCTAGGGGAGACCCGTGACTGGAAAGCAATCCGTGAGAATGAAGCAGTTTGAAAGTCATTATATTAGACTGTGGAATAATCAACCAAGTGAAGTAATGGAAACCACTTCACCCAAGTAATTTAAAATTGGACTAAATGAAAAATAGGAGTTTATGCTGAAGGGAACAATTCTGTATTGGCAGGATCCTGGAAAGCCTTAAAAAGTCTTTAATAAATCTAATATCTATGAGCCAAATCCTGCGGTCTTGCTCAGGTTTTATTGCTCCATCCTTACTTAAACTGAATTTCTACTAACATTAATGGGACTTAGCCTCAAGACCAAGTGAAAAATTGAGGACAGCAATATATATATCTTTTATTCCAGGAAGAACTAAGACCACCTGAATCAAATATATGTATATATTAAAAATTGAACATTGCTTTAAACATAAGGACTGTTTGAATTCAGAAATGCCAGTTACAACAAATACATTACACCTTAAATGATTTCTAAAGGCTCACTGAATGTTCAGGAGAGTTCATTTAATTTCAGCTTCACCAGTTTAATTAGTTAAAATTATAGTATCTCAGATAATTGGAAATCTTGCCATACATGTGAATTAAAAGTATAGAAATGTGTTATTCATCTTCTGAGAGATTAAAAGATTATATCTGAAAATAAACCATTTTAAAAAATCATATTGAAACATTCCTCACTATTTAAAGTATTTTCGTGAAAAAATATAGAAAGTGCAATTATATCAGAGAATACAAAAATAATAAGCATGACTCTCTCCTCCCTTATTGATGCAATCTCTTTGACTTCAGTGGAGATACTCCCAATTTACATCTAAGAACATGAGGTAAAAATTGAGCCACATATATTTTTTTAATAAAAATTTTCAGAAACAAATTTTTACTCACCAAAAGTTGTGATAACTACTAAGCTACTTAGGTTCAAAATAAAATGCTTCTAGCTAATATATAACTACCTAAGAAGTGCTTCATGTCTCTGATTTTGATTTTGTCCATAATAATAAATCTATGTTATAGTTATTTATCCCTATCACCGTAATATCAAATGAAGAGAGGTTGAACAGTGACTCTACAACATTACCATTGACATAAGAATCCAAGTCCACAATGAACATATTAGAAAATATGCTGCTGCTGGCAGTTGGCTTTAAATTTTGGATGTGTAACAGGGTCCTTCCCAGGGGTTGCTGCAACACCCCTATAATCCCCCTTAGCCCTTATCACATCTGCTTCCTTTGCGGCCCATCTCCCCTTCAACTCACCTGCCATGCAGTGGTGGACTGATGTGGGGGGCAGGGAGCCATGGCCCCCGGGCACCAGCCAAGGTGGGGGCACCAGGTAGGCACTTCAGAATTTTTATCACACAACGTGACTTTAAATATTGCTATGAGAAGGATGGGAGAGAGGAGGGGGTGCAAATGCAAGCATTGGCCCCTGGGCACCGGAGACCCACGGTATGTTACTGCTGCCATGCTTTGCTGTAATAATACTTTAAGAAAAGGGAAGCTACCCCAGGGCTCCCCAAGCCAGGTTTTATACTCCTGAGTACAGATGTCTCTTCTCATCACCTTAAGGGCTAAATGTGTAGCCTCCTCATCTCCCCTTTTAACCACAGCCATTGGCATTCTATAGCCAATGGGCTGGACCACTTGTTCCAGCTCACAGACATGGGGTTTTGGTGGTATTCAGCATTAGGGGTGCCCGTGTCTTGCAGGTGTTACCGATCACTCACTAGCTCAGGCCTGTATCCTCTGCCCCTCCTGGGCTCAGGCCCCTGTCTCTTTCTGCTCACACCCCAGCACTTCACCTATCTTGGCTAGTCCTGGGAGCAGCCCTGGCTCTCTGACCCAGTTTCCATCTCTCAGAGGCATTGGGCCCCTGGCCCTGTCTCCACCCTCTCCTGGGCTGCAGGTCCCTGCCCCTGTCAGTCTCTGGTTTTGGCCCTCCTCAGACTTTGATCTCTCTTCCTGGGCCCTGGCTCCACTCTTAGGCCAGTTGAAATCCCTGGGCTCCCTGCCCCAACAGTCTCCAGCTGTGACCCTCCTCAGCCTTCGGCCCCTTCTCCTGGGCCCTGGCCCCATTCCTATGGCAGTTGAGACCTCCTAAGCTTTGGGATCCTTGGACCTGCTATTTCTCATTCCTCCTGGGCTATAGGTCCCTGGTCCTGGTTCTCACTCCTCTTGAGCCATGGGTCCCTGACCCTGGCTGTGGCCCTGCTCCTTGGCCTTGGCCTCTATCCCTGGTCCTGCTTCTGGGCCATCTGACACCTCCACTTCCCTTAAACCACCAGTTTTGCTAACCCCAGCTCAGTATCAGTTCAGAGCCGTGCTACAGCACAGCTGCTCAGGAGCTGTTCCCTTCATGGCTCTCAGGGCTAGATTGCCTGCTCAGCTCAAGCCCTGGTTTTATATTCTGCTAGATCAGCTCCTTTAGGTCTTATGGCTCCTGACTGTTCCCCACCACATCTACAGGCTGCTTTTCATGCAGCCCACCTTCTCTTAAAGTAGCAGGAGCACCAAGCCTCCTGCTACAGGTAGAAAAGGAATCAAAGCCAGGTGTGAAGGCCAATTCTTGGCAGAAAGGTGCATGTGGTATGTGAGTGTATACAGTATATCTTTTTAGGAGTTATTATCAGTGATGAAGGGATTCTGTGTCAGTTTGCATTCAAAGTTAGCCTCTGATATTTTAAGGATAGGAGAGATGATATGTGAACACAATTTGAGAAGTCAGTGACTGACCTGATCACTTAACCTCTTTTTACTTTTTTCCTGAACAGGACACAGGAAATTCAATTCAAAGTAATTAAAAAGTGGAGCAGAATCAAAGTGAAACTAATTATTAAATATATATGCAACAGGTGATATATAAGGGAAAAAGCAACTATAATATAGTACTTGGGGCCAAGATTGAATGATAAAATCATAGAAAGATTGGCTGAAAGGGACCTGATGAGACCATTTACTGCAGCCACCTGCTCAAGGCAGGATCATCCCTGACTAAACCATCCTAGACAAGGGTCAGTCCATCCTGCTCTTGAAAAATTCCAGGGATGGAGATCCAAAATTTCTCTAGGTAGCCTTTCCAGTACTTGACTGCCCTCATAGTGAGAAAGATATTTCTAATCTCCAGCCCAAATTTCCTCTGATGCAGTTTGAAAACATTGCTCCTAGTAGAGTCCTAGTCCTAGAGATTGATGTTATATATCTTGATTTTTAAAAAGCCTTCAATCTGGTATCCCATGATCACCTCTTAGTAAAACTGGCTAACTGCAGCCTCAGCCACTCCATGATCCACTGGCTGGGGAATTGGCTCCATGGTAGGACCCAGAGGGTGGTGATTGACAGAAGTCAATTGACGTGGTGCCCTGTGACCAGTGGGGTCCCCCAGGGCTCTGTCCTTGGGCCTATACTAGTTAACATCTTCATTAATGATGTGGATATAGGTATTAGAAGCGGACTGGCCAAGTTTGCCAATGACACCAAACTCTGGGGTAAAGTGTCCACACCTGAAGACAGGAGGGTGATCCAGGCTGACCTTGGCAGGCTCAGAAAATGGGCAGATGAGAACCTGATGGTGTTTAACACTGAAAAATGCAAGGTTCTCCACTTTGGGAAGAAAAACCTGCAGCATCCTTATAGGCTCGGCAGTGCTCTGCTGGCTAGCACTACAGATGAAAGGGATTTGGGGGTCATGATTGACCACAGGATGAACATGAGCCTGCAATGTGATTCTGCTGCTAGTAAATCAAGCAAAATACTTGCTTGCATCCACAGATGCTTCTCAAGTAAATCCCAGGACATCATCCTCCCGTTGTACTCGTTCTTGATAAGGCCGCAGCTGGAGTACTGCATCCAGTTTTGGGCTCCAGAATTCAAAAAGGATGTGAAGAAGCTTGAGAGGGTGCAGAGGAGAGCCACACACATGATCAGAGGTCAGGGAAGCAGATCTTATGAAGAGAGGCTGAGAGCCATGGAACTCTTCAGTCTGGAGAAACGCAAGCTCAGGGATGATCTGGTGGCCACATATAGGTTCATCAGGGTGCCTACCAGGATGTGGGAGAACGTCTGTTCACCAGAGCACCTAAAGGGATGACAAGGTTGAACGGTCACAAACTCCTACATGACCATTTCAGGATGGACATAAGGAAGAACTTCTTTACTCTCCAAGCCCTCAAAGTTTGGAATAGATCGCCACCGGAGGTGGTTCAAGCATCTACTCTGAACTCCTTCAAAAGACATCTGGATGTTTATCTTGCTGGGATCCTACGATCCTTGCTGACTTCCTGGCCCTGGGGCAGAGGGCTGGACTCGATGATCTTCCAAGGTCCTTTGCAGCCCTAATGTCTATGAAATCTATGAAATGAAATAAACTTATAGGGCTTTGAAGTTTGCACTTGAATATCTTAGAGGTGACATGATGCTTATTTTAGTCCCAGCTCATACTTTATCCTTGTAAGGCTTCCAGCAGGAGATTTCTCTTGAGGAAGGGAAAACTTGCTGGCTGTACACTATTTGCTCCTGATGTCCATCTCCCAGCATAGCAACAATGAGCAAAGGGATGACAGTGAATATGACAGATGATGCTGTATTCTAGCCCTCCTTACCCATAAGAATGAATCATTAATAGATATGATTCATACCACAGATTATAGGAGCTATGCCAGATGTTTGAACTTCCACCTCTGGCTTAAACTGATCTAGGTTACTCTGGGCACGTCTACACATAAAATTAATTCAACTGAATAAACTCAGGCACAGTTCATGCTGGAGTTTATTGCTCTTTGGCACCTCATTTACACATGTACCTGGGACCATAGCACATTGAGCCAGTCAGAGCAGCCCTGTCAGAGGGCATGGTGGGGGGGGAGAGGGGGGTTGCAGGATCAGCCTGCCAGCCCAGGACTGCTCCAACCTGGCTCAACATGCTGCAAAGGGGCTAGTTGGGGCATGAGGGTGGCCCAGTGTGGGGCTAGATGGCAGGCAGCCCCCATGCTGAAGCATCCTCATGCCCCAGCCAGCTTCATCAGCATCTGGTGAGGCTGGGAACAGGCACCCATGCTATTGCAAAATAATAAAAAAAATAAATTAGTAACATATAAATCTAGGAGATTGCAGGGGGCAGATTTAAATTTTAATCCATGAGAACGAGAATGCTTGGCAGCCATTTGGGCCATCCAAGCATTCAAGCCTTTCACTGGAACTGCCCCCATAACCATTCAGAGCACACATATACCCCTCAAGTATGTACTATTTGGGCAACTTGTAGGGGGGAAAAGTTTCCAACACCCATATGGCACAATGGACCTTCACTTTAGTAAATAAAGGGGTCCCTGCTGAAACAGTTTCTAAACCAGACATGCTAACTCATGCACTTATTGAAAAGGGAGCTAGACATGCGTGCCCTGAGGTCACTTTGAAACAAAGAATCACCTTAATAAAAGCCCCTCTTCTAAAAAATTTAGATGCAAGGGGGCAAGAGAACCATGTTTGGTTCACTAATGGGAGGTCCATGATAATCAAGGGTAAATTATATACCAAATACGCTGTCATCAATTTAGGGGGAAAAAAACCTTCAAGGACACCTTAACTATGGCTCTGCACAGCACGCAGAGCTACATGCTATTTATCAAGTTCTAAAACACTGTGAAACTGTGCCTCAGGGCATCTATATTTATGCCGATAGTGATTTCTGTGTAAAAAGGGATACAATATTGAATGTATAATTGGAACCAAAACAACTGGAAAGGGGCAGATGGGAAAGACATAGCATACTTGGAGTGGAAGTGAATCTATGAGTGGGTTAAAAAAAATCCTGATCGGCTAAAAATTAAACATGTAAAAGCTCAAACAAAAGGTATGGACTTAGAAGCAACCTGAAATCAACGAGCAGATAATGTAGCTCGACGACATAAAACCGTGGATATTTCTGTTGTAACTAGGACTCAAAACCATGAATGTGATAACACTAACTCTAGTTATAATTCTACCAGAGTTCCAGGGAAAATAAAGAAACAAAATTTAGTTAATGTTGTGCACCAGTTTATGCATGAGGGTGTAAAAGGCAGCCTCAAACAGTTAAAACAAGTGGCTGATTGGGAAGGAATAAAAAATAATGTAAAAACTTGAATTTCTAACTGTGTCCAATGTGATGTGAACAAAGCCCGATCATCAAACCAAGCATTTCTGATGTGCCAAAGACAAGTAGGGCCTTGGCATCAGCTGCAAATAGACTTCATTAATAAACTCCCAAAGAGTTAAAAAGGATTTCAATACCTTTTAGTCATCATTAATTCATTTTCAGGGTGGGTAGAAGCTTTCCCAGCTAAGAATAATAGTGCACGCACAGCTGCCAAAAAACTTTTTAATGAAGTAGTGTGTAAATTTGGTACCCCAGAAATCATTGATTCAAATAAATAATGGGGAAACCTTTGTAAAAAAAATCTTCGCTATGATGCTGTGAGCTTTGGGGATAACTTAGAAATTTCATATTCCTTATCAACCACAATCCTCAGAACAAGTGAAACGGATGAACCTCACTATCAAAGAAGTCCTAAAAAAAGAAGTCAATCAAACTGGCAAAATATGGCCCAAGAAGCTGCCTCTAATCCTAGCGGCAATTCACAGCAGCAATAGATTGCAAACAGGGATACAACCCTACCAAATATTATTTGGACATTAAAGATAGATAAAATAAATAAATAAATAAATATAAAATAAATCAGGCTCTCAAGAAAATGAACCTAAAAACACAATCAAAGGAAGTATCACAGCTCCCTTTATAAAAGACTGGGGATCAAGTGATGTACTTAAAATTGGGAAAAAAGTATCATGCCCTGAAATCCAAATGGCTCAGTCCACACTCCATAGATTCATAGAAGTAGGATCAGAAGGAACATTGTAGATCATCAAGTGTGACCCCCCTGCCCTGGGCAGGAGAGAAAACCGGGCTCAAATGACCCCAGCCAGGTAGACATCAGGTCTCCTCTTAAAGACCCCCAGGGTAGGAGCCATCACCACTTCCCTTGGAAGTTGGTTCCAGATCCTAGCCACCCTGACTGTGAAGTAGTGCCTTCGGATGTCTAGACTAAACCTATGCTCTCCCCGGATCATGCCAGTGGCCCTCCTCTGGACCCTCTCAATACTGTCAACTGTTACGCCTCAGCTCTGTATTCTTGGGCAACCCTGGCACAGGATGCAGTCTGTCTGACTCACAAAGGACTCACCCCCCCACTCCCTCCCCTCCTCTACCTAAACGAAACTGATTAATATGCAGTGAGAGACACACCTAAGACCCTCCAGTTAAGGGTGATAAGAGTGAAACAACTGCCCTAGGTCTCATTTACATCCGAGATGGAACCAGATGACCATTCATTTACATGAGAGATGGAGAACAGAAAGCCTGAAGCAGAGACTGCAGTGAATTCTGGGACCAGAGAAGCAGGGGAGCACTGCATGATGGGGAATCTGTGCTTCAAATGTTAATCAACCCATGTTCACACACACCCAGCTCAGCATTTATCAGACCAGTTCTAATCTGGATTTACTAAGGACTTTTCCCCCCCGAGACATACACACACAGCTCTAAGTTTAATAGGCATCTTGGGCCGTACATTCCCCGGTCCCACTATGGGAGGCCTATTTAAACTTGATTGACTAAAACTTGGTTGCCAGGTTAGGGAATGCTGAGGCAAGAGACCGAGTTAGAGGGGGTATGGGCAACATTTGAACAATGGTTAAGGGTTCATCACAGCATCCAGCCTGCTGGAGCCCTAATCCCAGGTGTTGTCATACTTTTCCCGAGACGACTGGTGGGAGTCCTCTCCACAAAAGGCTATGGGCACCCCAATAATTGTCTTAAGTCTGTTAAAAGACTATAGTAAAATCAGGAAAAGTCATGCTAAGCTGAGGCTTGTGCACAACAAGTAAAAATCCAAAATCCTGATGCTGCAAGCTATCTATTCTTCCTGAAGAAACCATGAGATATCCCATCAGTATATCTGCCATCCATAGGAATCTCAAGCTGGCTCCCAAGTATTTGGTTACTCCCTAATCTTAAGTGTTTCCTGATTATCAATCAGTTTCCTGAGATGGTCCAAACCAGATAACCCCTTGTCAATAGAAAAGACAATGATTTACACTACTAAGGGTGCTTCGAAGCAGCTGAACTGAGGGTATAAAAATCTGTAAAAAGTGTGTGTGCTTCAAGAAGAAGAAGAAGCAGGAGGAAAGAAGGAAAAGGAAAGAAGAAGAAAACTCCTGTGCTGACACCATCCCCTGTCATTCTTGGGATGCATGGAAGAACAGATAGTCTCTCTCTTCAAGGATTATGCTACGGATTGTGCCTGTCAGCTTTGCAGCCTGAGTACCTTGGACTAGGTGAGATCCCAGCGCTCGCTTTCTCTCTCTCTTCTCTCCAGGCATAAACTTCTGAACCTGAACTGTATTAGTTAAGCTTGAGCTAAGTTTCCCCAAATACTTAGTGAAACCAGGGTAGTATTGTCATTGTTTGTGTTTGTTTTTCTTTTGCATGTCTATTACTACTAGTACTATTATATATTTCATATGCTTAGCAATAAATAACTTTTATAGTCAAACTGGTAGTAATTGGGTACATTTTTCCTTCTCTGCTTCTTTTTCCTCCCGTGCTCTGCAGCAACGCTTCTTTTACCTATGCTAAAGATCCCTGTGAAGCTTAAATTATTGTGGGATCTGCTCATCAAGAGGCCAAAGATTGGGACGTGCTGAGTTTGAAACACATAAGGGGATCAGCTTGTACAGGCTGATTGACCCAGTTTGACTCAGATGTGCCTTTATGAACTGAATGCTGGCCCATGAGGGTGTCAGCTGGACACCCAGCCGGATTCAGAGGGATTCTGTTTACCTGTGTGCTTGTGTTTGACTGCATTTTATTGTTGCTCTTATGAACTGATTCTTGGCATACGAGGGTGTCAGCCTGTCCATGCTGATCAGCCCGGCCAGGTCAGGCGTGTCACGTTAATTTGTGTGTGTTTGTGTGTATGACTGATTTGGTGACTGGAGGAACCCAGTCCCATTGAGATTGAGTCCTGCAAGATAGCTCCACTGGGGGTGAGGGCTTGCAGAAGGGAGAGATACAGCTCCGTATAGTAACACAAGCAGCACATTGACAGAATCACCAAGACCCTAGAAACTATCCCTAATAAATGAGCACACCCCAAAGTAATGGGCAAATTTGGTAACACAACATCCTCTTGAAGTGCGGCACCCAGAACTGAACACAGTACTCCAGTTGTGGCCTGACCAGTGTCGTGTACAGGGGGAGGATCACCTCCTTGGCCCTGCTTGAGATGCATTTGTGGATGCACAACCAAGGTAGGTTAGCCCTACTGGCCGTGACCTCGCGTTGTCAGCCCATGTTCATCTTGGAGTCAATAATGACTCCAAGATCTCTTTCTGCCTCTGTGCTCTCGAGACAGGAGTTTCCCAGCTTATAAGTGAGCTGCTGGTTCCTACTGCCCAAGTGCAGCACCCTGCACTTGTCATTATTGAAACCCATCCTATTTTCGTTAGCCCACCCCTGTAACCTGGATAGTGGATCGTCTAAGCCCTCTAGTCTACTGTAAGAACAGGCATCAAAAATGGGTTTGTGTCTCGCAGTTAAAATTATTCTCTTAAAATGATTTTAACGTTTCTTCTTCCTTCTTCCTTTTAAATATATGCCCGCCAGTTAACCACATAACAACACATGCTAAGTTTTCTTATCCTTGGTGGTGTACTTATATGTTTTTGTTGTTTTTCCCACACTCTGCACAAGCGCTTTTTAGGTAAAAGGCCTGCTGAATCTGAAGACCTGTAATAAGAAACACCTGCATAAAATAGTTAAATATATATATTAATCTCTCTCATTTTTTTAATTGTACTTAATATGTTTGTTCTATTTATAATAGTTAAAATTACAAGCATCTGGCAAGCAATTAGTATAAATCCTTTAATAACCAATGTAAAAAAGTGTTTTCATCACTTTGCACAAACAGTAGCCTGAAAAAGCTTCCAGCCTCTAACATACATAGATGTAAAGGAGTTCATCTGGTATGTCAAATGATACAAGAATACTAAACCAATAGACATTTATGCTAAGAACACTGTAAATGCCATCAGAAAGGTGACTGCAGGGGTATATGCAGATCATTCTTATGCTTTAAAATGGAAATTGAATGTGAAATATAGAGGCACTGCAGCATTTAACCAACAAATGGTAAATGCAACACCGCCTCATGGTGGTATACAGCTCCCAATCCTACCCAAAAAAACCCAACAAAAAACAAACAGTAGAAGCTGGCAATTTCTTGATTGTAACTTTGTACCAATGCAATTGCTCAGGCTTGCCTCTTGAATTTTCCAATGATGTCTCATATTATGGCATCAGGAAGCATATAGTTGTTGTTGGCCGGTAATGGAGCAAAAATTTGTGTTCTTACAAAATGACCCAGTTGCCATGCATATGCCACAATTGCTCAAGTTGTATCCCCCAGTAAATGTGTATAAGGCACCCTTGCTAATCACTTTAAACATCAAAATAAATTGGGCTGTTAATAACCTAACCAAAATTAGACGTGAATGTAAACCACATAGCGCCCCTTTATTTAACGCCTGGTTTCAATCAATGTAAGGTTCAAATCCCATTCGCCAGTGGCGAAACCTAACAGACACTATCTTATGAGGAGTAGATGCAGGAACAGAAATTCTGAATTCTATTGATCTCAAACATTAAAAAACAAAGCCGGTTGTATTGAAACTTTACATACTAAAATAACACAGGTCAAGAACACCAGATAGCAAAAATAACACAGACTAATTTAAATACTGCTAAATTGCAATGGCATACCTGAAAGCACTTGAACTATACCTTTTGGGCCCAATATGCTACAATAAGACAGTTGGCAAATAAAACAGCCAGAGCAATATGATGTTCTAAGCAGCAATTAATTGCATCTATAATGACTGAAAAAAAATGTGGGTACGCACTAAAAAAATAACTGTAATAGCCTCACTCCTATCAAAGCACAAAAATAATTTATTTTTGCCATATGTTTCCCAATAGTACAAGCCTTTAGCCTCCCATATATGTGTAAAATCCCTAACCAGTCTAATTAATATGCAAGTGATTCGCAAATTATCACACACATGTACCAGCACAATATGGTCATTCATTGCTCTTCCTTTTATTCAAAGTCAACACATTTGAATCCCCTATCTAATTGGCAAATATATGAATGACCAAGCCCAAATTATCGATCGCCAAATGTGTGATAAATGGACAACTCATCAATGGGTATGTCCCACACTGCCCTGGCTAAAGAAGCCTTGTTCATTCTAAGGTGAAGAATTGGCCACGTGTTATTAAAATAAATTAGAAAACAGCACTAAATTATATTTTGATGAAAGCCATTGTGTGTGTGAGATAAAATTTGAGCAAATCATTTGGCAAGGAAAGAATGGATCCTTTCCTCCAGTCCAACAATGCATATATAACAATGGTGCCCTGGTCCATGACTAGGGCATCTAGGTACTAGTACAACAACAATAATGATAATAATCATAATAATAATGATAATATATTCTGTGACCTTTTATAGCCTTCCTGAAGTAAACTAATACACATTGCTATAGGTTAGTACTTGTCAACACAAGTACTATCCTAGGGCAGTCTTATTTTGAGCTCTACAAAACATGTGTAGATGCCAATGAGGAGGTAGCTTTTTGTTTGTTTGTTTCTTTTATTTTGGTTTGGGGATAGATTATTTATTTGCTTGTTTGTATTCACAGACGGGTTGAACAATGGTACATTTACTGCTTTTATTTTATTTGGAGGGACTACTTTTTTACAGAAGCAGGAAACAGACCTTGGACACAGTAAGTCACAATGTAAAAATAGCTCCACTGAGAGTAGAACAAAGGCGCTATTGTGCTATTGCACTAGCAGAGCCAATAATATATGAAATTTAGCAATATAAAAATACCTCATTCCTATGTATGATACCTTCATACATGAAAGATTATTACAAAATATATTGAAGAATGTCCACCAAAAGCACACTATTTCGACGTACTGCGGAGAATGTAACATAGTAATTGAACTCATTTAAAAAAAATTGTAGAGACACTGAAAAAGTTTGCTGCTTTCTTATTGTTAAATAGAGGTTACAGTTAATGCATCTTGAATCATGGTACATGTATGGAAATCTTATAACATTTGTCCATATAGTTTCATATTTATTTCTGCAAGGTGAATATGATGACAGGGAAATTTAAAAAAAAAAAAAAAACTATAAAAAATTCCATCTTTCACATGCCAAGCTTTAGGACTGTCAAATTTTTGTACTGCTCATTCTTATCAAACATAATAAAAAGAAAGATCATCTATAACCACTAGGGTGTTTTTGTTTTGTTTTTATATCCAAGTGCCATTTCCAAATCTAGCTCAGTTTATATAGCAAGATTGTTTTGTGAAATTAAGCAGCTAGTATAGTTTTCTAAGGAGAGATAAAAAGGAATAGGTATAAATATGTATTAATCCATTACTTATTTTAAAGCATCTAGTATACCAATATCCAGTTTTCCCCTAAAGTGCTATAATGTAGTCAGATCATGTCTTTAAAGTTTTGACACGAAGTCCATCAAATTCAGTAGAAATCTTCTAAATTTATTTTAAGGACTTTGGATCAGATCTCAAAGTTGTAGCTCTAAAAGCACTGACACACAAATAATGTTATGTATGTGGATTAACCATGTTTTGAGCTGCAGGCCAAATAAGACCCACATAGGCTACTCTAGCCACTGCTGAACTGTTCTGTTCATCCATAGTTTTGGGCAGAGCTTTCTACTACCAGGAGATGAAAGCTCAATATGCCCAATCTCACTAAAGGTGCACTAAGACCCTGTGTTGTAGCCTATTCAGAAAGGCATCTCAGTATTCCATATTTTCCTTGCTAAGTAAAAGAAGCTATTCCTTGTTTGCCTGGAACATGGCTTGGTATTCTACAGCCAGTGGGCTGGACTATTTTTTTCGCCTCATAGACATGAGGGTTTTGGTGGTATTCAGCAGTGGGGGAGTCGCAGGCAGTTGTTTTTCCTGTGCTGCTGGAGAGGGGAATAGTGATAGTGATAATAACAGGTGCTTCCCCTATGCCTCTATTAGGAGAAACACTGGTGGTGTCTGGGTTCTATCCCCTGCCTCTCTTTCACCTGAATTGGGTCATTCCAGCCCTCTATACAAATAAAATGAAGTCACAAATATCATTTTTTTCAGTTCTCATTATGTCCTATTGGAAGTATTTATTTTCGCCATATGTTCAAAAAAGCAAAGTCCTATTATTTCCAAATTTAAGAACAAACAAACTGAAATCCATGCTAATCCCTGAAGTCAACTAAATTCAAGAACTTCTTAGAAGTACTGCTAAAGTTACCAGTGACTTTATTCTTCTGCTAAGAATGATATAAATTGATACAGACTGATGAAAATTGTTTTGATTTCCCGTGGTGAATTAATTCAGCAATATACCCAAGTTGAATCATGCTTTGAGCACATTGCCCCCCAGCTGACTATGTAAATGGTTTAAGAGTAAAATAGTCATATAATTGTCGGGCTTGGTAAAACACTATCTTCTAAGCAATTACAAGTTCCAATGGGGAAAGTGGGGTTCTATCAAATTCTTGACTACACAATGGCGTCTTTAACCTGAGCAAAACTTTGAAGTGACATTATTAAAGCCTATGTATTCCAAGGAAGATTATACAGTTCCCCTTCCACTGATACAGTTCTCCCTCAATATATTCTAATGTATAAAATAGAAGCAACTCCTCCCTTTTGTATTTAAAAAGGAAGAATATTTGGAAAACAGTAGCGGTGCACTGGACATTAGGAAGAACTTCTTCACAGTTCGAGTGGCCAAGGTCTGGAACGGGCTCCCAAGGGAGGTGGTGCTCTCCCCTACCCTGGGGGTCTTCAAGAGGAGGTTAGACGAGTATCTAGCTGGGGTCATTTAGACCCAGCACTCTTTCCTGCTTATGCAGGGGGTCGGACTTGATGATCTATTGAGGTCCCTTCCGACCCTAACATCTATGAATCTATGAATCTATGATACATTGGTGTGATATCCAACTGGCACTGATATAAAGAAAATTGGCTAGATCAGAAATTGGCCTGATGTGGCTGATAATTTGGCTAATAAATGCCCATGCGTGCGTGCAGCTGCAATGCAGCACAGGCAGTGAGGACCACACCCTGGCAGCATGGAGAGCTGCATGCAAACAGTAAGTCTGTTGTGGTAGACAGGGAGGGTGAAGGGAAGTGGTGTGGGGGGCAGATCAATGTCCCCCCCCCCACAGTAAGGGAGAAAGTGGGGCTGGGGCTGGGACAGGCACTGCGTAGCTGCGGGGTAGGAGAAGAGGGAGAAGCGTGAATGAGTCACGGCTCCATCCCACACCCTAACCCTCCCTGGCTGGGCAGTGCCTACCCCAGCCCCAGCCCCACTCCCTCCCTCACCACAGGGGCATTGATCTTCCTCCCCATGCCCCTTCCCTCCCTTCTCCCCTTCCACCACAACAGACTTACCAGCTGAACTATATTGGAAATTGGATCGGTATCAATCGATATGCCTCCTTAAAAATCCGCTCTCGTTATTGGCCCCCAAAATCTCTATTGGTGCACCCTTAGTAAAGAGTTTGTGATTCAATCTACTTTTGTTTCAAGAAGTCTCTGTTTGGATACCTATCTTTTGACTTATCAAATTTCCTTTCTTCAGCAAGTTGATTGTAGAATTCATTCCCACATGATGATAGTGGATAGCAAGCTGAAATCACTTACCACTTTACTAGCACTTTAAATGCCTTTGCTGTCTGTAGTTAGCAAAGTGCTATGCCATATTTCTCACCACCTATTAACAGAATGGAGCATACTTATTAGCTATTTTCAGTCTCAAAACTTTAAAAGCTTTTAGATGTTTAATGAAACCTCATTAGCAGTCTCAAAGGATTGAGATCTCAAAGAACTAGTGTGCCACAGACTCAGCCCTACAAAAGCAGCAGCTCAAAGTAGAGCAGCATTAGGGGAAGCCCAAGGGAAGGAACTGTGATTTGGAAAATCTTCTGTCTTCTTCTGGCTTTCATGTGAAAGCTTTCTACTCCTTGCCCTTATCAGATTATTAACACTGTTAGGCCCCAGCTCAAGTCTGGGTTCGTGCCTGGTATGCAAAGGCCAATAAAGATACCAGGGGTGAAAGTATAAAGAAGATTTATTGCTACCAATAAAAGGTGCAAGCGGAATAATTTCACAGAACAAGCACACTAGATTTCAAATTCTAAGCCCCTTTTATACAGGAGTTTTTAAACCTTCATAAGCATCCTTGTTTGCTAATTGGCTATAAAGGAGTGACGCAAGGAGTTCTTTACTGAGCATGCCTCTATACCTGTGTTTTAGCTATGTATCTCATTAACATACATGCATGTTTCATTAGCATATCTTTTGCCCACCTAGGGGTGTGATTTTTAGTATTTTAATGAGCTCTTTGGCCTAGTACTCTGATTCTGCTTTTGTTTTCAAGCCCCCTTTATCTAAGACTGTCACCTCCTTATCATTGCAGATGGGCATTCGTCACATAACATTCACTTTTGCTTAGGCTTTGCATAGTAGTTTCTAGGTCAAACCTCACAACACTACTCAACTGTCTGGGCTACATTGTGGTTGTAGGATTAAGTCTTTACCTATTTCCCACCTTTCTGTAACCACTCCCTACCCACCTTGCAAGGTACTTTGGCATGTGGCCCATACTAACCTTTTTTTACCTTCATCTTCCATGCAGATGTCAGAAGGCCATGAGAGTGAAGGTAATCTTATTCCCTTTACATCTATGTAACCGGCCTTTTGCAGAGGATAAGGTAATATTTTTTCCTTAAAAAATGAACCAATGTATTCAGAAGGTATCTTGTACAAGCCAGAACATCAGACATTAAAAACGGTTTCCATTTATGCACCTAAGTGGTGTGTACACAGTGGCATAACTGCCATTTTGGCACTTATGCACAGTTTGCAATTTGGCTCTGTGTGAGTAGACCAGCATGTACTCACTGAGCATGCCAGGGGATGCCCACAATTGCACAGAGGAAAGACACTTGAGCACTTCCCTTATCTCAGTAGCCACATCTCTCAAGGAGTGAACATTGATGAGAAGATCCAGCACAAGATCTGGTGTGCAAGTGCCTCCTTCAGGAAATTGCATCAGCATGTTTTTATTGATTGCAATCTCCAGAAAGACACCAAGATGCATCCTATAATATAGTCATCATCTCCTCACTCTCCTCTACGTTGTGAAACTTAGGTGACCCACCATCATCTCCCTGGCAGAAGAAAATTATTTAAAAAACAGAAATAAATATTAAAGCATGGTCCAGAAAGAATGTATCTCTCCTCCTAGCTGAGTGCTTTAAGCAGCCCAGTCCATCAAGAGGGCTGGAGGATGCCCTGATTCAAACTCTTCTATAGTTTCGTGGATGGAGTATTTTCCTGAGGAGAACCTAAGGCTCTAAAAACCACATCTCTCTCTTAAAGAGTAAATTTACCCTCAGATGTAAGACTAGTGTTCTGTGCAGACTGAATCAGACACCTAAATTTCTGAGAAATGAGGAAATTCAGACATATGCCCACATCTATTATTTCCTATTGGCTTCATCTGGGCTTTTTGGACTACCTTTGAACCTTTGAAGGTTCCTGATTCTATGCATTTTCTGCGTAAAAATCGTAAGTGATTAGTTCCACTGAGATTGGATCACCTTCCTGGGACATCACATGACAGGTGCCTACATGTCAGCAAGTTAGCAGGCAATGACAAGCTCATGATTAAACATAACTCCAGAAGCCCTACCAGATGGGTAAATAAGTAAAAACAAGTCTTTGCTGTACTCCATGATGTCCTCATTTTCATCAGATAATAAATAAAATCCTTTTTTAAAATTCACTCTTGATATGCCATTGTACATGCAGTGAAATCAAGATCTTAAGTCCTACTGTAGCAGGGGATGGGATGCAGCCGCCGCTAAACCTCCATGAGACTTGCATCACCAGGGGAAACTCACCTGGTGGGGTCCAGGCAAGCCATGCTTCCCTAGCACACCAGAGAAGAGCTCTGGGGGGAAAGTGCCCAATGGGGTCCAGGCGAGCTGCACTTTCCCAGCACGCTGGAGAAAAGCTCTGGGGAGACAAGTGCCTGGTGGGGTCTGGGCAAGCTGCACTTCCCTGGTGCACTAATGAAGAGACCCCGGGGGAAATTGGAGTGGCATGCCAGCTCAAGGGTTGGGGGAGCATGTGCCCCTGGAAGCTGGCACTAATTGGCCCAGGAGGAAGCCTAGGCTGTTTAACGGGTGATGTTGAGAGAGGCACAGCATCTGGTGTCTTCAGGAACAAAGGCAGTGCAGCAGGACTGGGAGGAAGACCCACAGCACTGCAGAGCCAGCCAGCCAAACCCTCATGGGATGCCAAGAACCAACAACCATGAGTGAATGACCCACCCCATGTTGACTTGACGTGCATCAGATCAATGCTTGGGATCTCAATATCACGCTGTTAGGCAGGAGGGTGTGACACAAAATTATACACGCACACACAAGCTACACATATGACACTATGGGTCTACACACACACACACACACACACACAAATATGCACTTTGGTGGTGGCTGTGTGTTAACAATACCAGGTACCTGGGGTCACTTGGTGCCTGGGGTTACTTGGGGTCAATTGGTGCCTGGGGTTACTTAAGGTTACTTGGCACCCCAGGGTTACTTGAGGGTGAAGGAAAATCCGAAAGACAGATGAGGTGAAGTAGCTGAGCCAGAGAACCAAGCCAGGGCAGCAGAGAGGGCAGAATCGGTCAAAGAAGCTGGGAGGAAGAGCAGAGAGGTGAGGTGAGGGGAAGTGGAGGAAAAAGCCAAGAGCTGGGAGGTAAAGGTAATAGGAGGAGAAGGCTGGGTGGTAAGATTCATAGATTCATAGATGTTAGAGTCAGAAGGGACCTCAATAGATCATCGAGTCCGACCCCCTGCATAGGCAGGAAAGAGTGCTGGGTTCAGATGACCCCAGCTTGATGCCTATCTAACCTCCTCTTGAAGACCCCCAGGGTAGGGGAGAGCACCACCTCCCTTGGGAGCCCATTCCAGACCTTGGCCACTCTAACTGTGAAGAAGTTCTTCCTAATGTTCAGTCTAAATCTGCTCTCTGCTAGCTTGTGGCCATTATTTTTTGTAACCCCCGGGGGCACCTTGGTGAATAAATACTCACCAATTCCCTTCTGTGCCCTCGTGATGAACTTATAGGCAGCCACAAGGTCACCTCTCAACCTTCTCTTGCGGAGGCTGAAAAGGTCCAGGTTCTCTAGTCTCTCTTCGTAGGGCTTGGCCCGCAAGCCCTTAACCATACGAGCGGCCCTTCTCTGGACCCTCTCCAGGTTATCCACATCCCTCTTGAAGTGTGGCGCCCAAAACTGCACGCAGTATTCCAACTGCGGTCTGACCAGCGCCCAATAGAGGGGAAGTATCACCTCGTGGATCTGTTCGTCATGCGTCTGCTGATGCACGATAAAGTGCCATTAGATTTTCTGATGGCCTCATCACACTGCCGACTCACGTTCATCTTGGAGTCCACTAGGACTCCAAGATCCCTTTCCGCTTCCGTGCCACCAAGCAATTCATTTCCTAGGCAGTAGGTATGCTGGACATTTTTCTTCCCTAGGTGCAGCACTTTGCATTTCTCCTTGTTGAATTGCATTCTGTTGTTTTCTGCCCATTTGTCCAACCTGTCCAGGTCTGCTTGTAGCTGTTCCCTGCCCTCCGGCGTGTCCTCTTCTCCCCACAGTTTTGTGTCATCCGCAAACTTGGACAGAGTACACTTCACTCCCTCGTCCAAGTCACTGATGAAGACATTGAAGAGTATCAGTCCAAGGACCGAGCCCTGAGGGACCCCACTGCCCACACGCTTCCAGGTCGAAACCGACCCATCCACTATGACTCTCTGGGTGCGACCCTCTAGCCAATTTGCCACTCACTGGACTGTGTAGTCATCCAAGTCACAGCCTCTTAATTTGTTCACCAGTATGGGGTGGGATACCGTATCGAAGGCCTTTCTGAAGTCTAAGTATACAACATCCACCCGTACTCCTGCGTCCAGGCATTTTGTAACCTGGTCATAAAAAGAGACAGGATTAGTCAGGCATGATCTGCCTGCTACGAACCTGTGCTGGTTTCCCCTCAGCATAATTTGTCCTGCTGGGCTCTCGCAAATGTGAGCCTTGATAATTTTTTCAAAGACTTTGCCAAGGATGGAGGTGAGACTGACTGGCCTATAGTTGCCCGGGTCCTCCTTCCTCCCCTTCTTGAAAATGGGGACCACATTGGCCCTTTTCCAGTCCTCCAGGACTTGGCCCATGCGCCACAAGCATTCAAATATTCCTGCCAGTGGCTGTGCAATGACGTCGGCCAGTGCCTTCAGTACCCTTGGATGGAGCTCATCCGGGCCTGCCGGCTTAAAGGCATCCAGCTCCTCCAAGTGACTCTGCACCATCTCAGGGTCTACGCATGGAAGTCTGGCACCTTGCTGCTGCCTCTATACAATCCCAGTGAGAGACTTGTCTTGCTCCTCACTTAGGAACACTGAGGCAAAGAACTCATTGAGGAGTTCAGCCTTGTCCCCCCTGTCCGTCACCAATTGTTTCTGCCCATTTAGTAGGGGTCCTATTCCACCCTGGGCCTTCCTTTTACTCTCTATATATCTAAAAAACAAATTTGTGTTATCCTTTACTTGGGATGCCATTCTCAGCTCCATGGTAGCTTTGGCCCATCTAACTGCTTCCCTACAAGCGCGAGCAGAGGAGGTATACTCCTCTTTGGTAATCTCTCCCTGTTTCCACTTTTATATGCTCCCCTTTTAGCCCATAGGCTGCTCTGGATTTCTCTGGTCAGCCAGGGAAGCTTTCTGGCCCCTTTCCCTCCTTTTCCTCGCATTGGGATCGTCTCCCTCTGTGCCCGAAGGATCATTTCCTTAAGGCACAGCCACCCTTCCTGGGCTCCCATCTCTTCAAAACTCCTACTCTGCAATGCGTCCTTGACTAATCGCCTGAGTTCATTGAAATCAGCTTTCCTAAAGTCTAGCACTTTTACCCTACTAGTTACCTTACCCACTCAACGTCTTATGATGAATTCTATTTTTTGGTGATCACTGTCCCCCAGATGACCACCGATCTGTAGGTCCCCTACCATATCATCCCTGTTGCCAATACCAGGTCCAGTAAGGCATTCCCCCTAGTGGGACCGTGTACCTCCTGCATCAGGTGGAGGTCCTGTACACAGGATAGGAACCTGCGTGAACGGTGGGTAAGAAGCCAGGAGACAAAGAAGCCAGAAGACTGCAGACAGCAGAGCTGGGAGACAGAGAAGCTGGAGGCTGCAGGGGGCAGAGAGAGAAGCCGGAAGGCGGTGAGGGTTGGAGCCGAGGCTGAAGCCGGGAGGCAGGTTGGGGTTGCAGAGAGCTGGGAGGCAGGGGAAAGAACCAGGGGGAGCAGGGAGACGGCCGAGGTTAAAAGATCAGAGAGCTGGTAGGGGAGAAGGGAGAGAGAAAGATGGGAGGAAGGTCGGAGTGGCAGAGAGCAGAAATTAGAGCAGGGCCAGGAGATCAGTCAGACAAAGCCTAACTAGGGGTTCCAAAGTAACAGTTTTATTAAACAGGCAACACACTATACACCCCACAAAGTTATTGTTTCCCACACATACACACACAAACTCTCCCACACACTCACACAATGGTGACATTAGAGGAGATCAGCAGCAAATAAGAAGAGACCTATTCTCCTCAGCAGCACCTGGGGTGATGAGGAACAATGGCCAGAAGCTGCTAGAGAATAGGTTCAGGTTAGAGATTAGGAGGCACTATTTCACTGTCAGGGTAGCTAGAATCTGGAACCAACTTCCTAGGGAAGTGGTCCGCACTCCTACCTTGGGTAAATTAAAAAAGAGGTTGGATGAACACCTGTCTGGGGTCATGTGATCCCACCATGTGCTCCAACCAGTGGCGGGGGGTTATACTAGGTGATCTATTCAGGTCCCTTCTGACCCCTAACTACTATGAAACTATGAAACTATGAAAGCAGGAGAGGAAAGGCTTAATGGAGTGATGGAGTTCAAGGTGTGCAGAGACAGAGCTCAGGTCCCTTGCTTGGGGGAGGAAGGTGGGTGATAGCTACCTAAACCAGGCTCTGAGATGATCCTTGATGGCCAGTTGAAGTCTTCACCAGTGAGGTGTTATCCAGAGGGGGTAGCTGGTAGGGCCTGTGGGTGGATAGGTGGTATGATGTAGTGCTGGTCCAGATGGAAATGGAATCCCAAGGAAGTCACGCTCTACCACCCCTTTTATAGGGGTGGGCTACCTGTGACTCCAATGGGAAGGACATGTCCAGGCAAAGACAGTCCTGCTCAGATGAGGTCATGCAGTTCCAAGTGTCCTCATTGTCCAGTGGGATACAATGTTGGAGTTGCTGGTTTCTTGGAGGGTCTTTATCTTTCAAATACTGGGTTTTGTCTCTGCTCCTGGGAGTAGGTCTATAGTTTCAGGGGGAGTCAATGTAAGGCAGTGGTCCAGTCATTAAGTTGATGGTCCGGTCATTCAGCAGGAGCTATTTTAGGCCTGCTACCATTATGTCTCAAGCACCCTCATTCACTTCTCATTCATCCAGCAACCAATTTACATAGGAGGGGTAGGTATGAGTCAAAGTTACAACACGATTACAATAGGGTATGCCCAGACAGAGGACACAAAATGGAGACTTGACATTACAAGATGGAGACTTGACATTACTATGGCTAACTTTACAGAAACAGGCCTAAATCATATAATATCAAAATAAAACAGTAAAATTCAATACAAACATAATAGGAATACAATATAAAACAGTAAAAATCAATACAAAAATAACAGAACACTATTTACAATATAAAAATGGGGTTGTTACAATAATGGCATACAAGAACTTAGCTTACCTGTGACTATCAAGGGCTACAGGCTCTACAGGAAAGATAGGACAGGCAGGAAGGGTGGGGGTGTGGCGCTCTATGTCAAGGAGCAACACCCATCCACACTAATACTGGGTCAGAGGAAGAGCAAACGGAAGTGCTCTGGGTTAGAATACAAGGGGATCAGGGAGAAAGGGATTTAACGGTGGGGGTGTACTAGAGACCACCGAACCAAGGAGAAGATTGAGATCAGGAATTCTTAAGTCAGCTCACGGAGATAGTTAGGTCCAAGGATGTGGTTGTCATGGGTGACCTAAACTTTCCAGACATCTGCTGAGAGGAGCAGACAGCCAGGTCTGACTGCTCACAAAGGTTCTTAACTGACATACAGGGCCTCCATCTAACCCAGGAGGTACACAGCCCCACCAGGGGAGATGCCTTGTTGGATTTGGTCCTGGCCACAGGCGATGACCTGGTACAGGGTCTGTGGGTGCTCGACCACCTGGGCGATAATGATCGTCGTCTGCTGGAATTCACCATCCAGCACAATGTGGCGAAAGTCTCCAGCAAGGCAGCAGCCCTTGACTTCAAGAGGGTGGACTTTAACGAGGTGAGAAAACTAGTGGGGGAAGCACTGACGTCCCAGAGCTGGAGGGAGTTGAGTGTCCAGGAGGAGTGGTCGTTCCTTAAGGAGATGATCTTCCAAGCTCAAAGGGAAGTAATCCCTACACGAGTCAAAGGGGGCAAGAGGGTGCAAAGGCCCCCATGGCTCGCCAAAAGCATCCGGGAACATCTCCAAACAAAAAAGGAGGCATACACCCGTTGGAAGGGAGGGGCCATCACAAGAGAGGGCTATACCTCGGTAGCTCGGGAATGTAGGGGGGCAGTCAGGAAGGCCAAGGCAGAAATGGAGCTGGGACTAGCGACCCAGATCAAGGACAACAAGAAGTCCTTTTTCAAATACATAGGGGGGCAAAAGAAGGTGCCAGGTAACGTGGGGCCTCTGCAGGACACGCTAGGAAATCTGGTCATCTCACCTGATGGTAAAGCTGACATAGTCAACAATTTCTTTGCCTCCATATTTCTGAGGAGGCACCTGGATATCTCCCCCACTGGCACCCACAAGGACCCTGTAGGTGGCACACCCAGGCCTAGGGTTAATGAGGACCTTGTCAGGGAACTTCTGGAGGGACTAGATGTATTTAAATCCTCAGGTCCTGATGATCTCCACCCCAGAGTGCTGAAGGAACTAGCAGGGGTCATTGCGGGACCTCTGGCACAGCTCTACGAGCACTCATGGTGCTCGGGCGATGTGCCGGAGGACTGGAAAAGGGCCACTGTGGTCTCCATCTTCAAAAAAGGGAGGAAGGAGGACCCAGGAAACTATAGGCCCGTGAGTCTTACCTCAGTCCTGGGGAAGCTTTTCGAAAGAATTATCCTGGCACATGTCCAGGAAGGTCCAGCAGGGGAGGTTACACTCAGGGGCAACCAGCATGGGTTCATTAGGGGCAGATCTTGTCAAACCAACCTGGTGGCCTTCTACGACCAGGTCACCAAGTCCTTGGATGCAGGTGTCACAGTGGATATAGTCTTTCTGGACTTCAGGAAGGCCTTCGACATGGTCTCTCACCCCATTCTCAGTAAGAAACTAGGAGACAGTGGTGTTCATAGATTTCATAGACATTAGGGCTGGAAGGGACCTCGGAAGATCATCGAGTCCAGCCCCCTGCCCAAAGGGCAGGAAGTCAGCTGGGGTCATAGGATCCCAGCAAGATAAGCATCCAGTTTGCTCTTGAAGGTGTTCAATGTAGGCACTTGAACCACCTCCGGTGGCAGGCTGTTCCAGACCTTGGGGGCTCGGACAGTAAAGAAATTCTTCCTTATGTCCAGCCTGAAACGGTCTTGTAGTAGTTTATGACCATTCGACCTAGTCGTCATTCCTTGGGGCGCTCCGGTGAACAAACGTTCCCCCAGATACTGGTGGTCACCCCTGATAAACTTATAGGTGGCCAGCAGATCACCCCTGAGCCTGCGCTTTTCCAGGCTAAAAAGCCCCAGGGCTCTCAGCCTGTCATCGTAGGGTCTGCTTCCCTGACCTCTGATCATGCGCGTGGCTCTTCTCTGGACTCTCTCAAGCTTCTCTGCATCGTTTTTGAACTGTGGAGCCCAAAACTGGACGCAGTACTCCAGCTGTGGCCTCACTGTGTTGATGCCTACACAGTCAGATGGGTCACTAACTACACCCAGAGGGTGGTGGTGGATGGGTCTTATTTGATCTGGAGGGATGTGGGCAGTGGGGTTCCCCAGGGCTCGGTCCTCGGGCCCGCGCTATTCAACATCTTCATCAGTGACTTGGGCGAGGGGGTAGAAAGCCCCCTGTTCAAATTCACAGATGACACTAAGATGTGGGGGAAGTGGATACGCTAGTAGGAAGGAACAGGCTGCAAGCGGATCTAGACAGGTTACAGGGGTGGGCCAATGAGAACAAGATGGGGTTCAACGCTGACAAGTGCAGGGTACTGCACCTGGGGAGGAGGAACCAGCAGCAGACCTACAGGCTGGGGAACTCCCTTCTCGCCAGTGTAGAGACAGAAAAGGATCTTGGAGTCATCATTGATGCCACAATGAGCATGGGCCGACTGTGTGGGGACACGGTCAGGAAGGCCAACAGATGCATCTCAAGCAGGTGCAAGGAGGTGATCCTCCCCCTCTATGCGGCACTGGTCAGGCCGCAGCTGGAGTACTGCGTCCAGTTCTGGGTGCCACACTTCAGGAGGGATGTGGCCAATATGTAGAGGGTTCAAAGGAGGGCCACCCGCATGATCAGGGGTCAGCAGGGCAGGCCCTACAAGGAGAGGCTAAGGGACCTGAACTTGTTCAGCCTCTACAAGAGAAGGCTGAGAGGGGATCTAGTGGCAGTCTACAAACTAGTTAAGGGGGATCAGTAGGCACTGGGAGAGTCCCTGCTCCCCCAAGCACTCCCAGGAGTTACAAGAAACAAAGGACACAAGCTAGCAGAGGGTAGTTTCAGGCTAGACATTAGGAGGTGCTATTTCACTGTCAGGGTGGCTAGGACCTGGAACCAACTTCCAAAAGAAGTGGTGCTGGCTCCTCCCCTGGGGGTCTTTATAAAAAGGCTGGACGAACATCTGGCTGGGGTCGTTTGACCCCAGTACTCTTTCCTGCCACAGCAGGGGGTCGGACTAGATGATCTCCTCAGGTCCCTTCCGACCCTATCAACTATGATACTATGAAACTACCTATAACTACTTATAAGGGATAGAGGGGGCAGAAAAAGAGTCAGAAATGATTGGGGAAGGGGAGGGAATGTATTTTTAAGTTAAAAAAAAAGAAAAACCTGGGGGTTTCACTACACCGGTGTGTCTAGTGAGCTAAGTGGTGCTGGACAGCAGGGGAGGGGTGGATGGCGCCACATGCTGAAAGGCAGATGACATACAGAGGAAGTTCCCCAGGAGAGGGACAGCAAAGCCAAGTAGGGAAGAGGGCAAGAGCAAACCACTTAGTTGGGGTTAGCCTCAAGAGACCCATGAATCAACCAAGACTAAGGAGGGATTTGTCTGGTCAGAGTGAGTAAATAGTCACCAAGTTCAAAAAAGCTTCAGGGACCTCAGCTGAACCTTTGAATCCAGAGGCCTGGGATTTTCTTTATAGCCTTACAGAGTACTTGCCACAAGCCAGGTGGGTGAGAGTCTATTTCTTTTTATTTTTATTTAGTACTCCCAAGTGAAGGAGAGACCGCAGGGGAAAGGAGGATCTCCTGTTCATTTGAGTTACAGTTTATTGGGTCTTAATCTGTACACCTAGACCCTATAATCTACTTAGTTAAGAGTCCTGGGGACCAGCGGGGAGAGATTACACCATGCAAGACCCATCAAGCCAGAGAGAAGCACCAAACACAGAACCTCACAATAGAGATGTCAGAGGCTGTTAAAAAAGGAATGCACAGAAGGGGAGAGGAAAGACGATCACAGACTAGAACAGAATATCTAAACCTGAAGAGAGACACCTATCTCGAGGAGAGGGACACCAACCACTTGTGGGGCAAGTAATTGAATTGAGTCAGGGAGGAATCGAGATCCAGTGATCCCATGTACTGTCACCAGAACATTGCAACACATCACCTGAGGGGAAAGGGGCAGGGTGTAGGAGTGGAGGAACCCTGCACAGATCATCCTCATGTCATGTACCATCCATCCTCCCAGAGATTATCATAACAAAAAGGCATGGCAGGAAAGAGGGAGGGAAGACAAGGCAAAGGTCCTGGTGATCATAACTGGACACAGAGAGGCGAGGGGATGCACACATCCACACCTACTAATGAATCATTTTAATTTGACAGAGTTTCGGAAATATCTGGGAAATCTGCTGCCTATGACTGACTACATAAATTCTGCTGTTATTTCATACAGTACAGCAAAAAGAGAATTTTCAAGTATCATTTACAGCAGGAAGTGCCTTCAGCCTATTTCTACCCACAATCAATAATTCTTAAGTTAATATCTGATGGGCCCCTCTAAGCATTTCAAAATTGCCTGCTTTACAGGGTAGTCTAGGAAGAAATGTGTAACCTGCAAAAATGGACTGTGATCTGTGCCCATCTCATAAGGAGGACTTGTTCTCCTATTGATCTTATTTCCACTATCAAAAGTGCACATTGATAGTGTGCAAACAAATTGTGTATGTTGTTATAGTTAAAAAGATTTTTTTGAGCTTGTTTTTTTAACAAAGCAAAGAGGGAAAAAAAATTCCAATGCACCCACCCTCCATCTTATCCCCACCTACCATTATTCACATCCAATATACTTGGACTTGTCAATAGACATCTATCAGCCTCATATGGCTATAGAATATGGGTTTTATCTTTGATTTCAGTGGGAGCAGAGTTAAATCAGATGGAATACATTGAAAAATCTCACCCTAGATACTTATCATGTGCACCTTATAAGAATGGCTTAAAAATATTTTTGTTGTACAGGACTATCAAGATTCCACCATCATCATTTTCAGTTTCCTTAAGTGTGATCAGTAGATATTCAATGAAAACTGAAATGAAAGCTATTCAATTTGGCATTTGTGTGTGTCTATGTGGAGAAACACATAAATGTGCACATCACATATTCGGTAGTGAAAACAGCATTTCTCCTGCACCTTTGACTATCTCATTCTGATTATTATCCCATCATTGCTAGCCTATTTCTAACATCCCCAAAAGCTAGGTATAGAAATTAAAGCTTGTTAAAGCTACTTATGCCAGCTCAAGATATAATTCCAAATGTCTAACTAATTGTCATTTAAGGATTAAACAACCAACAAAAACAAACAAAATTTTAAAAACTGCCACAATTACCTATGTGATTCACATCCATATTATGAAAAAATATATTAGAGAGAGAGATTGGACTCTTTGAGATGAAAAGTGCAATACACATGAAGGAAGACAATAGTCTATTTTCTCTGTGAACCCTGCAAGACCCTGCAAAGACAACACAAAAATACAGGCTAAAAGATACAGCATTAAAGTCTCACTGAGCTCCACATATGAGTTGTTTGGAAGATTATGCTAAAAATGAATTTTCAAGCTACTGTCTTGTGCTTTACATTTCAACATTAGTTTCAGGATTATGCATTTCAAGAGCAGACAATATGCACTCAGTCAGAATGAGATTACCATAAGTCTTTTTTATGAAAAACCAGGGAGAAGTAGGAACCTTAAGCTCAAAGCTATATCTGTTCTAGTTGTTCTGATCCCATCTGTGCTCAGGGCATCTCCACTAAAAGTCTTCTCTGATTTGAAACGTCAGAAAATGAAGGAGTTATTATTTGTTTTGTTGCTTTTGGCTCTTTGATGACCTAGACAAGCACATTAAAAATGCTCAAGCAGATAGACCTGTTTTTAATATTTAAAATCACATCCTTTAAAACAGGAGTTTTAATCCATAAGAGAAAGACTAAAAAAAAAGTTAAGTCAAAGTGTTCCCTTGAAGCATGATTTAGCCTTATTTGTTCCATTTTTAAGTGACTGAGCAACTGATTCAGCTCAAGGAGCCACCACTCCCAGTTCCTGAGCCCTGGCCAGGTCTCTGAGGCTCATTCACAATTCCAGCACTAACTTTCCATAATTATTTTATTTTCTTAATCTTCTCAATTGCTGATTCTGCCCCAGGTGGGCCTCCCGCCTCTCCAAGTTCAATAAGACAGTATCCTAGTCCCTCAGCTCTCCTGTCTCCTCCAATTTTGATTTTTGCTGGCTGCCATGTCGTATCTTTTCTTCTCACTCTTATGCACAAACACACACAAAGCACCATAGGAAATAGCACTATCATCTGCAAAGGAGCAAGAGAGAATTACAGCTCTTCCACACCTAGCAAAGAGGGACATGGCAAAACAGAAGATGAAGTAAAAAGGGAGTATCAGGGAGAGGGCAAGAACAAAATAAGGAAGAGCAGAAGGGGAAAAAAATAGAAAGATGTAAAGGCAGCAGCAACAAAACACTGACAAAGTGTTACTGACTATCCAGTGGGAGAAGTCAAATGGGGGGGGGGAAAGAAAATGAAAAAGTGCAGAAAATCTAAAGATGCTAAAAGAAATATGCTCTGGTTTAATACACAAGAGTTGTTGCTCTTTGTATCCATTCTTATTTTATCTCCAAGTGGACTTGACATGCCTGACAAAGTAGATTTAGGTAGATTTTTATTTTTAATTTAATAATATCTGTATATACATTGACCTTTTATGGCATTTCCTTTCCAATTTTTTGGGGGGGGGCTGGGACAGTGTTATTCTTTTTTTTTTTTTTCATTTTATTTCAGTGTTCATAAATTTCAGAGGTATGTTAAGCATTGGAATCTCTCCTAAGCCTTTTCCACAACTTATGAATTTTCAAATAAATGTGCATAATTATGCAAATTCAATGCTCAATAATTCTCATGACTTAGAACCTACGGTGCAGTCTATCACACTGCAGTTCAGCAAGCTGTTTAAATATGTGGCCAGCTGTGCCTACCCTTTCAGAGAGCACCTGACTGAATCAGGGACTTCAGAGGGACAAACTCTGTTCCCTCACAACACTTTGTGCAGATAAGTTTGTGCAACATTTTTCTAGTTATAATGTTGCAATGTAAAGGTAATACTTGATATAATTGCCTAACAAGAAAAAAACATGGTTTGTTAATTTTCAAAGATTTGTTTAAATAGGTTATACTGTATTCAAGCAAAATAGAATGAAACTACAGAAGAGCAAAATGGTAACAACACATAAACCTTAAAAAGTGCAGGAGCATTTAGATGGCCAAAACCATGCTCTGTGCTGGAAATATATTTCTAGGTGTCACTAGCTCGTGCATGGCCATCTGTATTTTGTCAACAACAGTAACTCACTTTTTAATGAACATTTAAAATCTCAGTTCTCCCAGGAGAAACAGCTATTGAGAGCATCAGCTATTGCTGAAAGAAATGGAATTCAAGGAATAAACCAAATATTGCAAGAGTGGTAAACTGGAGTCAGTGACCTCATTATTCTGGAAAATATCTTTTTTTGAATCAGAAGGACATTTGACAATTGAAAAGATTTGGTCTTGTATAGTAGAATTTCAGAGAAGGAGAATTAAAACAAAATTTAGTCCCTTGTGTACGTATAGTAGTTCTGTATTAAGAATTGTATAACAGCATCTTTCATTATGCTTTGCTTTTGCTTAGGTTAATCTCTAATAAAGATTATCAAAAATAAAACACTAATGTATACATATCTTAATTTCTAAGACATTTTCAGATATCAACTGTGCATGTAATTGGTCTAACTGTGTAAAACTTATATCCCTTCCCTTTCTTGGGATCATTTCTTTAAAAAAGCCAATCAAATCTCAATTTAAAAAAATAATTGCACATAGATTTTTTGTTTTTTGCTACACAGCAAAGTCTGCTGGGTGATTTCCTATGTTTTCCCAGTCTTTAAATGTATTTTCTCCTCCTTAGTTCTTCTTTTGTTTGCAAAATAAATCTTATTTTACTATAATCAGTGAAAACTTTAGCTCTCTGGACTGCAGCACACGATGGATACATTGTGTGCTCCAGTCTTAAAGTCAAGGGATTTCCTTTGTTTGGCATGAATTATAGGTTGGTGTCTTGCAGCCAGACATTGTGAGCTGCACTGGATTACTGAGTTGTTGGACACAAAACCATATAAAGCAGGAGATGTCATTATTCCAGTGACAATGGAGGGAAAAATATCCAGTGCTGACAGGCCTACTCACTCACAGGCCTGTGGGTGTCAACATGCATAGCAGCAGAGACAGAATAGCTAAAGAAAGGGTTTGTTACATCTGGTTAAAAAGGAAGTGTAAAATCTAAAAGGGAACAAAATACTGTATGTCAATATTTGCCCTACCTAGGAACAACAGACACACATTGGAATTGAAGGATCCCATATATAAAGAAGTACCTAACCACATGTATTATTTCAGCCTTGCGCTCCAGCTGTAAAGCATTATTTGAAGTTGGTTGCACAGCTGCAGGAAGGGTGAGGGTCAGTCATTCTACATATTCTAATTAAGAATGCAGCACTGCTGGCACAGAGCAAGAGCAGTGATGTGGCCTCAAATGTAGGCATGAATGAAAAGACAGTCCTATGAACTCACGGATCTCCTTTCCTAATTCCCCTTCACTTTTTGACAGAGTTAATTACTGGGGGATTTTCTTTCTCTCCTCTCTCCACAGACACTAAGGGCTAGATCCTATAAAAGGGTTCAGCACAAAAGCAGGACTTACGTGGCATTGAGGCAGTATCACTATGTTAGCTCGGCACTAAGGCTAATTTATCCTGCTTCTACTTTCGAGCTGGCTCAAGGCACTGCACTTTGCCATGAGCATATACCCTAAGTCCCCTGAGGGAGCCAGTCTCTCAGAGCATGACAAGCTAACACCAATAAGATCTGACTCTACAAAAGGCAGTGGCAGCTGTTTTAAAGGAAAACACGGATGCCTGTGTTCCTGGTGCTCACCTTTTACTGAACAGTTAAGTAGGTAGAGCACTTGCCCATGAAATAGGTGATCTGGGACTATTATCCTCCTGTGTGTGATGGGTTTCAAATTGACACCTCTGTGAAAAGTGTCTTACACCCCAGGACATAGCCTGAGTGGGGTACCTCAGGTACCCTCCTCTTGAAGCTCTACCACTGTGCAGCAAAGGAATCAAGAGTCAGTGGAGAAGGAGAGAGGAAGAGTACAAGAAAGTGAGAATGACTCTGTAGCCTAGTGGTTAGGGTGCTTATCTGCCCTCATCTGAAAATCCCTGATTCTAGTTGCTGCTCCCAGGACGGTTTCTCTCTTGTATCTATTGCCTGTTTAACGTAAAATGCAGAAACAAAATTGGAACCCAGACAGCTACACTAATCACAAAAGTATAGGGTCAAACTCCCACCTGCTCCCGCAGTAGTGGATAAACTCCTCAGGCTGATGGCACCACAATCACAATTTAACTTGGGTATCCCACTTCTTGTGGGAGAGGTCTAATTATAAGGCCAGCATATCAAATCAGCACTACCTCCCTCTCTTCCTTTAGCCATGTTTAAAAAAAAAAAAAAAAAAAAAAGAATGAGCCTTGCTTATGGGGTTTTTTTTCAAATAAACTGTGCAGGAGTCTGTTTTCAGGAAAAGACTGAAGGTTGTGAATCTGACGAATGAAGGTCACTGCATCAGGTGACTAAGTTCCAGAGATATCTATGGGTTCTCCCTCCCCACGCTCAATATTTCCTACTGACTACTGTAGAAGAAGGTTCATTTATGGATTTTCAGGACTTGAAGAGGCTAGAGTAGAATTGCATTTAGGTGCCTAAGTCCACTTAGATGCCCTTTTTCATGTCCTTGTGACAAGGTATTTACCAGGATTCACAGATTTGTTGGAATCTGGCCAGGTCAGATTCTGCTATGGCCTCAGACTTATAATTTCTAAGCTGTCAACCATGTGCCTTAGCACCCATCCCACTCCAGCCCCATTTAGGTGCCTAATAATGGTTAGAGCCTGCACCTGGAATGTGAGAGACCTAGCTTCAAACTCTTCCTCACTCTGAAAAGGGACTTCAAACTTATGGGGAGAACATCTCTATCTTTCCTGGTGCAGATGTTCCACTTCTATATAAAATATTTAAATAGGAACTGGATCCAACACATGAATGTAAGCCTCTCATCACAGGACTACATAGTTGGTCTCTTTTTTTCTTTATGACCCAGTGAACACTATTTAATACAAAATGGAGCAGCTCCTCCACAGAAAAATTGACAGAATGACAGAGTAACTGTAGTCTACTGCCTAGGATATGCATCTAGGATGTGGAAAGCCCAGGTTCACATGGGCTTCCTAACCACTAGGCAATTCTCTCTATTCCAGGGTGGTTTCCACTTTGAAAAGACTTGGTTTTGTCCCCAGATTAGGCAATAGGGAAAATTATTGAAATCTCAAAAATCTGTGAGGAGATATGGAAAGGGAAGAAAGAGAGACAGGGAATAGGACAGGAAACCATTTCTGACCAAGCTCCAAACTGGAACTTGGTCAGAAATGTAAAATGGGTCAGGATTTCACCCATTAACTGTCCACAATACCTTCGGGCCTTATATAGGAATGGATAACTAGTTAGCAGTGTTTTGCATGTTTGTTTTAATTAGAAGAAATGGCTGTTAAAAATCATATACATCCTTTGGTGTAATTCTATTTCTTTCCAACACAACAGAAATAAAGAGCAAACAGTTTCTTTCACTCATATTTTCCAAATCTGTCCCTTTGGTCAACTGTCTGCTCAAGAAAGCTTTGTCTCTATGCTCCTTGTCAGGACCAGACTTGCAACCTTTTCTCTCATTGTCTTCTGGCTTTCTCCTGCATTCTCTCTCCAAACAGTCTTTCTGGGAACCTAATGCAGAAGAGTACAGGCTGCTTAGACTGTGTAAGGTCAGCAGAATTGCAGACTACTGTTATGGTGATATTTAATGTGATCTTCTCTACCATTTTAAAAATGATATTTGCTATTTTTAAAGGTCTGAAGCCTTCCTATCTCTGTGACTTGTGGGTCTTGCTCAGTGATATTTGCCACAATAGGATACAATAGGGATCTCTGTATAGTGCAGAGGAAGTTCCCCCCATAGTGGCTCCTTTAATTTTTTTCTTTTTGCCATTTGCCCTCCCCTGCCACCCCTGCCCCTGATTGGCAGAGGGGACCCACTGTACAGGCTATTTGCTGCTGATCAACAGGGAAATGAAAACCACAGCTTTAAATACACCACAGTGTTTGCCTACCGGTCAGCAGCAAGCAGCAGGGCTATCGAGGGCCCTTCACCAATCAGCAGAGGGGAGGCAAAAACTGCAGCACACTTAAAACTGCGGTTTTCACTTCCCTGGGGATCAGTGCAAGTAGCCTGGCTGGCGGGGCCCCTGTGCAAATCTGGTGGGGAGGGCAGAAGCAGCAAAATGAAAAAAAATTAAAGGAGCTGCTGTAGGGGTCACTTCATGCACAATTTATGGATATCCCTAATTATAATTGGTGGGAATAATCATGCCCTCTTATATAGGATCCAATACATACCTATTATATATCACTCCTGAGAACACTGCTGAAAAAGAAGCCTATCATCTTGCTCCCATCCTGAAAAAATTTCACTATGACAGTGGTGGTGGGTATGCCCAGTGGCACTCTCAGGAACTTGTCTGAGAAAGAGATAATGCAAGCATTCCTGGGCGCATGCAACATCTTTCTGCATGAGGTGCATGCAGAGTAGGAGCAAGTAGGTTGGTCCCATTTCTTGGCTATGGTTTCAGGATCACAAGAAGGAGGTATAGACATATTCAATGTGTCTTTTTCTCTGTGGTTTTGTCCAGAAATTCTATCCTGAACCCAAGGCACGTTTCTGGTTTGTGCATTCCCAAATAAGTTTTGGGTTCAACCAATCAACATTTTTTGATGAATAATGACATTTTCTTGAAAAATTCCCAACTGGCTCTATTCTTATTCAAACAAAACCCCACACTTACTGAGGTTTAGCCTGCCCAGAATTACAAAAGGAATTGGCACACTCCCACAGCTTCACAAACTAATGAGTTTCAATATAAAGGTACTCAAGTGTCCTAGCTGCAAAGATTCAAAAACTTCCTTTGGCCCATAGATTTCATAGATTTCATAGACATTAGGGCTGGAAGGGACCTCGGAAGATCATCGAGTCCAGCCCCCCACCCAAAGGGCAGGAAGTCAGCTGGGGTCATAGGATCCCAGCAAGATAAGCATCCAGTTTCATCTTGAAGGTGTTCAATGAAGGCGCTTGAACGACCTCTGGTGGCAGGCTGTTCCAGACCTTGGGGGCTCGGACAGTAAAGAAATTCTTCCTTATGTCCAGCCTGAAACGATCTTGTAGTAGTTTGTGACCATTCGACCTAGTCGTCATCCCTTGGGGCGCTTTGGTGAACAAACATTCCCCCAGATACTGGTGGTCACCCCTGATAAACTTGTAGGTGGCCATCAGATCACCCCTGAGCCTGCGCTTTTCCAGGCTAAAGAGCCCCAGGGCTCTCAGCCTGTCATCGTAGGGTCTGCTTCCCTGACCTCTGATCATGCGCGTGGCTCTTCTTTGGACTCTCTCAAGCTTCTCTGCATCCTTTTTGAATTGTGGAGCCCAAAACTGGACGCAGTACTCCAGCTGCGGCCTCACTAAGGCCGAGTACAGGGGAAGAATGACGTCCCGGGATTTGCTTGAGAAGCATCTATGGATGCAAGCCAGCGTTTTAGTCGCTTTACTACCCGCAGCATCACATTGCAGGCTCATGTTCATCTTGTGGTCAATGATGACCCCCAAGTCTCTTTCTTGCATAGAGCTAGCCAACATAGCACTACCAAGCCTATAAGGATGCTGCGGGTTTTTTTTTCCCAAGGTGGAGAACCTTGCATTTATCGGCGTTGAACACCATCAGATTCTCATCCGCCCACTTGCTGAGCCTGTCCAGGTCAGCCTGGATCATCCGTCTGTCTTCTGGTGTGGATGCTTTGCCCCAAAGTTTGGTGTCATCGGTGAACTTGGCCAGTCCGCTTCTGACTCCAGTGTCCACATCATTAGTGAAGATGTTGAACAGTATGGGTCCAAGGACAGAGCCCTGGGGGACCCCACTGGTCACAGGACACCACGATGAGTGACTTCCATCAATTACTACCCTCTGGGTCCGACCCCGGAGCCAATTTTCCAGCCAGTGGATCGTGGAGGACCCAAGGCGACAATTGGCCAGTTTCTCCAAGAGACGATCATGGGACACCAGATCGAAGGCTTTTTTGAAGTCAAGATATATGACATCAATCTCATCTCCCTTGTCCAGGTGATAGGTCATCTGGTCGTAGAAGGAAATGAGATTGGTCAAGCAAGACCTACCCGCAACAAACCCGTGCTGGCTATCCCTTAAGATGTTGGCGTCGGCCAGTCCATTAAGGATGGCCTCCTTAATAAACTTTTCTAAGATCTTCCCCGGGATAGAAGTCAGGCTGATGGGCCTATAGTTAGCCGGATCCACTTTCCTCCCTTTCTTGAAGATAGGCACCACATTGGCCTTCTTCCAGTCTTCGGGCACTACACCAGAGCGCCAAGAGTTTTCAAAGATCCGCACTAGAGGCTGGGCTATGATGCTCGCCAGCTCCTTGAGTACCCTGGGGTGAAGATTGTCAGGGCCGGCTGACTTGAAGGTATCCAGCTTCTCAAGATGTTCCTTCACGAAGTCAGCATTAATGGAGGGCAGGGGATCACCCTCACCCAGACTTCCCGGCCCAGTAGCGGGCATGGGAGTCCCATGGGGCTGATGAAAGACCGACGCAAAGTACCTATTTAATAGGTTGGCTTTTTCCTGGGTGTCAGTTGTCAGTTGCCCCATCTGGTTCAGCAGGGGTCCAATGTTGCCCCTGCTTTTCCTCCGGCTCCCCACATATCTGAAAAAGGACTTTTTATTGTCCTTGATGCTCAAAGCTAGCTGGAGTTCAGTTGCAGCCTTGGCTTTCCTGGTCTGCTCCCTACAGGACCGGACCAGTGCAGAATAATCCTCCTTGGAGGTGACTCCCATCCTCCATCCTTTGTAGGCCTTTCTTTTTAGCCTCAGGAGGTCTGCTAGGTCCCTGGAGAGCCAGGGGGGCTGCTGTGCCCTCTTGCTGCCTTTCCTCCAAGATGGAATAGACTTAGTTTGTGCATTGAGGATCGCTCCCTTGAGGAGCAACCACTCTTCTTGAACTCCCCTCTCCCTGTGGTCACAGTCCCTTTGGGCCTCACTGACAAGCCTCCTAAGCTTGTCAAAGTCGCCTTTCCTGAAGTCAAGGACTTGCGTGTTGCTGACTGACTTGCCAGCTTTTCGGCAGATGGTGAAGGTGATCAGCTCGTGGTCGCTGTCACCCAGCTTCCCATCGATCACTAGGTCGCCAACTAGGTCATCCAAGGTAGCCAGCACCAGGTCAAGCAGCGCTTTGCCTCTCGTTGGCCCATAGACTTCTTGAGTCAGGTAGAGGTCATCCACGCACGAGAGGAAGCTCTGCGACCGCTCAGATTTTGCTGAGCGATCCTCCCATTAGATGTCCGGGTAATTGAAGTCACCCATGACAACCATGGTCCTGGAGCAAGCTGCCTCAGCCAGTTCCTGGGCAAACTCCTGGTCTAGCTCAGGACTTTGGGTGGGAGGTCTGTAATAGACTCCCACCATTGTGTCCCCTGTGCTGTGTTCCCCACAGATTTTAACCCAGAGGGTCTCCAGCTGTCCACCTGGTCACCAATATCGGCTTGCAGGGACGCGTAGCTTTCCTTAACATAGAGAGCTACACCCCCACCCCTTTTCTCTACATGATCCCTCCTGTACAGGGTATAGCCATCTATCCCTGTGGTCCAGTCATGGGTGGAGTCCCACCAGGTCTCTGTTATCCCTATGACATCATAATTGTTTGCACTGAGCAGGAGGATGAGCTCCTCCTGTTTATTCCCCAAGCTCCTGGCATTAGTGTACAGGCAGACAAGTGCCCCCTGGGGGGCTCCTTCCTTGCCCACAGATTTTACCAGGGCTGGGGCTGGGGTGGGCTCCCTTGAGTGCCGTGATCCGCTGGCTTTGCAAGGATTGCTCAGCATAAAGGAGAAACAGAAAAATCAAGACAGACCCCATGGAAATGGGGCCTAAGCAAGCATGCAACTCACTATTGCAGATTATAGACAGATATGGAAGCAATATATAAAAAGAGCTTACAACTTTATAAGCAATTAGTTGCAGTGTGCATGGTAGGGTGGAGTTATCAATTCTGCTTCGAGAAATCAGCTGACTGCTGCAGAGGTCAGAAGAGAGTTTCTTTTTCCAGTATTACATACATGACTGGATGCAGCAACATGAGGTGTTGTTTTTGTCTTGTTCTGAAACATGAGAATATAGACCACAGCCAAAAGGAGGATGCAAGGGTTTGAACACAGCTAGTGCAGAAAAAAGTATGTTCTCACAATGTCCTTTTAAAGTTAAGGAATTTGTCTATTTTAATATGCCCAGACAGCCCAGGCTTCTGGTGAGTTTTTGTCATGAGTGAACTTCTATAAAACAAAACAACAATTCTGGCAAGATTTGTGAAAAACAAGTTGAAACATTTTTTTTTTGAAGTTCCATTCATTTTGGTGGCAAATATGTAAGAACCATGCATCTCTAACCAGTAGTTGCTCTGAAGTCTGATAACAAAAAGTGCTTAAGAGCTTCCAAACTTAGTGCATTTTACATCGTGCATTCATTTTTCCTCCTGTCCCTTGAAATGCCTGCTCTGAAAGCTGTGGTTGTGGGCGGGAAGTACAGAGAGACATGTTACCTGACCAGCAGGAAATTTAGAGTGCATCAATTGTAGGAGTCCAAAGAGCTGTTGAAAAGGAAGATAAGGTTCAGAAGGGGATTATTGTGTCCTCAATGTGATTCTTTTATTGAGAGGGCAGTGTTTAAATTACCTTTTTATGAGCCAGTGTGGCATACCATCACTTTTTCATTTTACTGAGAAGCTTGCTGGGATTTCCCTGGTTCACAGCTGCAGAAGGGCTTAATTTTATCCTCTCCTGAATGAACTTTTCAGTCCTAATCTAGCTTCTAACAGAGAAGCAGCGTTTTAGGATCTGTCTAGGCCCAGATGATGATATCATCAGACAGAGAGGAAAGGAGCTGTAAGAAGAATAGGCAGAGAACTAAGACCCTTACTTAACAAAAACACATGAGCACATGCTTAAGTTTAAGCATCCCTATTTAGCCAAGCATTACAGCATTCGCTTAGCTTTAATTGAGGTTAATGGGATTTAAACATATCTTAAAGATAAACATGTGATTAAGTGCCTTGCCAAATCAGAGACTCATTCCTTCCTGACTGCCATTGAAATCAATGGTGTTATCTTTCTCTAATTATTTTTGAGGTAGGTATTTGAAAAAAAAGAAATGTGGAGTAAATCTGTACTGACTCTGTTTTAAAAATATCTAAGAGGCTCAGGGGCTGTTTCAGTGTAAGATCAGGAGTAACTACATAAATATGCATCCAACATAGCCAAGATCTGAATCAGGTCCCATAGAAGGGAGTTTTCTAAAAGTACTGATGAGATGGGAAAAGAATAAAAATGGTGAAGAGGTCTCCAAAGAACATGATACATGACAGCAAGTTAGCTAATTTCATTCTGCTTCCAAAAGACAGTCTTGCTACTCACTCAAAGGTAGATATTCTGACTTGTATTTAGTCTATTCCTCAGAGAGCTTCAAAAGGATCAAAAGCATCACACAGATACTTAAAGGGAAAGGTCACATTTCTATTGAGGATTAATGACTGCATCCCTTCCTGCAGACATGGAGAATGCCGGGTGAAGGGACTAAAACGGCAATGTTTCCAAGGTCAGATCTGTCTATGGGGTGTCTGCTGTCATACCAGTTTCTTGAACCTTTCCTTTCTACTCCAAACTACCCTCATGCTGTGAGTATGTACTCACCCAGACTCTTGTACAGCTTTTCCATACTGTTCAGCAGAGGGATTTCTGTAACAAAAGTGAGCTCTTTGACCAGATCACCCCAAGCCACTGTGATGTTTCAAACTACCAAAGCCTTTGTGGTTACAGAAGAATTGTAGAAGGCTGCTATAATTTAAGAGCAGGGATTTTTTTTTCCATTGTAGTGGTTCAATGTGTGTTGTGTGCACACATGTGCTTCAGTGCAGATGGAGATTCAAATGAATATCAGACCCTTTGGTGTGAGTTCAAATTTCCTGAAGGTGTTGGAATGTCTGTAAAACATCAGATGCCCTTTTGGTTGTATTTTTATAAATACATTTTAATTCTCTAATGATTTGACATTTCACTTATTTAGGAAAAAGGAAAAAAAAATTGACAGCATACTGAAAAAAGCAATTGTGAAAAAAGGGCTTGTGTCTCTTTGGCAACTATCTGCCTTTCTTATACATAGCCACCTATGATTCTTCTACAACCACAAACAAGCCAGGTTTTCTTTGTGCTCCCTCCAGAAAGGAAGTTCAAAATATGTACATTTACTCCAAAGCTATTCATCTTTTTTATGAGATTATTGAGGGGAGTAGAGAACTATTGTCATCTTTCTTAAAATATATATTTCCCTAAGCTTCAGAAGTCATTTAAGTAAGAATTTTTTTTCTCTTTTAACCCTTTTAGTTCCTAAAAATGTAGTTCCCTGTGACCAATTTTTTTTTGCTTTAATTACATCTGGTTCTGCCAAATAAAGGAAACCTTTCCTGGACTTCTGCACTTACAGCAATGCATAGCCTGGTTTGGTTTAGGCCAGCTGCCTACATCCAAACCTGGGGAAGGGGGGCTACTTTGAGCCCCAGAGAATGATGGCTCTGGTTTGTGAAACAGCCTTCAAAGGGTTGGAAAGGCAAACAGCCCAAGAACCCCCAAAACTTTAGATTCACATAATTGTTTCAGTGGCATGTTGAAAACAAGATAAACCAAATCAGCAACGTCGTCATGGTTTAAGCTTCAGTGAGGGTGTTAATTATTATCATAGAATGATGAAACCACAAATTGTTGGACCAAACAAACATTTCATCCGGAGAAAGTAGTACAGACAAACGAGAAACATACATCATTCTCCACAAAGTGCGCAGAAGGGCCATCTATTTATCCAGAGAGCCTTAGGGATCTCTCTCCTGTACAAACTATCTAACTTGCTATCATCCAGCTTGCATCCCAAGGCTATTATAGTTAATAAATTACAGGCAAACAGAAGGCTATCGCAGCTATGAAACTATGAGTGGAACAATTCTGCTAGTGCCATTAAGCTCACATTTTATAAAATCCATATATAGTACATTACAGCACTAGCAGTAGGGAATTAACGCTAACCTTTTTGTAGGCATTCACTTTCTTTGTGTGCATTCATTTTCTTTCTGAGCAGACACAAAATGATCATTTATAAACTTAAAGGAAGGTATGTAATTGTTCAGCTGATTTGATAAGGCAGGATATACATACACTAAACTATGTTGATTCTGTGCTGAAATGTGTTAAACCATACACGCTGTGAAAAGCGCATTCTTTTCAAATGTATTATGCTATACCAGATGAGACCAGTGGTCCACATAGTCCACTAGTCCATTTCTGACAGAGATAAGAACCAGCTGCTTCACAGGGAAGTACAAAGAATCTAAAGTAGGCATCTATTAAATAAACCTCCTAGCAATTTTCCTCCCTTCCCCTCAGTGAGGGGTCGGCTTGTGACCTGAACATGAACTACAATTGATCCATGCTGGTATATGTGTAATGCATGAGGATGTCATATTATAAAGTATCATATTATAAAGAGACTCTTCAAAATATGACTGACCATGAAAATGGTAATATATACTTTGGGATTAACAATAGGATTCATTTTAACAGAATGTGAACATAAAAATATTGAGGCAGCTCTTTGGACTATGTTGAGGTGGAGAGAGGGAGAACGTGTCCTGGTTTTGATATTCACTAGGGAAAATGGTCCTTTTATAGAGTTTCTATCCACTAAGTTCTTGGACTAAAAGGGAAAAAGGGCTGCATTGACTAAACTGCATCAACTGTATTAGTATATATTAGCTTCATTGACTGGAGTTAAAGCCAATCTACTTCAACGGTAACTCCTAATGTAGAAGCACTTAAATCAGCTCAGTGAATTAAGTTAAACTGCTTTATCTGAAGGTGAGTCACCCCTGAAAGTTCACATCAACTTAATTAGATCAATTTAAAACTGTTTAAAAACTTATATAACTTTTCTAATGTAGACCAGCCCAAACATGTAGCATTCCTGCTTGTTTCTAACTGATTTATAAAAGAAAATACGTTAAACATTATATACTAAAAAAAAAATCTGAGCAAAGCCAGTGGCACCACACCTTTTCCCTGAATTTATTGCTGTCTTTTTACAAAGTTTATTTTAAAAAATATTATCCAAATATGTACTTCCCTATGTAATGTACTTTTCAAGGTTGTTTTGCCAGAGAAAATATTTATTTTCCATTATGACATATTTCATTTGCTACAAAAGAGGACTGACCGTAACATAAAGCTAGTGGCTTCTGTGAGAAGAAAGAGAGGTGATTTGCCATGGTAGGTCTGGCATCCCTTCTGCATTATCAAATGAATCCCTATATTTTCAAAATGATGCATGGGAATTTAATCACATGGTCCCCATTGAAGTCAATGCCTGCTCTCATGGTTTATAAGGTCACCAGAACCCCTTGATGGAATTACACCCTAGTGTTGAATGGTTGGTTGTCTTATATCGTATAGAGGTAGGGCCTGAACCAGAGGTCACTGAAGACATGAGAACTGTTTCCAGTGATTTCAATCAGCCTTGAATAAGCTCACTATATTGGATATAAAGGTATTTTGCAGAGGGAAAAAGAAGGAATGAAACAGAGGAAAAAAGAAAGAACTGTATGGTTGTCAATTTAACAAGTCATAGTTTCTATTTTACTTCATATTCCCATATAGTAACTGGATGGAAATGATTTCTTCCTGTGGTCCTGTTGGATTCATCTGATGGATAAAAAGAACACTAGGGAATTCTTTGGAAAAACAACAGGACTTCCTGTGAGGATACAATCTCAAAGCAATTCTTTAAAAGCTGTGCAACTTTTATGCAGTGTACAAAGCACAATATTCTCAATAAATATGTTCTAGTTTATTATGTATTTATGTATATTTATATTTTGAAATATTTTTGCACACATATGATTTGCATATTCACTGGCACAAATTCTTTAGTATTTATCAGATTTTACTAGCATCTGAAGTGAAATGAAGATACCCATTCTGTTGAAACAAGTTGAAAATGGAGTGTTTTTGAAGTGATCTATGGCATAGAAAATTTTGAAAATTCTCTATGGCATATCAATTTTACTGCTGCCCCATAGTTTGAATATGAAAGTTAACTTTAGAGATAGAGTGACATACTGAAAATATGCACTCCAATTTTAGAGGTATTCCAGGTTTCAGATATAATCCCTACACTGCAATTATTACTGTAATCCTAGTAATATCTCTAGACCTGCAGTGAGTTTCTAAAGTGAGCCACTATTTTCTCATTAAAACTGATTTTCAGGAAGAGAGAGAGAGAGACAGTTTATGTCTTTTTCATGCTCTGCTTGATTAGAGTGCAAAATCGGAATAACTAGCTAATTGCCTAACTAGCAATTCATGAGCGCACACCCACTAGCGCATGTGTGTGCATATGTGCAGTTTTCACCACTGTACAGAGCCTGCAGTGTGCTGAATGCAGAGTGAGACCAAATGTCAGATGAATATCTGCAGCAGTGGTAGCTGCAAGAGAAGGGCTAGAAACAGAGGTCGCCCAATGAAGCCAGTCAACTGTGCCACAACATGTCCCAAGCATAGCTGATCCATTTCATTGGGCAAAACACGTCATCTGTTGTTTCACCCACTGATGTTACAGAGCAATAGGTGACATTTTCCCAGGGCTTGAAGGCCCCAGTTCTGTGTACCCTGGGGAATTCCCAGGTAGGATAAGACTCCCTCAAACCTTGGGATCGCTGTCAGGCTTTCTCCACTTATAGACACGTGTCCCCAGGATCTTCAGGGATGCATTTGGGTAAGCAGGAAAACCCCAATTTTCCCTGCTTACCTGGACATGCCCTTGGAGACCCCAGGGGCATGTCTGGGTAAATGGAAAAAGCCAAGCAAGTGCTCCCAAGGTTTGAGGGGCCCAATCCTGCCCAAGAAATCCTGGGGCTCAAAGGTCTGGGCCTCTCAAGCCTTCAGAGCCCTTGCCTGGGGCAGCTGGAGAGTGTGGGCAGGTCTGGGATGCCTGCTCTCTCCTGCCATAAACAAACAGACTTCCACCACAATAAAGTAGTACAATTTATAACTATCTTTTGTCATGACCACAAATTTGGTCCAACAAAGAGTCTGGATGTCCATTTACTTTTGCTTTGTGCCGCCATAGAGATGTTTATAGTAGCATCAAACCAACAAAAGGTGACGTGTTTCTACCCTAAGGTTCCAGATCCCTTCAGTCATTGGTCCAAATAGCAAACAGCACACCCCCATGTTCTCCACGCGAGATTCTTCTAATACAACAGTTTTTCCACCTTTAGTTTTAGGTTCAGCCTTTAAGTTAGTAGCTATATCCTATGTTTACAGTGACTAATTTACACTGGTATAGACCAATGTTCCCTCTAAGGAGTAGCGGTCTCTGAGTGCGCCACTTCAGTCCGTGAGCATGCTGCTTCAGTCCGTGAGTGCGTCACTTCGGTCCCGCCTCCCTCTTTCAGCGCAGTGTGGTCCACTGGTAGGTATCCCAAAGTAAGTGTCCAGGTGGGAGTGGGCAGGGTTCGGCCACCACCCTTCTCCATGCTAACTGCTGCCCAGAGCAGTGCAGTGAAGTGCTGTGGCCCAGCTATGGACCGGACACAATCAATTGATAGAACTGAAAGGGAGGAGCCGGGGCTGGTGTGGGACACTTACCTAAGGTAAGCTCCTCACTCCTCATGCAGGACAGGCAGTGGTTCCTTCCCTGGGGGTGGGGGTGAGGGTGGGGACAGGGACAGGGACATGGACAGGGGATGGCACGGGCTCTGTTGGCTCTGGGGAACTGCTCCGTGGGCTCCGCCAGCTCCGGGAAACTGCTCCTTTCCCCCACACCACCTCAGGGAGCAAGGAGGCACATGGTGTCAGGGCTGGGGAGTGGAGCAGTTCCCTGGAGCTGACAGAGCCTCGCGTGGGGCAGGCTGCAGCTCCTCCCTGAGGTGAGGCAAGGTGGGGCTGGGGGCTGGCATGGGCTCTGCCAGCTCCAGGGAACTGCTCCAAAGGTTCCACCGGCTCCAGGGAACTACTCCACTCCCCAGCCCTGATGCCATGTGCCTCCTCACTCCCCGAGGCAATGCCAGGAGTAGAGCAGTTCCCTGGAGCTGGCTGAGCCTGTGAAGCAGTTCCCTGGAGCCGATGGAGCCCCTGCCAGTCCCCAGCCCCAGCCCTAGCCTCCATCCCCATCTGCATCCCCACCTCACCTCACCTCACCTCACGTCAGGGAGGAGCCACTGCCTGCCCTGCATGAGGAGCGAGGAGCTTACCTTTGGTAAGTGTCCCACACTGGTCCAGGTGCCTCTGCTGCACTCTGTGCCCAGCTCCTCTCTGGGCAGGTGCACAGCCTTAAAAAGTTTGTGCACGGCAAGGTTTTTACTTGTGCGCGGCCCTGCATGCATGCAGCTTAGAGGGAACACTGGTATAGACTCTAAAAATCTCTCTTCTTGCATCCAGGCAACTTTTGTCTCTTTGTTTGAATGGGCCATCAGAACACAAACAATGGAGACAAGACCAGACATGCTGGCTTGGGGTTATACTTCTCTCTCATTGTTGGTTTGCCATATGCCAGTCCAGTGGCATAACTATGGCAGGGTGAGCAGGGCACCAAACAAGAAAGGGCACCAAAACAACAGTTCCCTGGAACCCCACACAGGTGCCATCCAGGCAGCTGCAGTCCCCAGGCAGCAAGCAGAGAGCTGCCCCCTTCCGCCTTGGTACAGCACCAGACTGCAGGGGGGAGCTGGAGCACTCTCTGCAGCAGGGAGCATCCACAGAGAGCAGCCAACTCCCCCACTCCTCCCAAATGCAGCAGGAGCAGATTGCCTATGGGGAGCCAGGAGCCTTCTATTTTACTTCATATTAGAAGTAATATGAAGCAAGCAGCATGATATGAGCTGTGCCTTCCCTCAAACTGGTATGGCACCAGCCACACCTCCTCCCCCTCAAAATTGCAGTAGCACCAGCCCTAGAGAGCTGTCCACATACCCCGTTCCACAGTGGGACAAGAGCATCTTTCTAATTTAGTGGTCCTGCAGACTGAACATGACTTTGCTCACTCTATCAGTTGCGACAAGGTGATCAACCAGTTTGCCTCTGCTAAAACTTGAAGAGCCACAATATATTTTTTTCCTTTTGCTCCTCTCTTTGAGCATCCTGTCTTTTCTGCCTCATATACCATCCAATTCAGTCTCTAAGCTGGTTTTAACTTCTGAGAATTGGATTTGTCCATCATTCCTTGTACCTTAATTTCTGAAAAGCCAATTAAACTTTTACTTTTTCCAATAGGACATATAAGTAACATAATGCAGATTTTCCTGGGACTGCTGTATGTTGGTTGACTGTTCTATTATAACACTTTTTAAAAACATTTAAAGCACATTATGTTGTATGCTCCAGTGTTAAGTGTCAATGTAGTCAAGCATGTGTGCTGAGGTACGAGTGATTTTTTTTTTTTAACTGGTAGAATGGAGAGGAGTGTGCTCAGAAGCATCTCCACTTTTGGCACCAAAACTGTTAGTTATGCCTCTGCCAGTCCTTAGTTTGATTTTATCAGCATTGAGAAAACAAGATGGTTTTAACTTCTTGGAGAAATGGATAGGTTGTTTTTGAGAAGCACTTGACTCACTGGACACCTTGCATGAACTGGTGATAGTTAGGCCTAAATCTCCATCTAAGCCATGTAATTTAGGAAGCTAGAATTGTAATATTTGATGCAAATGAATAATTTCAGCAGAGATGGAAACACGCATTAAGAATTTCCACTTATATTCTAAGGTTCTACAATTTAGATGTTATTCAAGCCCCTTAATACAAATACTGTAATATTATATATAAGTAGAATATATTTTATTTGGGTTAACAAAATAAAATATATTCTTGATAAATTCACTTCAAACAAGCACAAAACTTTTGAATTATTATTCAGACTAAAACGTCAAGCCTTCTTACCTTGATCCTTTATGCATGTAGATTCACACATCTATGATCTATGTATGTACATTTCCATAATATTATCATTTGGCTACAAACTTGTTAGTAAGTTTGTTGTTTTTTCTCATTTCTGATTGACTGAAATATCATACCATCATATGAATCCTCAAGTTTTTCAATAATGCTTAGAGTAAAAATAGTAAAAAATTCACAAAAACATATGTTTACTAGCTCTTGGCTAAAATAGTATCACATAATCGGCAAAAAATATCTCATGGAACAATGATAACTGAAACAAGGAAGCACAAAGTAAAATGAGTAATTACCTCTATACTGTCAAGCCTTTCAGTAGTAGGATCTTACCTTCACTGCTGAGACCAAGAGGGTGATATGATCATCAGCTTTTACATAAGCCAGTATATTTCAACAGCAAAATTTGAGTAGGGGCAGACATTATTATAAATAGAAACATCTATGGACACAGAAATACTTTTTATGTAACGGATGTTCTTTCTCTAAGTACAGTATAGAGGATATTGCTGCCTATTTAAATTTAAATGCTTTAAGAAGAAAAACCAACACTCAAATGACAAATCTTGGACAGGAACATAGAAAATCCTTGTCATGGATATCACATTTCAGCTAAGTAAAATGGACATCTATGCAAGAAGTTCAGGTTGCAAATGAAATGGCGGTTTGGCATTCTTAGGTATTTTCAGCCTTCACGCAGAAAAATTGTTTCAGAACTCATAAGCTTTGAAAAAAAAGAGAGACAGAAAACGTTTCCTGTCATTCTGAGTTCATGTTTCCCACATAAAGTTAAGCTATTTTTTTCTTACTGGACACGCCTACACAAGACACTTAATGCCTGCTAATGCTGCACAGTAGAGTGCCAGGCAAAAACCGTGCTAATACATTACTACATAGTAGGATTAGGCTACTGCACATTAAACATCACAAAAAAAACCATGCACCAGCGCTACTGCTGCACAGTAACTGTAGTCATTGTGCATTTAGTTTAGTTTAATACTTGCATTAAGCAAGTATTAAACTAAATGTTCAGTAATTACTCCACATTAATGAACATGTAGACATGCCCACTGAATATTTGGGGGGTTTTAATTGCAATTTTTCCACTTAGTCAACTTATACTAACATGTACATGAACAGAGATTGATAACGTATTTGGGGTTGGCTTCCTGGAGAGAGGGAAACATTGTGGAAGAAAAAAATATCAGAAGAAAGTGGAAGAAAAAATACTGCTATTTTAAAAGTACTATATATTAGGGTGAATTGAAGCCAATGTTCAATTATAATCTGGTCTACTGTATTTTGAACTTCTGACTGTTAACTAGTTAAGAGACAGGAAGCAAAAGACTAAAGTGGGGTGAATTACGTGTCTAGAAACCAAAAAATCCACTGTTAGAATCAGTTAGAAATGAGGATATCAGGCAAAAGAAAGTAGGTAAATAGGACCGGGTAGGATCAGGGGGAAGTTTCTACCGGAAACTTCGAATGGAAAGTTCTGATCAAACTTTGTTGCAAATTTTGGATGTCTTTTTTTCAAGAAGAAGTATGTCTCTCTGTTTTCCCCTAGCACAAAAACATATGCATTACTTTCAAGCTATTGGATAAATGTAACCAATTCCTTTTTCCACATGAACTGTTGCTATATACTTATCCTGCCTTGGAAGGTTTTGTTTTACATTTACTTTTCTCAAATATACTGTTTCTCAAATCTACATACTCATAAGACTTTTGAGTCCACAAACTAGCTAATTTTTACCTTTCAATTTTCAGAATTCATTCCTAATACAAGATGTATTTTACTAACTAAAATAGGCAGAGCTATAGACACTAACAGATTTTCTGCCCTCATTTTTTCCCATGTTTATCAGATACCAAACTATATCATACACAAATACCTAGTTACTCAACAAGCTACTTCCCACAAACCTATCACCTCACAAAAGAGAATTGTTAGAAGAGCTGGCAAAATATATTGCATAGATGACACATGGCTGGAGACTGAGAAGTAAAACAAACAGCTATCCTAAATATTTCTCTAGTGTTTTTTACATCAAAAGAACAAACCCTTCATTTAGCATAAGATTTAAAGACCAAGATGTTTGGGCAGGTGATGATGTCTACAACTGTGTGGATATTAACATATTGTGCTAAAACTATGCAAAATATCAGAAGGACATACTTCAAATGATTGTATACTGAGGGATAAAGGAAGGAAGGAAGAAGAAATCTCCCCAGTCTTTCTGCCACATATACAATAGAACTCATTGAAAAGCTTCTCAGTGTTTTGCAGTACTGGACAGTAAATCAATGTAATCTGCATTTCGGCAGTAGCAGGAAACTTTTCAAATGATCACTATAAATGGAGCACTTGTTTTACACATAGGTTACTATTTTTTGGCAGTTCATCAAATCCCTTTCATCTGTAGACAGGGAAGTTTTGTCCAGTGAGCAGGGCAGCGACCCAGATTCCCTTTTGTGCTGAGATACAATCCAGGTAGGGTAGGGGGATCCAGTTATGATCATATAATTTTTGGTTGGATCCAGTGGCATCCAGGACCCTGGCATAAGTTATGTAAATTAAGGGGTTCTAGGCTGCTCTAGTTTTGTTAGCAAACTGTGGTATATCTATTAGATATATTAGTTAAGAGTCATTTGAGCACAGGCACATTCCATCCTACTCCCAATATACTTCCACTGCCCTCTTACAGGATGAAGTTCAGTGAGGACAAATGCAAGGCGCTATATCTTGGGCAGATTAATCAAAAACACACATGTAAAATGGGTGGCACCTGGCTAGATGTCTGTACTATGGAAAAGTCTTGGTAGATCACAGGCTCAGTATGAGTCTGCCACCCAAAAGCCAAATCCAATTTTGGGGTGCATCAACGGAAGCATTAGGTGTAAGACATGGGAGATAGTGTCTCTCTACTCAGCACTGGTTAGGCCTCACCTGGAGTAGTGTGTGCAATTCTCAGCTCTGCATTTTAAAAATGATGTGGAGAAGTTAGAGAGGTTGCAGAGGTGGGCAACAACAATGCTAAAGGGATTGCCAAGCAAATCATACAAGGAGAGGCTGAAGGAGATAAGCATGTTCATTTTCCAGAAAAAGCACATTAGAGGGGACATGATAGCAGTCTTCAAATACTTGAAGGGCTGCCATAAAGAAGAAAAGCATCTTTTCCATCTCACTGCAGAGAAGAGGACATGGACCAATAGCTTGAAGTTGCAGCAAAGTAAGTTTAGATTGGGTATTGGGAAAAACTTCTTCACTGTTAGAATTGAGAAACAGTGGAATAGGTTGCCTAGGGAAGTTGTAGACTCTCCATTAGTGGAGGTGCTCAAGAAGAAGTTGGACAGCCACTGGCATGGGTGTCTGGTGCCTCTTGAATTGGGGAGGGCAGGTACCCTCCCTGACACCAGTCAGCGACAGAGGGGGGCGGTCCTCTGACAGCCAATCCTGTGGGCCAGGAGGTGGAGTCCCCCAGCAGCCGATCCCACTGGCCAGGAGTGGGGGATCCCCCAGCGGGCAATCCTGCTGGCTGGGGAAGGGAGGGGGTCCCCCGCAGTCAATCTCACTCACCATAAAAGGGGAAGTGGCAGGGCCACTTTTGCTGGTGGCCCTGCTCCCTGGCTGGCGCTCGCAGGTGGGGCACTGGTGCTCCCACCTACCCCCCTCCCCGCCAGCTAAACAGGGAGCATGGCCTGACAGGAGCTGCACCGGTGCTCTCGGGGGTTGCGGGTGCACTCCCACGAACCCCCTGCACGTCGCCCTTGGCCATTGGTCAGGGATGATCTAGGTGTAGATCTACTGTGGCTATTTCCCATGCTTCTGGATTTTGCTGGTTGCCCTGCCCCCACCCCCCCTCCTTTCTGCTACATGACTCAAGGTGTTCAGAGACATCAGGTGTTGGCTATAGCTTTAACTGGAGTGTGCTACTGTTGGGACCCAAGCTAGAGGTTCTTGGCTAGAGGGTCTTGCCCCTCTACTCAGGGTCAGACTGATCACCACATTTGGGATCAGGAACTAATTTTACTCCCTAGTCAGATTGGTATGGACTCTGGTGGTTTTTGCCTTCATGTATAGCAGGTGGCTGGGCCCAGGATCTCTTTAGTATATATGCACAACATTTCATAGAAACAGGACATTGGTTGTCATGGTTCCCCTGCTTTACCTGTGGCAACTTAAGCTGTTAGGGTTGTTGTGTCAGTTGTCAGTAGTCTTATGCAGAGTTCAGATTATGGATTGTATAAAATAGTTTGGATAGGAATGGTCGTGCCTCAGGCAGGAGATTGAACTGGATGACCTCTGGAGTTTCCACCCAGCCCTACTTCTCTATGATGCTATGATTAGCGGTCCCCATTTTCAAGAAGGGGAGGAAGGAGGACCTGGGCAACTATAGGCCAGTCAGTCTCACCTCCATCCTTGGCAAAGTCTTTGAAAAAATTATCAAGGCTCACATTTGTGAGAGCCTGGCAGGACAAATTATGCTGAGGGGAAACCAGCACGGGTTCGTAGCAGGCAGATCATGCCTGACTAATCTAGTCTCTTTTTATGACCAGGTTACGAAACGCCTGGACACAGGAGTAGGGGTGGATGTCATATACTTAGACTTCAGGAAGGCTTTCGATACGGTATCCCACCCCATACTGGTGAACAAGTTAGGAGGCTGTGACTTGGATGACTACACAGTCCGGTGGGTGGTGAATTGGCTAGAGGGTCGCACCCAGAGAGTCATGGTGGATGGGTCGGTTTCGACCTGGAAGGGTGTGGGCTGTGGGGTCCCGCAGGGCTCGGTCCTTGGACCGATACTCTTCAATGTCTTCACCAGCGACTTGGACAAGGGAGTGAAGTGTACTCTGTCCAAGTTTGCGGATGACACAAAACTGTGGGGAGAAGTGGACACACCGGAGGGCAGGGAACAGCTGCAAGCAGACCTGGATAGGTTGGACAAGTGGGCAGAAAACAACAGAATACATTCAACAAGGAGAAATGCAAAGTGCTGCACCTAGGGAGGAAAAATGTCCAGCATACCTACTGCCTAGGAAATAACCTGCTGGGTGGCACGGAAGCAGAAATGGCTCTTGGAGTCCTAGCGGACTCCAAGATGAACATGAATCGGCAGTGTGACGAAGCCATCAGAAAAGCTAATGGCACTTTATCGTGCATCAGCAGATGCATGATGAATAGATCCAAAGAGGTGATACTTCCCCTCTATCGGGCGCTGGTCAGACCGCAGTTGGAGTACTGTGTGCAATTCTGGGCACCGCACTTCAAGAGGGATGCGGATAACCTGGAGAGGGTCCAGAGAAGCGCCACTCATATGGTTAAGGGCTTGCAGGCCAAGCCCTATGAGAAGAGACTAGAGAACCTGGACCTTTTCAGCCTCCGCAAGAGAAGGTTGAGAGGCGACCTTGTGGCTGCCTATAAATTCATCACGGGGGCACAGAAGGGAATTGGTGAGGTTTTATTCACCAAGGCGCCCCCGGGGATTACAAGAAATAATGGCCACAAGCTAGCAGAGAGCAGATTTAGATTGGACATTAGGAAGAACTTCTTCACAGTTCGAGTGGCCAAGGTCTGGAACGGGCTCCCAAGGGAGGTGGTGCTCTCCCCTACCCTAGGGGTCTTCAAGGGGAGGTTGGATATGCATCTAGATGGGGTCATCTAGACCCAGCACTCTTTCCTGCCTATGCAGGGGGTCGGACTCAATGATCTATTGAGGTCCCTTCCGACCCTAACATCTATGAATCTATGAATCTATGATTAATTTAAGCTAGCACAATGGCTTTTGAGCTTGAACAAAGTTGAAGTTAATGACGACCAAGACCACATACTGAGAACTCATCACCCACATACTCTCTACAGTGATTTCTCATCACAGGCGAGGTCAGATTCAAAATTTGGATCTTAATCTTCTAACCCCTGTTGCAGGCTTATGTGTGGCTGTGACTATAATGCTTGTATAAAAGGTGTATTTTGAAGGGAACAATTCTATTTGTCCACATGGATCTTTGGGAGAATACACTGTAAAAGTGAGCATCCATTTTCTGACTCCTATAGATCTTAAACTCACTCTAGTGAATACTAGATAGAAGGAAAACCCTTTTGGCAAACGGCATTACAAATATTTAACTTACCGGCTAAGATCTAAGTGTAAAGTCGTCTTTTCACTATGAAAGTCATTATTTTTGTGGCACATTTATAAAATACACTTTCATCAGCCCATCATCAAAGCATTTAGACCCTAAAATTCCTCTGCTGTTCAGAGTGACACATTTCAGCTCAGGAATAAGGCTTGTAGATGTGTCTGGCTGCTGAACATGAAAGTATGGGTGCTGCTGACTGGTTGGCATCTGGCCCAGCATTTAACCCTGCTGTTTTAGAATGTCGTAAAATAAGCACAATTTAATCTTTTGAAACCTTTTGGTCAGTGACTGTGATTTCCGCAAAAAATGACTTCAAAGGAAAGACAGGCACCTTTGTTGATGCCTTTTTAAGCAGTCATGAGTTCCAAATTATTTTTAAAAAGGGAGGTAGAAACCTCAAAGTATATCACACCTCCTTAGGATTAGATGCTGAAGCTATATGTAAACTGGGCTGTAAAATAAAAAATAAAAAATCAATCCTTGACTAGTGATGTAGTGATAGAGTGATATAATTAAAAATACCATCAGTAGCAAAGAACTTCATCATACAATAATGGGCTCCTCCTACCACATACCTGCCAAGGCAAAGGACTTCTTTTTATAAGAAATAATATCAGAAGCCAAAATATTTTTTCAAAGCACGATGTATTAAAAACATCCATTTCAAGTTGCTGTTGTTCTATTTTGCCAAGTCACTGGTGTAGAAATAACACCTGTTTTGCAACATTTTACAGTGGAATAGTTGGACTCACTGTATCACCGGATGCTGGGTGCATTGACTATTAAAAAAACAGCCTGTCAATAAATACACCATTTCCTGAAAAGACTAAGTTTCATTAATAAGCTGTACTTGTATAAGCAGCTGAATATTTTCTATCTGAGCTTCACTACATGAGCAACTTTCAGTCATTTAATCACTTGCCATTTAATCTAAGATAGTAGAAGGACCATGGAAGTTCCCAGGTATCAGTCTGCTTCAGCATAAAATTACAGTCACTTCCAATAACATGTCAAATAAGAACATATTATTTCACCAACAGTGGACTTTATTCTGCTTTTCTCTCAACTATCAGTTGGCCAGTCATAGCAAAACAAAGCAATATTAACTAGGGATGCAGATAAGCTGTAACCTTTTTTCCAACACCACACACAACTTTTTGTATCTCTCCATTTGTAAAGGGGGGGGGGGCGGTTAAATTTTTTTCCAAACTGTAATCTGCCTCTAGGTCCATGATTCCACTCCCTTTCAGCATCTATAGCACATTTCTTTAAATGATATCCTCTCTCCTTCTGTTGATGACACTGTTGACAATGACTGAAGCAGGAAAGTATAGAACAGTTAAGCCACATGGCTACTTGAAGCAGCCACCAGGAGGCAGCGTGGCATAAGTCTCATACAAAAGTGAAATGGGGTTAGCAATGCAGGATAAGTATTTACATCATATTCTGGAGATACAATGTTCACAGATGTAGTTTTACAGGGCAGCTGTGTAAACTGGCATAGCTCCACTGAAATCAATAGATCTACGTCTCTATGCCAACTGAAATTTTGCCTGCCATTTTTAAAAACTTTTCTAATCTTGGAGAAAATGATACCAACAATATCACTCAGATGTTAGGTGGTATGTGACCCCTGGGTTGCTGGTAAACTTTATCCCAGGTTGTGGTGAATTCATCAGCCACATGCTGAGTTACCTAATCCTCAATTTTAGAAACAGTTACCCTAAGAGAAACTGCAGTAAAGGTCTTATTATTGTAGAAGAGGGTTGATATAATTTGGAAACCTCTCACCCTTCACAAAGAGTGAAATCAAATAAAGGACTTGGGCACCTATCATGCAGATGTTTTCATTTATAACTTTTAAGTGCTTGGGATCCCAAGTGAAGTCAGAATCCTGCATGAGGCATTTTAGGGACCTCAGAAGGGGACCCAAAGCAGCCAGCAGGCTGAGAAAGGAGCTACCTATCAGGAAACACTGGGTGCATGCAAGTGTTCAGATGAATTAGTCTATGCTGTAAGATTTTGTCTGAGTGGTCTAAACACCCATCAACAGGGCAATGCAAGCATTTGACATTTGGGGGAGGATGTGTGCAGGCAGCCTGCACTGGTGACAGCCAGCAGATGGGGGTGCCCCTTGGCACATATTCCAGTATGCCCTGCAGGCTTCTGGGGCTAGAGTTTGCCAAGCTCAGCTGAACATGCAGGCCAGGGAACATCCACACTCCCCCAGGGAACTCCTATGACAGTGACCCTCCTCCCTCCTGCCCTGCCCAGAGGCTTCCAAAAGAGACCCAGACTAAGTCTTCACACTTGCCAAGTGTGTCAGTTTCTCTTCCCAGATCCTGCCACAAAGCCCTACCCTCCTACCCTTCACGCACAAGCCCACAGACCAAGGACCTGTGGCGTGTCCTCTTTGTCACCTTGCCTGATTCTTGCTGGAAGCTGTGGGACACTACACATCCTATCTGCCTAGGACATGCCCTTCTGCCTAGGACCTAGGAGCCTAGTCTGTCACACAGGGCCACTTACCAAAACCTAATACCACCAAGCATCCTGGACTCAGCTGACTACTTCCACCATTGACTCTGAGGTACTGTGGGAGCACCTCCAGATTGTCAAGCAGCATTTTGGGGCCTGTAAGACTAGCAGCAACTGGTAGGAGCAGATTGTCCTGGGTACCAGGGATGATGAACACTAGCTGCAGAATTTACACATGTGCTGAGTCACCTTTATGGACATTGATGCTGATGGCAGGTTATTAGCATAAGGCCACACACTGAACAGCAGAATAAGACCACTCCTGATTCTAGAGAAACAAGCTGCCATTACCACCTGGAAGCTTGCCACCCCCAACAGCCTTGACTCCAACTCCAACCAGTTGGCATGGACAAGTCCAGAGAACAACTTCCAACAGGTTGCACAGGATGTTGGAAATGAAGGGTGGCATTGTTTTTGATTCCCGCTATAGTTGGGTGAGTGGGGTATAGGAAGGGCCATGGTTCCTGCTAAAGTGGATGGGAAGGTGGGGTGGGGGATGTTCTTCCAGCATTTATGGAAGGATTGGTCAGCTCTTCCCAGAAACAAAAGATAGTCTTGGGGGATACTCAGGGTTGTGTGACTAAGCCAGTTTATATTAACATTCATTGACTGACGGTGGGAAATGCCCAAGGTCATATGTTGGGCCCCTCTGGTCCATCAGAGGAAAGAGAAGGAGTGGGGGGTGTGATCTGGCCAGTGTTGTATGAATACTTGAGCAATTAGTTCCCTGAGCCAAATACTTTTGCCAGTCAAGCTGGAGACATAATACTGGCCCCCACCTACCTCTCTAAATGCACCTAGTCATTCTATTTGGAAGTTTGTGTTACATTGGATGGAAACTCAGTAGTGACCACTCACCACCATGGGAAGGAAGGGGTAAAGGACACCAGAAGCACCTTCAGTTGTCAATCTTGAATGGTGGGCTATGGCCAGTGGTGGGTGTAGACCACACTCCAGGTCTGGGGTTGGGGGCAGGTGTTCCTCTGCACCTGGGTCCCCATCAAGTCCATGCAGTACAGCATTGAGCCTTATTTTCCCATGCAGTGGGCTCTGCCTCAGGACTTTCAAGATCAGTACCAGGACTGAGACAAAGAATGGACACTAGGGGTGTGCAAAATGGGCTGTATTTGATTCAGATTTGGCCCGAATTGGGGATAGTGATTCGATTCATTGATTCGGATCACTGTCATGATTCGATTCAGTCGTACCCAAACCTGAAGCTTTGATGCTGATTCAGAAACACAGCTTTAAATGCTTTTTCTACGTATGTCAAGGTACCAGGCACAGCTCGTGAATGCTGTGATGCTGGGACAGATGGAGCATCCCACAGGAGCACAGGGAGGAGGGGGGAGAGCTCCCTGTGTGCTCAGTGGCAAACCCAGAAGTGGACTGCAAGTACTCCCAGTCCACTTCCGGCTCTTCCACCAAGAGAGCAGGGGCCACACACCCCCACACCTTCCTTGGCTCAGTGATCAGCCACGGGGGGAACCCAGGTGCTGCCCAGACCCAAAAGGCAACACTCACTAAGCTGGGGGGGGGGTACAGAGGGCCCCCCAGTGTGTTCCCCAGCAGACCTGGAAGTGGACCAGAAGTCTGCTGCCGAGCGCACTGGAGACATGCCCCCCCCCCCCCCATGCTCCCATGGGATGCTCCATCCACCCTACCATCTCAGTATTCATGAGCCGCCTGGTACCTTGAGGTATGTAGAAATAACATTTAAAGCTGTGTCTATGTCCAAATCTCTCCAAGTCGATTTGGAGGGTTCTGATTCAATTTGGAGAGATTAAAGGGTCACCTGATTCAATTTGGATTCAGAGATTCGGCCCCCGAATTGGGCCAAATCTCTGTGAATCAAATAAGTGACTGAAGCTTCACACAGCCCTAAGGGACACTGTTAAAGACTGAATTCTTCAGGCCTCAATGCTGGGACCAGGAGTGGGTGCTCTTCAGCTCCCTGTTCCTAGAGCAGGAGAATGAGTAAGTGGTCTCTGTGTCAATGGCCAGGGCTCTGAGGGGCTTTCAGAGTAAAGGGACTGGAACACCCTTAGCCCCAACATGGGAAATGGGGTCTCTGGGCATGTGGTTTCCCCATGGACTTAGAGTGGTCAAGATCCATTGGAGATCAGATGCTTATCCTGGAACTACTTGCAATGTGGACAGTATTGTATTTGGGTCTACATCCTGTGTTTCAATCACTGTGCTATTAGAATTGTCCCCCAAGTCCTGGCCATCAGTGCCCAGGTCCTCACTTCCCTGGAAGAGGTCAAGGGAGCTGTAACCAAACTCCAGCTGCACCTTTGTCATGGAAGAACCGCACCTGTGCACCCAGTCCTTCTGTCTCCCCAAAGTCCTCTTGCAACTCCTACTGCTGGGGTCCTCCTACCACTGGCTGCAACTCCTCCCCAGTGGCAAACTAAGTGTACAGGGTAGCAACACCCCTATTGCTTGAGAGGAAGCAGGAGAGTCCCTCATAGAAGAGCATGGTATTCCTCATGCCTGCAGAGATCTAGTTGGTGGTCATAGAGGTCATAGAGAAATAGGGCTGGAAGAGACCTCCAGAGGTCATCTAGTTCAACTCCCTGTCTGAGACAAGATCATCCCTATCCAAACCATCTCATACAAGCATAATATGAACTCTATATAAGACTACCCTTAACCTTGACACAACATAGACCTAACATCCTAAGGTGTTGTGAGTCCATTTGAATTGTGTCTTTATCCATGTTCTGGTTATGGATCTTCATTCATCTCTTTTGCAATCTGCTGGAACACCTCCTTGTTGTGGTGTGCACTGCAGAACTGCTCTTGGGACACATTCTCACCCCAGATCCTTTATTTCCTAAATGGCCCACTTCTGTCTCCAGTTGTTGGTAGTGGAGGAAGACAGGCCAGGCTCTACCATGGTGTTAGGTGGCACCCCTGGGATCTGTCCATGGGTAGGTCTGGATTTCACTGGATGGATGAGGATCTGGTCACAAGGGCATAGGTGGGGGCATGTGGATCTTGGCAGATGGTTCTCACTCATTCAGATGGCGTTTGGGTCTGCTCAGGTGTGTCACCCACACCAGAGTGAACCCAGCTCCCCTTCACCCCCCCCCCCCACACACACAAACATTCCAGGGACATTTACTTAATAGCACTAGCTTGGCTGGCCATGCTCCCACAAGTCCTGAACTTTCTAGGACATCCACCTGCTGCAACACCCAACCATTCCACAAACTCCCACACCTCAGGTATCTGCCAACAGTTGCTGGTCTGACCATGCCCTCCAAGCCCTACACTTGGTAGGATCATCTGTCTGCTAGTCCATTCCCATTCATATCCATCCACCCCTCTGGCCTAAAACCAAAATGCCAGTACCAGTTTCTGCAAGCTGGGGGTGGGTCCATGACAGGGTCTGGGCATGGGGCGCTTGGTCTGGATCTTTGGTTGTGGGGTTTTGTGTCTGTGTTCAAGCCTTGGGTTCCTGGATCTTTGTGTCTGTGTCTGAGCCTTCGGGAACTTTTGGTCTCTGTGTTTGAGTTTTTGTATGCATCTTAGGATGCTTTCGGATGAGGATACCAAAGGATAGCAGGAATGCTAGTGGACAACAGGATAACTTCTATCAATAGGGTAACTGAACAAGTGTTCATTAAACTAGTCTAACCCCTATCAGTGTAGAGTTAGGATGAGGTCTATCTTTAAACCATATGCACCATTTTAGATCAGATTAAGCACTGTGAACACTTGCACACCTAGCATTTCTACCATGCTAAACCAAGTTATTTCAATCTGAATTGAAAGTACAATGGTACACCTGAAAATCCTGGTATAGGAATACAGGATTCTTCCTCCCAGCTGGGGAGCCATATTGCCAGGCAACAAGAGACAGCCTTGTCCTATGAGAGAAATAATCCCACTCTGAGCAGGGAGTTGGCTAGATGACTTCTCAAGGTCCTTTCCAACCCTATGTTTTTCTATTATTCTTTGTATTTACGTGTTGGCAGCCCAGTGGCATAGTTTAACAGCAGGAGTTGGTGGTGCCTCCTACATGGTCTAATTTATGACCCAATTATTACAGACACTAGTGATGGCAAGCACCTTAGCCACTCAGCTGTTATACAAAAGGCACCAAAACCAAAACATTTTTTTAAAGAAAAAATAAAAGAGGTTTCCAAGTTGAATTTGGTAAGAAACCTTATTCTGTGGATGTTCTCAGAGCCTGCCTAACACACACCTACTAAGAAGGTGATACAGAAGACCTTGGTTTCTGGATCTTCCTCTTTCCTGAACCCCAATCAGGCTTAAAGAGGAAACAATTGCTGAGCTGGTCAGACTGGGGCTGCTTTGGGCACACATACAAGTCATCCTCTAGGTGCCTAGAGAGTTTAAAATTCAAACAGTGGGGCTCCTAGTGAGCTCAGGTGTCTTCAGAATTAGGCAGCATCTAATTGGCCTCAGCATCCAGGTGGACTCAGTTCCACCTAAGTCCTGGTTTAGGCACCTAAGCCCTTTGTTGGATCTAGCCTTAAGGCCTGATCCAATTGCCAATAAAGTCAGCAGGGGGATTCACATTAATTTATGTGGATTGGATCAGGTTTGAAAATGAGAACCACGTGTGTTCATCCTTATGCAGAACTTGGTCACTAATGTTATTTGCATGGACTTCCAGTAACGTTTAATCATTAGCAACACAATTCCCCAAGTAATATAAAAAATGAAGTCCCACAGAATAACTTCAAGCCCTCAGTTTGTAAACTAACTCTCCAAGTAGAAAACTCACCCTGTACAATGGTTCAGTCACACTTTCCCCTAATTGTAATCACCTGGAAAGTCAGATTTATTTTGTGAGCTGAAGGGAAAGACAACATAGTAAATTAATAAAGAAATAGAAACATATACAATGGAAGGGAACTACTGGGGCTCAGCCCCCCCAAATGCCAGGGCAGCCTGGCTATAGGCTGCTGCAGCAGGGGGGGAGGGGGGTACACTTAGATATTCTGTGCAGCCAGGATCGCAGCTGGGCCAGCAGGTAGGTAGGTTTCTTTCAATCTACTGTCTTTATGACTGCCTGGGCTTGGGGGAGGGGGCAGACAGAGACTACCACAGTGCAGGAGGGAGTGGGGCATAATTCATGCCTGCTCCTGCCCCACTCCCTCCTGCACTGTGGGGATTGTCCCATGACCCGGCCCAGCAGGGGCCCCATTCACCATGAATGGGGCCCTGGCCAGGCTGGGTCGTGGGATAGTCAGAGCCCAGAACGTCACCCAGAGATGCAGTGCAGGCCAGGCGGGGGGGGGGGGGGATGTGCCCTCCCCCACTCTGTGAACAGGGTAAGGGTGGGCTGCAGCTATGGGCTGGGCTCTGCTCCCTGCCTCCACACCTCACTGCCACCATTTTGAAAGTGGCGCAGCATGGCGCCATGTGTGTCCCACTGCTGGGCAAGCAGGGCAGTGTGGTGGGCCAGTCCCAGTGCCACCGCTGCCAGCCCACAGTGTGGCCACCCCATCGGTAACAGCCCAGCATTGCCCCAGCCCCAGCCCATAGTGGCAGCCTGCCCTACCTCATGCAGATCCAGGAGCACATGCCCTCCATGCCTCTCAGGATGCGTGCAATGGCAAGAACTGTCACACCTTCTTGCACCCCCTGGACAAGCTGTGGCTTTGTCCCATGCCCCACCCCAGCTGTGCAGGGCCTGGTGGATGGGGATACAGGGGTCCCAGGGTCTCCATCCCCCTGGCCTGGTGGTGCAGCCGAGGCTGGCCCTGCTCTGGCCCCTGGCTCCAGGCCCCCCCGGGCAGTGAGGGGCCAATACTGGGGCCAGTGCAGAGAGGCAACCAGGGCTGGTGCGGGGCTGGGGGGTGGTGTATTCATTGGTGTGGGGGACACCGGTGCTGGGCAATGACACTGGGCATGGGGGAAGGGGAGGCCAGAAGGGTGCAGTGAGGCCCAACTCCACTCCACTCCTTCCCAATCCCTGCCCAGTTCCAGCCCCAGCCCCACTCCCTCCCCCCTAACCCATCCCCCACAGACCTTCCCACAGGGGGGGCGTACGTGTGCTCAGCCCTCCCGCCCCAAAATATTTTCTCCCTCTGCCTATCAATAGGAAAGCTAATTAATTAAGAGAATATATTCATTAGGATTCTGAGAATATTTTTTCTCATTCAGTTGAATTCTGTTGCTATGCACACAAACAACTGGAATTTTTTATTTCACACCTAGGTAACTAATTTCTAAATTTTACTAATAAGCTTTAATAAGTGTGATTCAGAGGCAGGGTTGAATAGCAATTTGCTACTGGTTAGAAATCCCTAGCTGATTATATAATTCTCAAAAATATGACAGTGTAGGTATTCCTCCCCTTTCTTTCGTCTTTCTGTTTTACAAAGCAACTACTCTTTATACTAAAAAATGCTGAACTATTCTACATTAATGATGGAAGTTTTACCATAGAGTAGAGGGCCAGTACTGTCAGATTTTGTTTCAAAGTAAATACAATTACTTGTAAACAGTTGGACTAGGTAACACATCAGGAAGCACTGATGATGTCAGATAGGCTGATCGCCTCTCTCCCCATGAGAGACTGCTACAGCTGCAGCTGGATCCTCTTCACCATAAAAGAGAGGAGAGAAGCTGGCAAGGCCTCCTCTGTGAGGGCTTTGGGACTCTGGAACTCATCCTCCCTCTCTCCTGCTTCATTCAAAATAGCCTGAATTTGGTGATATGATCATACTGCAAAAATAAGTTTGCAGGGGTTTTTGGAGAAGGCTGTGTGCACTTCCTGCAGTGATAAAGGGGAGGAAAGGAGTTTATGATGGAACAGTTATTTCAGTGTTGTTTGGATTTCATTAGATTACATAATTAGTGGAAGCTTGGGGGCACCTAAGGTGCATCTATACCATGGAAGCAGGCAGCTCACTACTGAGACCCACCCATTCTGCAAATGTCAACCCCAGAAATGAGGCAGTGAAGACATGCTAAGACAGCAGCGAGCAAAATGTGGCCCACCAGGCAATTTCATCCACCCCCTGGGCACCCACAATGAATTGTACCCCATCCAGCCCAGATGCCATACACCCACCTTCATATGCACAAGGGCCCAGCCCAACCAGCAGGCAGCTTCTACATAGGGGTGCTGCCAGGGGACCTGCTCAGCTTCCCAGCATCCAGTGGCTCCTCCTCATCTCCCAGTTGCAGCACTTGCTCCAGGCAACAGATAGGAAATTGGCTTGGGTGAGGGGAGAGGGAGCTGCAGCTGAGCAGGAATGTGGAGCTAGGGCTGGTGGAAGTATGGAGCCTGCACCCATGGGGGTGGCAGGACCGCAGAGCTTTGGTGGGCAGGGTGTGGAGTGTGATCCCCCCACACACACTCCCCCCTCATGGTGCACAGCCCCCAGTTCTACCAGCACCAGGCAGCAGGGCCTTGGGGCACTCATGGCCCACACAGCACTGCCACCTGGTGGCACATGGCTCCAGACAGCACTGCACATGGTGGCAAGGAGCGTGGCCAGGCTGGGCTGCCTCTATTGCACAGGGCTCCCCGCAGCACACATGCAACTCCTGGACATGCCCCCAGGGGAAGCCCTATGCACTGGAGCCAGCTGCTTTCCCGCCCCCCTGCTGCTACGTGCAGGTCCCAGGACTATACTGGAAATGGAGGGAAGCCCCACCACCTGTGTCCTGGCAGAGTCCCAGGACCTGCACAGCAGGGGGCAGGGAAGTCAGCTGCCTCCGGCACATGGGGCTTCCTCCACCAGTGCACCCAGGAGCTGAACGTGCACTGCAGGGAGCCCCGTGCAATAGGCAGGCTGGCCTGGCTGTGCTCCTTACCACAATGTGCAGTGCTGGCCAGAGCTGTGTGCCACTGGCCATGAGCACCCTGAATGGTCACTCCCTGCTGCTTCTGCTGCCAGTGGCACAGGCTGCATGCCATGGGGGGGGGTGTAGGGGTTCCCATAGTCCCCTACCCTCCCTCACACCCCACAAACCCCACATACCCATACCCTTCTCCCATAGCCCCTGACATATTGCCTTGGTGGTATGATTGAACTCTCTACTGCCACAGTGTATATATACCTCCCAAACCTGGATAGGAGCCTTCACAGCTTTAAAACTAAATAACTTTTAAAAATTAATCCTAATGCAGAGGCATTCTGGCCCAATCACTAGAGTAATGGATTGCAACTCAGGAGATTTCTGCCTTTAAACACTTGTCTTCTAGCCTTGGGGAATTCTATTCCCCTCTCTGGGCTTCATATTTCCAATCTGCAAAATGGGATCATTAATCCTGATTTTATAAACAGATTGGAAAAAGGGATTTGAGTACTTTGAACAGAGATGTAAAAGAACTGGGTAGGAATCAGTTTGCCTAGCTCACAAATGTTTTCCTGTCCAAATAAAGATTAAAACCTCCAAGAAAATTCACACACAAACAAAACACACCCTAAAAAAATTTTTTTTCTAGGCTTTGATAGGAAGGGTTAGTCTTGCCAACTTTTAGTCCTCCATTTAAGGCCATATTTTATCTTATTTTTTCAAAACAAAAATGAGTTTTGAACTCCAAAGCAGACGTAGTCATCTCAAAAGGGTGGAAAGAAAATTCTGACAATTTTTAAAATATTGCTTCCAAAGACTTTTCAAATCAAGTAATTCATCAAGCCCCTTTCCTGTGAGGAGTTCTCTTTTCAACGAATTAGCATTTTGATGGATATCATTGAGAAACTCACAGTTAGCACTAGTAAAGATTATTATTAAACACACAATGCCAAATCCATCTTGGCCTAAAGTCTGATGTACTAAAGTCAATTAAAAAAAAAACCAAATTCTTATTCATTTCAGTGGGCTTACGATCACTTCCCTGTTGTTAAATACAGCAGCATAGTTCTACACCAGAATTTGTCCACTTGAATTTAGACCAAGGACAGTCCCTGCCTTTGGTTAAGCCACTTTAATTTTTAAAACATTTCTCCTTTATTTTCATGGTAAAAAGTATTTTCAGTATTTTACAAGAAAATACCAAATGCTCTTGCTAGCTTTAAGCCATAAATGCCACAAAACAGATTTAAAAACTGGAATACAACCAATATAAATGCTTACTATTGGTGAATATAAGGGCACACAAAACTGGGCAGTGAAGTCACCATACAATATCAGGAAAACCATTAAAAAAAATCTGGAAAAGCATCAAAATGGCTGGCCTCTTTGTAGTTTCAACACAAAAATTGACCTTCATTTCTAAATATTTTCCCTAGTGGGAAATAACAGTTTGAAAATAATCCCAGATGTATTCACTTGTGTAGCATTTTGCTGCTTGCAGCATATAGGCATGGAAAAATTATTTAAGGTTTCAGTTCTGGACTTGTATTTTAAAAATGTCAAGCTTTTGAAAAACAGCGTCATTTTTCCTTAAAAGCTATTCATTTACCTGGAATGTTGGCCAGCAGGCCTGCATTATGGACCTGTTTTAGTTAAGATTGAAAAATTACCCAAAGGTAAAAGAGAAGGAGGCAATTTTTGAGGATCAAGCTAAACGCTAACACAAAATGCAGCTGAATAGATTTTTGCACCAGGATATGAAAAGACTCCCATAGGTACGGGAGCTTATAAGAATGACCATAAGCTACTTGATCTTTTTTAATGGGTGAGAGGGTGGTTCATTTCTCTTGTCGTATTTGAAATAAAAACCTCCCTTCAGATACAAACAATTAACAAGCTTTATTGGAAGGGGCACGGGGGACAATACAAAGAAAACAGTAAGTGCTTATAACATCAATGTGAGAGCTTTTAAAGAGGATCAGATGGAATTTATCCCTATTTTCTTTAGCAAATAATACATTTCTTTTTTACATTTCAAATTGTTTGGATAAGAAAAAAATGCAAAAAGCTGCAGGAAGTTGTCTTGGTAAAGGAATTATATTTTTCATTTGTATCAGGCAATCTGGTCTGTGGGGTTGAAAAGCTATTTGGCTGTATGATATTTACAGTTCAGCATTTTCCATGACTCATTTTCTGTGATATACAGTAAATGGTCTTATCACAATATAGACTATTATAAATCACTTTAACAGGATGGACCTATCAGTTCTTTCCTGCTATGCGTGTGAAGTCTTTTCTTTTTTTTTTCCTCCTTGCCAAGGGTCCTCACATGCAGAGTCTTTTTTAAAAACATACTATTTAGAGAGTTAGGGACAAATTCTGTCCTCAGGAGCCAGGGGCTTGGAAGGGTAGGCAGCAGCTGTAGTAGCTAACCTTACACTTGGCAATCCTAAAGGGCACAAAAAGAATGTGCGCAGCAGTGGCCTTTTCAACTCGTTAAGGCCCTGTTTCAGCAGAGCGTTTAAGCATGCATTTTTAAATTCATCCCTGTTCAGCAAAGCAAATAGGCTTAACTTTACAGTTATGTTTAATACCTACTGAAGTTATCCACTGAGCTGGTGACCTGTGGCTTGGACCTGCCCCTACTCAATGCTAAAGCTTCCACTGACTTCAACTAGAGCCTTTAAATATGCAGTGTGCTTTTTCTTTTGTTTGTCTACCAGGCACGAGGGCAAAAGGGCTCTCTCCCATGTAGAGAGCCACGTTCCCTGTGGGATGATAATGAGTGTTGCCTCCACTGAAAAGCTTCTCCCAGTTCACTCAAAGAACTAGCACAAGCCTGGTCCCTGAATCAGTTATGAAGAGGGCTCACAGGGGCTAATTACTCCCGGAGTGAGCTAATAGTCACATTCTGCTCCCCCATTAGATTACAATATGTAATCTGTGTATGCATGGATTAACAGATGGGCATATACAAAATGACTCCCTGTTTTGTCTGCCCCACAGCACACCTGTGCAGGATAGTAACAATTCTCTCTTTAAGGTTTTTCAAACTGTTTCAGAATTCTTCATGCCCTGTGATCTTTGGCTGGCAGAGGGTTAAATACTATAACACTTGCACAGGTGCTTAAAGATAGAAGAAAGGAAGATGGCTTCTTTGTAGAGAAAGTGGAAAGATTGCCTCTAGGGACAATTTTACCTAGTGATCTTGGGTCTAGTGGAATGTCCGACTAGGAAGTTTTTCTCTTTATGCTAAACTATTTCCTTTCCTGATTGGAAGCATCTCCCTCCAACTATCAAGAATAAAATATGATAGCTTTTTTGCGGCTGACCTACTCTGACAGGCTACACTCAATGGGGAAAAGTAACAAAATGAGGTAGAAAATAAGGGCTTGATTTAGTATCCACTGAAGCCAACAAAAAGATCCCCGCTGACTGCAGTGGGCATCGATCAGGCTACAGCTCCCAGCTGCAAGTGATCAGGGTTTCTGGGGAAAAAAAACCCCCAAAAAACCAAACCAATAAATGTGTCGGATTGTAATTAAAAAAATGGAACTGATATATAAAATATTGTTTTTCAGCTGTCAAACAGTTGCAGATGCCCTGCACTTGCAGGTCAGTTTCTTGGTGTAGGAGAAAGCCATTACATAGCATACAGTGAGGTTAAAGCGTATTTTGTTTGACTTGCACATACACACAAGTCCTGAGACAGGGATGATGAGACAGCATGCAGGAGACCCTTCTTTCAGGAATCTCAGCTCAGTACTAATACTTTGATTGTAAGGAGCAGTACCAGTCAAAAATTAAGGTAGGTAGCAAGCTCTCCTGTGAACATAACTCTATCTGCTCAGAAAAATATATAATCAAAAATCAAAACAAACACACATCTTCCTAAGACTGAATATTTGTACATATTCTAAAAAAGACAGTCTGGAAGTATGCAAGAACATGAACTGGTGACACTTGACATAACAATAGACATGGCTACACACCAATGTGAATGTACTTCCACTTGACTTTAGGTTGAGTTCTCATGCATGAGATACATTCCCTAACAGAAGAACCTTGGTTAGTAGAGCAGTGTTTTCATCCTGTTAGATTTACTTGCCATGAAGATAGTGTGGAATATTCTGCAGATTTGGACTTGATTTAAAAATTACAAACATAAATGAAGTTATATATGAGACTTACCTTGCTCTAATTTACAGTTCAGTTCAGACCATTGAGTTTACAAGTGAAATTTATGGGAGAAGAGCAATAAATTAGAATTGGATAGAAACATAATTTTAGTCCTCTGGTTGCTTGTACAGTCAAACTTAACACATAAAAAATGGAGTATAATACTAACTTGTTAATAAAATGAGCACAGTGCTGACATGTAAAAACAGTTTTATAATTGGTTGGTCCAGTCTGTTAGCCTTGTTGACAACACTAAATTTGCAAAATCCTACATTGGTAAGATTGAGCTAACATTATATGCAGAAAGCTCATAAATGCATACAACAGAAATTCGTTTGGGCTTTGATTTTTTTTTTTTTTTTTGGTGTCTTTAAAGTGAAAACTGTAAAATTACCACATAATAAAAGCCAGTGCACTGAACACTAATTGCCCATTTATAAAAAGCTCTTTTCCTACACTCATGTAGGTGTGAGGCATAAACTTCTTGGTTTTACGGAACTGCAATTTATATTTTCAGCTCTCCTCCTCTCTATTGCATTTCATCTTAAGCTTATAAAAGAAGAACTTGATTTTATTAATCTGCATCAGCATTCATTGCACATTAAAGCTATGAAGATCCCTACAGGGCTTTAATTGTAACTGATTTGCCAACAATAATTGGGCCTCCTACTAACCACTGAGACCAGCCCACCCTGACTGCTGGGCACAAATGCTAGTTTTAAAAAGCTAAACCCAGTCACGATAGCCCACTTTGTCAGCTGCCTGAAGGGAAGTTGTCAAGTCTGGGACCCTGCTGCTTTATTCCTATAACTACGTTTTAGAAACACCTCACAAGTGGAATTGTGGTTGCCTCATCCAGAAAATGTGGAAAGGATTAATGTGGCATGTAAAACAAATCACTCCTGAGCTCAGCTGAGAAAGTGGGTATTAAAAGCACTCCAGTCAAAAGAGTTTTAGTGAAAGGGTGATGGTGATATACAGTCAGCACATGTTGGGCTGGTAAAACTGCAGGGTGTTTGGAAATGGTAATGGTCCATGGGTGTAAATTCTTTCAAGACCTCTTAAAGGCACATGTGTTTCTTGTGCATGTTCTCCAAACAAGGACCTGTTATAGGTTAAATTCACTGGAGCTTTTAAACTTTATTGATTGGTTTGTGGTATTCCGGGTTCACTTACTGGATTTTTAATGTTGTTGATAAATACAGGAAAGATCCTGGTTTAATCTGAATCTTTTAAATCTATAAACTATGTGGTATGCACCCTTATTGTAACATAACTCAGTATGTGTTATCTCTTTTCTTTGTGCCAATAATCATTAGCTTCACTAGAATTAAGGTTCTATCAATGTTTCTTTTATGGCAGCAGATTGACTGAAGCTTCTTTGCTTTTCAGGTGAAAAAAAAGAATCAGACTTTAATGTAACATTTAACATTTTAGTGCGTCTTTATATGTGTTTGTAAAACATATTATTTCCTAAATTTATAACAGAGATGTTTTGTGACTCCTTTTCTGAGGTACAATTTTATTTAAATAATTGCACTCTTATCTTGCATAACTCTGATATTTCTCATTTCTTTCTTTAGAACAAATTTCATCATGATTTAAAAAAGAATGTCAATAGTATAGAGCTATTTTTTGGGAGGATTCTTTTCCTCCCAAAGAATCCAATATTCATGGTGGGCGTGACTATGAAAGTACTAAGCAACAGCAGCTCTACTGATTTCTGTTGGAGTTGTGGGGTTCAATAATTCTATGCATTAGGTTCTATGGGTGGAGATTACTTTACCCAAAATTGGAATAAAGCCATTTCTGAGAATGCCTATGTCTCATATTTAACAGAACACAGCAACAGTTTTATATAGAATGGTTGAGAAGTGGATGGGAAAATGAATGAAACATCTAGTTGTTGCAATATTTCCTGTTACATAATGGAATTTACCAGTAACAGCTCTCAACATCTACCATTTTTTTAGTGTTGAAAACACATCCTTGTTATAACTGGCCAAACTCTGATTGCATTGATGTCTGAGCTTTGGCAAAGACTTCAAGGGGTTCGGGATGTGGCGTGCAATGTACAGCTTTCAGTCAGCACATTACAGACTGATTTTTTAAGCTCGTCTGAGTCAGTTGTACTGTGTCCATGTCTACACAGTGCACATGATAATATGAGCATGGATTAATTAACCGGCTAAGTAACTAACATCTACATCAAGAAAAATCCTAGGAAACTTGAATTCTTGGGCATGGGCTGCTGTTATATGATGTGTTAGGCCAAAATACTGATTTTGAAAAACTGTATTTCATTGAAACTCTACTTAAAAATCATTGATAGGTTGTTTTCCCATAAACCCCAAGGACTGTCATGCATAGAGGCCACGGTTAAATGATCAAAAACCTACTTAGTCAAGTTAAAACAAACAAATAAAATAATGTGTGAACTTGGAAAGTTTGGCTTCTCCTTAGGTTCTGGTTCAATTCCTCAGACTTTGGCTCCAGCTACAACCATGACTACAAATATTTTTTCACAAGCTTCAGAATGACACCATTTGTTACCTTTGCTTTACAACAGTGCTGGTATAAGTCGAGATCAATCATTCTTCTGCAACATTTCCATCATGCATTGAAATTTAGCCATAAAGCAGAGACACACATGGTAGGTATGATGTCACTCTCTGGCATTTATTTAAGAATCACAAACCACTGGAAATGCTGCATTTCAGAATTGAACTTCCTGCCTTTTTCCCCACCAGGAAGACAGGTTACAGACACACCAGCATTCTATCTTGTAATACATATCCTATAACTACCCAGGTAAATGGCAAAGCCAAAATACAATTCAGTGGACTGTGGGGAGATCTGTCCATGCAGTGGCTGCAAAAGACACAATAATAAGTGGAAGTTTAAGAACAGATGTGTTTGGTTATAACAACATTGTTCCACTTTTTAAATAATATACAGGAAACTGGACAACGCTGTCATCTGTAAACCAAATTATTGGTTTTCAGCCCAAGCATTTAAAACCCAAGCACCTGCTAATACAGCCAGATACACTAAGCAGAAGTCCAATGCTCCCATTGTTTTTTTTTCTAAAGTTAACTCCCTTAATTTCATATTATTTCTATTGTTTAATTGTCCAAACGATACTCCCACTTTCAGGCCTCTCTTGTGCTAAAGGGTAAAAAGGGATCATAAGGACCAGACCCTATTCTATCTATTGGGCATCTAAGTGGGTGTAGGTGCCCAAGTGTGACTCTATTATATTGTATTCAGGTCCCTGAAAATCCTTGAATACTCCTACTTTTGTAACACAACATCATCTGACTCTAAAAACTCAGCCACAAAAAATAGCAAGGAGGAGGAAAAGAACCCACCTTTGCTTTTAACAGTTTTTCAGTTACTCAATAAGAATAGGATCACACTTCAGTATCTAAGTCTATTTATGTGCCTGATTGGTGGAATGTGGCTCTAGAAAGATGAAGTTTACAGTTTTAATATCTAATAGCAGTCAGTGAAATGACTGACCCTTTGGCTGGAAATGAAACACAGGTACATAGGGCTCATTTTTCTCGGAGTTTTAAGAAATAGATTAATTGTGGCACCATAAATGCAGAGGCCCAAGGGCAGTGTTGAGTGGGGGAGAACTCATGGGGCCCTGTGTGGAGATGGCTTTTAGGGAGACAAATGAAAGACTATGGACAGAATAGGTTGAGAATACAATTCAAGTTAAAAAAGAAATGTTTTAGTTGATCAGAGAGAAAAGGAAAAGAAGTAGGATCATAGGAAAGTAGGGCTGGAATATATATATTCAAAATGAAACATTTTGAATTTATATAAAATACATACATTCATATGTTGACAGTGTACTGTGCATTAATTCCAGCCGCTGTAGCACATTTGGCATCTATTTTCTATAGATATAGGGCAACTGTTGATACTTGGATCATAGTGTACACATAAGAGGTCTAGTCAGGTGCCTGATGAATCTGCTTGTACAGAGTCCTGCAACCATCATATCACCAATACCTTGGACACATGCTAGGCAAGAGTATGGAAGAGTAGAGGCTGCCCAAGACCTACCACCCCTTTTTTAGACCACTGAGACAAAATCCAAAGGACAGACTAAGTCTAGACATTCAGAGTCTCAATGATTGTAGCTTCAGCAACAGATAAAAACTGCTGCTGACTACCTTATGCCTCAGCAAGGGTACATTTCTGTCGGGGGATGTCCCTTAGCCTTTCTCCAGCCAAGAAGTACCCACAATACAGTGGGGGCTATGATTTTGAGATGACCTATACTCACCTTACTCTGGAAGTTGCAATTTTGTGGTATTTTATAGGAGCTACCCCACCACGAGTAGTCCCACCACTTTGTGACCTGGCCCTCCAGTGGGTTGCAGTTTATGGTCATACTCAGGACCATATAAGTTTACAAAGCTTTTTATTTATTTATGTATATACACACACGTACTATATATTTTTTACAAAGCTAAAATTATAAAGCTACATTTGTATGTGCTCTGTGGCAGGTTTTCTTCTGCTCTGCCATCTCATGTACAGTGCTGTCACTACCTACCCAACTCTCTGAACATTTTTACTTGCCACTGCTTTTGCAGCATTCTGCTCACACAGGGTTCCCTTCATCTCTTTGCCACAAATGTCTCACAAAAGATATGATCAACATAATTTAATAAAATAAATCACAGTTTTACTTGCTTTTCTGTTCTCTCTTGTGATAATGCTACTCTCTCATTCTTCTGACTACCTGATTCTATATTTGCCTTACAAATCCAAGGTCTAATATTTCTGAACATTCCCAAATGAACAAGACAGATTCAGGGCTAATCTATTTATCATAGCAGTAAGAGAATGGGTAGATACTTAGAAAAATACAAGAATAATCACAATCCATCTCAATTTTCCATTCTCTGTGTTTCATTAGCTATAGAGTTTCCCAATATAAGGCTAAGAAATCATTGAAAACTGAAGGCTCCATCAGAATCAAAGCAGCAGACAAAAAGGATTGTTGTCTGCTACATAAAGAATTGCTGTCTAAAATGAATAAATCAATTACTTGTAACATGCAAAGTCACAATTCTTATTCTGCCACTGCTACTCTGATACCTACTTATTGTGGGTAACCCAAATATTATATCAGTTCTTCAAGGGCAAAACAGTAACTTAATTTAACCAATTTACCTGACATTATTTGGTCAACTGTACTGTTGTCTCCATATTTCAAAAGCTGCAGTGTCAATTCACAGAAACCTGGTAAGTGTAATTGAAATAAAATGTGATACTTGCACACCTGTACAGCAGATGACCAAGTTAAAAGTGATTAAACAGAAATAGGCACTTAGTTCAGTTTCTTTTGGTTTTGAACCTTACTCCTTTATAGTTTTGCTAGAAAACCAATTTATCAATTTAGATATCAATTTACATCAGCTAAAGGCCTATACCTCAATTTTAAAATTTAGCACAGATAACTGTCAAACTCTAAAGAATGCATTTACAGTCATAACTGTCAGTATCTCTCAGTCTGTCTAAACAAGATACACAGTGAAAATAATGTTTATAGTTTATATTTAAGTTGCATCCCAATGCAAATTGTATGGAGGAGCATAAATATCAAGATTAAATGTATACTGAAAATTGAGACTGAATTAGGTTTATAGCCTAGAAGCAAGTTGTGAATCCCATAAAGCATTGTTTAAGGGACCTGGTTAGTGTTTTATACACCTGCTTAATGCTTTTTTTCATAGTCACAAATGTCAGACTGCTCAGTAACGCATTGGGGTTTGAATGACAGCCATGCACTAGAGCAGCAGTTATGCTTTTTCACTACCAAATTGGACTATAAATGATGAAAAAGAGGTCAGAAAGGAAGTATGGAAGCATACAAATTTGAAAGGGGAAACTGTTAATAGCCATAAACCCTTTGCAATCAAAGGACTGGCAAGTCATTACGAATTACCTGCCCCATGAATTACTGATCTAACTGCATTATGATATGGAATTTTCTAACTCCTTTCATCTGTGGGGCATGCTTCCTAACAGCTCTCAGATCAAAAGCAAACCTCTGCAGTGAAGCTTTGAAAAAAAACCTAGTGAGGAACATTAAGATCCCTTATTTGTAAAGCTTTTTTAGTATGCAGGATTGATTATTTATTGGTTTGTTGATTGGATGTAATGTAAACACTTATCAATGTTGAGGTTTATCAGTATTGTTGAAATGACAGACAAGAACACTGGTGTTTCATCTACATGAGTCAAGAATCCCATTTATGCAATATAAGCACCAATTATTTCAGTAGCTTCACAAGTGGGAATTGCAGAATAAGTTTTGGATTTACATAACCTTTTTCCCAATCCAGATCATTCAAAATATTTTACAAATAAAATCTACATTGGTAGTTTTACCTTGTAGAAAAAGTTAATGAATCAGCGTACATTGAGTAACGGCTCTCACAGAGTTGCTCTTTTTTGGATATATATGCAAGATGACAACACTATTGACTTCTCTAGGTGAAGAACACATGCCACTGAAATCAGACGTTGGTCTATAGTTTTGATGGAGCAGCCTTTATATTACTGATAAGTTGAGGGCAGAAAAATGTTGACTCGGGCAACAAAACTTTTGACAGGATCTTTCACCTGGACATAGCATCAGGAAATTCTTTCTGAATGTACACACAACAGTTAAAAAAAAAAAAAAGAAAAGAAAAAAAAGAAATTCTTACCACCAGCAAAATACCTGATAAAGCTGGTTTCATGGATTTGTGAAACAAGCTTTATTCTTGCCTCCAGACTTCTGCAAAAAAATTAAGTAGGTCACTTATAAAAGAAATGGAGAAATTCTGTTTGGGAGAAGTTTGTGGTTATGCTCAGAGGTGGAACAGAGAGACTGTTTTGTCCCAGTGGTGGTGTGAACAGTTAATATCTGCTTCACTATATCTGTCACACAAAAATAAACAGGTTTCAATGTTTGATAGTGTAAATAAGGAATATTTTGCCTTAGATGAAACTTGAAAAATATCTGGTACACAACCAGGCACAAAGCAAAGACATAGTATCACACAATCAGTAGAGCTGCTCTAAAAATGGAATCTTCCTCCTATGGAAAATTTCAAATGTTTGAAAACATTTCATTTAAAACTGTCCAAAAAATGTAAAGAATTTAATTTTTTATGGGAGGAAAAATTATGTCTTGGAAGAACCACATTTTTCAGCTTACTCCTGGCAGTTCAGTTTCCTGGGTAGCTGCCTCCCAGAGCTACCTGACTCCAGCTGGGGTCTGCTTTGGGTCTCAGAAAGCTGTTGGAAGCAGCTGCCTGAAAGGAGGAGTGGAGCCAGGGCTGGCATGAAATCAGGAAGGCAGACACTCTGGCCAGCATGCATGCCTGGTTTCCGTTGAAACTTTCAATGGAATCAACATGTTCCTCTGAAACACTTCAATTCCATCAAATCATCATTTTCCAACAGAAAAGTGTTCCATCGGAACATTTTCAACCAGCTCTAATAACCAGCATATCTTGAGCTTTCCCTGGGCAGTCCACAGAGATGGAGCTGAAGCACGTAAATTTAAACTTCAATTTGAAAGACAACAAGCCAAGTTCTCTGCTTCATACTCCATTCCACAGAGATGGGCTGTATCTAAGAAGTTGGGATACTAAGGCTAAGTCTATACAATAAGCTTACTGTCCCTGGCTAGAATGCCCTCCCAGTGCACCCTAGCCAGGTGAGAAGCCTCCTCCCCTGCAAACAGTACTGCTTTGGACAGAGCTGAAGGGTAATGTCACTCAACAGCGCTAACTAGCCCACCCAACAACCTAGCCAGAAGTGACTACACTACTTCTGGTTTCAATGGCAGTCTGCCTGGAGCAGCAGATGCTTGTGAAACTCTCACCAAGGACTCTAGACGTACTGGACAGACATAGCCAGAAGGTATCTATCTAGTCAGTCTGAAAAGGAAGGAAGGAACCTTGGTCATTTTAATACACAGTGTCTTATGAATTGCAGGAAATAGAAATTAATGATATTACCAAGGGGAAGAGAGGAACTCCTGCTTTACTAGCCTTGCTGACTTAGGAAATACAAAGCTTCAAAATCAAATCCTGCTCAATATCCTCTTGTCCTACACACTCCCCCTTCAGTTCCATCTTGAAGTTAATGGTAGAACCAATGCTATGGATTGATTCAAAATATTTATCCTGGTTTCCAGATGGATCAAAGTATTCATTTTTGTCTGAAATAGTTCAATAATATTGACTACTAGAATTAAAGGAAGGAGACTGATTGCCCCAATTTAAAATCTAATTTCAAGACAGAGGCATCATCTGGCTCTAAAGTCATGCTAACATCTTAAGCATTTTCCACTTGTAAGAGGCAAAGACCTCCAGGAGTGGCCATTATGCCCTGCAGTGGTCACCCTGCTCTTATTGTGCTCCAGTCCCATAGGGCGTGTGTAGATGAAATGAGGAGCATGCGTGCACAACACTTTAAAGAGGGTTAAATGCTTTTGCACCCCTTTAATGGTATTGGTGTTTACACATGTAAGCAGCATATTGCACATAAATTCCAGCCACTGTAGCACATTCAGTGGCGTAATGTGCCTTAAATGACTTTGGGGTATAGGCAACTAAAACACCTCTGAGGAGTTTTAGTTTGCTGCCCTACAGCCGTGGAGCAAAGCACCAGGCTCCATGCAACTCAGGGGCTGTGCAGGCAGCTTGGTACCAGCCTGGGAAGGCAGGCTCCACTGAAAATAAAAGAAAAAAAGGCAGCAAACCTGATTCCCCCCCCGCCCTCCTCCTCTCAGAGCCTGCCTGCCTGCCTGCATGAGCTCCATGGGGACCAATCCTTCCCTTCGTGACTGCAGTGCCCCCCAGGCCTACCCGAGCTGGGTGCCTGTGGGTGGGTGCCTGAGTGGGGGGCGGGGGGTGCCTGAGTGGGGGGGGGCGCTGCTGCTGTGGAGGGAAGCACCAGTCCCCCCACAGCCTCCCCACATCCCAGGGACCACTCCACCCACTGGCAGCTCGCCCTCCACTTCCCACCACCAGAGAGGCAGTTAAGACATGGGTGTACATGACACGGGGGGGGGGTTACTTCACCCTAAACTGAAGCAGTGTGTTTAAAAATCCACCTCATCAATTAAAAGCCCCCTTTTCAACGACACATGCTCTTAGGCACTCTCCTGTTCTCCTCGCCTACCAGGCTTTGTTGCAAATAAGTACTTAGAAAGGGAGGCTGCACTTGGGATCTCTGAGCAAGATCCCACCTACTTACTTCATTCTTCTGCTACTTCCCTAGCTTCCGAACAAGCCCTCCTTCTTCCCATTATCACCTGCGGACAAGTGCTCCCTGGCCCCTAGGTGATAGCCTTTCTAATTAAGGACCAATGATAAGCTCCTGCCCCATCTTCTCTCTCCTGTTGTTTGCTGGCCCTGCAGCAATTAAGTGTCTGATCCTGTTTTGTAGAAGGAGCCTCTGGCTCCCTGGTTACCCTACTTTTGTACTCAAGAGTGCACCCACTTAACTACACTGAGCCACTGCAATTCTACATCAGCATGAAAAAGGAACTCTTTACCATGTGCTAACATATACACCTAGAACACAAATGACCTGGAAGCAGGAGTCATATTCATGGGGAAAATGGCAAAGGAGCACAATCAAATTAAAAAAAAAAAAAAATTGCACAAAATGTTTCACAGGGCACCAATCGGGACAGCTAGAAATAATGGCCACAAACTGGAAGAGAGCAAATTCAGATTGGACATCAGGAAAAATTCTTTATAGTGAGGGTTGCCAAAATATGGAATAAGCTTCCAAGGGAGGTGGTGCTGTCCCCTTCCTTGGAGGTGTTCAAAAGGAGATTGGACACACACCTGGCTGGGGTAATCTGACCCCAGTACTCATTCCTGCCCAGGGCAGGGGGTCAGACTTGATGACCTAATAGGTCCCTTCCAACCCTAACATCTATAAAACTATGAAACACCTCTCTGAATTATAGCCATTATTGTGACCAATGTCATCTAGGGTTATTATGCCTGAAATAGATTACAAAGGCAAACTCATTTTCCAGTTTGTTTTCTTTGTGCAGCTGAGGATTTTTAGACTAAATACTATTTCACTTGACACAGCTAAATGGCGCACACTGCCATGTAACTGTAGTTTTGACTACTTACCCACAGTTTGTAATTCAGTTTGGTGAGTATGCAAGTGTGGATGTACTTGGAGCCCCTCTTGAACTTTACACCCTGGACAGAAAATGGGGGGGGGGGGGGGGGGGGGGGGGCAGAGGAAGCAAACCAGAAGGTGTGTGGCTCTTTAAGATGGATACTGTCCTGGATGGAAAGAATGCTTCGATTTTAGCCTGGACCCTTGGTCTCAATAGGACAGAAACTTCTTTGCTGTCCTATGCTTCTTTGCTGCTCTCTATCCATTTTTTCCAATAATCTCTACAAGGAATAGTAGGCTGGTGGACTCAAATATAGGCCCACTTCACATGTGCTTTTGCCCAACTACAATTTCAGGACTTACGTATACTCACTCAGGTGGGCACATCCCCTAGCCAGAGTTTAAAGTGAAATACTATTTCACCTTATGTGTTTGTCTAGTTTGCTTAATTTTTTCTCTTGTATGTATCAGTTTTCACATCTTTCTGTGGGTATGTAACTGAATAACAAAGAACAATTAAAAACATTCTACCATATTTACTTGAATATGGGATAACATTTTTCCTCAATCAGCTTGTGGAAAATATCTCCTTGTTTTATATTAGCATTCAGGAAAACCTTATTAAATACATTGTCTGTCATTACACTGCTGCCAAAAGCAACAAGTGCTCAGTAAGGAAAACCAGCTACGAAGTTGATTAAATGTAGGCAACACTGAGCATGACTAAAAAAATACACGGCCCATAATGGACAAACATGCTGATAGCAACCTCTTTTTTTTGGCCCTTCAGGGTATTCGCTCCACAGGGAAATGGCACCAAGCCTGGAGGTACTGCAATACCAGGCCAACACTGGGAGAGCCAGAGCTAGCCCTGACATATTCCCCTTGGTGCCAAAAATGCTTGATCTTAGCCAAAAGGCCAAGATACTGATGGGAACCTTATTTTTATTATTATTGTTGTTGTTATTAAACTCAACATTTTATTAAAGAAAAACCTCATAAATATTTACAAATATCAAACATTATATTATCCAACAAAGCCTCATAACATGTTAACTCCTTCTCATCTCAGTTTACAACAACATTATCTGATCCCACAATTAGCCCCCTTCCTCCCCTCTCTCGCATCCCACTATCTCCGGCACTCCTCAAGTGAAAATATATTTCCATTTATCTTTCCTCCACATCTCCTCCTTACTCTCGTCTTCCTCCTCCTCATCCCTTTGCATGTAATATTTGAGGTCAAACAGGGATAGCTGTAAATATCCCTTCATAGTAAAATCCATTCCCTTCATGATCAGAAAATTCCTTACTTTCCACAGGGCTGAATTAATATAGATCACCTATGCCCATCTCTTCCCTTCTTCCCATCCTTTCTTAACCAACCCATACATCATGGTCTCAAAATGTATCTTAACATTCACTTCTAAAATTTGTAAAAATCTCTGTGCCCTCCTCCAAACCTCCTGTGCAAAGTTGCATTCCCAAAATGCACGTACCATTGATCCCCTCCCCCCCCCAACAATCTGTTCCATTTTAGCACCCCAGAAGAACATGCAAATCAGTCTCTGGATTTTGCTGCTTTGAATCCATGAAGGAGGATATACTACACCTACAACCACCACAATGGGTAGCAACACCTGTTTCACTAGCTTCATGTTTCCTGCACATAACAAACCACTTACACTCCAAACCTCCAAAAATTTTCCTAACCCATGACCCTATCTCCTCCCATGCTTTTTTTCCCTTTCCCTTCTATATCAAGAACCACTCCTAAGATTTTTATCTGATTCTTAACCACCCATATGCCAAACTTCCCTAGAACTCCCCAATTTCTGATCCCCAACACCTCTTAGCATGCTCTTAGCGTTGTTTACTTTCGCCCCCGCAGCTTCCCCATAGTTTTCCACATTTCAGGATTTTCTCTAATGAGACTGTATCTCAAAGATCCCAGGTGACAAAAGTCACCCTTGCCTCACCCCTGTTTGTATCTGAAAAGCCCGATTCAAGTTTCCCTTCACCAAGACCTGACTCTGCCATACAACAATTCCACCCAACCTACCAACTATTCTGAGAATCCCATTTTCAGCAGCACCTCAAACAAAAACTCATGCTTTACCCTGTCACACTTTCTCAAGAGCAAAATCTCCTAGCACCATATTTCATTTTCTATTTTTTATGTATGCCAGCGCATCTCTCAACACCCAGTGTGCTTGCGCGATTCTTTTCCTTTCCATTGCATACCTTTGGTCCTCTTATATGACCTGATCCAGAACACTTTTCATTCGTATCCCTATGACTTCCACCAGGGCTTTATAATCTGTATTCAATAACATGATTGGCTTCCTGTTCTTGAGGCATTCTCGGTCTCCCTTCTTATACAGTAGCACCACTACTCCATCTGCAAAGCCCTCCCCAATCTTTCTTTCTTCTGTCATCTCTCTGAAGACTTCCACTAAATCCTTTCCCACCCACAGCCCAAATTTCACGTAAAATTCAGCTAGGAGTCCATCCTTTCCTGGTGACTTGTTTCCTTTAAAAGTTCTCAAATATTCTTCTACCTCTGTTATCCTTATCCTCCTCTCCTGTAACTCATCCTGCCTTTTATCCTCCACCTTCTCCTTGATGTCCACCAATAACCCCCTTCTTCCTCTCACTATCAATTTCCCACTTTCTGTACAAGTCATCAAACAAGTCTGCCCCTGTGTTCAGTAACTCCTGGCCTTCCATAGCCTCCATTCTCCTTTTTCACTCTTTCCACCTCTCCCTTTGCTTGCCTGATTTTTGCTACAAAGTATGAGTTCTAGACTTCCCTTCTGCCACACAAGATGCTTTTGCTAGGAATATCTTTTCAGCAGCTCTCTCTTTAAACCATTCCTCCACCTCCAACTTTGAATCTTCCAGTTTATCCTTCACCTCTCTCCCCCTTCCTACTTCCACAGTCAAATGCTGCACCCTCTCCTGCCTCCTTTTCAGCTCCCTCATCTTGTCCCTTGCCCTTCTCTTCCCGGCATTCATGAAAAATGTGCTTGTTCTTCTCTTAATCATACACCACCATTTCCACCTGCTTTTATAAACATTCTTTACGGTTCTCCATTCCTTGTACTCCTCCATAAACTCCTTACACGCTTTTTTCGTTGTAAAGTAGCCTAACATTCAATTTCCAGAGGCCTTTCACTTTCCTGTTCTGTTCCCCCATTCTCATCTCCACCTGTAGCACTCAATGGTCATTAAACCTACATCTTGCATCTCTTTCTTGTGCACCACCACTCCTTCTGAACAAAATCAATCCTTGAAGTTTTCCTTCCACTATCATATGTATTTTCCCTCCTGCCCACACATTCTTGCAACCTTCTTCCTTGATCACTTTCTTTAACATCTTTGAGGAACTGTCTCCCTGTCTCTTTTCTCAATTATGCAGTCGAAGCTACCAACTACGACTCTGTGTTTCCTCTCCACCACGTACATTTCCAACTTCTGAAATAAAGCCACTGCCCACTTTGTTTCCACAAATGTGTATATGTTAAACAACTCTACCTCCATTTCTTTCATTTCCAATAAGACCTTCTGCATTCTTCCTTCTACTAACACTTGCACTTGCTTGACTTTAACCCCTAGGTATTTACATAAAACTGCCACCCCCTGTGCTGCCTTGTTCACATTTGTCCCCACTCACCATGACCGTCCCAAACCCTGTCTCTTCTTCAAATATTTATATTCATCTCCCCACGGTATTCTATACTCTTATAGACATATCACGTCCAGTTCAATAGACCTTAAAGTTGCTGCCATTTGGTCCCGCCTCTTCCTTGTCAATAAACTTCTCACGTTTAAAGTTGCAACACATAACACCGTGATAAAGAAAAAGTGGAATCCACTGGTCTTCATCTTTCTGGTTTTATCGGTCATCCACATCACTGCTGATGATCAGTGACACTGTCTCTCACCCCTTCCGCATCCCTGTTGCTCTCACTAGGTTCTCCAAGGCTTCTATATTGAGAAAGGCTGCTGCTGACCCCTCCCCTCCACTACTTCCTTCCAGCTCAGCAGATGCTTCCATCTCCATTTCTGCCATACTCTTTCCCCCAGTATTGCTTCTCCCTTCTCCCCTTTTCTGTCTTCCCGTTTTCTTCTTCAGTGACCGTGGTGGCCTTTGTTTCTTCCTTTTTCCTACCCATATCTCTGCCCCTTTCCCTTTCTCTAAAGAAGAACTTTCTTCTTGGTCAGAAATCCTGGAGACTTTCTCTACTTCTGTTTCCACGCTTGTGCTTCCGCATCCCTCCTCCTCCTCCTTTTCCTCTAGTTGTTGTGCTGCTACCACAACACTCAATGTTTCTTCCACCAAGATTTCCTCCTCCAAATCCATTCCAACCTCCCCCACCTCTTCCTCATCCTCACTCATCTGGCTGAAGTCACCCCCCTTTCACATCATGCTCTGTTGGAGAAAGAATCTGAGCATCTGTTTTGTATATGCCCTTCCTTTTGATATATCCCATGTTTCAGCACTTCCTGGAATGCATGGGCTCTGTGCCCTCTCCCACCACACCACAAATGGTTAGGCTACAATATGATACCAAATGCCCTTCCTGCCTGCATTTGCTACATTGATGGGGCTGCCTGTGGTATATGATGTAGCCCCAGTGCCCTCCTACAGGAATAACTGGTGGCAGGTGTTGCACCTCTCCCAGGCTCTCCTCCTTGTCCCTTAGAATCACTCATGCCCAAAATGCCTCAGTCCACACATTATAGTTGTCTCCCACTTTTTCCAGAAACAGTATTCTTTGTACACTCCCCTCCAACCATCTTTCCACATCCATTACCTCAAGGATGTTCAAATACAGTTTGACAATGATCACTTGCTACCTAGACTTTTGTTCAGTGGCAAAAAAATCATTCCTTGCAATTATTCCTTCTCCTCCATTTCCTTGTAGTTTCCCCAGAACTGCTCATAGGCTCCTCTGTACCAGAAAGCAAAACCCCATGACCTCCCGTTTGGGTAGGCCATCATGCATTGTAAGTACTTGGGGTTCACTTTCAAAATATCAATCAAAATCTGATCAAAAAAGTCATATCTCTCCATGGTCCATCTCTCCTGTGTCTTCTCTCCAGTCATTGTCATGCATACCCCTAGCCTGAAAGTCTCTCTGGGCTCCTTATCCCCATCATCCCAGCTTCACTCACCTCCCTCTTCCAGATTCCATTACCTGGCTCCTCCTCTCTGTTCTTCTTAAGCTCTCTAATTCCTGCTGCTGCTTTCCCCAGTCTGGCTGCTCTCTGTCTTCTCCCCATCGCTCTTCTTCTGACTTACTCCTCCCTGTGCAGTTTCAGCTGCTTTCACTTTCACCTTTACACATCACTGCACCAGCTACCAATCAGATCCCAGCTCTCAGTCTGAATCTCTATATTTGTGACTTCAACCAATCTGGTCTCTTCTTTCCTTCTCTGATCTTTGCTTCTCTCCTCTCAGTATTCATGACCACCACCATCATGTCACTCTCTGCTCCTGCCTCTCAGGCCATCAACAAAGGCTGCAGAGCAGCAGCCAGACTTCTGCCCAGCAGCCATACTTGATCTGAGCCCACAAGAGGCCAAATAACAATATGCTGATGAGAACCTACCATAAGAATAGGTTAGTGCAGCCCATCTGAATAAAATATACGGTAGTGCCCATTATGCTCAGTTCCCCTCACTACTGACTCCTTTTCAAGTCATGGTGAGCCACTACACTGAATTTAATTCAATTATTGACTCCCACAGATGAGCTGTGCCTTTCTTTCCCATTTCCAATGAGTCCTATTTCTTCACAAGCCTTAAATATCTGGCAAACATCACCAAACAGGGCCCCAAACAATTCACTCATAATCCCTGCACTGTCCCCTCTCTCAGCCTGCTGCATAGTGTGGCTCTGCCCTTCATGAGGAGGACCAGGTTGCCTTGCACCTCATCTGCATATACATTTTTGGATGATGCCAGGACTCATGACAAGAATGTCTGGTTCCAGTCATGAGTAGTGGTGGGGTCTAATTAGGGCATGGATCCTTTGGCAGTGTTGGGGGGGGGGTGTATCTGGAGTAGAAACATATAGTGCGCAGTGCTGGGCTGTGATGTTACCATGGCTGTAAATGCTGTTGATTCTTCTGTGGCCCAGCCCAATGAACAGTATTTTAAATCATGAGCCTTTTGGCTTTAGACTAATGTTATGCATAGTCTATACTATATGTGTAGGTACAGAAGTGCTGCTTACAAGTATGTTTATGGAGTAACTGTGTTAAAACTTGCAGCAGTTTAAAAAAAAGGTGAAATGCATCTGGATGAACTGGTTTAGGTTGTAGCCATGTTGGTCTAAGGATATAGGCAGACAAGGTTCCTTGGGTGAATTTGATATCTTTTATTAGACCAACCCAAATGGTTGAAGAATAGTTATTAAGCAAGCTTTCGGGTTCAAAAACCCTTCGTCAGGCTAAGGACACTGCAGCAGTTGCTGCGTGCTCTTCCTGGATGGAATGAAAAGTAAACAAGCCAGGGGCTGGGCTGGGCTGGGCTGGGCTGGGCTGGGGAGTCAGTTGCCAGGCAGATTGTAACGTATCAAAAATCCAATGTCTGTGTTTAGTCCCTGATCTCTAGTATCCAGCAGGTTGATGAAATGGAGCTCATAGGCTCGTCTCTGGAATGTGTTGTGTAAATTTCCCTTGAGGATCAGGACTGAGAGATTGGAGAGAGAGTGGCCCTCCTGTGAGAAATGTGCCCCCACCGGTAATTAGGTGTTTCTGTCTTTGATGGATTTCCGGTGTGCGTTCATTCTGGTGCGCAGTTGTTGTCTGGTCTCTCCTACATATCTTCCATCAGGGCATTTGGTGCATTGGATGAGGTATACTACATTCCTGGAGGTGCAGCTGTAAGATCCTGGGATGCTGATGGCTCTGTTGTGGGGTGTAGTAATAGTGGAGGTGGTGGAGATGTGGGGGCAGGTTTTGCATTTCTTGTCATGGCACGGTCTGGATCCTTTTGGTGTGTTCTGGGGCTGAGGAAGTTTGCTTCTTGTGATGAGGTTGGCGAGGTTCGGTGCTTGTCTGAAGGCTAGGATGGGTGGCTCTGGGAAGATTTTTTTAAGAATAGGGTCTTTTTCTAATATGGGTTGCAATTTTTTGAGGATTTTCCGTACAGGTTCAAGGGAGGGGTGATAGCTCATAACCAGCAGTGTGCGATTTGTGGGTGTTTTTCTTCTGTACTGCAGCAGTTCTTCACTTGGTATCCAGGTGGCTCTTTCAAACGTGCAATCTACCTCTCTGGAGGAGTGTCCTTGCTGGGTGAAAGCCTTTTTAAGATTGGTGAGGTGACGATCCCGGGTGTTCTCTTCAGTACAGATGCGGTGGTATCTGAGGGCTTGGCTGTATATCACAGCTTTTTTGGTGTGTTTTGGGTGATTGCTGGTTTTGTGCAGATATGTGTGTTGGTCAGTGGGTTTCTTGTATACTGTGGTCTGTATTTTACCCTTCTGGATACTGATCATTGTGTCTAAAAAGGGGATGTTGGTGCTGGAGTATTCTAAAGAAAGTCGGATGGAGGGATGGTGACTGTTGAATTTCTGGTGGAACTCAATTAGAGATTCCTGGTTCTCACTCCAAATGATAAAGATGTCATCGATATATCGTAAGTACAGCAAGGGTTTGATGGTGCAGTTCTTGAGGAAGTCTTCTTCCAGGTGGCTCATAAAAAGGTTGGCATACTGTGGGACCATTTTAGTGCCCATAGCTGTTCCCATCGTCTGGAGGAAGTGTTGATTATTAAAAGTGAAATTGTTGTGTGTGAGGGTGAAGTGTATAAGCTCAGTGATATCTTTGGGTCTGTATTCTGGGTTGTAATCTTGTTCCTGTAGATATGTAAGGGATGTTGGTGTATAGGCTGGTAACGTCCATGGTGGCTAGGAGTGTGTTGCTGGGAAGGTGGTCTATGTTTTTAAGTTTCCGTAGCAAGTCTGTGGTGTCTTGGACAAAACTTGCTCTGTGGGTGACAAGTGGTTTTAGGATGGAGTCAACAAAACCTGATATTTCTTCAGTTAGGGTCCCATGGTTGGATATGATAGGTCTGCCAGGGTTCCCTTGTTTGTGGATTTTAGGGAGCATGTAAAAAGTCCCTGGGTTAGGTAGGGGGGGGATCAAGGTCTGTAGTTTTTCTTGTAATCTCGGTGGAAATGATTTGATGGTATTGTTGAGTTTTTTGGTGAAAAGGGGAGTAGGATCTTCTTGTAGTTCTTTGTAGTAGGTGGTGTCAGAGAGCTGTCTGTTGGCTTCCTTTATGTAATCCTCACAGTTTAGGATGACTATGGCTCCTCCTTTATCTGCTGGTTTTATTACTATTTGGTGGTTAGATCTTAGAGATTCTATGGCCTTTTTCTCTGGTAGAGAGAGGTTGTTGTGGTGGCGCGTGTTGCTGATTATTTCATTGTTCATTCTTTCCCTGAAGTAGTCAATGTAGCGGTCAAGGTTAGGGTTTCGTCCACTGCGAGGTGTCCAATCTGATGTTTTTTGGGGTTTTTTGGTATTGATCTTTTCTTGTTCCTCTGATGGTTGTTTTGTGGCTGGGGAGCCACACCAACACCTTACGACCTTCCAACCTCAGACTTGATGAAACTGCAAGCAGCAACCAACCCACAAATATTATCAATCTCTCCACACACACGCTTACCAAAACTGAAAAATCTGTCCTTTCTAAAGGCCTAAATTTCTGTCCAGAAAAATACCCTAATAAAATACTTCAATGTGGAGAACTAGAAGAATTCTTCCGACGCCTGCGCCTCAAAGAATATTTCCACGACCACACTGAACCCACTCCCAACGACAACTCATCCTCTGACAACATTCAAGAAAAGATCAATACCAAAAAACCCCAAAAAACATCAGATTGGACACCTCGCAGTGGACGAAACCCGAACCTTGACCGCTACATTGACTACTTCAGGGAAAGAATGAACAATGAAATAATCAGCAACACGCGCCACCACAACAACCTCTCTCTACCAGAGAAAAAGGCCATAGAATCTCTAAGATCTAACCACCAAATAGTAATAAAACCAGCAGATAAAGGAGGAGCCATAGTCATCCTAAACCGTGAGGATTACATAAAGGAAGCCAACAGACAGCTCTCTGACACCACCTACTACAAAGAACTACAAGAAGATCCTACTCCCCTTTTCACCAAAAAACTCAACAATACCATCAAATCATTTCCACCGAGATTACAAGAAAAACTACAGACCTTGATCCCCCCACTACCTAACCCAGGGACTTTTTACATGCTCCCTAAAATCTACAAACAAGGGAACCCTGGCAGACCTATCATATCCAACCATGGGACCCTAACTGAAGAAATATCAGGTTTTGTTGACTCCATCCTAAAACCGCTTGTCACCCACAGAGCAAGTTTTGTCCAAGACACCACAGACTTGCTACGGAAACTTAAAAACATAGACCACCTTCCCAGCAACACACTCCTAGCTACCATGGACGTTACCAGCCTATACACCAACATCCCACACCAGGATGGCATCCATGCCTGCCTTACATATCTACAGGAACAAGATTACAACCCAGAATACAGACCCAAAGATATCACTGAGCTTATACACTTCACCCTCACACACAACAATTTCACTTTTAATAATCAACACTTCCTCCAGATGATGGGAACAGCTATGGGCACTAAAATGGTCCCACAGTATGCCAACCTTTTTATGAGCCACCTGGAAGAAGACTTCCTCAAGAACTGCACCATCAAACCCTTGCTGTACTTACGATATATCGATGACATCTTTATCATTTGGAGTGAGAACCAGGAATCTCTAATTGAGTTCCACCAGAAATTCAACAGTCACCATCCCTCCATCCGACTTTCTTTAGAATACTCCAGCACCAACATCCCCTTTTTAGACACAATGATCAGTATCCAGAAGGGTAAAATACAGACCACAGTATACAAGAAACCCACAGACCAACACACATATCTGCACAAAACCAGCAATCACCCAAAACACACCAAAAAAGCTGTGATATACAGCCAAGCCCTCAGATACCACCGCATCTGTACTGAAGAGAACACCCGGGATCGTCACCTCACCAATCTTAAAAAGGCTTTCACCCAGCAAGGACACTCCTCCAGAGAGGCAGATTGCACGTTTGAAAGAGCCACCTGGATACCACGTGAAGAACTGCTGCAGTACAGAAGAAAAACACCCACAAATCGCACACTGCTGGTTATGAGCTATCACCCCTCCCTTGAACCTATACAGAAAATCCTCAAAAAATTGCAACCCATATTAGAAAAAGACCCTATTCTTAAAAAAATCTTCCCAGAGCCACCCATCCTAGCCTTCAGACAAGCACCGAACCTCGCCAACCTCATCACAAGAAGCAAACTTCCTCAGCCCCAGAACACACCAAAAGGATCCAGACCGTGCCATGACAAGAAATGCAAAACCTGCCCCCACATCTCCACCACCTCCACTATTACTACACCCCACAACAGAGCCATCAGCATCCCAGGATCTTACAGCTGCACCTCCAGGAATGTAATATACCTCATCCAATGCACCAAATGCCCTGATGGAAGATATGTAGGAGAGACCAGACAACAACTGTGCACCAGAATGAACGCACACCGGAAATCCATCAAAGACAGAAACACCCAATTACCGGTGGGGGCACATTTCTCACAGGAGGGCCACTCTCTCTCCAATCTCTCAGTCCTGATCCTCAAGGGAAATTTACACAACACATCCCAGAGACGAGCCTATGAGCTCCATTTCATCAACCTGCTGGATACTAGAGATCAGGGACTAAACATAGACATTGGATTTTTGATACATTACAATCTGCCTGGCAACTGCCTCCCCAGCCCAGCCCAGCCCCTGGCTTGTTTACTTTTCATTCCATCCAGGAAGAGCACGCAGCAACTGCTGCAGCATCCTTAGCCTGACGAAGGGTTTTTGAACCCGAAAGCTTGCTTAATAACTATTCTTCAACCATTTGGGTTGGTCTAATAAAAGATATCAAATTCCCCCAAGGAACCTTGTCTGGATGAACTGAGTCTAGAGGTACCCACAGTACAAACTCAGTGTTTTCAAATTTTACTCTCATTTTCATGTGCTCAAGAAGAGCAGAATCTGATACTGGGGGCAGGGGGAAGAGGTTGCAGGAAAGATGTTGTGGGGGCAGAAGACAAGGGGGGAACATGACCCCCCCAATTTATTTTCCCTGCTATAGCAGTGGGAAGAGGGCAAATTTAAGGCAAACCTCCAAAAACTCGATTCTATACCTGGAAAATTATAACAAACTTACGAATTTTCCATACATGAATCTAATTATTGTCAGGATCATCTTATATTTAGGATTGTCTTATATTCAAGTAAATACAGTATTAAAATATAAGAAACTGATTATACGACTCTTAAGGGAAATTTTTTGGAAAAGAGCTACATGAATCCTCTGCAAAATATACATTACAGCCAAAGATTTAACAAGAGAGATGTAGAGAAGAAGCTGATTCTATTTCATTTGTTCAAGAGAAGGTAAAGAGGTAGCTGGATCATGATGTACAAGTTCCTACTTGGGGAAGATATGTCTGAGGGAAGATGCTTTTTTAACTGATTTAATGGGTATAAGAATAGCCAATGATTGGAAACTGAAGCTAAACAAATTCAGATTAGTGTTCTTCAGTGGAGGTATCACTGGAACATCTTACAGGGATGTTGTGGATTTTCTATCCTTTGCAATATATAAATAAAGGATATTAATCTTTCCAAAAAATATACTACAACTCTAACAGAGTATCTGGGATTGATACAAAATCACTGAGGGAAGGCCATTTGGCTAGTGTCAGCCAGGAAATTGAAATGTTTGGTCATAATGGTCCCTTGTGGTCTTATAATCTATTTTATGTCTTTTTTATACTTCAAACTGATGGCTTCCTTCTAACTTCTTGGAAACCATTGAGGTTTCTCATAAACAACATTCATTAATAACAAGTAACTTACTTCATGGGTTCTTTCAATTTCTAATACAAAGATGCTTTCAGGGGAACTGCCCATGGAGTAAATTAAGAGAAAAAATGAACAAGGGAAGCAGGAGTGTGTTAAATTATTCCTTCAATGTTTCTGTTTATTGTATAGTTAATAAAGGCCAACTTAACTACTGTAGACTGAGAAACAATATTTTATGCATCATCGTGACAGAGTAACCCTTAATTCAGTGATATTCAACTGGGATGCCACAACACACTGGGGTGCCTTGAGATCCTTTCAAGAGTGCTGCAGGTTGCCACGCACTATTAGCACTGTTAGGTCCATAAGCATGATTTACAGACCTAATAGCTGTGGTCTTTCTGAGTTATTTGCAACAAAAGAAGGTCTTTCCAAGTTATTTGCAACAGAAGAACTACTCCATTATTTTTTGTAGTAAAAAAACCTGAAAACTAAGAACTAAACTTTTCTGAGGGATGCCTCAAGTCTATCTAAGGGTTCCTCATGTCTAAAAAGGTTGAGAACCACTGCCTTAAACAGATAGATGCAGTAAACATTCTACTAAGAGCTGAAATTCAGTGTGCAAGTCTAAGCCATTTCCATCATCTCCAAGCAATACATTTTGACAAACTCTACCGCTCAGATTCTTCTGCAGCTATGATCACCTACACTATCAGCCCATTCAGTGGGTGATAACCTGGATGAAGGGAGGAAGGTCTGGTCAGTGACCAGAACATGTAGCATGTAACTATGACCCTCCCTTTGTGTGGCTGAAATCAGAGAATGGAGAAAAAACCACCACAACAAAGACAGATAAATGGAGAGACTGAGGAAAAGAAGAGGAAAAGAAATAATGAAAAAAGGACTGAAGAGAAAGGAACAGGTAGACATAATGAAAGGAAACAGAAAACACCAGTGTAGAAAGACAAAGAACAGAGCACAATCTGTATAAACACAAAGCTGCCTCAACATTGTCTGAAAGACAGATACAGAACCATAGCAGATAACCCTCTCCATCATTACAGGATCGAGGGACTGGCCTGAAACAAAACCACACATTCCCGGTGTGTAATATTTGGGGAAGCTGGAACTGGATCTACAGTTTCCATATGGCACTGCTCTCTAGCAGACTGAGCCAAAACCCCAGATGCAAATACTCTGAAGCTTCATGGCTTAGGACCACTATTGGCAAGAACACTGGATGCCTGGCTCACCTCCAGTCTATTGCCAGGTCTTCCAAGTGCTTCTCACGCTAAAGAAAAGGATTCTCTTATTTGTTTTATACCATATACATGTGGATGTGTATGAGCATGTGCATGCATGCATGTGAGGAAGAAATATTTGAAGTCATACAGTCTGTACTACACATGTTTTGAAAACATTTTAGCACCCAAAAGTCTGTAATACAGCTTAAAAAATATGTATCTTGGTTTCTTTTTTTTAATCTGTTTTTTGTCTATCTTCACTTGCCTTTTTTATTTCCTTTTAGTCTACTTCCCTATTCCCCCTCCCCTCTGATTAAAGTTTCTTTCCCGCACTTCCATCACTACATTTCAGGTATTTAATTTGTCACTCAAAAATTATTCTACTAGTTTCCCAATAAATATGTACAAAATAGATATATGTTGGTCAGTCTCACCTCCATCCTTGGTAAAGTATTTGAAAAAATTATCAAGGCTCACATTTGTGAGAGCCCGGCAGGACAAATTATGCTGAGGGGAAACCAGCATGGGTTTGTGGCGGGCAGATCGTGCCTGACCAACCTAGTCTCTTTCTATGACCAGGTTACGAAACGCCTGGACACAGGAGGAGGGGTGGATGTTGTATACCTGGACTTCAGGAAGGCCTTCGATACGGTATCCCACCCCATACTGGTGAACAAATTAAGAGGCTGTGATGTGGATGACTGCACAGTCCGGTGGGTGGCGAATTGGCTAGAGGGTCGCACCCAAAGAGTCGTGGTAGATGGGTCGGTCTCGACCTGGAAGGGTGTGGGCAGTGGGGTCCCGCAGGGTTCGGTCCTTGGACCGATACTCTTTAATGTCTTCATCAGCGACTTGGACGTGGGAGTGAAATGTACTCTGTCCAAGTTTGCAGATGACACAAAGCTATGGGGAGAAGTGGACACGCCGGAGGGCAGGGAACAGCTGCAGGCAGACCTGGATAGGCTGGACAAGTGGGCAGAAAACAACAGGATGCAGTTCAACAAGGAGAAATGCAAAGTGCTGCACCTAGGGAGGAAAAATGTCCAGCACACCTACAGCCTAGGGAATGACCTGCTGTGTGGCACAGAGGTGGAAAGGGATCTTGGAGTCCTAGTGGACTCCAAGTTGAACATGAGCCGGCAGTGTGACGAAGCCATCAGAAAAGCCAATGGCACTTTATCGTGCATCAGCAGATGCATGACAAATAGGTCCAGGGAGGTGATACTTCCCCTCTATAGGGCGTTGGTCAGACCGCAGTTGGAGTACTGCGTGCAATTCTGGGCGCCACACTTCAAGAAGGATGCAGATAACCTGGAGAGGGTCCAGAGAAGGGCAACTCGTATGGTCAAGGGCCTGCAGACCAAGCCCTACGAGGAGAGACTAGAGAAACTGGACCTTTTCAGCCTCCGCAAGAGAAGGTTGAGAGGCGACCTTGTGGCTGCCTATAAGTTCATCACGGGGGCACAGAAGGGAATTGGTGAGGATTTATTCACCAAGGCGCCCCCGGGGGTTACAAGAAACAATGGCCACAAGCTAGCAGAGAGCAGATTTAGACTGGACATTAGGAAGAACTTCTTCACAGTTCGAGTGGCCAAGGTCTGGAACAGGCTCCCAAGGGAGGTGGTGCTCTCCCCTACCCTGGGGGTCTTCAAGAGGAGGTTAGACGAGTATCTAGCTGGGGTCATTTAGACCCAGCACTCTTTCCTGCTTATGCAGGGGGTCGGACTTGATGATCTATTGAGGTCCCTTCCGACCCTAACATCTATAAGTATCTATAAGTATAAGACTGAAGAAGACATCCACAAATATGCGCACACACAAAAAAAGAGAAAAAGTGGAAAAATGAGTTTGTCAAGTAAGTCATATTCTCCTTTTTGATTAGAAGTATGAGCAGCTACTTCTTGAGCAAATATTACATTATATACATGTACACTCATGCTATATGTGTATATATATCTAGGTACATGTGTATCTTTCCAGAGGCTTGGTTGTCAGTGAAACAGTCACCTGCAGAGATAACTGTCAAACGTTCCCAGAGAAATCATTCTGCCATTACACAAAAAAACCTGTGACAATTTATCCTATTAAATGCATTTTTTATTCATACATATATACAAATTCAAAATTAGCCATCAAGAGGAGGATCTTTTGTAAGCATCTATTTGTATTAAGGAACAACAGAAAAACACGGACACTCCTAGAATTAAAAATATATATATGAAATTGGCTCCATAAAAAAAAAAAATTCACCTGTCAAAAAAAATATCCAACTGGAACAGCTCAAGGGAACTGAGAAAGTTACCACCCACCACGCAGAAAGCTGAAGGAACCAAGATGAACTCATCAAAACAGACCTCACCCTGACCTCCCCACCCTAACACTCCCTTTGGCAAACTCCATTTTCACCTGTTTACTAGCTTTCATGCACTTAACTCTCCAAGAGGTCCCCCGAGTATGGTCTCATCAGCTAAATTCCACTTACACAAGCACAAATTACAGAATAAATATCAGGTGTTATGATCAAGATTCAGCAGCAAAACAGTCACTCATCTGCATGGTTGTTTAATATTTCTTTTATTTAAATCAAAGGCTCTCGAACAAGAATGATGAGCATCTAAGCCACAGCCCTATTTTCAGTTGCACTGCTCCACATCTTCCTCCATAAAGGTAAACCAAGTTTACAACCTTGTGACTGAGAATGACCAAAATCAAAATTTGTTCCTGCTATGCACAGGATCAAAGTCATTACTACACATTCCAAATGAAAAAACCCTGTGCAGATAAACAAATGGAAATGTTGCACAGTCCTGTAGTCACCAACAGCATACACACGTGTCTTCTTCATGAGCTAGTAGGTACTCACGAGCTTTGTTTCACTCCAAGTTGAGCCACCCAGTTGCATATAGCTGTCATCAGTAGAAACCCAGAAAAAGGAAAATAGGAGCAATAAAATTCATATGCTCTGTTTTCAAGCTTATGAAAGTGTTTTCTCACTGCATGCATCACATAATCAGTTTGTAGGAACAAATCTATTATCTATGTTTTCCTAATTCAAAACATTTTCCACCTGAGAACAGACTTAAACCACTTTTAAAAAGGGGATGCAATAATCAGTGTTCAAAATTTTACCTTAAATTCCAAACAGAACCTGAAATAAATCTTAGGGATATTTCTATATGCTAAGTCAGGGGCAGGCAATTATTTCGGTGAAGGGCCATTTACCCAGTTTTGGCAAGGTGTCAAGGGCCACATCTTGACAGGTGCCCCACCCCCTGGTCACCATCTTGGGACCAATGTCCCAATATCTTGTGACCAATGTCTCAGGGCCAGCACCGGCGGGGTCCAGAGCGGGGGGCAGGCTGGCAGGGGTCTGTGGAGTCAGGCTGGGCTGCACCAGCAGCAAGAGGGGAGCTGGCCCAGCTTCATAGAGCCCCTGCTGGCCAGGACCCTGTACTCCTGCTGCCCTGTTCTAGGCCCTGCCAGCGCTGGCCCCAGGATACCAGTGTGGGTCCCATGCTCCCGCTCACTCCCAGTGCCCCCCAGCCCTGTGGTACAGGCAGGGGACAGCGTGCAGCCCTGACCCCCTGCTCCCTGGCAGGGAATGAGGTGGTGCTGAGCAGGCCCAGGCAGCTCCACGTGGGCTGTGAGCAGCTGCAGTGCAGCACGCCAGCCACAGGGCAGGCAAGGGGCTGCTTTTCCCGTGCTCAGCACCAGCTTGTAACCCACCCCCACTGCCAACCTGGGCCCCATACCGGCTCTGGGTTCACCCGTCATTTGCCACTCTGGGCAGTGTTTGCCCAGAGGAAAAGTGGCCCCTTGCCTGCCCTGTGGCCCAGCCCCTTTCCCTGATGCAGCAGTGGGGCAACTAGCAACTAGCTCACTGATAGCTGCCCCACTGGGCAGATCAGCAAGGGGCTGGGACCTACTTCATCCAAGCAGCTCTTTCCAAGCCCCATGTCTCAATCACCTAATTGGGGCACAGGGCTAGAAACTGCCTCTGTCCAGAACAGTTCCCAGCCCCTGCTCCACTTTTGGGGCAGAGGCTGGGGGTTTGTTCCCCACTCAGCTCTGCAAGCATGACGCTGTGTGGGAATCAGGCTGGGGAGCCTGTGAACAAGCTCTCCAGCTTGTTCCTCGCCCAGCTCCATGCTCACAGAGCTAAGTGGGGAACAAGCTCCCCAGCCTCCATCAGCAGGGAGCTTCCAGTGCCATCTCCACACTGCGAAGCCAGTACCGAGAGACCCTCATCTCCCAGCACCACCTCCACAACCATGGGGCCAACGCTGGGAGATAAGGATCTCCCAGCCCCCACTCATAATCTCGGATCATGGGGCTTGGAGCTCTCTGCTTCTAGGCCAGGGGGACATAGTACCCACCCAGGCTCTGGTGGTGGAGCCCACCCTGGTAGCAGGCAGCTCCCAGGGGCAGGGAGCAATCTCCAGCCCCTGGTAGAAAGTTAACCAGGAGCAGATTTGCTCCTGGGCAGTCGTCTACACAAGTGTTAATGTGCTGTTACTAATTGAAAGTAAATTTGCTACTTGCATTTGCAGGTAGCAAATTAACTCATGATTAGTGAGATTTACTGCATAGTAAGCATGTAGATGTGTAGACATACAAGCTTACTCCTCAATAAACTACTTGTACTCTGGATCACAGTGTCCCTAGCCTTGGTTGTGTTGCTTATGTTAAAGTTGTGCAAGCTATACACTGTTCAGAACCAGTAGGTTTGAGAAGGTCTGAACTTTTGAACTATGTCTCATTTAAGACTTTGAGCATGCCCAGTTGGTGCACAGATGCCAAACAGGTTCTGGTGCCAAAATTGCGAAAGACCTGAGATTCACCTCCTGAGGTGATTAACATCATGATAGGATTAAGGGGCTTGAAAGGTGTATACATGTGTATGGAGGGAATGATTAACAAATGTACCCACTGGTTGAAGGAATGATTGGCATAAGCCCTAAGAGGATGATTGGTACAGAGAAGTGTTGTGATTAAGGGGCTATAAAAGAGCCTGAGCCAAAAGCTTAAACTTGACAAGAGTAGGCTCCTCCACTTTCATTTGCTGGGTGAGTGAGTTAACTTGCTAATTTTCATACTGTCATTTTCAACTGTCATTTACTCCACAGTCAACACTACACTCCTGTGCAGTTAAGTGTCTCTTGTAGACATGCCCTGTATGTCTGTCACTATAAAAATACTCTTACAAAAGGAACAGCATTGCCCCAGACCAGTCTGAGCTCAAGGTGTGTATAAATACATGAATAACCTTATTTGTGATTGATTCTTTTAGACTGAAAACAAGCTACTTAGGAGATAAATGGGTGAGGAGCTCATCTCATTTATATTCATGAGAATCTAAATTAACTTCATGACCATCACCAGAGTTATTCCAGAATTACTCCTGTGTAGCTATGCTACACCTCTGAGCTTTATGAAGTTTCTCTGAGCATGTATTCCTTTCATGCTAGGCCTGTACTTTTCCAAGCAGAAACCTGCAAATCCCTGAAACTGGATGCTTTTGCTTCAGTGCTACATTTTCTTGCTGAGAGTTCTCCAGAAAGCCCAAAATAACTCAAACCCCTCATTTAAACTTCATCCATTTGGAGCTATGCAAGCAAAAGATGCTTACAGTGACTCAAGACTGCCTTTTCAAACAAGAAGCCTGTTATCAGCCAACTGGAATAGAGTATTTTAACTGCTTAGTTCAAAACAGAAAAGCAAAGCTCACATGCATATCTACAGTGGAAACAGGACTTGCCTGACTGATACAACACACTTGGCATTTCCTATCAAAGCACTGACCACACAACATAGAAGTACAGAATCATAGACAATTAGGGTTGGAAGAGACCTCAGGAGGTCAACTAGTCCAACCCCCTGCTCAAAGCAGGACCAGCCCCAACTAGATCATTCCAGCTGGGGCTGGTAAAGCTGGGCCTTAAAAATCTCCAAGGATGGAGATTCCATTACTGCGCCGGGTAACCTGTTCTAGTGGTTCACCACTATCTTAGTGAGAAAGTTTTTCCTAATACCCAACCTAAACCTGGCTTGCTGCAACTTGAAATGAATGCTCATTTGTCTTTTATCTGCCACCACTGAGAACAGTTTAGCTTCATCCTCTTTGGAACCACCCACCTTTCAGGTCGTTAAAGGCTGCTATCAAATCCCCCTCCCCGTTTTCTCTTCTGCAGACTAAATAAGCCCAGTTCTCTCAGCCTCTCCTCAGAAGTCATGTGCATCAGCCCCTTAACCATTTTCATTGCCCTCCACTGGACTCTCTCCAACTCGTATACATTCTTTCTGTAGTAGGGGCCCAAAACCAGACACAGTACTTCAGATGTGGCCTCACCAGTGCTGAATAGAGGGGAAGAATCACTTCCCTTGATCTGCTGGCAATGCTCCCTACTAATGCAGCCCAGGATGCTGTTAGCCTTCTTGGCAACAAGGGAACCCTGGTGACCCATATTCAGCTTATTGTCCACTGTAACCCTCAAGGCATTTTCTTCAGAGCTGCTGCTTAGCCAGTTGGTCCTCAGCCTGTACCAGTGATTGGGATTGCAGAACTTTCCACTTGTCCTTGTGGAAACTCATGAGATTTCTTTTGGCCCAATTCTCCACTTTGCCTAGGTCACTCTGAATCCTAGCCTTACGTTCCACTGTATCTACTACACCCCCCCAGCTTGATGTCTTCCATGAACTTGCTTGGGGTACAATCCATCTCATCTTCCAGATCATTAATGAAGATATTGAACAACACCAGTCTCAGGACCAACCCCTGGGGCACTCCACTTGATACCAGCTGCCAGCTAAACCAAGCCATTAATCATTACCCATTGAGCCCAACAATCCAGCCAGCTTTCTATCTTCCTTTCAGTCCAATCAATATCCAATATCCAACCCATATTTCTTCAGCTTACTTGCAAGAATACTGTTGGAGGCCGTATAAAAAGCCTTGCTAAAGTCAAGTATCTAGGTTGTAGCACAATTAAAGAAACATTTTTGCAAAAATCTTGTTGGTCTAATAAAAGATATCTCTACTACAAGCCCCAATTGCCTTTTGCTAAAGTTAAGTATTTCACATGTGTCCAGCCACCTCAGTACTTGGTCTCAGACCCACCGTTTTCCCTCTCTGGTGATTGCTATCTGGTACTATCTTGTACCATTGATTGCTTGTCCATTGCAGCTCTGAGGTAACTTCATTCTTATACTAACTGTCCTTGATAAAGAATTCAAGGCCATCTAGATTTTCCTGTTTGAAGTACCCAGTTTCTGGATCGAGGAAAGGAGTAAAATACTCACGCCCCAGTGGGTAGGCAAGAAAACTGAATGAGGAACTAAGTTACACTCGTCATAGCACTAATGCAAAACTACCCCCTATCGGTGCAGTCCCCAACATTGGAAGCCTTCAAGAGGAGTCTGGACAGACACCATGATGGGATCATTTAATCTCAGCAGTGTTTCTGCCCAGAGCAGGGGTGTTCAGCTCAATCTTTCAAGGTCCCTTCCAGCCCTTAATTTCTATGATTCTCCATTGCTTGCAAAAATCCGTAGTGAACAATTTTCATTTTTTGTGCTGTAATTTAACTTATTATTTTTCATTTGGATCATTATTGAATTTAGGTAACCAAAAATATATTCCAAAAATGTAACTGTTCCCTTAATTTAGTTATCTTGATTATTTTGAAAACATTTATTTCAAAACCCCAGGGAACTGCTTTTGCAATTGCCTCAGTGCATGATACACAGGTAATTTGCATGTATGACTCAAGTTACAGTGCAGATTAGAAAAAGCGAAGTTCCATATGTGCATAGCATTGATATCATCAGAGCAGACACCAATTGGTCTAATTTTACAATCTCAATAGTGAGGGCAAAGACTGAATGTTTTAGAAATGACTGAAGAGTCAAGTTCAAACAGTGAGAGTTTGGGGTCAGAAAAGTACACTGATCCTATAAGGCATTGTTTCCATTACATTTCATCGTTGAGCTCTCCACAAACATAAAGAGATAACAGGCAGGGCTCAGAGCAGACTTAGTATTGATATGATATAAGACATATCACTATGGAAGACTCTTTTCAGCTGCTTATAATTTTGCCAAACTGCAAAAATCTGGGATGAAATTTTCCATTCTGGGTGTCAAAAAAGTACCTTTTGCCCAAGAGCTTCTTTAAAACCTCTTCCAACTATACAGTTGGTCCAATAAAAAAAAAAATCATCCCCCAAAAATCCTTGCCTCTAACAAAAAAGCAGTTATTTCTGAGAATAAGGCTAGGAGGGATTTGGGGACTTTTTATGTTTTATCCATGTTCTAAAATTCTGCTGACCTTTTATTATATTTTTTGAGAAACTCTATTACTCACCTGTTTTGAAATTTGCCCTGGGAACAGCCAAGATATGCCAAGGATGTGTCTTGATGCCCCAAGCCTTTGAAACCTTGTCATTTGCACATGCTCAGTACAGACTTCTTATATTTTAGCAGTTGAATTCCGCAAGGATTTGTTTGACTCGATCATGCTCCAGCCGGCAGATTAGTAAAACTTTATCTTCAATTGCAACTCTAAGATACTGGGAGTCAGTGTTCTATCCAGATGCAGTTCCAGATCGAGCCTCCTGAGCTAAGAGTTGAGAGGCAATCCCCACCAACCAATGCTGGCCCCAGACAGTGTGGAAAAGGAAGCAGGGAGAACAAGAGCCAGCACTGTGAAGGGATGAGATTGGAACAAGACACTGGGAGAAAGGAACCGAAACTGGGAGTTAGGGTTGGGGGGGGGGGGGGTGGGAGGGAGATTAGGACTGGCTAGCAAAAAAGACTGGAACTAAGAACCAAGAACCAGCATAGTGCTAGGAAGGAGAGACCCACCTGACGATGCCAGAATGTGAGGGCCCTGTGACTGGATAATAATTATGGTGGTGGAAAGTGGCAGCTAGTGCAGATGGAGAAGAAAGATGCATAGGGTGTGGAGGCAGTAGGTGAGGGACTGGGAATGGCTGGCCTGAGGAAGCCAGTGAACGATGCATCTTTGCAGGGAATTAGACTAGATGATCCTTGAAGTCTCTCCTAACTTTATGGTTCAGTAGCAACAATAAAGAAAATTGGCAATATTTTCCCCTTCCATTATCTTTACAATGAAAATGGACATATATGGAGCCATTTTACACATCTTAGACAATCTGTTTTTGGGAGTTATCCCTTAAAATTAGACCTTTACACATTATACCGTATGGAAGACAGACATGCTCCTTACTACCCTGACCTCTTCAATTTACTGTATTTTGACTGGCTAGACATTTTCAGTCCTTTTCCTAAGCTAGCAATTAAAGTCTTATTTGCAGCTGTGCTAGTGAAGCTGAAGCTTCTATTTTATCATTTTAAAAGCACAGAATTTATTTGATCTCTAGAATTGTAAAATTCTACTTTGGAATACATAAAAAAAACTCATTTACTCTTAAAATATAAGATATAATTACTATCCTTGGGCAGAAGCTGTTGCCCCATGTTGTGATGCTGAATGCAATCAGCAAACTTACATGAAGAAAGGAGAAGCCACAACTGTTTACCCTTCTCTGGAAGGTTTGGCACTTTGGCTCTGAGCACACAGAACGAGTTGCAGGGGAAAATGAAACTAGAGAAAATGTAAAGCTGGGAGATGAGATCATCCTCCAGCAACAATCCTTCAAATTCATAGACACTCCTGGATTCATGAGGTGAGAATAACCAGCACTGAGGGCTGTAAAATTCATTTGTAGCTTTTGAATTTGTTAACATACATTTGCAAGCTGTCTCCCTTTTCAGAAGGGAGTGTGAGTTGCTCTGGAAAACAAGGAGTGCGAAAAGTAACCATTTAAAAGATACTTCTTAAAATGAGCTGGACAATAGCTCATATCCAGACAGCCCCTTTACTAAAAACGCACCCCAGGCAAGGCAACTGTTATACTTATAAAGTTTTCACCAGTGTATTGTTTTGTATAGGCCTGATTTTGCAAATGGTTATTCCCAGATGAGCAGTTATTCACACATGGAGCGCAGTAAAGGCAATGAAATTCAGTGCACCAACAGCCATGCACAGGGCTGAGCCCTGAAATTGCTTCTGCACGTGACTAGGAAGATGCACAAATAAGCTGTTTTTCTTACACGATCACAGATCATTTTGTTCACAAAGTGGAAACTGAAGCAGGACAATACCAATATGCCCATATAGAACACCCTCAGTTTTGAAAGGGTAAAATCCAATCCCAGAGCAAGACAGAAATTTTGCAAACGAGCTCTTTCTATCATCACCAAAAAATTCCCACCTATTTAAAATTTCAGTCTGAGTTTTATAGATTGATCTCATGCAAACCAAATGCACAAACCAGGAAAGGTTCACTACTATAATTGGTAGTGTTCATCTGCAAAAATCTATCATCACACAAACCAATTCCAAGTTTTTCAAAACTAAGAGATGTTAGCTACCTTAATTTTGGTATCCCAAAATGTAACACATTTAAATTGCCTGATTGTCAGAGGATGGACGCACTGAATATTCTTAAAAAACAAACAAACAAAAACCCCAGACCCCTTAAGGAAGTCACTGCATATACATCCAGAAGTGGAGTCATCCATAATCACTAGGCACTTCTGAAAAATCTTGACCTAAACAATATTTACATAAAAACAAGCAATGGAGCTGATGCCAGCCATTCTTAAAAGAAGAAAAGGGCAAACATCTTCCCTTTTTCCCCACCCCAAAAACACAAAACAAAATATCAAATACAGTCCAAGATAACAAACTGATTTGAATAGAAAAAAAATGTCCCAAGCCTAAAATAGGTGTATTCTGTGCACATGAAAAAATAGGGAGAATGTTCCATAGATGGAACCAATGTCCTAAAAAATCCTCTCCTTCTTTATATCAACTGGAATTACAGGACCAAAAGTTCAGATAATTAACCCAGTTATTCATCTTTGAAAAACAGAGGGAGGGAATTGTTCAAGAGCGCTTCGGATGTTGTATCAATCACTTACTGAAGACAATTTCAGATACTTTTGTGGCTTAATCTCTTGTTTTCATAAAATAATATTTTAGTTAACATAAACAGCATCTCTAAAATATTTGAAATGTTATTCCTGTTAATTACCAAACATAAAACCAGTTTCTCTAATCAGACTGAACTGTGTTTCCTGCATGATTGAAAGCAGAGGAGGAAGTGAGGAAAGGAGGACAAAGATGGCTTTACCTCAGCTTTTTGTCTTTAATCCTAGGGCTGCCCAGGGGGCCATTTTGACTCCTTGAGCAACTCAAGGTAGGCCAGGATTGCACAGTGTTGTGCCTGACAGCCTACAGCCCCAAGGAACTGTTCCAGCAGCTGAGTACTGCAGACATGTACTGTACCCTATAGAAATGCAGTTCTAGGTCCTTTTTTTCTCTGAAGCTACCTCTCAAAAGGTTTATCTGTATGCTGCACAAGTCCTAAATAGGCTGGATAAACCTTTTAAATGGTTCTTTTGTATTATCAGAATTGCAGTGTCAAAGACTTAATTAACTAAGATATAGTCATGTGCAGCAGCTCAGTAGTCTGTTTTTCTTCCCTATACCAAGTTGGATCAAAACTAAAATTAAAGTTTAGCAAGTCTTCCCAGTGACTTCAAAAGAACTTGAAATCTCAACTGGCTTGTAGCCTCCCCTCTGATCCTTCAGCAACCCTTAGTCTTCCTTTCTCTGTTTAAAATTGCTGATATTTCCCACCTCTTCTCTGCTTCAAGGGCAGGCCTAAATTTTGGAGCTATGTTGATTTATATTCTGAGGATTTGGCTTCATATTCTAAAAAAGCATTTCAGACAATACAGGAATAATGTGAGCATTATCAATAACCTATTTCCTTTCCAACAAACACATTGATTAAATACAAGGAAATAAAAATGTACTGGAAAATGAAGGGGTATTATCCTTGTCATCTATTATACCTGTGGTATAATTTTGCAAGTAGAAATTCAGGCTTTATCTTTGTCTGCAATCATGATGAAGTATAAAAGAATGCTGTTTGTGGAACCTCTGAATTCATTCCTATACTGACTGCAGAAGGCCAATATTTCTACTCAGAAGGTGTGCACTGCATGAGGGAGGGGTTTGTTTTGTTTTATTTTGAAACAAAATCTAAATAGAATTTAATAGAGCAGAATTTGCTTTTACATTTTGGTATTATGCCTACAACTGTTTATAAATCATGCAAGGAAGTAATCTATCTTAACCAATGTGGGCAGGCATATTTTCAATGTTAATTAGATTTGTTTGGTCTGACATTTCAATGACAGTCCTTCATTTAAATCAACTGAGGGATGGTTCTTTAGCTTACACAATGCAGGTATAAGCCCCGCTGAGAGTGACTGTAACAAGTCTGGAAATTATAAAATTGCAGGCACTTGTTCCTTGAGCCCAAGAGAATTAAGATGCTGACTTTCACAAGGAGCTTTTACTTGTAATAAAACACTGGAATTCTACAGAGTAATTATCACTAAATTATAATTGCAATAATGGATGTGCTAGTCACTTTAGCAAGACCAGTCTCTGACATATAATCACCTAAAAAGGATATACAGTTATTTTTGCTATGACCCAGTGGAAATCTTCAAAATTTCTCTGTGATTTTTTACAACTGTTGTATATGCAGTTTTTAGTACTTTACAGAGCACTGCTGGTTAACCCTGGAATAACCAACCACTGATTATTCTGTATACACTTGGCATACAGCTACACAGCTCTGTTCACTGTATTCTCAGCTCTAAAGTTCTTGGCTGCCTGGTGATCAGATGCACAAAGGTTTTTTGAAAACATATTTTTGGAAATAAATTCCTCAGCATGATGACAGCTGTTCTAAAATGTGTTGTGATAAAAATAACCATGCATAATGCATTTTTAGTAAGTTTTCCAGGCAGCATGGATAAGGCTCAAGTGATGCCTTTTAGACTAGCTGATTTCACATTGTTTAAAAATGTCAGTGTACATTCAAATTTCCCCAAGTCACATGTATGTTCTAGTGCAGTGGAAATTTAAACATCATAGACTCAAATGAGTAAAAATGATCCTTTGAGCACTATGCAATGGCATATTCAATTCAGCAGCCGAAACAAATCTTGAAGGCCACTGATATCTATATACACTAGTATATTACCAAATGATGTGCTATCTCAAATACCCTCCATGTAGAAACCTGGATTGTTTCACATCCAGCAGTCACTAACTAGGAAGAGTCATCCTGAAATGCTTCCTTCCATGTGTACACTTCTCCTGATCTTTTCAAGGAGACTGACTGTCAGACACAACAGTCTCAAAGTAAACGGTATCCCAAAATACATTTAAATTGGAAAAAATATATTGAGAGAGGAGGAAGAAAAGGAGCTGTTCTCACACCATTCCAGACAGAAAGAGACTGCTTCTGGTTCTTCACATCTTTGTCTGACTTCCTTGACTTTAATTGCTTACTTCTATTACTCTTACTTCCTTTATTCCTAATTTATACTAGTGCAAGTCAAAAACAGCCAGTGAGGCAGAACATTGTAACCAAGGGTAGAAACTCCTTCAAACAGATGGGAAAATGATCCCCCTTGGCAAGAGGCAATGTTTAATACTTAAAAGAAGGAAAAAGCTTTTGGATCTGGGCCACCAAATTCAGTCCCCAGTCTGTGGCTGCCCAGAGTAATTCCCAGAGCTAAAAAATATATTACACTGCTGCGGATCATCCATTAAACTGTCTATTGAATAGGTATAATGCTAAGCAGGCTAAAGAGAGTTTATTATTCAAATGAATGCAGCTCAGGCTCAGTCCTCCTTCCCCCCCCAAAATGGTTTCCATAGGCTGGGCAACCTTGATGATGAATAAGTTTGTTTGCTTTACGAGCCAAGATCTAAGAGCACCAGAAGCCCATGGCTATTTCTAAGGGACTGAGTAACACCATAAGTATGGAAACAAAGTAAACAGTAGGAAACAAAGAAAACTACATGAATTTGCATTGCCAAAAATAATACCTTGGCAACAAGATAAAAAGCTGTTGGAAACTTCAACAAGATTCCTGTTCTAGAGAGAATTCTTTCAGAAGCATTGCTGCAGAAGTAATAACCATGAATTCCAATCAGTGAGCACCTAAGGTGCAATGAATTCTGTTTGTAGAACTCCTTCTGTGCTTGTAAGAAACCTATCATGGGAGTTTACCACCAGAATAGTCACAGCTGACAAACATGCCACAAATAGTGCCATTAGATAAACATGTTTGGGACATTTGTGGAGGTATAGCTTTATTTATTAACATTATGTTATTATTAAGATTATGAAAATGACTTAGCAATAATTCTTCAAGCACCCGTTTGTCCTTTAATACAGAATCTATTAATTTAATAACGGATCTAATGTGTAAATATTAATTCCTAAATTAACTAATGTATTTCTAGATTATGCATAACCATTCTATCCTTAAGAATAAAAGTTGTCATTTTGAAGAAGACACCATATGCTGCACATGGACTGTAGTGGTTGATATTCTTCAATCACAATCAGTGCTCTCAGAATAGCACTCCAAAGTTCTGTTGGACTTAACTGTGCACCTGACTTGTAGGACCTAACTGGAATTAGTGTAGTGAGATGCTGAAATGTGGATCTCAAAAAGTTCAACCTGTTTTTGTGTGACAGACTACAAGCCAACATTTACCATGTTTGTTCTTTGAAGAACAACAAGGAAAAAACTCATGAGACCCTTAAGGTGCGTCCACACGAGTGCGCACATGCCTCTTGCCCCGCCTCAAACCCCTTTGAGGCAGGGCAACAGGCATGTGCGGAAACAAAAAAATGTTCCCCACACTGCAAACTTGCAGCGCAGGGAGAAAATTAGACCCCTGGGGTCTAAAAATAATGAAGTATAAAAAAGCAGGGCAGGCAACCGGAGGTTGGGTACTCCAAAGAGATGCTCTGGCTGCCAGAGTGTCTCTATGCTTGCCCCTCACCCTGGTGCTGAAACACACGGCCGGCTAGGCCGCATGTTTCAGCACCAGGGCTCCAGTGCCGGTGAGTAAGGGGTTGGGGGGGCTGGAGGAGGGGGGAAGGGACTGTGGGGGGGACCCCTGATGGCCCTGCCCACTCCCCCAGCCCTGCCAGCCCCCCCCAGGACCCCAAGCCCTGCCGGGGCTGGCCCGTCCCCCTGCCAGCCCCCCCGAGGCCCCCAACCTCTGCTGGGACTGGCCCCTCCCCCCACCAGCCCAAGGCCCAACCCCTGATGAGACTGGCCCCTCCCCCTGCCAGGACCCTCAAGCCCCCCAAACCCTGCCAGGGATGGCCCTTCCCCCCCGCCAGGCCCCCCAGGCCCTCAACCCCTGCCCTATCTGGCCCCATTCCCCCAAGCCCCCCCATCCCTGTCCCCTCCCCCATACTTTAAAAAAAAAACCAAAACCCCGGCACTTACCAGCAGTTGAAGCTGCAGCTACCGTGTGGCTGCCTGGGGCCCCGCCTGCAGAGTGCAGGGCAGGGTGACAGCCCCAGCAGCCCCAGCCCAGGCCCTGCTTCTCCTGCGCTGTCCTGTGCTGCCCGGGGCACTCTGCCAGGAGGCCCTGGAGCCCCCCCCCCCACTCCTGCTTCTCAGGTAAGCAGAGGCTTTTTTTCCCCCATTTTTTTCTGTTCTTTTTCTGGTTTTTTTTTTAAGTGATGGTGCCTGGGGTTGTGGGTGTAGCCTTCAGAGCCTGATGGTGCAAGTTGGGGGGTGGGGCTGAGTGGGGAAGCCATTGGGGGGGTCTGGGGCATTGGGGGGTGGGGCAGCCATTGGGGGGCTGCAGCAGCTGGTGTGGGATGGGGCCAGGTAGGACAGCAATCAGGGGCCTGGGGTGGGGCATGTGGGCCTTGCAGGGGGGTGGTAGCCCCTGTGGGGGCCATTTGGCCCCTGTTGGGGGGGTCTACCCCTTGTGTGGGGGATGAACCCCCTGTTGGGGGGCCATACCCCTTGTGAGAGTGCCGATCCCCCTGTTGGGGGTCTGAACCCCTTTTTGGGGGCTGAACCCTTTGTGTGGGAGATGAATCCCCTTTTGGGGGGGCTGAATCCCCTGTTGGGGGGCTGAACCCCTTGTGTAGGGCCTTAACTCCATGTTGGGGGGCCGTAGCCCTTGTGTGGGAGACCAACCCCTTGTGTGGAGGCCATCGCCCTGGGAGAGGGCAAAGAAATATGTATTCATGAATTCATGAAACATGTATTTAGAGTTCACTTTATTATTAGAAGACACTTGCTTAACACTGTAGATATATCAGTAGAACAGTGTCCAACTGATCGCTGTCTCACTCTCTCTCTCTCTTTATAGTTGATCTTTTGTTTTACTTGTGGAGGAACATGGATTTGGGAGTATTTTAGAGTTATATGGGGATTTTTTTTTATCAGGGACTTTTTCAGTTTTCCAATAGGGAACACCAGAATTCCTGCTAGGGAGGCCAGTGGCAGGACCCTGCCTGCTCAGAGCTGGCACCTTGGACCCAGCTGGCTGTGGCTGACCTTCTGGCCAACTGGGACCAGGAGGACATGCTGTGACAGTTCAAAGCAGGCCACCACAGCTGGGTGATAGCTGCCCAGATGGCTGGGCAGGGGGCACAAATGGCAGTAGTGCCGCACAAAAGCCAACCCTACAACCACAGTCCACTGGCAGCTGGCCCAGAGGGGAAGATGCCTCTACTGGCTCTGCAGTCCCCATCTGGGTCTGGCAGGTGCACAACAGGTCACAGCCAGGCAGCAGCCCCCACTGCCAGACTGATGCAGTGGATAAAGAGTGCAGGGAACTCTCAGGGCTGCTTCAGCAGTCCAGCTGGCACAAGGGGTAGTGTCCACAGGTACCAATTGGCTGGGTCTCAGTAGTTCCTGAGAGCTAGTAGCCCTGAGCTACTTGCCAAGGTGGCTTTTTATACTGCTAGGGACAGAACAGGGCAGCTTTTTATATTGCTGGCTCTAGCTCCCCCTGGCGGAAAATCCAGGAGGAGCCAGGCAGAGTTATTTTGCCCCTCGTGGCACAATTTGCTCCACAACAAAGTGCATGTCTGAGCACGTGCACTGAGGCAAAAAGCCCCGGCTCAAATTTGCAGTGCTTCTATTTGAGCTGCTGCAAGCGCATGTGCTTGCATGTGTGGATGTGCCCTAAGATTGCACACGTTTGTTGCTAATATCACTTGCTAGTATTTTAGAAAGGTAGCTGGACATGGGCATATGTGGTAGTTTAATTAGTCTTGTTGAATGTTTTGATTTTCCTACCACTCTAGTACAATCTAAATTAGCTGGGTGATTAAAAGTGTATGTACAGTGAGGAGCTGAATTCTATTTCCTCTTGTGTACCCCCTGTAGTTGCATCCCTGACAGTTTCAGCACTTACCCTAACATTGTGGACATGTACCCATGAGCATATAGGCTGAGCAGGCACACTGGCCAGGTACTTACATATGTCCCTGAGTGAAGGTCCAGTAAAAATGATAAGGGCAGGAGGGGGGACCATATTTTAGCCCTAATAGCTAAGTGGTTATGGCATTCACCCAGTAAGTGGGAGATCTGGATTATCAGACAGAGTTTGAATCTTTGTTTCTCTGACTTCCCAGCACAGTAATCTAACCACAAGGCCACAGATAAGCAATATTCAGGCCCGACTCTAGCCATCCTTTTGAAACTATCCTGCTAGGCAACCAAAACAGGGAGATATGTGGAGCAAAGAGGAAAAGAGCAAATTACAGGGTATGTGGCTCAGTGATATGGCTGCTTCCCTAGCTAGGTGAGGGTTCTAGCCTGGGCCATTGTTTCAAACAAGGCAGAAACTTCTGCACTGATGCTACCTCTTTTTTTGACTCGTAAATGCAGGGGGCAGTAGTTCAGCCTCAAAAGGGGAGGGGCCTGGGTAACACCTAAGCTGCAGTCTGTTGTCAGAGAAATGTAGGTTTAAACACCCTCTGGGCAAGGAGGAGTCTAGAACCTGGCTCTTCTGCTTCCTGGGCTTTTGAGGTCACTCAGCTATTGGGGTTAAGTAAGATAGGGTTGTCTTCCTCCTCCACCTAATGCTCAGTCATAGGCTTCTAGCTAACTACATTTTTATGACTTCAAAAGCATTTACATATCCATAATGAGTTTCCATATACCTTACTTGTACCCACCTGGCCTCCCTGTAGCCTGCTGCACACCCTCCTATCTATGCACACTTGCTTTTGTGTCCAGGGTAGTAGAATCATAACCTGTACTTAAAGCCCCGCTTACACCGCCAAAAGACTGCCAATTCAGCTCACAGAAGGAAGAAGAATTCTGCCCTAAGTGTGAATTCTGCGCCTAAGGAATCTATACTGTTTCAGCTGTATTCTCCAGCTGTCAATTTTTTCCTTTACAAACTGGAATTGTGGTTCAGATAATAATTGTTGTTACTGGAAGTGTTCAGACAATGAGGAAAACTTGCACCCCTGCCCTGCTAAAATAGTAACAATAGACAGACACGAACTTAAGCAGCAGCAACCAGTATTGGAGGTTCACTGTTGAGGTTAGCTATCAAACATGAAGTATGGCTACAGACTATTTTTATGACATATGTCCTTTACTATCATCAAAATCAAAAAGTCTTGGTCAAGTTGCAGAGCAACTTGTTTTAAATTGCAGGTAAACTAGAGAAATCAAGCTTAAAGCATTACATTAAATAATAGAAAGAAAAGGCCCTGCATGTTTGATTTGCAGATTTAGAATAGTGAGGGGTAAACATACAGACCATTTCTCAACCAGCATATGGAATCACTTATCTGAGGTTCAGTCATCTACTGGAATTGGAAAGCACTATCCCTGCACTTTCTGAATTACACTCCAACAGAAAAAGCATGTGCCCAGAGGAAATGAATGGACAGCAGCAAAACTATACCTGCTCCTCTTTCAACACTTTTACATTTACACCTACACCTCCAGCAAAACATAAGGCTTCCACAGTTACACGTCCACACCAGAGATTTAGGTGTCAGAGTAGGAAACACCTACCCACAGTTGTTTCTACATTAGGAAGCAGTAAATGAAAAGTGGCCCATTTCTTGTGATGGACAGAATAACAAGACATTTAGCAGTTGTTTTTTACCTATAAGTTTTGCTACCAGGTACCTTCTGTCACATTATAATCTTATTGCCTAGTGATCATTTCAGTTGCACTGAGGTCCCAATCATTTAGGATAGTTTGTAAAAATAAGGAGGCCAGTCTTTCACTGGTGGTTTAAAATGGATTTGTTCTACAACCAACGTTAACGTAGAAAAATATTAATATAAATGCCTCATAGGTATAGAGTAGGTTCAGGCTAGATATCAGGAGGCACTACTTCACAGTCAGGGCGGCTAGGATCTGGAACCAACTTCCAAGCGAAGTGGTGCTTACTCCTACCTTGGGGGTCTTCAAAAGGAGGCTAAATAAGCACCTAGCTGGGGTCTTTTGATCCCAGCATTCATTGCTGCCCATGGCAGGGGTTGGACTTGATGATCTGCTCAGGTCCCTTCTGACTTTAACAACTATGAAACAACTATAGCTGTCCTTAAACAGCAAACTATTTGAAACATGTGTCTGTACACTAAAGAAAAGTGAGGAAGGATTCACTTCCTTTTGGGAAAAAATTTGAATAAAAATACATATTTTAATGTGTCTAAGAAGGGAGAATCCATGCTGTTCAGTGTGTACTGTGTAGCCTTACTGTTATGCCTGATCTTTGATTCTCTCATATATGTATATACGGTAGCAAATATGCAGTGCAGAGAACCTTTTCACATGCGCCACGTGAGTTTTGAGGCATCTTTCAGGCACTGCAAAGCACACGCGTGCACTCATCTTGACATGTCCATTGTGTCAGAGAGACAGTTGAACCAAGAGAAACAATGAAGTTGTAGCTTTCCTCAAAAGCCACTCAAAAGGGATGTCACTTGTTCAAGACTAATACTGCTGATTCAAAAGCACCTACTGTTAAAGAGATATATCTTCCTATAAGACCTCTTAAGCACTAAGCAGGCTTTGTTGGGATGCCAACAATGCAATACAAGGAAAAGAAATTAAATGGATTATTTGTTTCCTGAGACCTTTAGCTGAAGCAAGCAGGAAGCCTCAGGCAATTTTAACTTATGCCAAGAGTCTGTGAGGTTAGGACAGTGGAACAATTCTAAAGCAGAATCATATGCCAAGAACTAGTCTCTATAAAATGCATAGTGCTTTAAGCAGAACCCCACCTGGACTTTGAGTGTATATCTGAAGGCCAAGTGTTACGTGACAGCCATGCTGCCTGACCCCATTGTTTACAATTTTTGCCTTAACCTGTGGGTCTTTTAACATGTCACACAAGGCTAGGACCATAATGGGAGAGTAAATCAGAAAAATAAACAAGAACAGTTACAAGTGTTTGTTTGTTTGGGGGTTGTTTGTTTTTTAAACACCAGCAGGAGCCAAGTAAAACCTATTTTAACCATTAAGAATGATTTATCTATCCTATACTGATAATTAGAATCATAGAAAATGAGGGTTGAAAGGGATCACAGGAGGTCACATCTAGTCCAACCTCCTGCTCAAAGCAGGACCATCCCCAACTAGATCATCCCAGCCAAGGCTTTGTCTAGCTGGGTCTTCAAAACCACCAAGGATGGAAATTCCACAACCTCTCTGGGTAACCTGCTCCAGGGCTTTTTTACTCTTCTCATGAAAAAAGTCTTTCCTAATAGCTAACCTAAACTTCCCTTGCTGCAACTTGAGACCATTGCTCTTTGTTCTGTCACCTGACACTGCTGAGAACAGTTAAGCACCATCCTCTTTGGCACCAACCTTCAGGTAGTTGAAGGCTGCTATTAAATCCCCCCTTGGTCTTCTCTTCTCTAGACTAAATTAGCCCAGTTCCCTCAGCCTCTTCTCATAAGGCATGTGTCCCAGGCCCCTCACCATTTTCATTGCTCATTGCTGGACTCTCTCCAATTTGTCTGCATCCTTTCTTTAGTGGGCAGCTGTGCCAGGCTGCATGGTGAGCCTGCCACTTGAAGTAGAAAGGAAGCTTGGAAAGCACCCTGCAGGTATGACAGAGGGGTGATTACTGAGTCTCCTGACTGGGAGAGGGCTGGGCTTATCCAGGAGATAATTCCAGATCCCGACTGAATCAGGCAGGGTAGTCCTGATTGCCAAGAGATGAGGAGTTTCTGGGAGCAGGGCTGTATCAGAGCTATGCACACGAAGCAAGTTAAGTGGTGGGGTAAGTGGTAGAGAGCCCGAGAACAGGGCAGAGAGTGAGAAAGCAATAGGCCAGGGAGAAGAGGGCTTTGGCATGCACTGGCCTAGGAAGGCCAGGCTCTGCAGTAGATGGGCCTGGAGGAGGCCAGGCCTTGGAAGCAACAGGGCTGGGAATAGGGGCCAGGGGGCCGTAGCCCAGTAGGGGCTGAGAACATAATGTGAGAAGAACAGTGAGTGATGACTCCCATGGGACATGGTATAGGGGACAGATTGGAGCCACACAATTAGCCCATATGGTGAGACCCACAAACACCTGGTGGTTATGATGAGAACAGATTGGAAAGCCCTCCGGTGCTCTCCTTTATATAAATTACAAAAATGTCAAGGCGAGGCTGAGATGAAGGGGATGCTGCCCAAAGTAAGCAGAGAGAGCCAGGGCCAAAGGGACTCCATGGGGCTTCACATCCACCCCTGAAAGTGGAACCTGTTACAGCAGCCAAAAACTGGACACGGTACTCCAGATCTGGCCTCACCAGTGCCAAATAGAGAAGAATAATCAGTTCCCTTGATCTGCTGGCAATACTCCTACCAAAGCAGCCCAGTATGCTGTTAGCCTTCTAGGCAACAAGGCCATGCTGTTGGCTCATATTTAGCTAATTGTCCAATGTAACCCCCAGGGGCTGTTGCTAATCACCGTCTTCTCTACTAAGTGTTTAGACATGGATTCCTTGAGAACCGGCTCCATGTTTTTTCCTGGGACTGTTGTGAGGCTGACTAATCTGTAATTCCCCAGAGCCTCCTTCCCTTTCTTGAAGATGGACACTCCATTTGCCCTTTTTCAATGATCCAGGACCTCTCCCAATCACCACAAGTTTTCAAAGATAATGGCCAGTGGATCTGCAGTTGCATCAGCCAGCTTCCTCAGCACCCTAGAGTACATTGCATCTGCCCTGTAGACTTGTACACATTGAGCTTTTCTAAATAGTCCCTACTCTCTTTGTCATAGCATTACCTCTTCATTTGGTCACAATGACATTAGACTATAAGCATTCCAAAAAGCTTATGCCCAAAACAATTTCAGATTCTGTAAAATTAAAAGTTAACTGCTTTTACTTTTGTTGTTCAATTTAACTATTGGTGAATTGATGTCTTTTGTGACAGTTTATTGTACATGTTAACTGTCATTAGCTTCACTATTTGCTGAATAGTAATGCTAATTTAATGGTTATTTTTGTGATATGGACTAGGAACTGGAATCACTCCATCACATCAGCCACTGAACAGCAATCAAAGAGTAATGACTTCTGGCTGCTGTTCATCTGAATTGGTGATGTGGAGGAGAAATGGCTTTGTATCTAGTGCCAATCTCTGAGTCATCAAGTTCCCTGCAAGTAAAATTTTCATCTAATTTTCCAAAACAAGGACTGTCCTTCCAAATACAATTTCATATTTGCACAATCAATGTCACAGGACATGCTTCTACTACTAACACAAGCTCTGTGGACAGGCTCAGACAATCCCACAGGCTGAGAAGAAATCAAAGTGTCATACTCATGGAGAATTCTCATTTGATCTTAATTGAATTTTAATAACTAGTTTCATTTTTGCTATGCATCTTTAACAAGGAGACAGAGGCTCCCCACTACTTTAAGGGAGCCCCAGCAATAGGGAGAGCTCCAGGTGGGGTAGTCTGCCTATTTAAGAGTAGCAGAAGAACAAACTGCCTGGGTACTTTAGGCTGGGAGTGCATTCAGAGGTTGCTAGCCTGCAGTACTAGTACCAGGAAGCAGGGCCATAGGTCCTAGCCCAGCAGCTGTAAACTGGTCTAGAGGTCAGCCACACCTGTGCTGTAGAGGTCACCACACCAGTGGTGGCTGGGGAGAAGTCACAAGACCCAGAGGGGCTGGACTGAGGCAGCATGTAAGCTCAGGACTTGAGCCCAGGAGATAGTAGGTCTTTTTCAGTCTGCCATGGGAAAAGCTCCTCTATGATGACTGTGGATGAGAGACTGCCTGGGGGATCCCAACTACCAAGCAAGCTACAAGTAAAAGGCAGGAAGCTTGTGAAAGAGATAAAGGCTGTAATGCAGCTAGAGGGCTTTAAATTTCAGTTACCATCTGAGGGCTCACCTTTTTAAGTATAACTTAGACTGGTGGACTGGGTATAGCTAGCAAAGGGGTGATGAGGAAGTTGTGGTGGGGTGCCTGACAGGTACACTGCAGTTTAGTGCCAGTGGGGCACATGAAGTCTGGAGGATGCAAGTGGGCAATAGCCAGCCTGAGGCCAAGAAAGCCACAGCACAAACCAAAGAGGGCTGAGAACCATGGCCAGGTGCCTGAAGCCCAAGAGGTGCTATAAGCCTGAGAGGGACAAAACCAGAGCACAAGAGGTCAAGACTGTGGTTGCAGCCCGTAAGCCAGGTCCAGGGTAGTGGGCCTAGGCGAAAGGGCCCAGCTAGAGAACTGGGGCAGAGGCTGAGAAGGTCATTTACATAAAGGCCTGAAGTGGCCTAGAATCATCTTGGGGCAAATTGCCCACATTAGCAGTAACACCTGTGAGGCAAATGCATGGCTGTAAGGGAGGTCAGAGGCCATCAATAGCTATTCAGGTGATTAGTGTCCTGGAAGTCATGGATGGGCCAGGGAGGTCAGGCTTAGTGACTGAGGGCAGGATAGAGACAGGTGGGGTTCATAAGGAGCCCATAGAGTAGAAGAAGATGAAGGCTTACTCTGGGATCCTTGAGAAGCCTTCTTTACTCCCCCAAGCATATAACAACAGCAAGGCATTGCATGCAAGAGTGAGAAAATGGGAGGGAGGGGATGCTTGGAGAGCCACAGTAAGGCAAAAGTCCTGAGGCCACCAGGGGCATTTCATTTATCTTTCTCTGTTTTGGGTCCTCAACTGTAAAATGGGAAAATTAGCTCCTTGAGCAACTACAGGATGGTAGGGGGGAAAGGCCACCAGTGATTGTAAGACACACAGATCTCAGGGCCATACATAAGTAACTAGATGGATGTATGGGAGTGCTCATGTGCCTAAATTCTGTACTGGAGTGAGACCAGAGTGCTTGTTATCCAGTAAGATCAAGTCCTTGGACTTCTTACAAATGATTAAAAGCTTCCCTAAAGGCAGGTAATTAGCTCTTTAAGCCTCTGATTCTGCTTGTCTTTGTGTAACTGGATTTCTGTTGCATATTTGCTTCTTTCTGAGTACAACTCATATTCTTCATGTGCTGCAGGTGACTGCCCAGAGGAAGGACAACAGTAAGAAAGAGACAAGGGAGCTCTCTAAACTCCATCCAGAAGAGCCTGACCCCACCTTTCGAATCTCCGTGTGTCTTCTCTCTTAGCCTTGCAACATTTCTTATAGTGTCATAGTAGCTAGGGTCAGGAGGGACCTGAACAGATCATCTTGCCTGACACCCTGCCACAGGCAGGAATGAATGCTGGGTTCACAAGACCCCAGACAGGTGATCGTCCAATCTCCTCTTGAATTTGCCCAAGGTAGGGGCGAGGACCACTTCCCTGGGAAGTTGGTTCCAGATTTTGGCCACCCTAACTGTAAAATATTGCCTTCTGATCTCTAACCTAACCCTATTCTCCATCAACTTATGACCATTGTTCCTCGTCACCCCAGGTGGTGCTGGGGAGAAAAGGGCTCTACCTATTTGCTGTTGATCTCCCCTGATGAGTTTGTAGGCAGCCACCAGGTCCCCCCTCAGCCTCCTCTTGCTGAGGCTGAACAGGTTCAGGTCCTTCAGTCTCTCCTCGTAGGGCTTGTCCTGCTGCCCTTTCACCAAGCAGGTGGCCCTCCTCTGAACCATCTCCAGGCTGGCCACATCCCTTTTAAAGTGTGGTGCCCAGTACTGGACGCAGTACTCCAACTGTGGCCTGACCAAAGTCACATAGAGGGGGAGTATCACTTCTCTGGACTGGCTTGAGATGCACCTTTGGATACATGACAAGGTATGGCTGGCTTTGCTGGCTGCGGTCTGGCATTGGCGGCTCACGTTCATCTTGGAGTCAATAATGAATCCGAGATCCCTTTCCACCTCTGTGCTTTCAAGAGGGGAACTCCCCAGCCTGTATGTATGCTGTGGATTCCTTCTCCCAAGGTGCAGCACCCTGCATTTGTCTACGTTGAACCCCATCCTATTCTCATCTGGCCACTTTTGCAGTCTGTCTAAATCTATTTGCAGCCTCTCTCTCTCCCTTCAAGTGTCAACCTCGCCCCACATCTTAGTGTCATCAGCAAACTTGGACAATGTGCTTTCAATTCCCTCGTCCAAGTTGCTGATGAAGATGTTAAACAGTGCGGGCCCGAAAACTGAGCCCTGGGGGACCCCACTGCTCACATCTCACCAGGTTGAGTACAACCCATCCACCACTACTGTATTTTCGTGCATATATCCTGCGGGGTATACGCGATTTTACAAAAAAAAGGATGGGTGTGGGTTATACCGGGGCGCGGGCTATCCACAAACTTTTTTCCCCCGCAGGGCCAGGGCCGGGGCCAGGATGGGCTGCCGCTGCCGTGAGGGCCGGGGCCGGCTGCACCACCGCAGGGGGATGGGACCAGGGCCAGGGTGGGCTGGACTGCGCCACGCTGCTCCCCGCTGGGCCCAGGCAGGCCGGGCTGTGCCGCCGCTGCTGTGGAGGCTGGGACCAGCTGTGCCACCTCCCCATTGGGCCCCGGGCAGGCCGGGCTGTGCTGCCGCTGCCACTGGGGTCAGGGCAGGCTGGGCTGCATCGCTGCCGACGCTGAGGGGTCCGGGGCCGGAGCCAGGGTGGGCTGTGCCGCCTCCCCACTGGGCCCCGGGCAGGCCGGGCTGCACTGCCGCTGCTGCGGGAGCTGGGGCCACGGAGGGCTGGGCTGCATAGCCTCCCCGCTAGGCCCAGGCAGGCCGGGCTGTGCCACCGCTGCTGGGACAGGCCAGGCTGCGGCGCCTCCCCATGTATACGCTGCCGCGGGGAATACACAGGTGTGGCGTATACATGGATTTATTTACAAAAATAAAATTTCCCACGAGTCATACGTGGGTGCGGCTTATACCCGTGGGCGGGGTATATGCGCGAAAATATGGTACTCTCTGGGTGCATCCCATAAGCCAATTTTTTACCCATCCAACTGTGTAGGCATCAATGCCAGAGTTGCTTAATTTATTGATGAGGATGGGGTGAGAGACAGTGTCAAAGGCCTTCTTACAGTCTAGAAAGACTATGTCCACAGCGACACCATCATCCAAGGATCCATGTACTTCTTTAAAGAGTGAAACAGAGAGAACAATGATTCTGCCTCATACAGGAAAGTAGATTTATAGAAATTGTAAAGCTATTTGTACAAGGAAAGTTTCCTGTGATAAAATGATGGCTTTTTTCTCTTCAATATTATGTCAAGATATTTTCAGACTTGTTGGATTTTTAAAAAATACAGCCAAATCATCCTTTTGGGCAGAAGTTACAAAAGTCAAGGCCCTCCACAGCTTTGGCAAATCACAGTGAATAACAGGGGCAGGGAAGTTCCAGCCCCTGGGCTGGATCAGGCCCACAGTGGACTCCATTTCCCAGCAGCTCCTGCCTGTGTCACTGTGGCCAGTTATCATGGAGACTGGAGACCCCAGGAGCAACAGGGCTGTGACAGCGTAGGGCCAGGGTTTCCATGGAGATGGGCCAAGCAGCACTGGTGGAGCATGTGGCTGGGTGGGGAGCTGCTATGGGGGCAAGGCCAGAATCTTATAGTGGTGACAGCACAGGCCAGAGCCAGGGCAGGGCTGCGATCCACTGCCTGCACGCCCCGGCCAGTGACCAGGGCAGAGCTGTGATGCGTGCAGGTAGCAGATCATGTCTCTGCCCCAGCAGGGTATGCAGGCAATGGATCATAGCTCTGTCCCGGCTCTGGTACACGCTGTTACAGCTGCAAAATCCCAGCCACATGTCCTACCAGTGCTACTTGGGCTGGTCTCCATGGAAACCCTGGTCCCATGCCATCATGGCCCTGCCACTCCCAGGGTCTCCATGGAAACTGGCCATAGCAACATAGGTAGGGGCTATGGGAAATGGAATCTGGCTGCTGGCCCACCCCGATCTAAAAGGAGGAGGATCTAGACTAGAGCCAGCAAAGACATGTTTTGCAAGAAGCCTAAATCATAATGACAGTCACTATGTATTGTGGGAGGAGGAAGTAAATACTGAAGTACATATGTATATAAGTTCCTGCATACAAATACACAGGCTTCTCCATGATTCTCTGCTCTTTGAAAAAGGGTATTCTACTCCACTGGAAGAGATAAGAAGGAACAGGAAGGGAGGTCCAAGGAAAGTCCAAGCCCTCTGGAATCATAGCTTAAATTCAGCAGGTGTTCTGACTGGCATGTCACTACAAGTGGATTAAAAGCTTCCACTAATGGGACCAGTTGGTGACCAGAAACTAGTTCCTTTAAGTAGAACATAAATGTGGTTGCTCAGAAGGTGTAATCAATTCCACTGCCCTCATCTGGATAGTGGTATCTGGGGGTCACCAACGGATTAAGCAGTTTTATTGCCAGTAAACAGTATTTCTGGGATAATAACATTCTCTACCTGAATGGTGTTTCCCAAATCCCTATTGAACGGGCTTGAGTAACTAGCAGGATTCTTAAACACCAGCAGAAATTCTTTCATGACTCCTACTGGCTTGCTTAGCATGAATTCCATGTTACTGACTCTAATGAAAAATATTTACAAGCTAGGAGGTAGGAGGCACCTGGGTGAAATGAAATTCATATTGGGAATAAGAGACTAAAGCTTAGTTCAGTGAAAAGCTTTTATCCAGAAAGTACAAATGATAAGCCATTCATAGAAACCATGCTCATGAGATTCATTCCAGAAGTCTGATACTATAGCAAGGAAATAACATAGGTAATGCCAACTGGCAATTGCACAGAAAACCAAAAATCAGCGGGTTATTAGGAATTGATTTTGGAAAAATACTGTATCCAGGTATGAACTATTAGATGAGATTCCTGCCCTTGCTCCAAATCCTTTTTGCCAAGTAAAAGGTCAGAATAGTTTTAAGGAACACAAAAAGCCCAGGTATGACTGTAAAATGTCCTATCCCCCCTGCCCCCAACCTCCCATGCACACACTGCAGTAAAAGCCTCAGGCCGTCCTTCTAAAAAGCCCTTGCAAGCGCAGACATAAGGCACATGTAGAAGAGGAAGGGGACTAGAGTGGAGTGTTATCTGGAGGCCATCACACCTAGCGTTGCAAAGATTCTGTGCAATCTGATATCCAACATGGCAAATGGGCCCAGAGCTGTATAAATTAGACTGAGTACTGCTTCGTTCCTTGAAGTATTCTGGAACTAGGAGGGTGCACAAGTGGATTAAAACTGTGTTAATTATTCTCCTATGGGCTGTGAGTTTACCTTGCTCATTACTTATTTGTGATAAAGACAAGGACCATCTCTAATTAGACACAATCTGTAGAGCATAACCTTTAAAAATAAAGGATATTCTCTTTATGGAAATACTGTGGAAGGTGGTGAGGTTCTTAATGGAGTGCCAGAGTGAAATGCCTTTCCTAAGTGACATACGCTTCAATCATACGCACTGTAATCTTTCTGGATATTAAGGCCTTTGGGGGTTTTATGGTCTTGCTTTGGCCCTCAAATAAGAATCAATTTTGCAGAAACATACATTTTAGACAGAAGAAAGCTTAATGTTCCTTCTGATATCCACAAAATTGTAAAGTTCAAGCCTGCTAGGAAAGAGAAACTCATAAGGAAGAACAATTTTATTCTCTTCTAAATCTAAATACTGACACTTGATAGCACCAATGTAATTTTTTGCTCCTATACATGGGCTGCATCCAGACAAACATGGCTGTGCAATATGTGGTGCTGTGGACATGTCTGTGGCACCACATACTGCACATTCAGCTCTTCTCTGTGCTGCAAAGGAGCAGCATGGAGGGGAATATCCAGGGGTCAAAAAATGCACAAGAAAAAAAAAAGTGGAGTTGTGCATGCAAGGGCAGCACACGCCACTCCAAAACCAGAGCCTGGCGGGCCAGAGCCATGCCCCAGCTGCTGGCCAGGCCCAGAGAGGCAGAATTGCTGCTGCTGCAGCACCAGGAGGCCCCCAGAACTCCTGATAGGCCTGCTGGGGCCAGTCCAGTGCTGGTCCCAGCCTCCCCTACTCCACCCGGGGTAACCTGCCACATGCAAGAGGACACGTGGCACAGGTGTTCCCTGGGGACAATTAGTGGCATCACAAAGTGTCCTGCTGCTATTTGTCTCCAGGGAACCAAATGGCCATGCTCATGTGGACATGGCCATAATGTTAAAAATATTTAGGGAGATGCATTCAGAGGCTTACAAAGCAGAGTTGTAAAAGATCAGTAAAATTATAAAAGTACAGTATCCAGGTATAAGTTACCTGTCTATTCAATGGCACAAGTTTTACATGCAGTCATAATGCTGAAAACATTCCTATGTACTCCATTACCAGTCAGCACCTATTGTCATCTAGATAGGTCAGTAAATGTCAGACACAAAACTCCTCGTTGAATGACTTCAGGCTCAGAGTTTCTATGACAAAAAGCTTTACTCAGAGGTTACATATCAGTTTGTCCACCATGCATCCATGCTGGTTTCTTTTTACTCTAGTTATGAGTTTATTACAGTTGTGAGAGGAAGAGAGGTTTGTTATAAATGACTCTGGGTTCCATAGTCCAGACTTTAGCTAGTACAAGGGATGACACTTCATCAATAATGTAAGTAATCTAAGCCAATTTATTCCCCATACACTGAAGACGAGAGAATTTTTTTTCAAAGAATTGTTACTAGACTAAGGAGAAGCATTTAATCCAGAATGCCCATTTAGCTAAGAATTGCCCATCACGTAACAGTTTTTGCAAGACCTGGTGTGCTACCGTTAGCAAAGTCATAATTCTGATTAACAGCTGGGGAAGATATTTGGATACATCATATAGATTACTGGATATTACTTACCAACATGAAGAGGGAATGTGATAGGGATAACAAAAGATAGCTTGTCAGGAGGACAACACATACTCAGAAGGTTGTTTTATAAATGATTTAGTGATGTAAAGCAAAAGTAAGCTGATAGATAACACTGGGTGAGAACAGAATTTGTAGACTATCATTTTAGAAGCTCTTTGCACATTTTTGCAAGGCATATGTTGTTGGCCTCTGTGGGAACAGCAGTTGTCCTGGGACAGATAGCTATTGGCTGATTCAGAACAGAGCAGCAGCCTATCAGCCTTAGCCTCCTTGTCAAAAGAGAGGACGACTTTGGGTCAAGCAACACAGTGATATGCCACCATGTGACGGATGGATCCATGGATAGTGCGTAAGAGCAAAATGTCTAAACTGGCGTTGTATGTTCTCTCAGAGGCTACTTTTTTCTAAATATTTATGGTCATTTTGACCTCTATGAGGAAAGACAATTAGAGAAGATGAATGTGAGGTATGCCACAGGTCCAGGTTAGCAGTAGGTAGAAATCTACAAGTACAAATGAGTAAAAGTTGATTAAAAATGGAATGGTTGGTCAGAGCCCTTCAGGAGGCTTTGAATCAGGCCTTGAAAAGGTGATTTCAAGTAAACTGCATGAGAGAGAATGTTATTTGCATTATTAATTACTAATTGAATTATTATGGAACCCAGAAGTTCCCATTGATATAAAGGCCTTATTGTGCTAGGTGCTGTAAAAGATATATGGTGACATGTGTCCTGCCCTGAAAAATTTAAAATGTAACAAAGGAAAGCAAGACCAACTTTAGCTTTGTCTGGTGATGACAAAGAGATTTAACTCTTTAATTTCTCAAATGCATACGTAAATTGTTTGCCTTTTCATCTAGATAGGTTACATTTGGTGCTGGTATAACTTTTTCATATAAGCTAAACCAGCTAATCATATTGGAGAGCAGAGACAAGCAAGTAACATGTGCCAACAGATTGCTCCAGTGATAATCATTACCACATCCACAATATTGTTTATCCAGTGAAGAAAAGCAGATGTCCTCCAGAGTAGTTTTGTTGGGTTAGTATCACACATAATAAGTACTATAAACTTTATGGATACTGAACTAAGAGAAACATTTTGCAACCTTCAGATTCCAAATTTACTGTTACTATAGTGATCTTTTTTCTCTCAAGTTATCATGTAGTGTGAATATATTGTATTAGCAGTAAGACTGATCTGATTTGATGGGTTCTTGCATTTTGTTGGCTTGGACTTTTTTCCATTCATTTTGTAGAACGGGCTTTGCAAGTATTTCATAATAAAAGCACCTTTCAGGTTTCTACAGTTGCTGAAATAGAGTCTCAGACAAAGACCTACAGGACTAAAATAAAAATAGTGAAGGGTTCAAGATGACATAATGTTTTATGCACACAAGACGTGACCACAAATAACCTACAATAACCTTTAAAATTAGTTTTTTCCTGACTTCATAAAACAATATTTTATTTGGCAGGCCCTTATTGGCAAGCACTTTGAACAGTTCTATTTGTTTTCTGTAACCAGGAAGACACAACCAGTGTTTTCACATAGGCTTCCTTCAGCACTGTGGTTTTGCCATTTTCTGCCTCTTTATTACTGCCTGCTGCTGTTAAATATTTTTCTTTGGGATGTGTATTAAGAATAAGGATATGAATTAAAAATATCCATTCCTATCACAATACTTGAAGGTTTCTCCCGGTATAATATCACTGTACCAAAACACAGGAATGTATCATAGTATCTAGAATGATCTGTTTGCTTTAAGTCTGAAGTTATATAACAATATATAGAGGAGTCCATCTATATTATGAAAAACTGAAGAAAACTGACCGATATATCCTTTGATGCATTAACCAAAACCAAAATTTAGAAATCCACTGTAACTTACAATAAAAACTGAAATGAGTGAAAGGGTCAGAGAGAACCACTGAACAAAAAAGCAAATAAATTATAAGGTGAGTTCTATAACTAGGATGTTACAGATGGCTTAAAACATGGTTAGTTGTTAATATATTTCATTTTGCAATTAGTTAATATTCTGTATTACCATGAATAGTTGTCCTTGTAATGAGAACCACAGTTTGAAGGCAGCGTGTTGAGTAATGCCTTTTACTAATAAGCAGGGGTGCATGGCATAGAGAGTCTCTGAATTTCATTATTATGAACTCTGCCATATCAAGGCTGGGAAGAATTTTACAACTATTTGAAGGAGTTGTCTCATTTCTGTTAGTATTTTCTTCCTTTGTTTTTTCTTTTAATTTTACATACATTGTACTTTGCATTTTATTTTTAATTTTAGCTTTGAGGTATAAAATAATTATCCTTTTCCAGGCTGTATTTCATAGCACAGGAAATATTTTCTGCATATTGTACAATATATGAAAAGAGGTGGTATATTCAAGAAAAACAAACAAACAAAAAAATAAAATCAGCTACTGTACACACTTCTGACTTCCCAGTATTTATTCTTTCTTATGTACAATATGTTGCTTGACTGTATAAAGAAAGTTCCAATAATTAAACTTGCTCTATTGACCTAACCAAAATTAACTGGCTATACAACAATGTAGCTGTCCATGTAAAAACAGGAAGCCAGATTTCCCCAAGTAACCCTTATTCACCATGAGAAAAACAGCTGGTGCTCTCCCTTTATATGCAAGTCTGTGGGGCATGAATAAAAAATGTATACTTCTGATATCCTCTCTTTTAAAAGGGTGTGTTTTTTTTCCAATGGAAGTTTTCCAACAATCAGTTCCTGAGAGGTAGGGCCCCAAGACAGTCTGGTCAAAATAGCTAGAATTGTACTTTGTAAGAAGAAGGCTGAGTAAATGAACAAAAAAGTCACATTAGGATAAAATGAATTATCCAAAAATAATAAAGAGAGCATGCGCTTTTTTTCCTTTAAGAAGGATTAATAAGAAAAATACCTCCTTACAACAATAATAACCACCGTTTCAGAATCAGAGCTTTTGTGTCACTGTTTTTCAGTAGTTACGCTACATTTCCCCTAGTGCACTGCTGGGATTTTTTATTTTTTATTTTGCTACGCATGCTCGCACATCTGCTCCACATGTGTGATCAGCAACTGGATTTTCTGAGCTGAACGTCCTGTTAAATGGACAGAGTGGGCAGATCATTCCTATGAGAGCAGAGAATCTGCCTCTGGTGGATTGCTGCCAAATGCAATGGGGTAATAAAGAAAAGAAAGCTGCTCAATCGAATGGCTCTGAAATGAACTGTGTCCTCCCCTAAAATACCATATGGTTATGATCCCTGGAGACCAGGTCCGTAACACCTAGGTCTGGCAGTCTATATTGGATGGCTGTAAATGTCTCTGTGAAGTCAGGTTGCAGGGAAGGCAAGATAATTACAGGAGAATCATAAGTAAAACAATTGCATTCTCCTTCCTTTAACCAACTCATACAAAATCTCATGGATTATAGAGGAGACTGTGTTTTGATGTAGCTGACCACTAATCTTTAAAATAACTGCTGCAAACACTGCACTACAAAATGCTATCTTGGGCCGGGTATAGCATTCAGGAAAGTGATGCTGGTTGCACCAGTTAAAGATCTGGCCCTTTGTATTTAAAGCAGCAACAGTAGGAGGTACTGTTTTGCAAAAACATACATAGAAGACTCGAGTGCACTGTATGGCACATGAAAGACCAAAATACAGCTTCCAAAATCAAACCGCATAAGGGGCTGATAATACATGTACAGAGTAATGGGATAAATTAACAGGCACTTCTCAGTTTTGGCCATCATCACCATTGATTATTATCTCATGTGGTCCACAGGAAATGCTAATGTCTCTACTACAGATGAAGTTGATTATCTTCTATTTTTGATTAAATTAAGGATGCAGTAGCATGATACTATATCTGTCTGACCTCTGTCACTGTCACTGTCTCGGGAACCAGCAGCGGGAAAGAGAGGAGCCAGGCACACGTGTGTCCCGCACGCACATGTGCCCCTTAACCAACTGACTGACCGGAGGCGGCGGCGGCAGCAGCAGCAGCAGAGGAATCGGCAGCGGGGGCAGCAACAGCTGATCTCCCAAAGGTAAGTGGGGCAGAGGGACCCGGCGCAGCTGAGCCGGATCCAGAGGGGAAGCCCCCCGGGGCCCATATAGCTGAGCCGGTAGGGAGCCGCGCTCCCGAGCCGCGCAGCGCGAACAGAGCGCACAAACAGGCGCACTCTGTGAGAGCGCACTGGCGTTTGCGCAGGCGTTCGCGCCAGCGAGCGAGCCAGGAGGGCCAGGAGTGAGACTCCTGTAGGGGTAGGGAGTAGACACCACACAGGTCTACAAACAGCAGCTCAAAATGGTGTCTACAAGGAGTGCTGCTAGGGCCTCTGCCCAGGGGCACAAGGCTAACCGGGGCTGGTCTGAGGCCTCCACCCAGACTGAGCCCATGGGGGAGCTGATGTCCCCCTACCTCCTGGCCTGTGGGGGATCCCCAGCAGGGCCAGGGGGGGCAGAGATTGGGGGCCCCCACACCTGTCCGGCAGGTGCCCATCTTAGGGCTCTGGAGGCGCAGGTGAGGGAGCTCTGGGAGGAGGTTAGCAGGCTGAGGGGGATCAGGGAGGTGGAGGATGAAATTGACAGATAATTCTTTTCCCTGCAGGACCAGGCACCGAAGGAAGAAGCAGCCCGGGGAATGCCCTCCGCAGCAGAGTGGCAGATGGTCACAGCCAGGACCGGAGCAGCTCGCAGAGAATCGGTACCAGCTTCTCCAGTTCGACTGGAGAACAGGTACGAGGCCCTGGCGACCCTGCAGGAGATGGAAGAAGAGGAGGAAACCCTTGGGCAGGAAGAAACACCACATTCTTCACACTCCGAACAGATCAAGAGATCCAAGAGGACCCAGAGGAGGAGGCGACGAGTGCTCGTCATAGGTGACTCCATCCTGAGAGGCATGGAAGGGCCCATCTGCCGCCAGGACCCCTCAGCACGAGAGGTATGCTGCTTCCCTGGAGCAAAGATTCGGGATGTGACGGAGGTAATCCAGGCCAGGATCAAGTCCACCGATTACTACCCCATGGTCCTAGTCCATGTGGGTACTAATGATGCGGCCAGGAGAACCCCTGATCACCTGATGGCAGACTACAGTGCTCTGGGCGGCATGCTGAAGGAGTTCGGTGCACAGGTGATATTCTCTTCCATTCTACCAGTGAACGGATGCGGAAGACGGCAGGAGAACTGCATCCGAGAGACCAACTGGCGGCTTCGGCAGTGGTGTCTCGAGGCAGGCTTCGGCTTCCTGGACAATGGTCCGCACATCACAACGAGGGACATGCTCAGCTGGGATGGGCTTCACCTGTCCCCCAAAGGTAAGCATGTGTTTTCTTCTAGATTGGCGGATCTCCTCCGGCGGGCTTTAAACTAGGCTCGTCGGGGGGAGGGGAAGATGAGGGCAGGGGAAGCTGTGGACCACCAAACCATGTGGCACCCACAAGGACAGCCCAGCCTGAAGAAAGAGAGCATTGGGAACATGAAAGCCATGGGGAAGCCAGCACGACGGCACAGGTAAGGAATGAGAAGGTAAGAATCAAAGGGCCCCTTGGGACTCGGGGCGGGGGGGCAGCAAAGGCACCAGTCGCAGGGCTCAAGTGCCTATATACTAATGCTAGGAGCATGGGAAACAAGCAGGATGAACTAGCGCTCCTGCTTGCACTAAACACCTATGACTTAGTAGGGCTAACGGAAACCTGGTGGGATTCATCCCATGACTGGGCGCTACATATTGAGGGCTATAGATTGTACAGAAAGGACAGGGTGGGGAAGAAAGGGGGAGGGGTTGCGCTCTATGTCAGTGAGCAATATACATCAACCCTCATCAAGACGGAATCCAAGGATGAGGAAGTAGAAGGATTGTGGGTTAGGCTACATGGGGGGCAAGGAGAAAGGGATTTGGTGGTAGGGGTCTGCTACAAACCCCCACATCAAGGGGAAGAAAGAGATTCGGGACTCCTGAGGCAACTCTCGGAGACCATAAAAGCTAAAGAGGCAGTAGTCATGGGGGACCTAAACTACCCGGACATCTACTGGGAGACGCAGACAGCAAAGTCCCACCGCTCACGCAGGTTTCTAACCTGTGTACAGGACCTCCACCTGACACAGGAGGTACATGGTCCCACTAGGGGGAATGCCATACTGGATCTGGTATTGGCAACGGGAGATGACATGGTAGCGGACCTCCAGATTGGTAGCCATCTGGGGGACAGTGGCCACCTAATAATAGAATACACTGTAAGACGTCAAGTGGGTAAAGTAACTAGTAGGGTGAAAGTGCTAGACTTTAGGAAAGCTGATTTCAATGAACTCAGGCGATTAGTCAAGGACGCACTGCAGAATAGGAGATTTGAAGAAATGGAAGCCCAAGAAGGGTGGCTGTGCCTTAAGGAAACGATCCTTCGGGCACGAAGCAAGACGATCCCCGAGCGAGGCAAAAGAGGGAAAGGGGCCAGGAGGCTTCCCTGGCTGACCAGAGAAATCCAGGGCAGCCTAAGGGACAAAAGGGGAGCACATAAAAAGTGGAAACAGGGAGAGATCACCAAAGATGAATATACCTCCTCTGCTCGTGCTTGCAGGGAGGCAGTTAGACAGGCCAAAGCTACCATGGAGCTGAGGATGGCATCCCAAGTAAAAGACAACAAGAAATTGTTTTTTAGATATATAGGGAGTAAAAGGAAGGCCCAAGGAGGAATAGGACCCCTGCTAAATGGGCAGAAACAATTGGTGACAGACAGGGGGGACAAGGTTGAACTCCTCAACGAGTTCTTTGCCTCAGTGTTCCTAAGTGAGGGGCACAACAAGTCTCTCACTGGGGTTGTAGAGAGGCAGCAGCAAGGTCCCAGACTTCCATGCGTAGACCCTGAGATGGTGTAGAGTCACTTGGAAGAACTGGATGCCTTTAAGTCGGCAGGCCCGGATGAGCTCCATCCGAGGATGCTGAAGGCACTGGCCGACATCATTGCAGAGCCACTGGCGGGAATATTTGAATGCTCATGGCACATGGGCCAAGTCCCGGAGGACTGGAAAAGGGCCAACGTGGTCCCCATTTTCAAAAAGGGGAGGAAGGAGGACCCGGGCAACTATAGGCCAATCAGTCTCACCTCCATCCTTGGCAAAGTCTTTGAAAAAATTATCAAGGCTCACATTTGCGAGAGCCTGGCAGAAAAATTATGCTGAGGGGAAACCAGCACAGGTTCGTGGCAGGCAGATAGTGCCTGACCAATCTAGTTTCTTTTTATGACCAGGTTACGAAATGCCTGGACACAGGAGGAGGGGTGGATGTCGTATACTTAGTCTTCAGGAAGGCCTTCGATACGGTATCCCACCCCATACTGGTGAACAAGTTAAGAGGCTGTGACTTGGATGACTACACAGTCCGGTGGGTGGCGAATTGGCTGGAGGGTCGCACCCAGAGAGTCGTGGTGGATGGGTCGGTTTCGACCTGGAAGGGCGTGGGCAGTGCGGTCCCGCAGGGCTCGGTCCTTGGACCAATACTCTTAAATGTCTTCATCAGTGACTTGGACGAGGGAGTGAAATGTACTCTGTCCAAGTTTGCAGATGACACAAAGCTATGGGGAGATGTAGACACGCCGGAGGGCAGGGAACAGCTGCAGGCAGACCTGGACAGGTTGGACAAGTGGGCAGAAAACAACAGAATGCAGTTCAACAAGGAGAAATGCAAAGTGCTGCACCTAGGGAGGAAAAATGTCCAGCACACCTACAGCCTAGGGAATGACCTGCTGGGTGGCACGGAAGTGGAAAGGGATCTTGGAGTCCTAGTGGACTCCGAGATGAACATGAGTCGGCAGTGTGATGAAGCCATCAGAAAAGCAAATGGCACTTTATCGTGCATCAGCAGATGCATGACAAATAGGTCCAAGGAGGTGATACTTCCCCTCTATCAGGCGCTGGTCAGACCGCAGTTGGAGTACTGCGTGCAATTCTGGGCGCCGCAATTCAAGAGGGATGCGGATAACCTGGAGAGGGTCCAGAGAAGGGCCACTCGTATGGTTAAGGGCCTGCAGACCAAGCCCTACGAGGAGAGACTAGAGAAACTGGACCTTTTCAGCCTCCGCAAGAGAAGGTTGAGAGGCGACCTTGTGGCCGCCTATCAGTTCATCACAGGGGCACAGAAGGGAATTGGTGAGTATTTATTCACCAAGGCGCCCCCAGGGGTTACAAGAAATAATGGCCACAAGCTAGCAGAGAGCAGATTTAGATTGGACATTAGGAAGAACTTCTTCACAGTTCGAGTTGCCAGGGTCTGGAACGGGCTCCCAAGGGAGGTGGTGCTCTCCCCTACCCTGGGGGTCTTCAAGAGGAGGTTAGATGAGCATCTAGCTGGGGTCATCTAGACCCAGCATTCTTTCCTGCCTATGCAGGGGGTCGGACTCGATGATCTATTGAGGTCCCTTCTGACCCTAACATCTATGAATCTATGACCAACACAAAAAGCCCATTTTGGGGGGAACTGGAATGCTGCTACCAGCAGCAATGGAAAGGGGAAAACACACAAGATATGTACAGACATTCAGGCAGGTTAGGGAGAGGTTAGTTTGCATTAAAAATGGCCACCTGGTCTAACTTAGTTCACCCATGTGTGCAACTTATACTTAGATTCCTAGATAGGTCCATCTAAGTGCAAACTGTACAGAATTTCCAAGATTAGATTGGTCAAAAAATGGCTGACCTAAGCAAAGTTAAATATATCTCAGAGATGCAATAAATTAGATCAGGTACATGTAGACCAATCTAACTGAACTTCTGTACATTTTTTGAGCACAGCCCAGAGGCTGGGAAAGCTCAGCCACAAGCCCTGACCCTGGAGCTGCACTTTTCCTACCCACCCTGACACTATTTTTAGCCCCTCCTGGCCCCTCCCCACACCCCCAGATGAACAATCCCTCCCCGTGGACAAGCCAATCCTCCCCTCCCCCAGAGCATACCAACCCCCCTGATTCCTCAAGCCACTCCTAGTGTTGATTTTACTGCCATTTACTAGTGCTAGGAGTCAATCCAAGTACGTTGGGGTGGAGGGGTAGGTGGGTGACATCAGAGGGGTTGGTCCACTAGATGGGGTTGTTCATCTGGCAGTGGGGAAGGGACAGGGGGGCTAAAAATGGCCCAATACTGGGGTTTGGGATCCGTTCATCTAGAGGTCAGGGAGCTAAAAATAGCCTTGGTTGGGGGAGAGAGCCCCCTGATCCTGCGAAGCCCCTTCACAGAGCCACCATTCCCTCCAGTCCTGCCAACCCCTCCCAAAAAGATGCCTGTCCCACTAATCCACCTGCCTCCCCACCCCATGGACCCTGGTAAAACTTCAGTTGGGCTCCTGGGACAAGTAAACACCAGTAAAACTGACCCTGGGAGAAATTTGCAGGATCAGGCATGGATTGGTGGCATCATGGTGGTTGTGGGGGGACAGGGCCCTGAGGGGTTTGGCAGGATTGGAGATCCTCTTCAATCCCACCAATACCCCACTCCCCATGGACTGTGCTAGTCCCTCCAATCCCTCCAAATGCTCCGAAAGACTGCACTAGTCCCTCAAACACCTTGCAGATCCCACTAGCCCCATCATTCCCCCAACCCCTCCACAAGTCCCCAACATGGACTCCATTAGCCTACCAATCCCTCTAAGCTCCTGCACAGCCCTCACTAGCCAACCTGATCCCCCGCCCCCCCATCCCACTATGGACACTGATCCCCTCCTGACCCACTTGCCCCTCCCCCTCCCCAGACTTAGCACAGGCTCCCAGCACCTATCTAATTACTAAGTTAAAATGGAGGGGGGGGGGACATTTTTAAAGAGATCTAATCCCCCTTAGTTTATAGCTGTAATGCCTGGATGCAGCCATAAGGTGGAAAATTACTCATTGGTTCTATAAACAAAAATATAACATTTATATCAATCACATTAATCCAACAATCATCTTTCAATATTAATCTTCAAATTCAAATGTCAATAGTACTGGTAAAGTCATAAACATCACTACTCAATTCTCTATTACCTTAGCATGTTAGTTTTCCTTTTAAGCTTTCTGATGGAAGTCACTGTTTTGGCTTGATATGGACTCTGAAACAGCTATACCGGTAGTTTCAGATAAAAAACTTATTTCCTCTGCTTTGGAAAGCACCTAGCAAAATGTTTTACCTTTAGCAAAATGGAATGCTTCAAAGATGTATCATTTTGACAAAAATGTTTCTAGCAGCTCTAAATATAATAGGTGATTCCTATTTCACAAATAGAAAAGAGAGGGTCTGCGAGCTATCCAGAGCCAAATACAATATTATAGTTCAGAGTCTTCAGACTCCAGCAGCACATTTCTACCTGGCTTTGACCTGTCATGATAATATTCATACTACTTTGTATTCTTTACGTTGGCTGTCTGGCAAGTTTCAGATTCAGTTTAAATTGAGTGTTACAAAGCTCTGAAGTTATATTCAATACCTTCTCCTTGAGTCTCCATTTGATAAGATTTTGTGCTTGCATCCTGTTCTTTATTTAAGGGGCCTGCCATTTTGCCTCAAGTCGATAGACAGTCAATAGACCTGGCTATAGCTATTCTGGCCTGCATGATGTGGAAGGCCAGGCTCATGAAATCTGGCTCATATCATCCCTCTCCAATTTTAAAATGCACCTAAAATCTAATTTTTTTCATAGGCATTTTTAAATGGTTACCAAAGTTATTGCCCTCTTGTTTGTTTCTATTGTTCTTATTTACCCATATGTTTGGAATTGTTTTGCGGTTAGAGTAATTCTTTAAATTAATGGGGATTTTTTTTTGGTTGCTATTCAGCATCCTGAGTAGAGCTAACTAGGATGGAGACTTCCTGATTTATAATAAATTTTTTTTTAATGTTTGGTTTCAGTCTGGGACAGAAAAAAAAAAAATTTTGTTGAACTAAAGAGGTGACAGGATAAACATGTGGGGTTCATTGAATCAGCACTTTCTAGCAAAACTGTTTCATAAAACCACCTGACTGGCTGTAACTCTGATTGCTTTTGTGAGGTAAAGGGGAGGAGTTGATTTATAAAAAGATATTATGGATGCACTAGATCATGCAGATAGATGTAGAGAACTAGATCATGTCTCTAACAAAATCCTGTTCCTCAGACTTTTTTTTAGAGCTTTTAAAATCTGGGATATTTTTTTACATTCATTTCTACTGAGCTGAAAACAGACCTGTCATGACCCAAAGGTATGATTTTGTGTGTGCTTCAGCACTAGAATTATCCCCGTGGGATTACAGCTTCATTGCACGGTGGAGTTTTGCTGCATAGAGAACCCGCGTGCAAAGGAAAAGTTCCCGCCACTTTGCAGCTGTCTTTGCAGGGTGCATTTCTCAAGTTGCGACAGAAATGCACGGTGCAAAGGAGTTCCCGCCACTCGTATGCAAATTTGTTCCCCGCTATTGGCTAGTTCTAAATTATTCCCACGTGGCGGCTAGCGATTGGCCTGCTAGCCGTATAAGAGGCTTGAGCGGTTTCCGCCCAAGCCGAGGAGGACTCCACATCGATCTCGTGGGGACTCTGGGTACACGGCAGGGCAATAGAAACCTTGTGTGAGATCCAGAGGAGTTTGGCGGCCTGATCCACCGCCCACCTCTTCCCGTCTTCAAACAAAAAATTATAAGACGTATCTACGAGTTTCCATTTCGGTGGCGCGCTTGTCCAGGACATCCGGAGTTCTGTTTGCGTGGAGCCTAGCAAACTCCACGTGATTGTTCATGTTCTCTTTGTTTGTAACCGCAACTCAAGCAAGTTTTCCAGCCTGCACCACGACCATCCCGGTGTAAGTAAACAATCTTAAAATCTACCATTACACGTCTGTGCCTAATTCTAGCTCGGCGCCTGCCCTCTCCAACCCGGCGTGCCCGGGCTGCCGTCCACAGCCTGCGTGCAGCGCGACAAGGGCCACGGATTCACACCCGGCCCGCACAAGACCGATCCAAGAGACCTAAACCTAATCATTCCACTGCTTTCAATGGGTTTTAGATCATGCCAAGATGAGGCAGGACTGACTTATAGATGCATAGTGGTGAAACAATGCTCATTTTTCTTGGCTTCAAAGGAGAATGTGCATGGTGGTAATCCTATTAGTAAATGAGCTGGGTATAGTACCATATTTTCTCACATACCACATGCCCCAAAACATACACCTTGCTTTGGGAAGGCAGAATGAAGAAAAAATATTTCTGGAGTCATGAATTATGACTGCAGGAGATCCTGACCACATGGCTGAATCCTGACTAGCACTATTCAGGCAAGAGCTAAAATTCTATCCTTACAACCATGGGTGAGTTGGAGGCAGCTGCTCAGCCAGAAGCCTCAGCAGCTGTGAAAAAGCTAATACTGGACCTCTAAACCCAAAAGGTGAACTCCCCTGAGGTTGGCAGGAGCAGGAGAATGGACACAATTTTGCCATGTCTCCATGCTTCCATTCCTCCATTCCAGTATAAAAAAAATCAGCTTTCCTGCTTAAGAAATGCATTCCAATTTTGGAAAGCTGATTTTTGGGGCTAAAAAAAACCAAGTATGTATGTGGTACGCAAGTTAACATGGTAAATAGTTGGCTAATATGAGGAACTCTGAAGAAAACATTTGCAATCTTCATTTGAATCATTATTTTGTTAATTAAACTGTAACTGGGAAATAACCAGTGATGAGCAAGGGAATCAGAGAATTGTTTCAACTCTAAACTTTCCATTTTAATTAAATGTTTTTTTAAATTCAAATAAGTTGTGTTAATACTTTCTATTATTTTCTGGTTTTCCTTCCCGCATTTCTGGAGTCCAACTCACACACAGCCAGCTCAACTATTCTGGACTGAGTACATTTCTACCACTTAAGAAACAGACTTGTCATTGGGGCTTGTTGTTGGCTGGCACATTCTTGGTTTCTGCTGTTATGGGGTATGTCTATGTTGCACAATACTGTGCTATACGGTGACAGCTAAGGTAGTTCTGAATGAGAGCAGTGCTGTTCCTAGGTTTCCCTCCTTCTCAGCCTGGGAGAAGTGCCACACTAATGTGCCTATGCTGCTTCCAGTCTGTCATAGATCAATATAAAGGGTAGAGAGGGAATTACAAAAACATTTTTCATTTCAAGCTGGGGTACTAGAATATGTTGTTATTTCAGGCAGAAGTATTCTTGTGTCTGGATTCCCCAATTTAATATATCAAGGCCAGGCTGCATAGAGTTTTAAAAAAGGAAGGGAACCCAACCCCCAAATATTTTTTTTTTTAACTACTCGGCACATTCTGTACTGGTAAACGATAGTACTTTGACACACCTGGGGAATGAGGTCTTCTGTTCATCCACACTGCTCTAAGTTCCACCTGCAGGGTTACTCTGCCTTGAACTCGGGATCACTTCTTTGAGAAGACTTGGACTCCAAACCTTCTGGATCTTGGCCTCTTTAGGTTTGTTCTTGTCCCTCTGAACTCTTGTGTCTGCTCTTTCATGTTTCCACATCTGGCTTAATCAGACTTAGGCATTCATTATAGCTTTGAACAGGTCTAGTGAGGCTGCCTCTTTTATTGCTCACCTGAAACCTAGCTTTAATGATTGGTTTTTACATAGCCAGTTTTTACATAGCTGTTTTTTATCCCCCCCAAACAATATGTATATAAAAATGCACTATACTTATATACATACTGTAGAGAGATCTAGTTGTAGATTCCAATATTCCTCTATTTTTACTAGTTTCTACTAATTTATCTATAACTTAAACTAACACTCAGGATGTTTATCTGGCAACACAGAGGTAGCCCAGACACTCAGAGCACCATGTAATACAGACTCTTTCCACATGGATGCTGTAAGTAAGCTGCACCTGACAGATGGTGGAGGGGGAACATACAACAAAGAAAAGAAGCGTCCTTGATATGTCAGCATTGGAGGGAGAAAACTGTGGGGATGCAGATGGTGTTGAGCTGAAAAGGAGAGGGTCTGGGCACACTATTATTACTGGAATGGATGAGAACTTGGGTTCAAAGAAGCCCATAAATATGAGTAAAGGATGAGAAAGAGTGTTGATGTGGGAAAGCAGATCTGAAACTAGGCAAGGCATTGATGGGAAGAGAACCGTGTCTCTCTGAAATGAGAGGTGCAGGGAAATTTCACAGCTGGAATGACACAAAAGGGTGTGGGTGAGGGAAAAAACATAGTGAAGACTGAAAGAATATTTGAAAATAGGATCAGCTGACTCATATGCATTGCAGAAGACTTAGATGGTCTTTTCAGTAGAGAGCCTCAGTACTGATCTCTCCACTTGTTGTCCCTGATTGATCCCAAGTCTTGCCAACACCTGCCCTTTGTAACTCATACTCTATTTTCTCACCTCTGATCTGTAAGCCTGTACACGCCAGGGTGGTGGGTGGAATCATAATAGTCTCTGGACCTCCTTTGCCCAGAAATCAGCCCATTCTCCCCTGCCAACACAACCCAGTGCCCCATTTATTTAGCCAGCAAGAGTGCCCAAAGTCTTTCTCCAGACTTTTCTTAAGATTGTGCTACCAGTTGCTTGTTCAGGGTGTGCCTCCCTTTCTATTCCTTTCTATTGCCTCTGCTTGTTTTGCTCTCTCTCTCATGTCCTCTGTTCCCTCAGTTCAAACAATGCACAGCAAAGCCCTCCACCCAAATAGGTCAAATTCATGAGTGGCCTTGGAAGTGCCTTTATGTTGGTTTCAAGACCACTATCACCTCATAAATAAGTTTAACTGTTTCTGCTGTTTCAAAGACAGGCTGTGGTTACACCCACCAGTTTTAACTATAACAATTGGAATTTAACAAAATAAGTTTAGCAATAATTGGTTCTTTCTGTAAACACCAAGCGCAAAGGACATGTATGCTGTGCACTGTTAGACCAATTAAATCTGGAGTAACTCCATCACCGTCAACACAAGGGAAGTCTATACTACAGACTGCATGAAACTATCTAAGCTAGGTTTAAACTAGCTAGTGCAGGTACTTAAAGCAACCTGGTAGAATTCTGGGTGAGCTAAGTTGCCCTTTGGTTAGACTACTTCTGGAACCAAACTGGTTTCTTTAGTTCCCCCAGTAACTCTGGATTTACAGTTTGGATTGCAACCTGGTTCTGGATGTTTACATGTTGACCATTTCTAGTCTAGTTAAGCCAAGGAAGTTAGACTAGTGCAAAACCAGGCTATAATCATCACCTAATACCCATGAAAGATGGATGCCAAGCCATTAAAGATGTCTACCACTGCTCCTTTACCTAGCTCAGGTAAAGAGCTATTAAAAATCAGCTTTTTCTTTTTCATCTGTCTTCAAAATAAGGTTAACTATTACTTCATGAATGTCTGTAAAATACCTTGGGATTATCAGATGAGGAGCATTACATAAAAACAGTTGATAATTAGATTTATGTGCTTGCTTAAGCCAATGGTAACTGTAAAACTGCAATATCAGTGTCCCAGAAAGGTCAGTATAACTGGAAAGGGCAGACAGTCTGGATAAAATCAGTGAAATATGATAAAAGTTGTCTGAACAGTATTGTGTCTCTTAAGGAATAAGTAAGAAGGAATCTTTCTTAGTGCTAGGGTATATATTTCTATTCCCCTATAAATGTAAACTGATCAAATAAGAACTTGTTCAGTATGATACCGTAAATCTTGTTGACAGTCTTGAGTACCTGTCCAATTTCAGCATCTGACCCAGCCTCAAAATGGTATTTACACATCCACGCATACATTTTTTATAAGCAGGGATCCTGGTTTTTTCTGATTTAAAAAATCCCCAATTTTCAGTTAAAAAAATAACCCAAAATCCACATTTTTCTGTGATTAAAATGAAACATATAGATATATATCCATAACATTTCATTTTAAATATGGAAAAAAGTGGATTACTTTGTTAAAAACCAAAAAAGTGGATTACTTTTTTTTAGGTTACTTTTTTAAAACCAAAAATTGGGGATTTTTTTTTTCAATTGGAGAAAACCAGAACCCCTGCTTAAAAGTGCCCATGGAGCACCTTTACCATCCATACGGATGACTTGATATACTCTCAGGGCTCCTTCTGAATGTAAATGAGGAATAATTTATTAATAAGAGAACTATAATTTATTTTGCTAACAGTTCAGTTTAAAACAAGAGATAGTGGTAATAACAAACAATTGATGGGAAGAGGGAGAAAGGATATGGACAACATGATAATGTGAAGGCACAGGCCAGCAATGTATATATCTTTAGGATCAAAGACACTACTTAGAAATCATATATATATGTCTGTTAGAGAGTGAGAGAGATGTATACATGTTCAATACATCACACTCAAGTGGTGGGGAAACTATAATGGGTCCATGATTCACTGGCTTGCTCAAAAAGGGTTCAGGAAGCTCATACCAAGGCAATCCCCAGTGTGGGGAAACACAACCAATTTCTGATCACTTTGTGCTGCCTGAGTAGTGTAAAAAAGGTGAAAACCCATACCATTAATATACATTGCATTACCCTAAGCTTCATGTTATAAAAATAATCTAATTACAGATTGCCTAACAGTGAGTGGCCTTATTTCTGCACCCTTCGAGCTGCTGTTTTAAACATCAAGTCTATTGCCATTTACCAGTAAATTCTTTCATTAGAAATACCAATTGGGTACAATTTTAGGGGCATATATCCTGGATAAAGCTTCACAATGGACCTGCCTTTATTTCCCCTATCCCTTCCAACAAAATTTAATAAAATATCCTAATTTAGTTAATATAATGTGCTCTTTGTAGTCTCAGTTTAACTTCATTAGCTAACTTTCATTAGCTATATACACATATTATAGGCACACACATTCATACATACATACATACATACATACATACATACATACATGCACTATCATTTAATTATGTTGTTAAGTGATTTGATTAGATGAAGAAAAGTGAAATAATGTGCGCTAGAGAGATAAACAGAGACTAAAAGGAATATAGTATAAAACATCTCCTGGAGCCCAAAGCTTTTAGGTAACTAGATTCCTCTTTCAAAGCTGCATCCACCCTGTATGGATCATTTATAATGTTATACTCCCTCTTCTGGTCAAGAAGGAAATTGAAGTAGGCTTACCAATTGGGGAACAGTGTTTTTAGATTTTTCATCCTTTCTTTTTCTCTTAAACATTTAAAATGAACAAAGCTGGGACCTACAGCTGCCTAATGGCCAAAGGCAGACATATCAGTAATCCTTAAAAGTTGATATTAAAAAAGGTATTCCCTGGAATTTTGTGTTTTTACAATTTCTTCAATCCCTCCATCACACACATTTTCCTCCCTCTCACTGCATTACTCTCTTTTTCTAGTTCTGTCCAGTCCCAAATGCACCATTCCTCAGCTCTGTTTCCTGGTTCAGTGACTGTTTCCACTTTGTTCCTGGCATCAGAATTTGCCATGTCTGTGTGCCTGTCTCCAGGGACACCTTTCTTTGCCCTCTTGCCACCTAGCCAGAACCCTCTAGGAACAGGAACTTCCTTTTCACAGAAAACTCTGACACGTAAACAATAGCTTCCATCCCCAAATAACATGAAAATATAAAATTCTGAATTGTATCTGAACAAAAATTATGAAAAATTTTGAGCTAAAAATATAAAATTTCATTTTGGAAGTTTTAATTTAAAAAAAGAAAAGAAAATGGCAATCATAGTGCCCATATTTAAGAGAGGGAAAAAGGAGGATCCAGGGAACTACAGACCAGTCAGCCTCACCTCAGTCCCTGGAAAAATCATGGAGCAGATCCTCAAGGAATCCATTTCTATGCAATTGGAGAAGAAGGCAATTAGGAACAGTCAGCATGTGTTCACTGAGGGCAAGTCATGCCTGACCAACCTGATTGTCTTCTATGACGAGGTGACTGGCTCTGTGGATGTGGAAGACCAATGGATGTGGTATATGTTGATTTTAACAAGGTGTTCCGGGGATAGCGAGATAGCGAGAAGTGGGAGAAGTGGGACCGGGAAGCTCCGCCTGTGGGGCTCGGCGCCATAAGAAACACCGAAATAGAGAAAGAAAGGCAAAACGCAGGAGCAATGCCAGAACGCCGAAGGGAAAAGCCCATGCGGTTTACAAGCCGTGCCTTTATGCAATTAAGGCTGGCGGGTGATGTCACAAGGATGCACCAGCTGGCAAGGATAACACCGACTGCCGGCAGTAGGGAGGGGAGAGTGAGTGAGAAAGCAGAGGCTGTCCACGCTGGCAATAGACGGAGCGAGAGCGATCAGGGATTGCCCGGAGGGCGAGTGGCAGCAGAGGCTGCAAAGGATATCCCCACTCGGGGTACTGAGACTGAGCCTTGAAACGGGAGGAGCATTTGGGGTGACTCACCCCTAAAAGTGCTGGGGAAGCACGGCAGTGGAGTCGTCAAACAACGGCACGACGGGTGCAGTGACCTGGAAGGAGAGGCTGAAGTTGACTCCGAGAGAACAGGAGTTTCCCTGTATGGTTGCTTCCAGGTACCAGGTCAGGGAGCCAGGCTGGGGGAGAAAGGGAAAGGACCAGCATCGAAGGAGCACTGCCAAGCACGGGCAAGAGGGCTTGGAAAGCCAGCCAGTAGGACGTTGGACTGGAAGGCCTTTTGGGCTTTCTCCTATTGTTTTTTTTTCCCTTTTTTTCTTCATTTTATTTTCTTTACCCCTGCCTGACAGGAGCACCCCCACCGGCTCCAGGAATAGAGCCAACCCGCTCAAGGGGGTTCCAGACCTAGGGCCTGAGGTGACTGACCAACCTTCCCCAAGGAGCAGGGGGAATATTGCCTAAGGCAATAAGAAGTGACAATACTACAGAGATCGTGCGAGGAACATCCACACTGGAGGTGTGGCCGTTTCAAGACCAGGCATCCCGCCAGAGGCTGGTGTAAGGTTGGGGTGTAGGGGAGGTGAAGCCCCACGAACATCCGGCAAGCAGAGTGGTCATCCCTGAAGGGAACTTCGAGGCTGAATTCCACACTGACTTAACATTCAAAGACATGGCAGGCAAGTTCAGGGAAGGCCAGAGGGACAACTGAAGCCCACCTTGGGGAACCCACATAGCCAGAGAGCGTACATCCTCTACTGTCCATGTCAAGGCAGCGCGCAAGTGGGTGTTTGAAGCCAGGCGGGTGCACAAGGCTTTTGATACAGTCTACCACAGCACTCTCACAGGCAAGCTAAGGAAGTATGGGCTGGATGAATGGACTGTAAGGTGGATAGAAAACTGCCCAAGCCACACAATTATCAGTAATATTAGTACAGCTCAAACTGGAAGACCAGAGTCCCTTAAAGAATGCTTACAATATAATTCCCAACAATATAATTAGTATCAATAATAAACATGAGTTTTCAGTTCAATTTATGTTGCTAAGGCAGAATACAAAGGAACAAACATCTAACTACACCCATTGCATTATACAGTAATGTGAAAGAAAAAAAAAGTCTAGAAGCCAAAGCCTGTCAAGCAAAGGCACACTACAAAATCATTTCTAGTATCAGGTTTGACCATCTTCAACTCCTCAGCCCAAAATGACCAAATACCCATTTAAACCTTGGTCAGCCATGACTTTCGGAATGAGTCGAAAGCAAGGTTCAAACTCCCTCCTTAGATATGTAATGAGTCCTTACCTGCTCTGTGGCGGCATTTCAACATCTGAAAGTGCTGGCAAATGTATTCTGTTGGCAGGTAAAACACTATCCTTCCTTGCGGTAAAGCAAGAGCTGTTTTGTAGGGGTGGCTTTCCAAGCTATTGCTTTGTCCTACCATTTTATCCCAGCTTGAAATTCATATTGATAACTAGGACACAATGGCATGGGTCTTTACCCTAAAATGAGAGAGAGCCCATGCAATTTCCATATAGATCAAACCATAATCCATACCATATATTTTTTGTGGATTAAAAAAAACTATTAAAAAAAAAGACTAGGGGAACAAAAGGAAGCAACATCAAGCTTATAGATGTTGCAATGGCAAGGTCCTGAGGACTGCCTGGATAGGTGGCGGAAGTCTGGGGCTAACCCCTCCCTCATGCAATGGTGGTTCAGATTTTCACCTGACTGGACATTTTTGAAGTGGTATGCAGCCATGCTCTTGTGTTTGGTCATGGCTATAGACCAGATCAGGCAAAAACTGTCAGTTCTGTCTATGCCCTTATATCTCCTAGCTCTGTTCTGAACTGGACCATGCTTCCTTGCTTTGGGACAGAAAAATTGCATTTTGGTAGTCCAAGCAGAGAGACCAAATCACTCTGTCAGTGTGTAACAGTGGAGGCTGACTAGTCACTAACTCAATTTTTTTTCCAAGGGTTTACACTCTGCCATCCATTAATTTGTCACCTGCCACCCTTTGTTGTTACGATTGCAGACAGGAAGAATGTCTGTTAGTGAAGTCTCCTGCTTCTGTTTCTTGACATGGGTCCTTTCCAGGGCTCCTCCTCCCCTAAACGCTGGTCCATCACTTACCCAGGTGGCATACTTAGGAATCACTGTTCAACTATGAAGAATTACCTACATGATTTGCTCTTCACTCCAATCTCTCAATCTTTCAGTGTCTACTTCTGGTCAGGTCTGGGTCAATTAAATCACAGTAACAACTTAACTTAATTACCAAGATAACCGAGCCTCTGTGAGTTGTCTCACCCCTCCTGGCCCAATATCGGTCAGTATTAGGTCCTCTTATATCCCAGATCACCCTTGTCAAATAACTTCTCACCTCCCGGCCAATCTAGCTCCTCTAGTTTCACTTAATACATGTCACATCTTGACAGACCCCCCTATCCCCTTTATACCTAGGTTTCCAGTTACTTACAGGAAACCCTTACACCTTACAGCCCATCTGCACTTCAATCTATTTCCTTTGGGTTTTTGTGTTCCATTCACACTGAAGCTCAGAGCCACGCTCAACACAGTCCTGGCTCTGTTTAGGCAATTTCCTCTTCTGATTTGGTCTCACAGTTTTCAAGCTCAGAGTTTTCTTGACCTGGTTAAGACTTGTGTCCTGCACTAAGCTGCCCTTCTCAGGCCTTGTTTATCCCCAATCTCCCAGTGCACTATGCCCAGGCTAGGCATCCAATCTTTGCCAATTCACTTTCTCTTTGCTCTCTTTTGGTTCTCTGTTTTCCTGCTCCAGGACTCACCAGCCCTCTGTCAAGAAAAATGGTACCCCTTTTGCTCTTTTTAATGATGTGGCAATATCCCTACTGGCTCACTGGGGTTGAAAGTGGTAGAGATCCCGTGCAATATCTCCTGTCACTTCCAGCCATTGGGAACCACCGTAACCCTCACCAACGGCTCATCTGCACCTTCGTGCTAACTCCAGGTAAGTCTCCTGGTTTTCCCCTTTTCAGGGGAAAGGAACCACTCTCCTGCTTCCAGCAGTCTCTGTTTGAAGGAAGACTGGAACTCCCCGGGCCTCTTGGGAGAATGTCTCAGCCCTGCCGTGCTACAGCGTGGGGAGTTTAAATGTTCTGTTGCTGGCCCAGAGTTCCTCCAGGGCCAGGTTCCCATTTCAGGCTTGCCCAGAGGGGCGACCATATCAGGGCTTGACATAGACCCCCTGCAACACAGTGGGCCCAGTGTTTGTGGTATGGACTCAGATAATCTATTTTCAGTTTATGCTGCTGTTATTGGCTTACTATAAAATCCTGGGTTTTCCCTTCTCTGTGGCTGCTTCCACCTCTATTTAGATACCAAGATCTAGGCAGCTAGGGCATTCTCTTACCCTCTGCTTGCAGAGAGCCTGGCAGAGTGGGGTCCTGGTCTTATTCATAGCTGATTCACAGCTGTTAGGGTCAGAAGGGACCTCAATAGATCATTGAATCTGACCCCCTGCATAGGCAGGAAAGAGTGCTGGGTTTAGATGACCCTAGCTAGATGCCTATCTAACCTCCTCTTGAAGACCCCCAGGGTAGGGGAGAGCACCACCTCCCTTGGGAGCCCATTCCAGACCTTGGCTACTCTAACTGTGAAGAAGTTCTTCCTAATGTCCAGTCTAAAGCTGCTCTCTGCTAGCTTATGGCCATTATTTCTTGTAACCCCCAGGGGTGCCTTGGTGAGTAAAGCCTCACCAATTCCCTTCTGTGCCCCCACGATAAACTTATAGGCAGCCACAAGGTCGCCTCTCAACCTTCTCTTGCGGAGGTTGAAGAGGTCCAGGTGCCCTAGTCTCTCCTCATAGGGCTTGGCCTGAAAGCCCTTAACCACACAAGTGGCCCTTCTCTGGACCCTCTCCAGGTTATCCACATCCCTCTCGAAGTGCGGTGCCCAAAATTGCACGCAGTATTCCAACTGCAGTCTGACCAGCGCCTGATAGAGGGGAAGTATCACCTCCTTGGTTCTGTTAGTCATGCATCTGCTGATGCACTTTAAAGTGCCATTAGCTTTCCTGATGACTTCGTCACACTGATGACTCATGTTCATCTTGGAGTCCACTAGGACTCCAAGATCCCTTTCCGCTTCCGTGCCTCCAAGCAGGTCATTTCCTAGGCAGTAGGTATGCATTTTTCCTCCCTAGGTGCAGCACTTTGCATTTCTCCTTGTTGAATTGCATTCTGTTGTTTTCCGCCCATATGTCCAACCTGTCCAGGTCTGCTTGTAGTTGTTCCCTGCCCTCCGGCGTGTCCACTTCTCCCCAGTTTTGTGTCATCCGCAGACCTGGACAGAGTACACTTCACTCCCTTGTCCAAGTCGCTGATCAAGACATTGAAGAGAATCGGTCCAAGGACTGAGCCCTGCGGGACCCCACTGCCCATACCTTTCCAGGTTGATACCGACCCATCCACTACGACTTTCTGGGTACGACCCTCTAGTCAATTCGCCACCCACCGGACTGTGTAGTCATCCAAGTCACAGCCTCTTAACTTGTTCACCAGTATGGGGTGGGATACCGTATCGAAGGCCTTTCTGAAGTCTAAGTAAACGACGTCAACCCCTACTCCTGCGTCCAGGTGTTTTGTAACCTGGTCATAAAAAGAGACTAGATTAGTCAGGCACGATCTGCCTGCTACAAACCCGTGCTGGTTTCCCCTCAGCATAATTTTTCTGCCGGGCTCTCGCAAATGTGAGCCTTGATAATTTTTTCAAAGACTTTGCCTAGGATGGAGGTGAGACTGACTGGCCTATAGTTGCCTGGGTCCTCCTTCCCCCCCTTCTTGAAAATAGGGACCACATTGGCCCTTTTCCAGTCCTCCAGGACCTGGCCCATGCGCCATGAGTGTTCAAATACTCCCGCCAGTGGCTGTGCAATGACGTCGGCCAGTGCCATCAGTACCCTTGGATGGAGCTCATCTGGGCCTGCCGACTTAAATGCATCCAGTTCCTCCAAATGCTTCTGCACCATCTCAGGGTCTATGCTTGGTAGTCTGCATAATTATAGTATTACTATAATACTCATTCTCATAACTTTAACATTTAGTGCTTCAGAGCAATACCTTGTTCTGGGCATTGAACATATACCTATAAGAGCCCTAGCTCCAGAAAACTTTTTTTCTATCTAGACAAGACTGGCAAAAGGGATAGAAAACCCTGTTGTTATTTCCATTTTGCACATAGGGAGCTGAGGCACGGAGAGACTAAGAAGTCACTGAAAGTCTGTGATAGTCAAGAACTGAGCCCCAGTCTTCCAAAGCTCAATTCAGCTCTTTACTTAGCTCATTACCATCTTGTCTTCACACTTAACAAATTACTATTTTTGTTTCTAATTTCCTTTGACTTTCTGGGCTAAACACTTCCTTCATAATCTAATTGCCCATGTCTCTATGGTTTCTTCTTCCTATACAACTGGTGCTCTTGCTGATCTGATCTGCCATTCATCCACAGAAGGCAATTTAAACCCATCTCCAACAAAATATTCAAATCCTTTTCTGGATCAGGGCTTTGAGAACAGATTTACAACCAATATTTTCACCTGTTGTTCCACCAGATAATTCTTTCAAGTAAGCCATGATCTTTTAAACTGCTAAAATTAATAATTCAAGATTTTCCTCCTAATGTAAATTCAGATAGGTTACAATATGAACACAGATCAGGGCTGTCCATCTTCTCAGTGGCTAGGGGCCGCATGCTGTGGGGGGGGGGGGAACATCTATGCAGGTTACAGGATCACCGGACCACACAATGTTCAGGCTCTCCCGCCATCTCCATCACCACCCCACATACACAGGCTCCCCCTGCCACCATCTTGTCAACCCCACACTCTCCCTCTCAAGCCCTTGCTATCGTGTGTGCTACCCCACCCCCGCCCACCATGCCCTCCTGCCCCATGTAGGCTCCCCTGCTGCCATGTAGTCTCCCTGTGCTCCTGCCACCATGCATCCTCCATGAGTTGAGTTGGAACAGGAAGCACAAGCCAGAGGAGGAAGAGGGAGCCTAAAGGGTCAGGCAGTAGGAGCAGCTGGAATGGTGGGGGGCGGGAAATGACACAAGAGAGAACCCAGGGACTGTAGATTAATCCCTCATGGGCTGTCCATGGCTCACAGATCATGGTTGGACAATCTTGACATAGATGATTCTTGGATTTGTCTAAGCTTCCTGAGATATAGCTGAAGCTGATGCATGTTTTTAAACTGTACACAATTATATCACTCTGGTCACCCACCTACTTATTTTAAAGTAGTTCAGACATAGTTGTATATACACAAAAGACAATTTCCTGCCTGAAAATCTTAACTGGAACACAGATAACTATGTGTGCAACACAAAGATATTAGATTAGATACAAAATTTCAGTCCTCTGGACTACTTCTAGGAACATAATACTACTTACAGAAACATATAATATTCTTTTTCTGTTCCATAGCATTGTTTGTCAGTAGTAGATATGAGAAATAAGCCACAATGTAACCAAGAGGCAACGAATTCATGTGGCCAACTGCATTTATTCCTCTAATGTCTGGATACTGAACTGAGACAATAAATTATATTAGCAGGAAAAACACATATTATAGGTTGATTGCACAAATACAAAAATGCTGTAACTGCAGAGGGCATGAAAGAGCTACTTCAATACTGCAGTTACAGTAAAACACAGTGATGTGTTTTGCTTAAATAACATTTTTTCAAGTATAGCTGCTTCAACTTGGAAGTTGAAATAAGTGTGATTTCTTCTGTGCTATGTAATTAACGTTATATAAGGAAAATCAACTTATCTAATTCTCTGTGCTTGTTTGGGGGTGTAATGAGACCAGATCAGAGCCCTGGGCCCAGCCACTCCTACTCAGGGATCAGGGCAATTCATTCCCTCAAGCTGCAGGGAAACAGGTGCCAGCTGCAGCCAGGCTAGATAGCTGCTTTTGGGCCCAAATGGTCCTAACAGGGCAATCAGGTTTACCCCAGCTTTTGGTTCATCTCAGCTCCAGCTCCCTGGGAACCCACCCCTGGACTTTGCCACATCTAAGGTGATCCATGTTCTTAATATGGGGGAAGAAGAAAGAAAATAAGAAAAATATGAGCCTAAAGAACATAAAATACCAGGCTTACACAGTGATATTCCAAAAGGTGATTTCTTACTGATAGCAATAGCTAATAATATTATTGCATGCATTCTCATCAATGCTTCCAGTCAAAGGTAAAGGCCTGGCTAGAAACAGATGCATCTTAGAGATCAACACATGGCTGCAGAGATGGTGTTGCAACAATGGCTTTGGCTTCTTCAACAGTGAGGTTGTCTTCCAAGAAGGACTACTGGGAAGAAATGGGATGTACTTGATAAACACATGGAAGAGTGTCTTCTTTTACAGACTTGCTAACCTAGTGAGGAGGGATTTAAACTAGGTTCACTGGAGGTTGAAGACAAAAACCGGGAAGTAAGTAAAGAGCCTGTGAACCTAGGTAAAAATTTGGTTAAGGGAAGCAGCAGTGGAAGCTTTAGCAATGTTCTCAGGGTAAAGATAGGACAGTCAGTTAGAGACCTGAAGGGTTATATAGTAATGTGAGAATAATGGGGAATAAACAGGAAGAATTGGTGGTTTTAATATAATCAAGGAATTATGATGTAATTGGGATTACAAAAATATACTGGAATAGTTCACATGACTGGAGTACTGTAATGCATGGAAATAGCTTGTTGAGAAAGGATAGGCAAGGGAAAAAAAGAGGTGTTGTCCTATAAAGGAGATGCATACTATGAGTTACAGTATGAAGTGGAAGGTAGGCCAATTGAAAGTCTCTGGGTAACGGTCAGAAGGGAAAGCAACATGGGGGAGATGTCATATGGGGCATATAGGCCATCAAGAGGAGGAGGCGGACAAGCCCTTCTTTAAACAACTGATGAAAGCTTTGCTGCCGGACTGCAGGACTTGTTGCTCATGGTGGAATGTAATTATCATGACATTTGATAGAAGGGAAACAGCAGTGCATCAGCAGTCCAGCTAATTCTTCAAATGTATTAAGGATACGTTTCTGATACAGGTACAGTAACTTTGATACGGTAGAGGAACCAACTAGGAGGAAGCTCCTCTTGATTTCCTATTCACAGACAAGGAGGAATTGGTTGGAATATGAAGGTGGAAGGTACCTTGGGTGGCAGTGACCACAAAATTAAGATCCTAAAGGGAGGCAGGAAGGAGAGCAGCTGAATAAAGACACTGGACTTCAGAAAACCAGACTTTAACAAACTCAGAGACCTGGATGCAGGCCTGAGGGGAATAGGAGTCTAGGAGAACTGCCTGTACTTTAAGAAAGCCCTCTTAAGGGAGCAGGAACAAACTATCCTGATGCAATGAAAAAATGAGAAGTAAAACAGGAGACTAGCCTGGCTAGACAGCAATCTAAGTGCAATGGTCATTTGCTATGATTTCCACACTAAGTGGAACCTTGATCATATTACTAGGGAAGAGTATAGGAGTATTGCATGGGCATATAAAGAGTAAATTAGGAAGGCCAAGGCATGATTTCAGATACAGCTGGCAAGGGATATAAAAGGAATTCTACAAGTATGTTAAGAGGAAGAGGAAGACCAAACAAACTGTAGGCCCTTATGGAATTCAGAAGGCAATCTAGTTCCAGATGAGGCAGAGAAGGCTGCACTACTAAACGCCTTTTCCAGAGGTATAGCAATGCCAGGGGAGCTGTGGCCAGGGCAGCTGACACATGGGGGCAATGGCAACCGCAGGTTGCTGTAATGCCACTAGCATGATCACATGGCTGTGGCAGCAGTATTTTTGTCTGCCTCCTCCATCAAGTTGGTGTCCAGAGCAATCCCACTTACCCTGCCTTAGTTATGCTACTGGCTTTTTTTTACTTCAGTCTTCACAAATAGGGTCAGCTACCAGATGATCAATGCAGTTGGCAGCAAACATAGGGAAGAAAATAAAACAGCCTAGAGTAGTGGCAGATCAGGTTAGGGATTATTTAGAAAAGCGAGATGCTTTCAAGTCATCAGGGCCAGATGTGATGAGTCCTAGGGTACTTCTTGATACAGATGGTAGAGACCTGAAAGAGTTGGCAGAAGTAATTTCAGAGATACTATGTCCATGTCTACATGAGATGCTTACTGTGCACTAGCCTGTGACTACTGCACAGTAGTGTTGCGTGGCAGCAAGCATGATGCGACACTACTACACAGTAGTCTTGGGTTACTGCAGAGTCAGTGTCACAAAAAAGCCATTTGGTGACACTACTGTACAGTAACTCCAGTTACTGCACACTCAGTGTTTCGTGTAGATGTGGCCATTAATGGCAATTTGAAATTCACCAATTTCCAGCAACATGTAATGCCATTTATACCATACAGTGCTTCACAGTTCAGCTGTTTTTCTAATGCTTTTCTGCTGCTCATAAACTTTTCAGTGAACTTGGATTCAAATTTAAGAATCCCAGGCTGATTTTTGCATGAACTGCTATTTAAGGTATTGAACATGAGCCCAATTATGAATCGGACATTGTTTGGGCATTTTGGCCAGGTTTGGTAATTTGTGTAAGCCTGCAGCATGTAATATGCAGGACACAAACTCACAGAAACCAGGAGTCTGCATGAAAATGTGAATTGCAGAGAATTTAACTCAAAGCATATATTGTCAGCAAGGTTACTCCATTGTATCATAGCAAATGACCATTGCACTTATGTCCATCCTCATGGATGGTTTATTAGCTGGCAGCTTGTTCCCACAAAGCAGCCTAGTAAGGTTGAGGAGCTAATGTACCATCCTCCTTTGTACACAAGGATCTTCTTAACTTATTGTATTTTTCTTTTTTCATGATTAGTTACTGAGGATTAATTGACAAAGTTGCAGCCTAAAAGATTTACAAGTGTTTAGCAAAGAAAGCTAGGCTGGAATGTTTCTTGGGGGTCCTCTTTTATATTGATGTTCAAGTTTCCCTTTTAAATTTTGTTCTCTTGCTCGTTCTTTTGTTTTATAAATTATGTCCTCTTTTGTAAACTGCTCTGAGCCTTTGTTGGGAAAATCAAATAAAATACATACGTACATCCCACTCCTCAGTATTTTCAGGTTTCACAGATTCAGACTTGATCTTCTTGCTTATATCAGTACGCCTATTTCTCACTAATCAGCTATTAGAGAGAAAAGGGATTGGAAATCAATTAAGTTTGAAATTAAAACAGTTTCTTAGCAGTATTTGTCTTTGAATTGACCTCAGATAGGAATTTTTAAGAAGTCCATCAGGCACCACCAGATGGTGCTTTGCTGCCACTGGAATTTGTACTCTTAACAAGAGGAAGCAATCATGCCCAGGTATTGTGAAGCTTTGAATAAATCCTGCATCTTCAATTTCTGTGTAGCTGCTAACACAAAGGTGAACATTAAAAAAGTGGGATTAAATAAGGAAAGCAGTTGTTTTTTAAACAGGGAGAGGTAAAATGGCTTTTGTATTGTGCACTCAAGGCATTATGAAGCTTTTGTTTAAATACCCATCATAATAGGAGTTCTTTGATTTGGTGCTAAGCAGCCACTCCCAAAATATCTTTTAGACATTTAGTTTCCTTCCTGCCTTTTCTTTCCCTGATTTACTGTATTAGAATGTAGTTCAGTTTCCTGGGCAGTTTTAGAAAGATCATTTTCACAGAGGCTTATATTTCAGTGCACACAAGAACCTAGGTCATTTCAGTGCATAGGCTATAAACACTGCACGTGATAAGTAAACTGGAGTTCTGGAGAGCTTTATAATGTATAATCTTCTTTTCCTTTACTTATGCACATAGCTATTTCTGAAGAAGGTCCTTATCAGTGTCAGAAATAGTATTATGCATCAAGTGCCTCCCTACTCAACTCTCCAATATTTGGCTGTGGTATAAGCAAACAGCTCAAGATGCAGCACAGTTAACAGCATCAATAACATGGTTATATGTAGTGATAACTAAATATAGCAGGAGAGCACAGATGCAATGTATACTTGAGGACACTGTAAGCAACTTATTCTGTTGATTGTGATGGGTTTTGGATCAGGCCCTAAATGTGGTTTTGCTCTGGAGTACTGCTGACATAGCACTGTGGGGTTCCATGTGTATAGTCTCTGAATGACACCTGAATGATTGGTTGTGTACAAGTCGAAACATATTTTTTTCCAAACCCCAAAACTGCCGATTGTACCTGAATTCTGAACATGCTTATGTCCGCTCACCTTTGAAAATCTGTTTATTTTAGTTACTTAGATTTACATAAGGCTGGATATTTTAGCCAATCTGACCTAGAAGGAGACTGTCCCAGGCAAAGTGGGGCTCTTGATTGAGGCTTCACTCAGTTAATTAGTGATGTTCAGTATTGGTCCCAACAGCTGTCCATGGAGGAGGTCTATCCCCTCAGGCAGCTGCTACTCATCTGTGCTCAGCTGGCAATGGAAGTGACATCTGCTCTCAGCCCCAGCTGTGAGGAGCACAGAGATGCCAAAGACCAAATGCCTCAGTTCTTGATCCAGGAGCCAAGGAAGGCTTACTTATGCCAGACCACGGCCTGGTTTTGAAGAGAGAGTTGTCTCTTTCAACGATGGTGGGCTGGGAGGACAAGAAGAGTGACAAACAAGGAGAGAAAGAAGTACTAGAGACAGAGAAGTGATGGAGAGAATAGAGGGAGAAACAGAGTGGTAGAGGGAAAGAAAAGAGTGGAAAACTTGCAAATGGAGGAAAAGAAAGGAGATTTGAAATGAGTGATTACCAGAAGGATGAAAATCAGGTGATATGAAATAGAGTGAAGGAGGACACGTTAAGAAAGAGGAAGAGACTCAGGGCGGTAAAGAAAGGAGATTAACCACTAGAGCTACACACCTTGCACAGCTCTACTGGACTAGGTAACTACCCACAACTGCCAGCATATAATAATCAAACTAAGGCTAAGACTGAAAAAAATTTAACATGAATTAATATTCAAGGGGGCCTTCATCCCTGCAGCATCTGCCATCTGAAGAATTTTACTTGTACCTGTCTAACTGCCTTTCCCTCATTTCAAATGTCATAACCTTTTGCTTCTTTCTCTTTGTAACAGATTTAACTCTGCAAAGTGTTTTAATGTACCGCATACCTGAAAGGATAAGAGAAAGGTGACGTTTAAGGTAAAGTTGTATTATGTAATTTAATTTACAGGGAGATGAATGTATTACAAAGTACCATGCTATCTGAGGCTGGAAAAAACTTTATGAACAAGGGCCCTATTCAGCCCTGGCACAGAATTGGCATTTAATTTACTATTGTTATTAATTCATGTTTAATATTTATATTGCAGTAGCACCTAGAAGCCAAGCAGGTCAAAATACTGCTAGGCACCATACAAATCTGTTGGAAACAGTACTCCCTGCTTTGAAGACCTCAGAGTCTGATAGACAAGGCAGAATAGGTAGATGAGATAAATAAGATATGGATTGGAGGAAATTGGATAAGAGAAAGCTACAAGATGGCAGTTGAACAAACAATCTATCATTTTCATCATAGCTGTTGGGCCCCTGGATATGTGGTATTACCCAGCCAAGGTATCTTAAGTCAGTCCATCTAGGCATCTCACCCGAAGAGATACTGATCAAATAATTTTAAGCAACATAATGAGTACGCATGTCTCACTAGGCAATTTGCATAAAAAACTTCAGCTACATACCTTGGCAAAGCCACCCGCAATGCTGTGGCAGATGTCAAGTTTATTATGTATAAAATTGTTTGAGAACTGCAGATTAAAAAAACTCAGTTTCTTAATTTCATGTGAAATTCTACTCATATTGTAGGTGTTAACATAGATGGAAGAAAGCCACTTGGATTTTTTCGGTCACTTGTTAGCATTAATTTCACTCTTTCATTCTTCACTATTGTAGATTACCATTTTACAGCCTGTTTTAATAGCTCTTATTTCATAATTGTTACTTCCTACATGCTAGATCTCTAAGGGTCATTTCACCCATTGGCATCTAAGTGGAATTCTGTCCAGTGTTGAAAATCCCTGAATGCATCTGTTCTTGCATTAAAACCCAGTCAGAAAAACAGGGAGGATGAGGATCTGCTCACCTCTTGAATTAACCATTTCTCAGGGACTCAAGCAGTATTGCTGTTAGGCACCTAAGTCTATTTATGTATTTAATAGGTGGAACAGAACTTGGCCTAGGTGTTTATGGATTGCTTTAAAAGATTATTACAAAGAAAGAACAGCAATCATATAGTGAATTAACAGCATGTAGGTGAAGTTTGTTATTTATCCTCTATTTTAGTTTAAATAACTATTCAACCTATACTAATAACTTGAAACTTCATTTATTTCGTGCATGTTTCTTTTTAAGAGATGTTCCCAAACAGGCTGAAAAAAAAATCATTTTCCATTATAGCAATTCATTGCATGAGGTATTTTCACTTGCATCAAAACCTGCTTAAATAGAGTTCAATGAAAAAACACAACTGAGTAAACCAAAAGAGGAAACGTTTTGGTTTATTATGCAAACAAAAATTATTTTTTGTTCATGAAAGTCAGCTTGTTGACTTCAGGGCTCTAATTGAAGGAACGTGGATGTAAATACTGTAGAATAAAACAAAAGATTTTTGTTTTCTCCCACATCTGTCTCTGGAGGAACTCATCATGGATTTTGCTTTAGCATTTTTTTAAATCTTAAAACAGGAACGTTCAATTTCTGGACAGTGAGGGGCCGCACATCATGTAGGTTGCAGACCCTGGGAGCTGCATGCTGCACAGGCCACAAATCCCAGGTCCTCTCTGCCAAGTCATCAGCCAGGATCTCCTTTACCCCCCCCACTCCCTGCCACGCAGGCAGAGCAAGCAGCTCAGGTGTTCTGGCCCTGCGTGAAGCATGAGCAGTATAACCTCACGGCTGGATGTGCAGCCTGGACATCCCGACCCATCTCTTGCTGTGGGGGAAAGGGTAGAGGGGGGCATCCTGGCTCTCCCTCCTGCCATGCATAGATGGTGCCTTCCCACTGACCTGCCCCCAGAAGCAGGGGAAGGAACCAGAAGAGGAAGTGGGGAGCCTAGAGACCCTGGCTACCACAGCAGCATGAGCTATGGGGGTGTGGTGGCTCGGCAGGATCCCAGGGGCTACATGGTAACCCCTTGGCAGGCTAAATGCAGCCTATAAGCTGTCAGTTGGACAGCTCTGCCTTAAAGGAAAGAAGCAGTCAAATAAGAAAAAAAAATCTAACCAATAGCTTTCATGATATCTTTTACAAGCCTAGGAGATAAAATACTGTACCACTCAATCTACTTATGCCAGTAAAATTCAAGAAGCTTATTCATAAGCCGCCCTCTTGAATTTTTTTTTTTTTTTTTTAAGGTAAGGTCCTCAGTTTCTCATTTGTTTGATTAGTCTACATATTTGTAGACATACAAAACAAATGTATATTCAAGGTACAATATTAATATATAATACATTATTGATATTTTAATATATTGTTATTACTATGTGATAATTTGAGAGGGGAGAGAAGCAAAGGAAACATGGCATTGACTGTAGAAGCGCAGTTAGCCATATTGAGAAGATAATACCTGCAATGAAAGAAAATGTTTTGGATTTACGACAGGCCATTCATAATTCATTTTTGTAACTTGTAATAGTAGAAATCATGGAATCAACATCTTGAAACAGAGTATTTCATCCTGTATCTTAAGAGCATCTCCTCACAGACCAAGCTCAAAGACCAAAGGAAGAAAATATAAATAGGTAGAAAGGAAAAACAAAATGTTATGCAGGAGAGGAAGGGGGAAGAAACCAGGAAGAAAAAGGCCTAAGGAAAACATTACAGAGGTAATAATACAGGGTAAGAAAGAGGCTCTCAATGCAGAATGAAATAGTAGGAAATTAGAGACATAAAGGGCAGAAAAGTAGGGAGGGGAGAAAAGGTGCGGGGAAAGAAGAAGTCATGTAAGGCAAAGGCACCTGGTGAATCAGATGTCAGGCAGGTTGTAATGTGTCATAAAACCAATGTCTATATTGAGTCCATGATTTTTTGTATCCGGTAGATTTATTAAGTGAAGTTTGTAGGCTCGTCTATGGAAGGTGAGTGATTGTCCTGTGAGAAGTGTGCCCCCACAGGTAGTTGGGTATTCTTGCCTTTGATAGATTTTCGGTGTGCATTCATTCTGGTGTACAGTTGTTGTATGGTTTCTCCAATGTATTTTCCATCAGGGCATTTGGTGCACTGGATGAGATATATAACATTTCCGGAGGTGCAGGTGTAGGATCTAGGAATGGTGATGGCTCTCTTGTGGGGTGTAGTTATAGTGGGGTTGGTTGAGATATGTTGGCAGGTTTTGCATTTCTTGTCCTGCTGGCATGGTCTGGATTTATTCAGTGTGGTTTGGGTCATACGGAGTTTGCTTCTGATGATGAGGTTAGCAAGGTTTCGTGCTTGTTTGAAGGCTAGGATGGGTGGTTCTGGGAAGATCTCTTTAACAGAGGGGTCTTCTTCCAGTATGGGTTGCAATTGTTTGAGGATTTTCCATGTAGATTCCAGGGAAGGGTGATATGTCATAACTAATGGTGTGTAGTTTGTGGGGATGTTTTTTGTACTGCAGCAAATCTTCATGCGGTATCCGGGTGGCTCATTCAAAAGCGTGATCTATCTCTCTGGATGAGTGGCCCTTTTGAGATTCGTGAGGTGGCAGTCACAAGTATTCTCCTCACTGCAAATGCGGTGGTATTGGAGAGTTTGGCTGTATATTACAGTTTTGTTGGTGTGTTTAGGGTGATTGCTGTTTCTGTGTAGATATGTATGTTGCTCCATGGGTTTCTTATATATAGTGGTTTGAATTTTACCATGTTGGGTATTGATCATGGTGTCCAAAAAGGAAATGCTGGTGTTAGAGTATTCAAGCAATGGTCTGACAGAGGGGTGATGATTGTTGAATTTTTGGTGGAAATCAGAGACTACGTCCTCTCACACTTTGAGATTCTCTCATTCCTGTTTTCCTGATCTCCAACTATTTTCTTTTTCACTGACAGCCTCTTTTCCACCTTGTATTCTATCATGGTAATGTCCCCCTTTAGCTTTCCCCCCCCCTTTAGCTTTTATCCCTGCTCTCTTTCCCCTCCCCTCTCTGCTTTACCTTTTTGTTTTTCTAACTTCTACCTATTTACATTCTCAGTGACATCTTGCCACACTTTTAGCTTCTCTCATTTCTTGGAGTCTCCAAACAGCAGAGACTCCCCATGCCTAATGAAGGGTGAATGCGGACAAAAGCTTGCTAAGAACTTTTTTCCAATTACTCTGTTGGTCTAATAAAAGATATCACATCTACTCAAAGAACCTTGCCTGGATAAAATGTACTAATTTTCATGTAGAGACCAACAGCTGTGCTTTAAGATCATATTCACTGACAGAGAACTTTATTAATGCAGATCTTAAAGAACAACATATATGTTATCTAGTCAAAGAAAAAATTGTACTTTGCTTGAATGCTAAGGTGACCCATGTGTACTTTCTGGAAACATTTAGAATCTTGCAGGTACCTCAAAACACTATGTCAAAATATAACACTCAGTATACCACACACAACGTCTGTTTCCTTTAAATTGTCAATGTTAGAAATACATTTTAACTACCAAAATTATGTTGACAATAAATAAGTCTGTTAGCAAACTTTCTATGTCCACTGTTTCATCATGAATAATGTGTTTTGTGAATTTTTGTCAATGCATAATAAAATAGAAATACTTCCAACAACTACATAGGTTTTATGTATTCATGCTACCAACAACTGGCCAATCAGCTCAGGGTTTCTGTCCTTTATTAATGCGGAGATAATGGTAGCAGCAGAATTTACAGTCTCCTGAAGCTGTGGATCATCCTGAAATAAAAAAGGGAAAACGTGAGCAAACTTGAAAAAAACCAAAAACCTATGCTAATCCATTTTTAACAAAACACAATTATATTATGATGTCTGAAACAAGGGGAAGCTATATTGTTTTACTAATACCAAAACTTTCAGAAAAATCTATGCTTTTTAGAATACAATTTTCCATACCAGTATAAAACTCCCAATCCATTCAAAATAAAAAACTGTAGGCAGAAACAGAATTTAAGAAATAGATGTGGAATACATTTTAATTATTTCAAGGTATTGATGCTGAATACTCTCATTTCAGAAATGACCAAAACAAAACCGTGGCTTAAAATAGAGTCATTCCACTCAAACTGTATTTGAAACCTGAGTACTAGTCCAGATCCTACAAGGGGTTTCAAAACAAGCAGAATCAAAATCTATGATCTTTACACCCTCAAACTTGGCTTTGAGAAATCTGGATCAAAATGTAAGCTCCTCTAAAGGAAAACATTTAAGCATGTACTTAATCAAATGTATAAATCCATCCTTAGTCAGCAAAGAACTTAAAGCCCATTGAAGTCTAACTGATCTGTGTATTAGTGGTATGGGCCAGTCTTCGTCTAAAACACTCTAAGCAGCAGGTGTACTCTTGCTAGAGAAGTAAAAAAGCCAATTACAGATAAGACATGGTACAAGCAGATCAGATTTTCCAACGGACGGCATGTGAGCTTTACAATTTCCAAAATGACATGCACATATAGACAAATACTATCTGTGCTATTCATTTTGTCCTGGGAGACTTCCCACAATCCCAGGAGAAAACACACATGTACAGATGTAGAGACAACACAGGTGTACAGTGTTTCTACTGGGAAAGCAAATGTTTGTACATGCCGTGGCTTCTCTCAGAAGAGAACACACTCCTTCAGCATCTCCCCCTGGGGCTAGGGACAGACATTCAAAAAGCCTGAGCCTGACTTGATTCAATCTTTGCAGGTTAATCTAACCTGGCTAGGCTGAATCACTTTGAAACTGCACAGACATCCCAGAAACGAGGCAGATGCCTGCAGTGGCTCAGGCTAGAAGCTGGGTGGCGCTAGAACATCCCTCCCTTCCCTTGCACAGGTCTGAGCTGAGGGGGCATGGCTAGGCTCCGGCAGGATTAAGGAGGGGTCCCCCCACCTCCTTGATAACAAAGCATTTATCAGCTCTGTTATCAGCATTTATCATCCCATCAGAAAACAAACAGCCTCTCTCGTTGGTTCAAACTCTTCTTAAACAAAGAAGGAACGAGGGACTTTACTAGCTGAGCTTTGATTAGTTCCAAAAAGTCCTAAACTGACTGCTGTCTGCCACAGCATGGACCGTAGTAGCCAGCATGTCATCTGCTAGCTAATGCTGAGGTGTCTGCGTAAGGCAGAGGGGATGCGGGGGCATCCCTGCTTAGTAGGGAGTGGGGAGGAGAGGGGAAAAGTAGGGGGAATGCAGGAGGAAACCAGGCAGACGTTGCTGTGTCTGCAAGTCTCTGCCAGAGCTGCAGCCACAGAGTAGAGGCGAGAGGCCAGCTCTGCTGTGGAGCAGAGAGCCCTGCCCAGCCCAGAGAGCATGCCGGGATGCTGGGGAACTCTGGTTTATCTTAAACCAGCAAGGGGTCTGAGACAGACACTGCATAAACCGGTTTGAGCCAAATCCATTAAGTTCATCTAACCAGGTTTATCTCAAATCAGTTTCAGCCATTTTCAAACCAGTTTATGTGCACTGAACATCTGTTATGTTACAGGTTTAACCCAGTTTCTGATCACTTAAACTTGTTTGTGTGTAATGCCTGTCTCTAGCTTGGGAGTCAGTGTGTCACTCTGGACTCTGCTCCTTCAGTAGGAAGCAGAACTCACCCCCCTCGCAATCCCCATATCGTACTGCAGGGAAACATGGGATGACCATGGGCCCCTAACTGCAGTGTCAGCACTGCAAGCCCTCCACTCTTCAGGGCCACTCTTCAGTTCTGTACTCACAGCAGAATAAAGGTAAGATTCTTTACCAAGAGAACAAACTCAAGAGAATTCCCCCAGATTATCTGAATGCGTTTATGCAGCTTCTGCCTCCGCATAGGGTAGATGTTGATAGATATAGTGAGGCACAAAATATTTAGTAGAAGCAATTTCTGTTAAGTAACAGAAGAACACTCAGATATGCAAGGCTCCTAATAAAAATCAAAAGAGCAGATGCTGACTGAAAATGCTTAATTAAAGGAACAAATATAGGAGTAAAGGGCAATGTAAAAGTTAGTTAAAGATGAAGGTAACATCAAATGTTGTATAAGGAGAAAGCCTACAATATGGAGTAGAAATAAAGGAGTTAGAGGTTGGGTGTCTTCCTGAGTAACAATGGGAAAAAAATAAGTTATTAGATTAGCAGTGGAGAAGCTTACTAACTTTCTCCTTTAAGAAAATAATGGTACAGCAGAGGAGGTTGGTGCAACTGGAACAGAAGGTTAAAGTATGCTGTTTATGCCCAACCCATTAGTTGTTTTGGAAATACAGATGATTAGATCTGACTAAAATATGCCCTAAAATTCCATCTATGGAGGAACAGTGAGAGTTTATACCAAGCAAGCCCTTAGTCATTTTAGACATTTTTGATATGGGAGGAAGATTAGTCAATGGTATTTGCTTGTAGCTTGTCTAACATTATAAAGAACAAAAATAATTAACATATGGTGATTAATGCTTAATTGGTGATTTACACTACTCTTGAAATCCCACAGCAGCAGCTTCCCCTCTCGACTGACCACTCTCATTTAATTTGGGGCAGCTGTTTGGGAAGTCTTTCACAACTACAGATGTTATGTTTTCCAAATGGGCTTCTAGCCATATCTGAAGTTGGCTGAAGCTGTATACTTTTTTCTTCTTTTCAAAAAAAGGAAAAAAAATGGGGCGAGGGGGAAAAATCCACCTGGCCAGGAATGCTCTTACTGTTTCTCCTAATAAATCTTTCCACATCATTTATACACATTCCTGTGTAGTAATAAATTCTTCAAGTTTTTGAACATGAAAGGAAGCAACACAAGGAAATTTAGCTTCCACTATTTTAAAGGAAGAGATTTAAAATGACTCTGTGGGATTCAATTCAGTTGAAAAGTCAGCTTTAGTAAAAAGTTTTCACCAAACCTAAAACTAATTACAAGATTTTAATGATTATTTTCAAATTGTCAAAGAGACTTTTCCAAAAATAAAACCAAAAAACCCTCTTACATTATACACGCTCTCTCTTATACTTGCAATCCACACATGCTATGGCACTATGCTGAGTAGAGGTTGCTGAAACAGAAACTGATTAGAAACTGGCTTGTCTGTTTTCATTTGTCCAGTAGAAGAGAGAGACAAGAAAGTATAATACATATTGGTATTTAATGTATACATTATATGTACTTAGAACAGAACAATCCCATGCACCAGTACAGGCCGGGGGCTGACTGGCTGGGCAGCAGCTCTGCAAAAAAGGACCTAGGAGTTACAGTGGATAATAAGCTGAATATGAACCAACAATGTGCCCTTGTCACCAAGAAGGCTAACAGCATACTGGGCTGCATTAGTAGAAGTGTTGCCAGCAGATCAAGGGAAGTGATTATTCCTATCTATTCAGATGTGGCCTCACTAGTCCTGGAGTACTGTGTTCAGTTGTGGGGCCCCCACTACACAAAGGATGTGGACAAGTTGGAGAGAGTCCCGTGGAGGGCAAGAAAAATGGTTAGGGGGCTGGGGCACATGACCCATGAAGAGAGGCTGTGGGAACTGGGCTAATTTAGCCTAGAGAAGAGAAGACTTAAAGGGGAATTTAATAGCAGCCTTCAACTACCTGAAGGGTGGCCCCAAAAAGGATGGAGCTAGACTGTTCTCACTGGTGGCAGATGACAGAACAAGGAACAATAGTCTCAAGTTGCAAAGGAACTGCTTCAAAAGCAAGGGAAGCAAGAGAAATTTAGGCTAGATATTAGGAAAAACTGTCACTGGGAAGGTAATAAAGCACTGGAACAGGTTACCCAGGGTGGTTGTAGAATCTCCATCCTTTGATGTTTTTGAGACCCAGCTAGACAAAGCCTTGGCTGGGATGATGTAGTGGGGGATGCTCCTGCTTTGAGCAGGGGGTTGGACTAGATGACCTCCTGAGGTCCCTTCCAACCCTAATTTTCTACAATTCTATGATACAGATAAAGTCAGTTAATTTATCTTTCTTTCTTTTTTTAACTTCTAATAATTTAAACTGTAATTGTTGAGGAAATCTACTGAATCTTTCTAATATGACATTAGCCTATTGTTTGTTTGTTTTTTAATTACTCTTTAAGGATGATAGGAACAATGATCTGCCATCAGAACATCAGTCTATCTAGTCTGGTATCCTGTCTTTGACCATAACTAGTTGCAGATTTTTTTAAATAACATGTAAGAAATATAATACAGGAAACTGTTATCATTGTTATGGGGAATTTATTATAAACCTCAAGAAGCTGATGGAGCACGTAGTCTGATGTACCTCAGAAATATCTGTCTTGGTAAAGGACAGTCTCATTACTCATATTGTTGTCCCTTCTTTTACTGATCGGGTCCCATTTTGATATCTGTGCCTCTTCTCTGTTGAACAATGTTGTATCAAATATCCCAGGCCTTGCAAGTCCTTGCTACCCTTTTGTGAAGAAATCATTAACACAGACTGCAAAATTTAAGTTACAAAAACCTGAAAAACTTTAGAGCCCACCCAATTCTTATATCAGTAAGGGTGGAAACACATTTCATCTGATGTCTCATTTGTGCTGCTATACAAATGTTTATGGTGACACAAATCCTAAGCAACTAGATGTTGATACCCTTTGTTGCACCACATGAAAGGAAAATTAGTGGTGCAACAAAAGCTGGTAATAGATTCTGCTGCTTTCTTGCAGTGGATGTCTATTATCTCTGTAGCCGGAGAGTACAAATAGCTTGAGCTGCTTGCTCTCTCCCACCACCAGAGAGGTGCTCTGGGAGCCCAAAGAGCATTAATTAAAGTGCCCCTTTCCCTCCCCCAAATTCCCGGAGCATGTGTAAAAATGCCCTAAATGAATAGCTGAAAATCTCAATTGTATCCTGACACCACTCATTCTGCTGCTGCTGCAGTGTCATTTCTGGCAGTAATGGTGAATAAAACTGGAAGTGCATACAGAGAGACATCAGTAAGGATGCCAGGGCCTAGCTAAACTATCTGACACCTAAACTCACCCCATGCTGTCATTAAATATCTTTTATATTCAATGGAATAGTACTAAATCTTGCAAAAATATCATTATTAGTTGCAGGAAGCCAAATAATCAAGTGAAGCCATGTTTTCACATGTTTAGTTGCTTGAGAAGTTTTTCGGCTTACTATAGTCATGGTACAAAACAGGATGTGGGAACACACCAATTAATAGAGATCCTGAATGCATCCCCCAACAATTATACTATTGCCCACTCAGTCTAGTAAAATCAAAGAAGAAAATGTCCTGTAGCATTCTGCTGCTTATGGATTAACACTGGTTATTTTACCTGTCAGCAAAACCCTTAAAGACAGACTGAACTGCCAGATTCAGAGGCAGCAGTGTCTTTTATGGATTAATATGTTCAACATTCCCCAATTCACCTGAAGTGGTATCACCTAAAAAAGACCTTTTCTTATTCATATTCTATTCATGTCAACCAGTTGAGTTAAAATAATCTCTTGTAAAAACCCATTTCTTGGCTATTACTAATAGGATTTTCTTCTTTAAACAGATGATTAACTACATTTATATACCCAGAACAAAACTTTTACTGCTTTGTATTTATGTATACTGGAAAAGAAAGTACTTAGAAGCATTGCCAATATCACAAACCATAAATCCACACAACAGCATTTGGATTAAAAAATAAAATGTCCACTCCGTCTGTAATTAAATAATAAAAATATTGAACATAGCATAACCGTATGACGATTTTAGCTCCTATTCACAATATGCATGTTGTAGAGATATTAGATATAAATATTTTTCTGATTTGCAGACTCAGACTGTGAATAGATGTAGAACAGAGTTATAGAATTTGGAATATACAATGTGATATCTCACAATGGCATATTATGTAAAAAAAATCTGGGAGGATATTTGAATATTTATTAAATTCTTTGAAATGTTCGTTTCTCTAATATGTTTTTCCAACTGGAATATTCTCCGATATACAAATATGTCACCGTTAATATTAAACTAGCTTAATTTACGGATAGTTTAAGGATAATTTATGAACATTTAAACTACGGTCACTTGCTTGACAACTAAGCCTATTACCCCTAGTTAAAAAAATCCTGTACAAGTGGTCTTTGCTTTGTAAACCCACAACCCTTTATATTCAAAGAAAGAAAAGCATAACTTATTTTGCAGTTTGCTTAACAATCAACTTTCTAATTAAACAGACTCTTTAAAATATGTTTTACATATGTATTTTTAAATCCTGCAACTGTGGCAGTAGCATTGGCTTTAAGGTTGATAGGGAAGATATAACCTTCTAATCCCGAGATGAGATTGTACCAATTTAAGACAGCTTCAGTACTAATTCCATGTGAAGGAGGTACTGGTGCCCTTTTGTTGAGCCACTTAGAAACGAAGGCAAAGTGAATACAGAAACTCTGCTGTGGAGTTAATGGCAGAAACACTAGGTGAATCTACACAAGACACTTGACTGCACAGTAAAGCTAATTACTCATAGTAAGCATCACTGTCTACACGTGCTGACCCAAATGCAAGTAGCAAATTAACTGCTGAGTAATTCTGCATAGTATGACACTTGTAGAGAGCAGACCGGGAGCATCAAAGTTGGTCCCAGTCAGCCAGGCAGCAGGGGGTGGGAGATTACTCCCTGCCCTCAGGAGCTGCCTGCTGCCAGAGTGGGCTCCACCACTGAAGCTCCGGTGGGGACAATGTCCCCTATGCCAGCAGCAGGGAGCTCCCATCCCCAACTCTGTCACTGCAGGAAAGTCTGAACATGCAGCCTGGACATGGCTGGGGACGGTTCTGTTTCGGGCAGTCCCCAGCTAGCTCTGGGCTGCACATGCAGATTTCCCTGAGCAGCCCGGGGCTGGCTGAGAACTGTCCTAGTCAGGGGCAGGTCCAAGTCCCATGCCCCAGTTGGGTGATCAAGGCGCATGGCCTGGAAAGAGCTGCAGGGGAAGGGCAGGTCTCAGCCCCCTGCCCCAATCCGCTGGTGGGGCAGCTAGCGGTGGGCCCCCGGCTGAGCAGGGAATCCCAAACTGGAATCCCCACCCAGCCAGGGGCTCACTGCTAAAGCCCAACTGGCTGACCTGCCCTTCCCCTGCGGCTAGTTCCAAGCTCCTGCTGCAAGGGCAGGTGGATATTGTCCTTTCCCAGGATCTGGTGGTGGAGCCCACCCTGGCAGCAGGAGCTCCCAGGGGCAGAAAGCAATCTCCCAGCCCCCACCAGGAGACAGCTGTCTTCTGGACCTGTGCTCCCTGCCAGCCCCTGGGCTAGCACCCAGGAGAGCCTAGAGCTCCCTCCGGCCCAAAGTGAGCTTATTCTAGAGTAATTTACTCTAGAGTAAACCCACCCCACAGCTTTTGCGTGTGTACATGTGCCCACTGTATCTCTTGTATCTCTGAAAAATGGCAGCAAAGGTGTTTTAACTAAACCTCATTTACTGAACAACTTTTAGTTAAAGCACCCCTGCCACCATTTTTCAGCACGGGGATGCCACACTCTGAGCTTTTTAATTAGAGCAGCTCTTGAGCCGCTCTAATTAAAGCACCCCCCCCACACACGCACACGCACACACACACTCCTGGAGTATGTATATGAACACCCTTAGATACCTCAGCCAACACAGTGAGAAGCACAAGCAGCCAATGCAGCAAAGAGGGAATGACCTAAACTAGTCAAGAGGAAATGTTAAGGGTAAGAATGCATTTTAAATCTTACTTATCTGGGGCTTAGGCATCTTACTCAGTGCTATTTGGAGACAACTCTCTCCACAGCCCAGAACCCTCTCCTGAATGTAGACACCTAAACCCTTTTCTTCAAAAGTCATCCTTTTTTTTCAAAGTGGGGAGGAAATATTGCTGTATACCCCCTTTATAAAACAGTTCAGTAGTTAGAGCAAACAACTAGGATGTGGGAAACCCGAGTTCTAGTCTTTCATGTGAGGGGGAGGATTCAACACCCACCTGCATTCCCCCTCTCCCCACCCCTGGGTCTCCCAGAACAGGAACCTAACTACGAGTGTATAGGCTATTCTCCAGTACGGGGTATCCTCATTTCTTCTTGTTGAAGGTAGTTTCACTTTACACTAAATTTTAAAAGACTGTAGGGCCAGAAAACAAAAGTATGCATACAAGTAAACATCTCTCTAGCTTAGTAGGCAAATTACTTACCAGGATGGGCGAAGACTTGACTTCCACACACTGCACAAGGACTATTTCAGCATATGTCCAATAACTGTTCAATAAAAAATACAGAACAGTCCTTGGAGCAAATGTGAGCCAAGTAGCTCAGCACTATCAAGACTTTCGTACTTCTGAGCAGTCAGAACAGAGGAACTTTCCACAAACTTTGAAGTTGAAAACTTATAGGGAAGGTTAGGAGACTCTGAAGACCTAACTTTTGGATTTAGGTGAACCACTCTTGAGTAAGGCGCCATTCAAGTGCCTAAGACCTTTCTGGATCTCAGCTTGCATGATTTCCCTACCGTTGCTTCCATATTTCTACACTTCTTGTAAAAAAATTAAAATGTTCTGGTATTTCCTATAATCAGTAAAAGATTCTTGACAAAAAAACCTTCAACAACACTATAACACATGTTCTCATAATCCCCAGACTTTGTTGTTTAGGCACAGGTACTGGGAGTCAGTAGACGTGGGTGTTTTCATTGCCCATATGTACTACCCTCCAAAGTTACACTTCTGGCTAAAATGCCTGTGCTACCAGTTATCCCCAAAACATCTGCTGATAGCCCTCCACTATAAAACTGTTAAATAAAGTTACCTTATGCCTGAATTGGAAGCCAAGTCTGCCACATGCATGAGACTAATATAAAAGTACTAGCAAAAATCCATTGCCTAATACTATCGGTGGTCGCCTTTTAAAGGTGGAGAAATTTTGTGCGTAGTAAATTTGAAGATTCTTTGGGGTGGTCTCTTGGTACTGTAATTGCCTAAAAAGAGCAGTATATTCCTAAAAGCATTATGGTAGCACATGCAAGCCACATCCCCAGATCAGAGTCTCTGTGGCAGGCACTGTAAAACACACTGTAGGCTTTCTGGGGTCAAGCATTGTTTCTTACGAGAAAAACAGACAAGACAGAGGCTGAGAGAAAGGAAGTATTCCTAGGGCACAGGAGATTAGTTTTCTTCTCCTCATGAGGTGTAAATGTTATTTCAGCAGGACGTCAAATCTCTAAGCTCTGGAACTATGCCAAAGTTCACTGAAGTCAATGGAGTTTTTTCCACTGACTTCAGCAGGCTTTGGATCTGGCCTATAACCACTGACAAACTCGCAGGGGATTTGTATACAGGTCTCCCACAGAGAAGTACATAGCTGAAATTCTGCGTATGTGTATTGTGTATGTGGTGGATCTTTTGCTGCCTGTTGTACTAAATAGTCTGTAAATGATTTGAATGACTCGGGTGTTAGGTTTTTCCAGGAGGCTGGGAATGCCTAGCAGACCCACCACATACACATGCGCCATATTCAGAGAAACCTGCAAGGCATTCCTGGCCTCCTACAATACATAACACCCCAGTCATCCAAATCATTTGCAGGCTATTGCTGTACAACTGGCACCAGCAGAAGACTGAATAACTTTAGTATGGCTCATGTGCAAATGTACTTGCTAGAAGCAGAGAAAATGCTGCTTAGCACAGTAAAAGGCACTTTCTTTCCTTGCATAGAGAAACCCAAGTGTAAAGTGCACCAGTGCTCAGTGTTAAGGATAATATGGGAACAGAGGTAAATGCATGTGTCCCTCCATGCAGGTGTGTGGGTGAGTGCACGTGCATGCATGCAATGGGTGGGAAGGCAAGATTATCAGAGAAAAAGAATTCGGGAGTAATGAGTGCAGTGCTAACATGTTTCTCAAATATTTTTTACAAAAGGTGAGCAAACCTGTGTTTTGATAGCCTAATAGATTAACTTACCATTTCCTGCTAACTAACCTAAGGCAATTCTGGACACAGAAGTATTTTTTCTTCCTACATATTTTCCAATGCACACAATGATACCAATTTCCATACTTCTTAAATTATATCTGGAAACTGCTGTAGGCAACTGCCAAGCTACCCCATATATATTTTCTAATGGACAATTCAATTTTATATTCATGATCTTTTAGCTTTTCCTAAACAATTATTCCTGCTACCAAGACAGAGGAAACACACATATTGGAGGATGCTTCTCACTACCATAATAACAGAATACTAATGTAAAAGGAATAAAAAGATACATATGTGAACTCATACTTCTTAAAAAGCACTGTTCCTGTGGCATCTACTGTAGCACCTTTGGATTCCTTGGGGTGCATAGATATTATAACCAGAAGGAACCATTAGTTCACTTAGCCTGACCTGAATGCATTATATCAAGTGCAATTACTTTAGTTTCTGGTCAAAGCTCTGTCTTCAAAAAATAAATATCTGCAATGGAGAGGCCAAAGCACCATCGATCTGCAATAGCAAAGAACAAACGAGGTGAAAAATGCCTCAATGATGCTAGTAGGAGGACCATACCAGACTCTAGAGGAAGGTGAAAAACCCCAAGATTCCTACCAAACTCTCACCCAGGGAAAATCTTTTTCAGACCTCCTGATAAACAGTATAACTGTGAAGCATATGAACAAAGATATGCCAGCTAGGCACCTGAGAATATTCCCCGTACCTCCAAAGAGCACCAGCCTGCTTGGCTCACAACCCTGTCTACAACCACGAGCCACTTCATGCTGGAAGATACCTAAAGAAGTAAATTTCTTCAATGTATATTCATTTTAAGAGGGAAAATCTGCTTTACAGCAGGTTTTAATATATCAGAATTGGATATTTCTCTTCTGTGTTCACACAACCACTGAAAATGTGGGTTGTTCTGTTATCTGTTTCAAGGAAAGTTTAACCATTGTGAATAGCTAACATATGATCAGGTTGCAACAAATTCTTTAGTTGTCATGGACAATTGAATTTGGCATATAAATAAACAAAGTCTGTTTTATAATGCAATGTGACAGATACTTGTTTTGTGATTTATATGGTATATGTTCTGTGTAGAAAGTCTGAGCAATATTTAATTACTGTTATTGTAACAAAATGGAAAGGTCTTAGTGGAGAGTGAGCGATGCACTAGAGTCTCCTTTGGGACACTGAAAAACAGGGCAAAGGAAATGTGACTATTTCTTTCCATTCCTTCAGTCCAAAGTACACTTCTCTGGTTTCCTGTGTGTACTAAATTCATGCAAAATAATCTAAATGTTCTACTAGACTCCCCTGCTCCCAAGAATTAGAAAAGAAGAGCTGGCTTACAAAACTTTTATTCATTTAAATTATTTCTGATAAGTCATTAAAATCTTCATTAAACACAATTCCTACAGACTGTGAATAATTTGAAATACTACCATAAGGCTGCCATAATTAATAGCTTGCAAACATTCCCTGTGATTACAGATAATTTGTTTGAAATGTTTTATAGGAAATGCTATACAGTATATTAAAAAAACAAAATGAAAAATGTCTCCGAGGGAGAATAATATCATATCATAAGAATCTATGAAAGCCAAAAACACATGCACATGTTAGACAAGGGGTCACACTAATCTTTTAGCATGGGCAGGCCAAATTAATGGAACTTAGTCTAAGGCAAGCCTGCAACCTTGCCACTTCTGTCACCGGCCTCTGATTTGTCCCACGCTCGAGTGTTCCTGTTGTCCTGACTTTGCAGGCCAGGTACAGTCTCTTTCTGGGATGAATCTAGCCTGCAGCCTGTGAGCTGCTGACTCCTGTGCTAGACCAGAAATTCTCTCTGTTATACTTTCCAAATTTTTAGCGCAATAGCACCAGTATGGTATGTTAAATAGCACCAGTGGGTGCATCTACACATGCAATTAATGTGACATGATGACCTCCGGTGCAGTTTGCATGGGAGTCAGCTGCTCCGGGGCACAGCATCTGCACATGCGCCCAGGACTGTAGCACTTTGAGCCAGGGTGGAGCAGTCCTGGGCTGGCAGAGGCTCCCAGGGGTCAGCTCCAAGCTCTGGACAGTGGCATCGGGTGGTGGACAGCCTGCCTAAGGCATGGGGGTGCTAAAATGCAGGGCTAGGTGGCACCTTAGAACCTTCATGCCCCAGTCAGCCTCTGTCACCATCTACACATGTGTTTCAGCAGAGTAAATGGTCTGGGGCTGCACTGAGACTTGGGAAAGATTTCCTCAGCAAGAGGGAGCAGTTACTTCAGCAGGATTCGATCAAGGATCTTCCCCGCGATACAGAGGAGGGCAATACCTCAATAACTTCCACAGTCAGAATTACTTCTCTTTTCAAAAATGGTGACAAGATTGGCATTCCTCTCAGTGTTCCAGATTTTTCTCAGTGTTCCAGATTTTGAGAAAGCGTGTGGAGCTTGTTGGTCAGTTTCCCCACAAAATATGAAGACCTCAGTTGGTATGCCATCAGGGCCAGATGCTTTGTTGTTCTTTATCTGTCATATTACTTGGTGGACTTCTTCAGAGGTTGGTAGACTGGCAAATGCTTCCCTTACTGGATGCTGCAGGAAGAATTCAATTGTTTCATCAGTCACTGTCAATTCTCAGTTCCGGAGCTTTTGGTAGTGCTTCTCCTAGCGGTGTTGGAAAGATTCATCTTTAAGGAGTGTATTGCCATGTTTAGTTCTAAGTGGGGTAAGTCTGCAAGAGCTTAGTCCATACACAGCCCTGATTGCACTGAAGAAGCTCCACATGTCATTATTGCCAATAAATTGTTGGATTTTCTTTCACTTTCTCTTCCCACTATTTGTTTTTGATTTCTCAGGTCTTCTTCTGGTCTTCAGCATTAAGCCACTGAAGAGTTCCCAGCTTGTGACTGGACATAGGATGGTTTTGCCAGCCACAGAAAGCTTTTCTCTTCCAATCGAGAAGGTCTTTGATCTCAGTGTTATTTTTGTCAAACCAGCCCTGATGGCATTGACTGATAAAGCAAATTGATTCCAAGCAAACCTCATGGATAGTCTCCTTTAGAGTTTGCCAATCTTCCTCAATACAAGTATTATCACTTTCAATCCCAAGAATGGCAAGTTTCTTGCCGAGATATGTTTGGAGGACTTGGTGTCTAGGGGTCCAAAAGCATTTGATGTTGTACTGCCTTCAGACTGATTGGAATTGCTTTTGATGTTTCAAGAAAACACTAATGGGGCATGACTGATCTCACAAAGTGATGATTGGTCCGGCAGTCATCAGCTTCTGTCTTAACATGCATGATATGATAGCCTTTTATATCACGTGCTCTTACGATGACATAGTTGAGGAGATGCCACTGTTTTGAGTGGGGGTGTTGCCATGTTGTTTTGTACCTGTTACAGTCAGAAGGTCACGTTAGTAATGACATGGGCATACTCTCCACGTTTATTGTGTAAGAGGATGCTGTTGGAATTGGCCTTGCCCACTCCTTCCTTCCCAGTGGTGCCCCTTGAAGTGTTAAAGTCCTGGCCAACTCTCACATTGAAATCTCAAAGGAGGATCTTATCCTCTTTTAGGGTGATAGTCAGGATTTCATCAAGCTCAGTATAAAACTGTTTGTTCTATTCTTCAGCATTGAATGTTGCACTAATGACAGTAGCAAATGAACTGTTGGTCAGTTGAAGGCAGAGTCATGAGGTGATCATTAAAGCCACTGGATATGTCAAGTTTTAAATCACAGGAGTAGCTGTAATGTAGACATGCCCTAATATGAATGACAGCCATGGATGTAGCTACTTAAGTCATAGGTAAGTAAGGTGTTCTCTTTTACTTATCTCATAATCATGGTTTTAGTGGCAACCCTGAAAAAGAATAGTTTTCAATTAGCAATCAGCAATAATCGCGCCTCAGATTAACCTCATTGGCTACAATACTGCCACTGCTTTCTAAGTTCGTAACATTTCCAAACTCTTGTGAACAAGACAAAACTTCAATGCACTCTTAACTCTAGAAACATTGGAGAAAGTAACAAGACTGTTGATAATGAATTCTATCATGAAATGAAAGCCATCTTTTCAGAACTGAGGATTTAGGGATTGTGTTAGATTGACAATCAGCTGATTGTAAGCCCTGGCCCAAAGTTGCTGGTGGGGAGAGGGATAGGGGAAGGGTGGGGAGGGGGGGTCTTTCCCTGCTGTGGGCGGCTCTGGCCAGACTACAAAGTATGGTGGATAAGAGACTTCTGCCAGAGTTTAAGGGTCAGCGGGGGATGCTCTTTGGGTCTTCCAGCTGGGAATGTCTGATTTCCCATGCCCAAAAGCTTGATGAGAGCTGCTGGGCATGGGGTTTTGACAATCAGCTGATTGTCAGCCCCAGCCATGACAGCCCTAGATCTGGAACCAGACCTGGAGCTGTCCAGGCTAGAGCCAACTGTCAGTCCTGGCCCAACTTTCCAGTGCAGGGGGAAACTGAGATTATGATTCCAGCCTCCCCTTGCACTGACAAAATGTAATGGTGCAACTGGGATCTGATCCCTGATCCCAAAATTTTGCTTTCTACCATGCAGGTGTGACATGTCAAGAGGTGCGACTGTTAGGATGAGATCCAATTGTGCCTTTAAATGAACTGCATGTGCCAGGGGCCCATATATCACATGACAGATATGGAGCAGCATCATGGACATCGTGCAAACAAATAAATATATGATAAATAAGATACCAAAACTATTTGCAAAGCAAGTAATTACAAACAGTATATTTGAAACACTGAAGCTTAAATGGCATACATCTCACTCTTGGGTATTATGCATTTTATGATACTTAAGAAGAAAGATACCCTTAGTTTAATATCTTCTCTAGGCTATGTTAGACTGGATGTCATATATATTCTTCTACATAAAATTTAGATTTTACCAAGATGAACAGTTGATTTCTTTGGGCCAGGCAACATCCATCCAAACACAGTAAGACAATATTCTTGTATGTTTATAAACATATGCTCTAAAATTGAAAATATAAGATAAAATGTATAAAGTAACCAGGCTTATCCCACGGTCATCCACTGCAGCCCTGTCACTGCCTGCTTTGCCACAATGGGGCCAGCCAGGGTAGCAGCCGGACAAGCTGCAGCTTCTTCCGCCACTCATAGTCCCCACTCCCAGAGCCTGGCACAGCCCCAGCTGGGCAGTGTTTCCCCCCCCCACTTGTTCTAGCCCCAGCCCCTCCTCCACAGGGGCCCTGATCTGCCCCCCCACACGACCCTTTCCTTCTCCCTCGCCTCCACTGACAGACCTGCATCCAGCATTCAGGGTTGTAAAGTTGGAACCCATGTCAGAACTTTGAAACTCAGGTGTCAATTTACAAACATTGTAACTGCGGTTCGTTGGAACTCGAACTGTCCTAAGTTGAGGACTGCCTGTAGCTTATGTCAGGGGAGGCCAAATATGGCCCACCAAGCAATTCTATTTGGCCTGTGGGTCCCCTCCGTAAGCCATCAGTAAGCCCTGCCCCTCTGCAAGCCAGCGCCTCCATACAGGAGGTGCAGATTTTGTTGCTAAGCAACCAACTCCCATGCCAACCTGGCCTGACCTGCCCCAGACCTGAGCCATGGAGCAGTAGAGACAAGAAGCCTCTGCCGGGCAAAGCTTGTGCCTGGCTGCCTGTGGCTGCTTTCAGCCTCCCTGCCTGTGAGCGTGGACCTTCAGGTAAGGACCCCACTGGGCTGGGGCCAGGGCCTCCCACTGGAGGAAAGGGGGCCAGGAGTGAAGAGGGCCATATGCTATGGGGCCAAGCTGGGTGGCCTCACACAATGAAGGAGCGCAGGAGCTGTGCGCTATGGGGTTGGGTTGGACTGTCCCCACACACTGCCAACACCTGTGGCCAGGGACTGCGGTGGGAGAAAGAAGTGCTATGGGCCGGGTGGGGCTGGCCCTGATCGCTGCCACCACATGCAGCTCCAGGGACTTGCACGCTCCAGGGACTCCGAGGATCCACCCCCTCACACCATACATTCAAACACACCCACACCCTCCCATAGCCCCCAGACATACTCCCACTCCCCAATACCCACCTACACACCCACACCCTCCCACATACCCCAACCACATACCCCTCACATCCCTCCACACCCATCCCCCACCCTTCCCCACACCCCATACCCCCCAATACTACACACACATACCCACTTCCCAACCACACCTCCCCACATGCACCTCTTTACCCTTCAAATACAATATACATGAGTAAGACTGTATTTTGAGCTATTATGCCATTGTCTTTAGTCATGCTATGCAAACACACATTAATCAAGACAAAATATTTTTAAAATAACATTAACATAAGTTATATTAGATGTTTGATTTTTCTGGTATATCTATTTTTTCCAGTTCAAGATCCCCGCCCCCCCCCCCCAAAGTAGTACTTCCAGGTCTAGAACAGGGACCTTTGGTGGCAAAGTTCAGGGGTAGGGGCTGGACTTTGGGTCCCAAGATGGTGACTGGGGGCATGGCACCAGTTAAGGGGGGAGAGGGGGCTACCCTTGCAGCCCTCAACAGCTCACCAAAACTCATTAAGTGGCCTTCCAGATGAAACAATTGCCCATCCCTGGCTTATATGCTTATGTCATAGAATCATAGAAAAGTAGGGCTGGAAAGGAACCTCCAGAGATCACCTAATCCAACCCCATACCTGAGGCAGAATTATTCCTATCCAAACCATACTATACCATTCCCATCCAAACTCCACTGTCTAACCTCCTAGCAAAACTATGTTGTTCACCCTGACACAGCCACAAGACATAACATCCTAACCTGTCATAGGTAAAGCAGGGGGACCATGACAGCCAATATCATGCTGCTGTGCAAATTGTTAAAATATGCTCAAGAGACCTAAGGAAGAGCGTCCTGCTCCCCATTACAGAAGAAGGCAAAAATCCCCATAGTCCATATCAGTCTGACCATGGGGTAAAATTTCTTCCTAACCCCAAATATGATGATCAGTCTGACCGTGAGCAGAGAGGCAAGACCTTTAGCCAGGAATCTCTGGGTTTCAGTTGCACCAAGAGCATCTAAAACATTTTCTCATTTGAATTTCTACTAAAGGAAACTACTAGGAAAACCTGAATTGGTCTTTGCACGAGTATATTTAAATCCCCTACCTTGGCTGCACCCAATGCTTCTGAGGAAGGCAAAAACCAGTCCCCTCTGATATGGGTAGCAGCAGGAGGGGAAAAACAATTTCTTTCTGGCCCCATGTGGCAACCAGCAGAGCCCAAAAGCATGGGAACTACCCATAGTACTCCTAGAGCGTCCCCAACCAATGATTTGTCCAACCTCTTATTGAACATCTTCAATCATGGAGATTCCACAGCTTCTCTAGGCAGTCTATTCCAGTCTCACTATTTTAACAGTGAAGCAGATTTTCCTGATATCCACTCTAAACCATTGGTGATGTGTATGGGGTGCATGCGCACCTCCTGAGATCAGCTGTGCACCCCCTAGAAGTGCCAGCTGCAAAACTGGAAGTGCCACCAGACGTGCACTTCCGGTTTTGCTGCTCGCTTGGCGATCGGCCACTGGGGAACCCCCCACTCCCCTGTTGGCAATCTGGTGCCCCGCCAGATTCAGAAGGCACCAGTTGCCCATGCTCTAAACCTACTTTGTTGCTGCATCAAGCCATTGGTCCACATTCTCCCATCTCTGCAGCAAGAGAAAAGTGTTTTCTCTTTTTGTTATGTTAACCCATTGGGTATTTAAAGATGGAAGGAAGACCTTTTTTACAAGCTGAACATGCCTATTTTGCTCCACCTCTTCTCATATGATTTTTGTTGCCTGCCTCTTGACACTAACTTCTCCTTTTTAATGGACCAGGTCTTGTCTAGTGGTCTAGCCACTAGGGGAAGGCAGGAACCAGGGGTGTAGTCTAGAAAATAGGTTGAGTCAAAGGGGAATTCCACAATCCAAGAACAGAGCCAAGCGGAGTCAGGAATCAAGAAAGCCAGGGAGCACAGGAACAGGCTTACCAAACCAGACCTTAGACAGAAATGTTGACTGGTCTTGAGTCTGTTGCCACAGCTAAAAATAAATAGAGAAACTGCTCTCCCACCAGCCACTCAGAAGGCCCAGACAGTGGCCAGCTGAAGTTATTAGCTGGATTAGGGTTGACATTTAAAGCTCCAGGCAGGTGTGACCTCCAATTAAGCAATTAGTTCAGGCTAGGCTGCCTATAGGGCCTTTGTCATCCATGTCCTTTTTGAAATGTGGAGCCCAAAACAGCATATGGAATTCTAGATCAGACCTAACCAGTGCTGAGTAAGAAGGCACTACTACCTCCTGTGCCTTGCACCTGATGCTCCTGTTGATGCAGCCCAAAACGACAGTTGCCTTTTGTGCAGCTGCATCACACTGCAGATGCATATTGAACACTGTGGTGATCTATCAAGGCTCCCAGATCATTGTCTGTTTTACTGCCATCCAGCCAAATGTCCAGCCAGACATTTTGTGGGGTTTTTTTCCTTCCTGAGATGTAGCACCTTGCATTTCTCAGCACTAAACTTCATCCTGTTAGCTCAAGCCCAATTTTCCAATCTGTCAAAATCATCCTGAATTGCCCTCCTGTCTTCCAATGTGTTTGTGATCTTTCCCGTTTTTGTTCCATCTGCAAACTTGCTCAAGAAGCTCTAAATTCCGGCATCCAAGTCGTTAATAAGCATGTTGAACAGTACTGGGCCAAAGACATACCTTTGTGGAATTTCACTCAAAACTTCCTACCATTCTGACACAGACCACTTAAAATTAGCTTTTGCCTGCAGCAATTGAGCCAGTTGTCTATGCACCTTATAGTAGTTTTGCTTAATTTACATTTCTTCAATTGTTTACAAGATCACATGGAATTTTGTCAAAAGCCTTACTGAAGTCCAGTAGTACACTTGATATCCACACCATTCATTTAATCTACCTGTGGCGGCGAGAAGCCCCCACAGGCTTTTGAAGGGGATGGGGCAGACCCCACAGGCCCCCCCCCACCGGGGAAACTTACCTCTGGGAGCACAGCTGGAGCCGGAGCAGGAGCCGCAGCTGCGGCTGTGTGAGCCGGCGTTATGCCGGCTGTTTAATCACCTGTTCCTGGGGTGGGGAAAAGCAGAGCCAATCGCGGTGGCTGGAGCATCCACTGCAGGAAGATTTAAAAGCCCCACCAGAACCCAGAAAGGGGGGATAGAGGGAGAATGCCAGCTTGGAGCATGCCAGGTGTGGTGAGGCTCCTGTGCCAAACAGAAGGGTTGCAGCCGGCTCAGTGCCGACATCTAGAGCAAGGGAGGAGAACGGAGCTCCTGGGCAAGGCATGGAGGGAGAAGCCAGTCCACTCCCCACCCCTTTCCCTTTTGTCCAGCTGCATACATTACAGCTGATCATTGGAGGTGTCTCACCCAGAGGCGGCAAGGAAGACACCTGCCACTGAAAGCCTCGCTTGTCAGCACCCACGACGAAAGCACTACTTGCTGTAACAGCCAAGCTAGCGCACCAGTGCCCACACCGATGCTCGTCCCCTGGAGAAAGGGGTCTACAGGGCACAGCAGAACAATGCAGGCTACCCTGTCTGTTGGAGTGTGGATGGGGTGTAGGAGGGCAGAGCCCCGTGGAACATCACATCAAGACTGTGAGTACTACCGTCCCCAGGGTCCCCCAGGAAAAGGATCTCCACTGAACCCCTCCTTTCACTTAATAACAGCAAGTAATGGCAGGAAAGTTGAGGGGAGGGGCCCCGCGCCGGACGGATGGTACAGCACCCGACATACCTCCCACCTTAGATACCTCCACACTACCCAAGCAGTTACTTTGTCAGAGGATATCACGTTTGTTTGGCATGATGTGTTCTTACTAAATCCTTGCTGGCTGGTTGTCCTCCAGATGCTTCCAAATGGACTTCCTTATGATATGCTCCAGTAATTTCCTGGGTACTGAAGTTAGGCTAACCAGTCTTTTCCCGGGTCTTCTTTTCTGCCTTTTTTTAAAGAGAGGTACTATGTTGGCCCTTTTGTAGTCTCTGGTACCTCACCTGCCTCCCACAACTTTGTAAGTCTTATTGCCACAGGCTCTGAGATCTCCTCTGCCAGTTCCTTCAGTATGCTGAGATGGAGTATATCAGGCCCTGCCAATTTGAATTCATTCAGACCTGTACAAAGCTCTCAGACTATTTGTTTTAGTATATCATCTCTCACCTAGCCCTCTCTAGGGCTCTTTTTAGCCACCCGCACTCCATCCCTCCTGCCCCTCCCCACACCAATACTTACTTGCTCCCAGCATCCGAATGCTGATGAAACCAGTGACACTAGAAGCTGCTTTTAGGATTGGGGGAGGGAGGGGGGGCGGGAAGGGAGGCTGGCAACAGCCCAGTGCCAGGAGGCCAGGTTGGAAAAAGCACAGCTCTGGGACGGGGGCCAGCAGCTGAGTTCTCCTAGCCCCAGGATTGCACAGGTCACTATACTGAAGTTTGATGAACCAGTCTAATCTAGATCAATTACGTTTGAGTGTACATCAATCCAGGTCTATCTTAGACTGGGGGTTCTCCATTTTTAGACTGATCTATGTGCACAGAACTAATGTACAGTTACCAGTTTAGACTGATTTCTGATCACTGAGACCGGGTCTAAGTGTAAGGTCCATACTGCAGCGAACTAATTTAGATCTGGTGCAGACATTCACTAATTCCTGCAAATGTCTGCACTTAACCTACAAGAACAATGTTATTGGTGTAGCTCCCTATTCCCTTCAGGATCCAAACATTCACCAGGTTCCAAACATTCACCATCTTCCTTGATTTCCATATAACATGCCCTTCCATACAATCTGGTATTACTTATGCAAGAGATTACACTATTTTTCTGCCTTGATTCTCAATCTCACCACAAACTCTGTAAGAAAAACTACATTTTCCTTCTTGCCTATATATCACTCATTTCTCTCCTCTTATGTTGCTATTTATAACTGCCGTCTCAGAAAGTGCAGGGCATTTTTTATAGAAGCTTGATGCATAAATTTAATTTGTATTTTAAAAATAACTGTTTTCTTCCACTCTTTCCAGGTTCTGGTGTTTTCAAGAAATGGAAGCCTCATTCTTTCTCTGTCTCTTTAACAATCTGGTAACCATCTTCCCAGCAACAACACATCTGGTATCTCCCTTGTAACTGGGAAAGTTTTAGAACTTGTTTCCCTAAAAGAACAGAACCAAAATTTTTACAGATTTAGATTTTTTTTAATAAGTAGAATCAGGCCCTTCAAACAGCAAGTGAAGTGGTTCTTATTGGCAGTGCTTATTCAACATATCACCAATATTACTAGCCAATCTGACTGTGCAGGATTTCCAGTTATTTTATAACATTTTCCAAGCTGGCAGTCTTTAAAATTACTTGAGCTCCCAACTAAAAAATCCCAATACAGTGAAAATGATCAAACAGCTTCCGTTTTCCATCCTGCTAAACAACAACAACTATTTATTTTAAGGACATTTTATGTCCAGTCCCAGAAGTCTAAGATACAAATACTGAAGCAATTACTTTAAAAATAAGAAAAATACGAATTAGGTTATATGCCATCTCAGGTTTACATAAATGTCTCATGAACTACAATTAGGAAAAATATACACAATATTTTAATGAAAATTAAAATAAACACCAATTCAAATATTTTCAGGCACAAAAAGCAAAGCAACTACCAGAAAGAAAACACCATTTTTGGTAGCTCACCTATTTAGAAAAGCAAGGTAGTAAAGGAAAATTCCTGCCACACTAAATCATCATTATCTCCATTCTACCTCACTAGAACTCTGTTGGAGGCTAAGAATTCTAAAGAGTTTTGTAAAATAACCTTTGTTTTTAAGGCTGGGAATAAGCGTTATTTGTGTAATCCATATTTTGCAAATGGGGAGTGCCACGGTCAATTCAGTATAAAGAATCAATCCTTTTAAATGGGTTTAGTTGCTAATGGCTAGGGCCTGGTTTAAATTACAGGCCCAGTTCATTAATATCATGGCCCAATCATGGTGGGGGGGCTGCCATTTTTGCACCCAGATTGTGGTACCTCCTCCCATGCCTCCTGATTGCTTCTGTTTGCTGATGGCTGCTGGAGGCTGGGGAAAGCATTCCCTTGCCAGCAGAAAAATCCTAGCAGTCTAAGGGAGGGGGAAAGGGTTGCAAAAGGGATAGGGAGAAGAGAGAGCTTGGAGATGGGTAGGGAAAAGGAGGAGCTGTTTGCTCCGCCAGGTGGAAAAACTGGGTCATGGGAGCTGCCTTGGCAAATGGCTCTGGCACCGTATAGGGGAGGGGTTGTTTCTCCTCCACACATATGTTCTCTCCCCCTGCACCCAAGCTCCTGCACCACAGTTTTCCTGCATGGAGAAAGCATTCCCCAGCCTGCATGAGCCATATTGTCGCAACAAAATGCCATGATATGGCTGCTTGCTGGGGAGCTCCCTAGCAAGTGGCCATATCATGGCATTTTGTTGCAAATCACATTTTTCATGAAAAATCATTTAATTATGTGTTTTTCAAGGAAAATGCAAAATTGCTATTTAAACCAGCTCCTTCTAGTGGTATAGCTGTGAGGGAGCCATAATGGACTTCTACAATGTTACTACATTTGATATATAATTTTGAATACTGAGGTGTTACCATATAGTACGTTATTTGTGTCAATAATACACATTTTAAGAACCTATATTCCTATTTACTCAATAGATCATATTTAAATCATAGCAGTATTGCTAATCAAGGCAATAACAGTGTTATTCTAAAGCACAAGACTCAATATGTAATGAGTTTTACCACCCAAGAAGGTTTGTAAAAGTTTTCAACTGTTGTGTCTTGAACAATGAGTTGTGTCTTGAAAATGAACATAAAAATATATAAAATAGGTCAACATATTTAGTAGGCATCATATACTTTGGAATTACATCATTACTTGTCAAGTCCAGAGCACTAATTTTATCTAGAACGCTGAAGCTGTATTATAATGATACTTGCAATCTCTAAGGGCCTCATTACACCTTATGCTGTAAACCACACAAACATTAATCAGCTTAGTGTTGTTCAGCTTAGTGGAGCAGTCATACTTTAAGGCAAAAAACCATCTCTGACTGTCCTTCACCTGCACAGATGTGACTTGCCAGTAGAGGCTTGATGAATAGGGGCGGGTCTAGGAGGTAGGGGCAGGATGGGCTCGCTGCTCCTGCCAGGCAGAGCAAACACCACAGTCCGGGAACACCCAGCAGCTGCAGTGCCTCCCATTGCTGCCTGGACTGGCTTGCTGCTTCAGCTCTGAGGGGCCCAATCTTTTTTTCCTCTGGAGCCTGCCCTCCTGCATCAACCCTGCTTGGGCTGCTGGCCAGCTGACCACCACCTGAGGTCCAAGGGGACCACTCCCTTTTTTCTTTGGAGTTCACCTCCCCTGCACCACCGCCAATAGGAGCAACAAGCCAGTTTATGCAGCAATTGGAGGCATCATGGCCACCAGGCACTGCAGGGCTGCAGTGCTCGCTCTGCTTGAAGTACCTGGCCCCACTGCCTCCCAGCATCTCCCCCACTCACCCTGACTCAGGAGGGCCCACTATTTCCTGGGATGCTGGAGACTGGGTGGACTAGCTGTATAGATTGGGCACACCTTAATGGAACAGGAGTAAAATTAGGTGGATTACAGAAAACACTGCTCAGGAATGTTTTATTTTTAAACTAATAACTTGTGCTTTAAGCCACTTAAAGCTGCCTAAATTTACCATGTAACCACCATGTAACCCTAAGAATAATTCTTCTCTTAACCTACTGTAGAAACAAAAACACAATTCAGCCAAAATAAAATTCAAAGATGCTAAGATTTCTTATCCAATAGAAAAAATAGAGGGACTGCACTGTTTTGAGATACTTCCTGTAGATTATATGTGCTGTAATACCTATGCTTTCATTGGATACTATAACCTCCTGTGCTCTTCCCCTGGATGGCGCATATGGGGGTTCCTCTCTGACCTCACCGCTGCTTTTGGGAAGGAACAGTTCTGTTAGTAGGGTGTTTTCGGGTGGGTTCCCCAGGGGGTCTTACCTGCCACATCTTTGATGGTAAATAATTCTAATTGGAAGGAAGATGTATGGTCCGTCTTCCTTGGCGACTCCCTTTGGTCGTCCCCGCTGTTCCTCCTGTTTGGGGCTCCACCTCCCCTACACCCTGACTAACACCAACCAAGACATCGTCACCTGTATCATTGGAGTCGGTAATCCTGTATACTTGTGGTGCTCCGGCTCTCAGAATTTTATGGCTGTAGGATAGGGACGGTATTCTTACCCCGAGTGCTTCCTACTGCCCCCTCTTCTTTTGTATGTACGTCACCCGGCTTCAGTACTGCTCTGTCCCCCAGCATGTTGCCTTTTCCCCAGGCTTCGTACTTGCCATCAGTCAGCCATGTCTGGATCCCTGCTCCACTTGGTCCTGCTGGGCTCCAGTATTCACTGCAGACCTCTGACGTCCACGTTGACTCTAAGTAAATCCTCAGGCACTCTCTGGCCTTCACTGGGACTGAACTCCTGCCCTGGTCCCTCCGGGCTGGTTGGAGACCTTCCTTCTGGTCCCCCCCGCTGGTCTTCTGCTGGGTCTTTTATCCAGGTTCCCGGGGTCTGGCCAACCAACCGGTCCCGGCATGCTGTTATAAAGCGAGCCCACGCCGATGAGGGAGCCAGTCCTGGCTCCTTTGGTTTCGGCCATTTTTTTTCTCTTTTCTTCTTCACTTTCCCCGCGTTTGGCTGCTGGTGCAGCATCCCGCCACCTCTGCTCCTCATCTGGCGAGGGTAAGTCTTTTCCACAGATACATAAAGGTGAATTTTTTTTATCTCTAAATTGTTAAATTTAGGCTTTTAGTGCATGTGTACATACCTATGTGATCTAGGGGTATAGGTTGTAGCCATGTTGGTCTAAGGACATAGGCAGACATGGTTATTTGGGTAAATCCAGTATCTTTTATTAGACCAATTCAGATAGTTGGAGAAATTCGGCTTTGCAAGCTTTTGGGTACAAATACCCTTCGTCAGGCTGAGGAAATGTCTGCAGTTAGTCTGTGCTCTTCCTGGACGGAATAGTAAAGAAGCCAGAGGCCAGGATGCATGTGAGAAAGCCAGTCAGTGAAAATGTTAATTGAGGTAGTTAATGGTAGTCAAAGCCAAGAATACCCAATTACCTGTAAGGGCACATTTCTCATAAGAAAACCACTCTCTCCAATCTCTCAGTTCTAATCCTCACAGGGAATTTACAGAACACTTTTTCACAGATGGGTCTATGAACTTCACTTCATCAACCTACTGGATACAAAAAATCATGGACTAAATATAGACATTGGATTTATGACACATTATATCCTGCCTAACATCTGACTCCCTAGATAATCTCTCTACTATTTACCAGCTATATTCATTCCCTTTCCCCTTGCCCCAACCTGTCTCTCACTTATTGACTACCACAATTTACATTTTCACTGACTGGCTCTCCCATCCATACTGGCCTCTGACTGCTTTACTATTCCATCCAGGAATAGCATAGACCAACTGCAGACACTTCCTTAGCCTGATGAAAGGTATTTGTACGTGAAAGCTTGCAAAGAGTTTTTCCAACTATTTGAGTTGGTCTAATAAAAGATATTGGATTTACCCAAATAACTGTTTGCATATGTGTTCTAGACATCTCAAAATTAAAACACCGGAAAGTAGGATATTAAGGAGATGAAATTATTAGACACCAAAATGGTGCTAATTTATGTAAAACAATCAGAATTCAAGACATGCACACAATAGGATAGTCCTTGGATTCCCTGGATCTAGGAGAGATGTTATTATACACACTGAATGACACAATTTATGCTTTGTAATTACAGCTTTAAAACATTATTTATGAGACATTCTTAAATTCATTTTGGATTAATTCCCTTCTCTGGTAACAATTACAGAATTTTAGGACCACCAAAATTATTCTGACAGGCCCTTTTGGAATAAGTCAGCGTGTCTGGAGCAGTATGTACAAAAGAACCTAGTAAAATCCCTCATTAACAGAAAATAGAAGTGGCTGTTTGTCCCATTCCTTTTAAGCAAAGAGTACTTAATTATCAAGGCAGAACTAGAGCATGTTTTCCTCATAAGGAAAAGCAATCAATTAAAACAGTGTTACATATATATTGATATATACTATCTAAGGTCACAGCAATGAAGTTGTTTTAATTTTAAACATATGAAGACTATTGACTGGGGTACGGCAAGGCTCTGCAGATATGTTCCAACAAAGCAGTTTCCATTTGGAAAACCACAAATATTTCTGACTTCAGTTGCTAATTTTTCACCCAAAATTATTTCCATGCTTTTTTAAAAATCTGGGTATGGAAATAATTATCAGTTTATCTTTAAAGTCTGTGGGCCGTTGGTCACGTGTTTGTATTTATCCTTCTGTTATGATGATCTCTTTATAGATTTCATATCATTAACTGTCCTGTAAAATAGTTATGATACATCTCCAAATGCTGGGTCAAAGAGAAGCTCAGGTAAGCAAGAGAAATGTTGTGCCTACTGAAAATATGTTTTGGTCACTGTTCACTGAATACTTTACTCAGCTGCTTGGCAACTCTGGTTTGTGAGATGAGATGCAAAGTGAAGTGCTACAAGTTGAGGGGATAATAGAACAGTGCTGCATAGTCTGGATTTATGAACTGTAGAAACAAAGTATATTATGCAACAGAATGATCCACAGATTTCATAGGGAATATTAAAAAAGAGAAATATCGCTAGCTGGCCAATCAGCAGTTTCTTTCATACCTTATATATCCTGTCAGGAGCTGGAAGTTATATTGGAAAAATATTGCATCATGAGATACAAATAGCTACTTACTTTAAATTGAATACAACTATTGATCAACACGGATCTAAGTACAAGTGTGGCAGTGAATAGTTTATATAGCCTAGTTTTAATATTAAGCATGCAAGATTATTCTTTCATAGATTCATAGATATTAGGATTGGAAGGGACCTCAGCAGATCATTGAGTCTGACCCCCTGCCCCGGGCAGGAAAAAGTGCTGGGGTCACATGACCTCAGCCAGGTGCTTGTCCAGTCACCTCTTAAAGACCCCCAAGGTAGAGGAGAGCACCACCTCCCTTGGAAGACTTTCAAAAGAGTCCATTTGCTCCTGATGTTTATTTTGTATCTGAAATTCTAATAGTTTGTCAATAACAATAATTTAAGAACAAAGAACTTTATTGTTACAAATGGATTATTAGGATTTTGGGGAGTGGGGTATGAAGAGGACAGGATGGACTCTTAGGGCAGTAAAAACTAGTACAAACTTATTGTCGTAACAAAATAAAAAATACACAATATATGCATACCTGCTTCTATATAGAATTTCCTCTCAGACTGCGAGGGTGAAGTAAGTGAATGTGCTACCTATATTACATGTTTAAGGAAAAAAATACTAGGGAATGGCAAAGACTTGTGATAATGGCAATTTTGGTGATTTTGCAGCATTTATCTATGCTCTACCAAAAACAAGACTATGATGTATTTCTGAATAATCAACTGTTCATATTTTAAAATTTCCACCAATATGTTTTGCAGGTTCTCTTACTTTGTTCTGTAACATGAATGTCTTCCCATTTTTGGAAGCTATTTTTTCTAAGGTTTTCCTACTGTGTTTATTTTTAAAATTATTTTTATGCTATAAAAACAGCCTATTCTCTTTCAAATAAGGATGTGCCACATGCCTGATAAAGTAAGTACACTTAAGCTAATATTGCTGGAATTGTTTAAGAAACAAAACAATTTTATAAAACTCGGAAAATGCTTGAGACAGGTCCTAAAAAGTGAGTGGGTACGTGTTGATACCAATAACTCAAAAGAATGTGACAGTCTTATCTATCTCTTGAGGGCATGACCCAGCAGCCATTTGTAGCTCTTAAGCTTCACCGTGTTTTCTGAGTTAGGTCTTAGAATTTTTAAACAAATGTGTTTAAATAAGCACCATCATTATGAGGAGATAGAGCTGCAGTGAAGTAGCAACCCTACACACTTGCAGTGTAGGAAAGGGTGGATCATTTTTATTTTGTGTTTTATGGTAGCACACAATGGGTACATGTACATGTGCATTTTAATGCGCAGTAGCCTATTTTACTGTGCATTAAAGTGTCACGTAGAAATGCAATTACACTCATGCACAGTAAAATAGGCTACTGTGCATTAAGCATTACTTAAAAACTGTGAACATTCATTACTGCACAATAAGGCAGCTTAATGAGAATTTGTTTAGTACCTCACATTGGGAAAAGCACTTTAATTCATGTGTAGACATGCCCAGTGCTAATTATAGACCAAGATTGTACTTTGCATTGTACAAACACAGAGGAAGAAAGAAATTAAATTCCTGCCCCCGAGAGTTTACAGTTTAAGATACAAGAAAGATAAACTGCTGATGTGCTGTGACTGCTGCCTGTCATATTCATCAGTTTTGTGTCATTTCTTCATGTTTTCACATCTGCCTGTATCTGTCTTCTATTATCAAGCTTTTTGCAGGTTTCATGGCAAAGAAGAATTTTAACAAAGATAAGGAGGGAGCAGCATGGAAGACAGCACAAAGCAATAATTTAAATATCTAACAAGCAGGTACTGAAAGATGTCATTGTGGGCCAATTGCAGCCATAATCAATCTTTTGATATTGAATAAAAGATGAGACAGCAGGCAGGGCTCAAAGAAACTCAAGCGTTAGCGTAAGTGCCATGGAGTACTTAGCAGAGAATTCCCACAGGTAGCCACTAGCATAAACAGGAGACTGAAAAAGGGGCAAGAAATTGATTTCTTACTTCACACCAAGTGAAAGTAATCTAGGCACTGGTCTAATTTATACCTACTAGCAACAATCCCCTATGCTCCACATATCAGATAAAAATAGTCACTGTATAGAGTCCTCAAGCCACTCTTCCTTTGCCATGAGTCAGAGGTAGACACTTGCAATGGAGGAAATATTTACTGCTGTTATTTGTCTTACAGTAGTACCAAGACCTAGTCATGGACCAAGATTCCATTATCCTGTGTATTGTCTAAACACAGAATAACTTGACACTGGATGCATCTACATATGAAATTAGTGCATAGCAATATACTCTGGCTCTGCCTCAGCTCAACATGCTGCAGAGGGGCTGGGGCACCAGGTTGCTACAGTGCGGGGCTGGCTGGCTGGCAGGCAGCTCCTGCACTGTAGCACCCTCATGTCACAGCCAGCCCTGGTCACTGTCTACACATGCATTTTGGCACACTAAACTCTGCCATAGGATAGTATTTGTCCCAGACAGTACTGGCTTACAGCAGAGATAATTTTTTACTGCACCCTAATCAGGGGACATGTGTAGACAGTGATGTTTTTACTGAGGAGCTAATTAGTCAACTCTGCAGTAAAATGCACTAATTAGTCAATTCCGCAGTAAAGTGTAGATGCACCTGCTGTCTCCCAAACATTTCTGCTGGCTTTTGGCCCACTAGGGAGCTGTCCACTCTAGGAGAACCAGAACAACTTATTAGTGGGTGGTTCCTACTCCTTTTACACACACTACCAGAGTTCAGCAAGTAAAATACAGGGAGAATCTGTCCTACACTATTGAATATGACCTCTGAACTTTTTTGAAGTAATGACTGGCTCTCAGGCTGAAAAGAGTGTGGTCTGTGGTACATAGTCCTCTTACCTAAATGAAAGACCATGTAGAAAGGAAACACAGAATAGAATGCTTAGACAATAAGCTCTCTATCATCTAATTGTTCTTGCTTCATAGGCCCGCTCTACAGATGCATGTAAAGGTAGGATGGGATCTAATGCACAATTTACACAACTGTGCCTCCTGCCATACCATACGCGCATGCCAGGAGGTGTAATTGTGGGATCATTAATTAGATCTCATTGTGCCTTATTGCCTGGTGCAGGGGGAGCTCCTAGCCATGGGGGTGCCCCATGTACCCCTAGGGCCAGAGGATCCCATCTGCAACAATCCTCTGGCCCCAGGGGTTTCCCTCCACTTCTGGGGTGAAGCAGATCATCTTACCCCCTGCCCCAGGGGTTTTCCCTGCACCAAGCCCGAGGGATCATGACTGTTGCAAACCCTAGGGCTCAGGGTTTTTTTGCTGGGCATGATGCGGCCCTACAGCTGGGAGCCCCATCAGCTGACCCTACTACATGTGCAAATTACAGCTTGATAGCAACAAGCTATAAAGTTAGTATATGTTTTTGAGGTCTAACTTTACAGCTGATTGAAGCTTTTTATCGTGCGATAGCTACTTTGTGTATGTAGCTGGTTTCCAGGTAATTGTGCTATTAACTAGGTAATTGCACAGTACCTGCAATGTGTAATCTGTAGAAGAGGCCATAGTCTTCTCTGTTTTACTTTTCTGATGCTTGTCTATAAATAATGTGAACTATTATCTGGAACTGCATTTCTGAGTAAAGAAAGAAGAGTAAAGAACAGGGTTCTGCATTTTGGGAGTGCTCAAAAGAACAAACAGAGAAAATTAAGTCAGTTAAAAAGTTAATAAGATACACGATGTGAGAGAAAAGGTCACAGTAACTCATAAATTTTATTGAAAACAGAATATGCAGATAGATTGGGTCAGACAGAAGTTCTAACATTATTCAGAGAATGCAATTAAAGCAGGAAAAATTTTGGATCTGATTGTTTTAAACATTTCAGAAACTGTTCTTTCCAACTCATTTTCTTCATTTAGAGTTGTGCATCAGGGTACAACCCACCGGGCATGGAACTCTATCTGAGAACAGTCAGAAGAATGTGCTATGTTTTGCATTAAATGTTCTGCATCATGCAGAAAAGATGTGCATGATGTTTTTTATACCATTATGGTAGTTATTCCATTGACTTTGTGTGGAATTTTTATTCATGTGGTCTCTAGTCACTTACAATTAAATATATGTTCCATCAAACTAATCCATAACAAACAACACCTATCATTTAATTTTTTGGCTAGGTATTATATAAAATAGGAAAAGGTTCAAATTATGTGGTGGCTATTCATGCAGGGAAGAAAGATCAGCAGAGAATAAATATTATAAAGAGATGAGTAAGATAAGCAATGGTATTTAGGGAAAAATTAAACTTTCCAAAACTCATTTAGATACTTTAGTTGTATGCTCTGTTCAAGTGAATAAATATAGAAGAAGAATTTATTTAACTGCATTCCCTATAGAACTCATACTTCTGTTTGCTACACAGTGGGTGTGTCTACATGTGCAAATGTTCCTGGGTGAGTTTACATAAGCCTTAGAGTAAACCCACCCTGGGCAGGTGTCTATACATGTGGGGAAGCAGTAGCAGATTTGCCGCTCATGGCAGCAGTCTGCTCCCACCCTTGCTGGCCCTGTACCAGCCACCGGCACCAGGCTCCTGGGTGCTAGCCCAGAGGCTAGCAGGAAGCACCCAGGAACAGGAAGCACAAGGAAGCCAACAGGGGCTGAAAGATTGCTCCTTGCCCCCCAAGGAGCAGCCTGCTGCCAGGGCGGGCTCTGCCACTGGAACCCAGGTGGGAACAATATCCCCCTGCCCTGGCAGCAGGGAGCTCCCAACCCCTACTCTGTGATCATGGAGCAGGGGCTAGGAAATTCTTATCATCCAACCTTGGCTCTCCCAGAGCACGGGCTGTGAGATCCCTGCTGCCACGGCAGGGGGACATTGTCCCTACCTGGGCTCTGGTGGTAGAGCCTACCCCAGAAGCAGGTAGCTCCTGGCAGCACGGAGCAATCTCCTGCCCCCTGCTGCCTGAGAGCAAATTCGTTTCCAGTTGGTTGTCTACATATGCCATACTGAGCAGTAATTACTCAAGAATAAATCTGCTACTTGTATTTACAGGTATCAAATTTACTCACGATTAGAGCAAATTACTGCACAGTAAGTGTCTGCACATGTAGACGGTGACACTTACTGCACAGTAATTTGCTCTGATCTAGAGTAAAATGTCCTGTGAAGATGTGCTCAATCTGATTTAACTGAGATATGTTAGCAAAAAGGACACATTTTATCTATTTCAATGGGCCAATAAAACATGTATCGGCTCTAAAGAAGCAAAGTACATAACCAAGCCTCACTGCTTTTCATTGTTCAGTGAAAATGTACTTACCTATCTGATCTTGGTAATAATGTATGAGTTAGTGTTACTATTTCTTGACCTGCTGTTGAAAATAAATAGCAAAGTATTCCATAAAGTGACACTCCAGTAGGAAATTATATAAAATGGAATGCCTGTGATAGTTGTGTATTGAAGTTTCTGTCCTTATGGACAGATAACTGGAATACAACTTGGAGCTTGCAAAAGCCAAAAACTGGGTAGAGACACAAGGATTTCTTAGGGTGATATATTTTATGGGACCAACTATGTAGCTGGGATAGTGTTAGAAAAAGTTTCCAATGGCAGACATTTTTTCCTCAGGTTTTTCTCAGGTCTGAGTAAGAATGTCTTGCATTTGAAACTTTTATATCCCAACTTCATAGTTGGTCCAATAACAGATATCACCCTAAGAAACAGTTGCCTCTTACATAATTTCTGGATCATCACAGCAACAACATCACTCTTGCACTACCAAAAAATGATAAGCACTTATTCAAATGTAAAGGTAGCTTGCAGAAAGTCCCTTACACTGGATTTGAATAACTTCTGACCTTTTTTGGTTTGTTTCTGAATTTAGCCATGGTTAAAATGAAACCAGCCATGGTTAAAATGGTAAGTGAGAAAGGATTTGAGTAATTATAGGTAAGTGGCACAGATATCGTCTTATAGCTCTACAAACAGATCAACCTTACATTTAATCTGATGTAAACTAGGTTTATGTGATCTATAAAGATAACTTTATTGGAAAAAAGAAGCATATGATGCAGAGACATCAGAAATTAAATATCACTTTTAATAACTTAGACTACATGACTTGTCCATCCCACATGATGAATTAGTGGTAAATATATAAATAAAACCTAGGTCTCCTGACTAACTGTTGTGCTTTGTTTATTGGACCATGCTTGCTCTCAATCTGCAGTGGACAATCAAATAAATCAACGTATTTCATAGATTCATAGAAGCAGGGTTGGAAGGAACCTTGTAGATCATCAGGTCCGACCCCCTGCCCTGGGCAGGAGAGAAAACTGGGCTCAAATGACCCCAGCCAGGTAGACATCAAGCCTCCTCTTAAAGACCCCCAGGTAGGAGCCATCACCACTTCCCTTGGAAGTTGGTTCCAGATCCTAGCCATCCTGACTGTGAAGTAGTGCCTTTGGATGTCTAGTCTAAACCTACTCTCTAACAATTTGTGGCCTTTATTCCTTGTTACCCTGGGGGGCGCTAAGGGGAACAGGGTCTCTCCCAAACCCTGGTGGTCCCCCCCTGGTGAGTTTATAGACGGCCACCAGGTCCCCCCTCAGCCTTCTCTTGTGAAGGCTGAACAGGTTAAGGTCCCATAGCCTCTCTTCGTAGGGTCTGCCCTGCTGTCCCCAGATCATGCGGGTGGCCCTCCTCTGGACCCTCTCAATGCTGTCCATATCCCTCCTGAAGTGCGGCGCCCAGAGTTGAACACAGTACTCCAGCTGTGGCCTGACCAGTGTTGCACAGAGGGGGACGATCACCTTCTTGGCCCTGCTTGAGGTACATTTCCTATGTACCTTAGCTCTAGCCATGTCCCACCCAGCCCTACCTCTCTTTTTACACAGTCTGTAGGTTAAAGTGTGGAATTCATTGTCATTGGTGATTGTGGCAGATAGTATAACCAGGATCAAAGAGATTAGACCAGCGTTTCAATCATACAGTACACTGAGCCATTATATCTGGCCCCTGGTACTCTAGCAGGCTACTAGAAGTTGAGGGTGTGACCTGTTGTAGAATACAGGGTCCCTGAACCCTAGTGAACATGGCCAGCAGCAGCAGCTTCACCCCCACATGCCTTCTGGCACACTTCCCTATACTTGGGCTTTAATTTTCATTTGTATTTACCTTTATCTACATAATCAAAATAAATCTGCATTATTATATTCTTGATGCAGAGGGAAATGGTTGCAGAGCATCTATCTGCTCTCCCCTATTGTTCATGCCTTAATTAAAAGACTGTAATAAATTTCAGCTTCGACTTGGAGAATGCCATATGCTATTTGTTAAATACTTGGATTAACATAGGGAGGATAAACCATGTAATATGACACAGCACATGACAAAAATAAAATACAAGTGGTAGATGGCATTGCTTAATTCATGAAAGGTGAACAATGGAGCAGTATTTGAATGCCACCCACTATATTCTATACACCTGGAAACCGCCAGACATATTTACCTGAAAGTTCACTTTAACATAAAGAACAATAGAACTCTAAGCAAAGTTACAGTTGTATTAGCTGTAACCACATGCGTGCTGATTAATTTTAGTCATGAGCCACACCTGTCTCACCCAGGCAATGGCTATATTGTTACTGAAGAAATGTCTTCTTGCTCAGTCTCTAATGAAATCCCTCCACAAAATATCTTGACTCCACCCCCCCAAACCCCACCCTTCCAATTTGCCCTAACTTAACCATTCAAATATCACATCAACATACTGTATTTTAAGAATTGAAGATAAAAAATGTATCAATTGTACAACTTTAAAGACCATTGTCTCTTTTCGTACTGTTCTACAGGGATTTTCCAGGTTCAAATATTTCAAACATTTCCCAACAAAGAAATTTTTATCAACAGATTCTTTCTCATTCCCCCTCTTACTCTGCTTGGCTTTCAAAATATTTCATTTTGTGAGTTGTTTGTTCTTTAACGGACCATGATTTGAGAGCCACTACTATGCCATCTCCCATTTTGTGCCAGGTGGAATATTTCAATATGTTTTAGATTGGCATAAACAAGAAAAGAGCTAGGCCCATGCCTCAAATTCTCTAAGGTATTTGGAATTCTGTTAAAAAGGCATGTGTCTATTGTTTCCCAATGATAACACATTCGTTCAGCCAGGATGATAGAGCTCCACACTAACTGTATCTGGTTACATCCTTATCAAACATTATGATCAAATATAATAAGGCTACAGCTAAAATGCTCAGCACGATAGATCATATCAGTATTTAAAAGGCAATTAGCCACCAATGGCTAGAGAATGTCTGAGGTACATTATTTTCAGAATTAGTGTAGTAAGTGGTCTTACTAATAATAAATCACAAGTCCTAGCACTGTTCTAGCATCACTTCCCTCTCTCTAATCACAGATTTCAGTATGCAATATTTCTGGTTATCTCAGATCTGAGCATTAGGCCTCATTTGGGCCCTGTTACACATCATCATGGAAATTTTCTGTCTCCATTTATTGAAATTATAATACGTTTTCCTGGTGAAATCCAAACTGATCAAAATGAAGAAGAGTAATTTTTATATTACAAATAATATGACTACAAAGGGTTTTATCAAATTAACGTGGCAACAAATTAACCCAAAGGCATTATATGCAACTTATTCAAAATGGTTTTCTTTCAGATCATATTTTACATCTAACAATGTTAATACAGTTACCTAATAATAAGTTTAAATATTTAATGACAAAATGCCTTCATACTGAAGAATACAAAATATATTTGAATGGCTCAAGGAAAGGGTACTACAAGCAGCTGATTAAACCTGAAGATTTAGAATAGGTATTTTGGGGGAAAAGCAGCAATTTCTAGGGAGTGTAGGAACAGCATCATCAACTTGAAAAGCATTAACAGTTTGCTAAGGATATGACAGCTCTATTAAATGAAATGAAAATCAGATGTGTTAAAAAGGGGAGCACCCTAACAACTGATACAAAGTGGAAGATGACATATCTTCTGATAATAGGTGTTGCATGGGTATATGACTATCTTTCTCCCCTGTAAGGACTTCATTTCACTGCAGTTTTAGCTTGAGGTATGGTTCTAACCCCATTCCCATAAACATAAAAGCCTCTAGTCCAAGTTAAACTAACTGGCCTGTCAGGGCAGGGGTTTGAAGCTTGAATACTGCTGATACTAGAGCTTGTTAATACAATAAGGAATCCACATGTACAGCAAATATGCATATCCAGTACAAAACTCTAGGTCATGCTTAGGCAACCTTATTTGGTTACAGGCTGGAATGACCTAGGATCAGAGGTGGGAAAGCGGGTGCTAGGACCCAACTGACATGGCTGCTCATCTCCATGGCAACATGGGTAGAGTGGTTACAGCCAAAGTCCCCTACTGCTGAATGCTGATGAAACCCCACATCCAAGTGCCAGATCCAAGGGTTTCACACATTGGATCTGGCCCATGGGTCATAGGTTGCCAAGCCCTGCTCTGGAAAACTTAAATATTGTTTATAGAGCGCCTGCAATCACTTGAACTAATGGAAGACTATTTAATTCAATCATAGATAACTCCATCTTATACTGCTGTGAAGACAATTCCTAAGGACTAACCCAACATAGAAGACTATTTGCTAAGTAGGGCCGTCCGGGGGGGGTTGGGGGGGGAAGGATCGGGGTGACTGCCCCAGGCCCCATGCTTTGGGGGGCCCCGCAGAGCCGAGTGAAGCGGTGCGGCAACTCCGCGCTGCTGCTGGCTTCATGTCTGGCCGCTTGCCCCTGCTGCCGAATCTGCCGCCGGCTTCTGTGTGTCCAGGGTCAGGGCCCCGCACACACTGATTTGCCCTAAGCCCCACACCCGGCTCGGATCATCTCTGTTTTTAAGCATGAGAAAGGTAGCATGGATCTGCCAATTGTACCCTGTTTCTGTGAAATGGTGAATTCCATTGATTGGTAGGACATTTCTGTGTATCAACTCCATCCATTTACTACATCATCAATCACCTTGTACCTATAAATTAACAGAGGTATCTCTTTATTACATAGTACAATACACCTTGCTAATCTGTTTATGTCCCATGAGTTTCATGCTAAAATGAAATGGATTTTCTGAAGTTTATTTGAAATCCATGTAAAGTAAAATGATGGGTTAGACTCTTGTCAAATTAACATTATACGGTCACACTTTATTTACAATCTCTTTGCTTGGGACAAGTAGCTAGTGTATCCAGCTGGTAGTAAAGTACAAACTTTCAGAATGGTGCATCTTAATTTACTGCCAGTTGAAGTATACTGGTGTGGAGTACAAATTAGAATGTTTGAGAGATATCAAAGCCTTTTTTCATAGCAAAAGCATATGGATTTAACACCCAAGACAACCGAAGGATATAAATTTTTAATAGTCTTTGACACTATGAAAAGTAAATTGCCATAAGAGAAAAATGTTTCTGAAATCTATCACTGAATGAAGTATTGAATTAAAAACCACAACAGACAAAGGAATAAGTAATATATAGCGCGTACAAACAGAAAAACATTTAAGATTGACATTACCTTGACTAAAATATCCTAACAAGGTCATTTTTAATGCAAAACTTCCAAGAATCCCGGTAAAAAGTAAACACCATGCACCAAGCTTGATTACTTTACATATCACAAAAATAAAGACTTGAACACTGGTGGGGGGGAGGGGAGGGGGTCCTTTCTGGTCATATAAATTGTACATTTTGACATGATATTGAAATACTTTTCACAGCCAGTGAGGAAGAATGATTCAGTCAGATGGTGTTAATTTATACTACAATGGCAGATGGCAGATTCTAATATTCTAATATTATAACAGCCTAAGTCTGTCTGTTTGTCTGTAACACTTTATTCACACTCTGATTGGCTGATGGAAACAGCCAGTGTGCTCCACACGGCGGGGAGCACCGCCATGATTCCGAAGCCGTGCTGAGGACTGGACAGAGGGTGGGAGAGCCAGCAGCTGGCCTTGGCTTCCCTGCTCCCTGCAAGAGGCAGAACAGCAGCAGCATGGGGCGTTGACAGGCAATTGGCTAGTATTTCTTTTAAAAATGTATTTTTTTTGTAAACAATTGAAATATTTGTCATGATTTACAAGTCAATCAAACATTTAAAGTCTTTGAGTATAATCATACTGTTTCCTAATGATATTTGGTATACTGGAGAATATTTTTATTAACTTTCATAGTATAAAGTAATTATTATACAGATGATACCTCTTATCTTTTTCCTCTCCCTCTACACAGCATTGTTGTATATTATTATTTTATTAAGGAAATCCCAAAGGCAATAGCAAATGATAATGGTTGAGACTGAACAGATAAGGTAACTGGTACACCAACATGTTTCCTATAGTAAAGTAATTAAAATACAGCAACACCAATAATAATAAGGATACAAATATTAAAGTGTTGTATAATAGTATGAAAAGCCAATTATACCTCACCATCATTTGTTACTAGAACAACATGATCAAACATGGGACTTTATCAAGACATCTAGTGAAATCTTGGTCCCATCAAAATCACTGGCAAAACTGCACTTGACTACACTGAGATCTGGATTTCATCACTAGATTCTTACATTTGTGTACAGCGGTGCATTACTCACTTATTTAACTACCGTCTGGTTCTAAAAGTCATTTAGGTGCATTCATCCAAAACAATACTGAATTGTTTTAAAGTCAGGGTAGCTAGGAATAAAATTTCTCAGCGATGTATTTCACATGTAACAATGGAATACATTATGAACAAAGATTCCTAAGATGTTAAGTACATGGGCAGACAATTTGCTGTGATTATATCAAGGCCCATGAAAGCAAGGAAATTATGAAATAATGCTGTCAAAACACTATTAATTACATCTTTACTATGCCCAGATGCTATAATGTTAGTAGTGGAGGATGATTCTGAAGAGATGGATTCTCTACTGTAATACAACCATTCTGAACAGCTCTATCCAGAAACAGGTAGATTTCCCTGCTTACTTTCAGCTGGTCACAATAAGAATCTAGTCAATTTGCTTCAGAATAAGACACAACAGTTTGCAATAAGTGTATACAACAGGAGCACATTAGGAACCTTGAGGGAGGATTTTCTTATTTATTTATATTGTAGTTATAGCAAACCTTTAAAGTTATTTTATTTCATTTAGATTGTTATTGTTTTGAGATTTTAAAGTAATAAACTGTAATAAATAGTTCCTTTACTATTATAACGTTATATCAAAATAAGGTGTTTTTATTTTAAATATATAATAATGAACTTTATAACACTGGTGCTCAACCTTTAGCATGCACACCAATTCCTGCCCATGGGGAACCCTGCAGGCTAGAGCACAGCCTCAAGTGCCAGATTGCAATAGCACATGGTTTCTCTTCACAGCTGGAACTTGTGCGTAGGGTCATTCCGTAGCCTGATCTAACATGCGAGGCTGAGCTGATGCACCAGACTGCACCCACAGACCCACCCTGTATAGAGGGTGGGTGTTGCTCTCTATGTTATGGAGCAATATATATCTTCTATAATCAAGATGGGATCAAGAGGTACTGTGGGTTAGGATACAAAGGTTGTTGGGAGGAAAGGGACTTGGTAGTGGGCCACCGGGCAGCTCTCAGAGGCTATAAGGTCAGGAGATATGGTTGTCATGGGTAACCTAAACTACCCTGACATCTTCTGGGAGGATCAGTCAGACAGAACTAATCACTCACGTAGGTTCTTAACCTGCATACAGGACCTCTACGTAATGCAGAAGGTATATGATCCCACTAGGAGGAATGCCTTCTTGGTACTGGCTATGGGGGATGACCTGGTGGGGGATCTGCAGGTACAAGGCAACCTAGGGGATAGTGACCATCAACTGATTGAATTCACTATCCGGCAAAGGGTGGAAAAAGTAACCAGCAGGGCAGAAGTGCTAGACTTCAGAAGGGCTGACTTCAGTGTGCTTGGGAGATTAGTTAGTGGGGCATTAAAGCTCAAGAGCAACATGACAAAATGGAGGTCCAGGAAGGGTGGTCGTTCCTCAAGGAAGCGATCCTTTGGGCGCAGAAGGAGGCAATCCCATTGTGTAGAAAAGGGGGCAAAGAGGCCAAGAAGCCTTCCTGGCTAAACAGGGAAATCCAAAAAGCCTAAGGGCAATAAAAGGGGCATACAGGCTGTGGAAGCAGGGTGTAGTTACCAAGGTAAGCTCCTTGGCTCGCACTTACAGGTAATCAGTTAGGAAGGCCAAAGCAGCATTAGAACTTAGCCTGGTGACAAAAGTTAAGGACAACAAAAAGTCCTTCTTCAGGTATATAGGGAGCAAAAAGAAGCGCAGGGCAGCATAGGACCCCTACAGGATAGACAAGGGCAGTTGGTGACAGATAGGAGGGAAAAAGCAGAGCTCTTCAATGAGTTTTTTGCCTCTGTGTTCTTGAACTCAGATCTAGACAAATCTCCCAAATGAATTACTGACAGAAGCAGGAGAAACACCAGTCCACCGTCAGCGCCAACCTAGTAAAGAGACACTTGGAGGGGCTGGATGTGTTTAAATCAACACGACTGGATGAGCTCTATCCAAGGGTGCTGAAAAAATTAGCCAGTGTCATAGCACAGCCACTGACATGACTGTTTGAGCACTCATGGTGCTCAGGTGAGGTCCCAGAGGACTAGAAAAAAGCCAATGTGGTCCCTATTTTCAAGAAGGGGAGGAAGGAGGATCCAGGTAACTATAGACCAGTTAGTTTCACCCCTATCCTTGGGAAAACCCTTGAAAAAATTATCAAGGATCACATTTGTAGGAGTCCAGCAGGTAATATAATGCTAAAGGGCAACCAGCATGGGTTCAAAGCAGGTAGATCCAGCCTGACTAACCTTGTTTCTTCTTTCTATTACCAGGTCACTAAATACTTAGATGCAGGAGTCAAGGTAGATGTCGTCTACTTGGACTTTAAGAAGGCCTTCAACACGGTATCCCATCCTATTCTTATAAACAAATTGAAGGGCTGTACCATAGACGATTACACAGTCATGTGGGTGGCAAATTGGCTTAAGGGTCATACCCAGACAGTGGTGGTGGACGGGTTGGTATCAACCTCAAAAGATGTGGGCAGCGGGGTCCCCCAAGGCTCGGTCCTTCAACCGGTACTGCTCAATATCATCATCAGCAACCTGGATGAGTGCATGGAAAGCACTCAGTCCAGAGTTGCAAATGACACCGAACTATGGGGCGAAGCAAACACACTGATGGGAAGAAACTGAATCCAGGTGGACCTGCACAGGTTAGAGAACTGGGCAGAGAACAATAGGGTCCAGTTCAACAAGGACAAGTGCAAGGTGCTGCACCTAGGGAGAGGGAATCGCCAGCACACCTATAGGCTGGGGGATGACATTTTCAGCAGCACAGTGGCAGAAAGAGATGTCAGAGTCATTGTCGACTCCAAAATGAATATGAGCCATCATGTGACAAAGTAATTAGCAGAGCTAACTGCACTTTGTCATGCATTAGTAGGTACCTCACGAACAGCTCCAGGGAGGTGATGCTTCCTCTCTATGTGGCACTGGTCAGGCCGCAGCTGGAGTACTGTGTCCAATTCTGAGCGCCACAATTCAAGAAGGATGTGGACAATCTTGAAAGGGTCCAGAGGAGGACCACTCATATGGTTAGAGGCCTGCAGGGAAAGACCTATGAGGAAAGGCTGAAGGACCTGGACCTTTTCAGCCTCTGCAAGCAAAGGCTGAGGGGGGATCTTGTGGCAGTATACAAATTCATCAGGGGTGGGGGGCAGCATGGAATAGGAGATGCTCTGTTTACCAGAGCAACCCTTGGAATAACCAGAAACAGTGGCCACAAGCTGACAGAGAGTAGATTTAGGTTGGACATCAGAAAGAACTTCTTCATGGTTAGGGTTGCCAGAATCTGGAACAGGCTTCCAAGGGAGGGTCGTGCTCTCCCCTTTCTTCAGGGTCTTCAAGAAGAGACTGGACAAGCAGCTGGCTGGGGTCACATGACCCCAGCACTTTTTCATGGCACTGACAGGGGGTCGGACTTGATGATCCATTGAGGTCCCTTCTGACCCTCGCATCTCTGAAACTATGATTCCATGTGAGATCTGGCCTGCAGATCAACTTCACAAGCGAGATCCAGCCCCTGGACCAGTGGCTCATTACTCATTAGCCCACAGGGCCAGAAATTTGAGTACCACTGCTCTGTGCTCTTAACAACATTGCTGCTCCAGTAAATAAGCTGTTACAGCAACTGTTATTACAGTTGACTTGGGTTTCTGTATGCTGCAGTGCAGTGTGCACTGTGACATACAGCATGGGAGCCTGGCTTGTTTAGCCTAGCAAAGGTATATTCTCCTAGTACACAAAACACAGACCTTTCTTTGCTCTTTAAATTGGACATATTTTGCCTTCATCATTTCACTTTGTAATCGGGCTATGCTAGAACACCCCCTCCATCATGAGATAATCATGTATTCATAAGCATATTCAATAAAACGTAGCTGACAGTTATTTTTTTCCACAGTTAAGTATCTTGGTCTTTTAAAATTTCTATTTCCTTAAATTGGAACATAGGATTAGAAGGGGTTTCTTGGTTCATTACATTTAGCCCTATGCTTATATTACGTAATCCCTTTCTTAAACTGATCCAAGTCTATTTGAAAAATAATGTTAACATTGTTCTTTTGCTTAAATAGCTCTGCTATTTCCCCTCTCGATGCATTTACAGATAGCAATTGTACACTATTTTGCCAATATAGAAAAGCCAAGTTCTTTTAGGGTGTCTTTTGTATCTACACCTCTATTTTAGCGTGGGTGGAGGGCTCACCTTCAACTATCCCAAGCCATGAAAGCCACTCTTCCCCTCTATGTTAACTTGTCATCTGAGGAAAGCACAGCAGAAGAGACAAGTAGTCAGCAGTCTGATTCCTAGAAACACAGGAACAAGAAACTTAAACAGAGAGCCCTTTTAGGAAGCAAGAGCTCACTATTTATCTCTCCTTTATAGTTTTATTTTAATTATGGCCAACCAGAGACAGGAAGTGAGGTGCAGAACACTGGCGTGTTAACTCCAACTATCAGTCGGCAAATATTGAACACCCTGATAGGGTGAGCTGGGATAGGGACTGTATACTGTGGATGTCTGGTAGGATTGAGCTAAAATGCTTTTTCTTTCCTAAAAGCAGTAATTTGTACATTGCCTTACTGAATTCCATCCTATTTCAGAGCATTTTCCCAATTTGTTAAGATCATTTTGAATCATTATCCTGTACTATAAAATGTCTATTGCCCCACTCAGCTTCCTGCTATCTGTAAATTCAGTGAGTGTATGCTTAACTCTACATATGCACTGTAACCAAAGAGAAATAAAACGGAATTTACTTCTTTAAATTTCAGGTCGATGCTCCCTGAAATGGACAAGCCACTGAATGGACCTCTTAAAAGTAGAATTGATTTATAATGAGATTATTAATTAAACTAATGAAATGAACAACAAATCTAATCGACCAGTTGTACTTCTACAACTGAAGCTTAGGCATGCAAGGCTATTGACCACACCCAGTTTATTATTTGCCTAACACACGGGTTTGTAGCCTTTTTGAATCATTGTACCCCTCAGTGGCCAGATACAGTGCAGTGCAAACCCAGCCGCTAAGCAGCAGGGGGGAAGAGAGGGGCAGAAGGGGACAGTGTGGTGCGGCTGTGCACAGAGCGGCAGCAGTCGCTACGTGTGAGCTTTCCCTGCATCCGGAAGAATAAAAACCAGCATCCACAGAAGAAATGCTCCTAAACGGATAGTAATATACAAGTGGAGAAGAGTGTGGTGTTATTCCAAAAGCTTACAAAAATCAAACTACAAGGTTAATAAGCAATAAACTACTATGTGGATGGTCTGATTTACCTAGGGCCAATTTACTTCTGCATTAGAGCATCCACACAAGGGTTTAAGGTATATTATCTTTACAGCTTTAGTTAATCCATTTTAATGTTTTGGGGCTACTTCATCTAGACAAGTCACAACAACAAAAATGAACAATTCCTAGACCAGGTCTAAACAGTCTCTAGCAGTGGTACCTACAGGCATGTTACAGTGTTTGGTGCAGGCTTCCTTGTAACCCATATGCAGAGTAGCCATGTCTGTGCAGTGTGGGAAGGTTAATTAGCATGGGAGCAGGCTAATTGGTCCTGTCACTCCACAGTGACATGAATTAGTGGGACGGCTGCTTTGCTTTTGGCTTAATAAGCAGGCAATGCAGAGCAGTAGGGCATGTTTGATTCTGCCACTGCTGGGCGTAGTCGGTTTACAATGCAGACATGGCCCTAGAAATTAAGTGAAGAAGCTGATGAATTGTGGAAAGTGGAGGGACAGAGAGAAAGAAACACCTGGCAAGCTATGAAACAGGATAGAAAAATTTAAAGAGAACAAAGAGAAAAGAAAAATTAGTTTATGACTACTTCCTGCTGTTTTATTTTTAATTAAATTTTTTGTGAGTGGCAATGCCAAGATAGAATTTGCCATATGGTCTGTGCACTCCAGCCTCTGAGGTGCCAGGTTTTTGGTGCCGGACAGTTTGACCCTTAATATGTCCCACTTACAGGGCACGTCTCCCAAATCACCTGCCACATCTTGATCACCCCCTACCCTTACCAGGCTCCCCTGCAGTTCCCTAATGCCACCAGGGGTGCCTTCTGGGGTGCTGTCACTCCAGCATCACTTTGCCATGTACTCCCCACTCTCACACCTTTCCTCCCTAATCTTAATTAGAAATACAACACCTTGCCTTCTTTGTTTTCATGAAAGACCTGGACTGGGAATATGGTATTATTATAATCTGTGTAGCATCTTCTATAGTCTTAGGCCCATTATACACTCTGAGGTTTTGCTGACAGACTGTATGCAAGATTCACAGCACAGCCACTTTGTGATGGCAGAATTCAACACGTTGCCAAGCAGAGTAAGGATTTTGCTGATGTCTGGCAGTTAGCTGAAGGCATGTGAAGACAATCCTATACCTTCAGCTGGCTGTGATGGCCCATTTAGTAGCCTTCCCAGAGTTCACTTCATAGCCTGGCAGAAAAGACGCTGTTGTGGAGCCATGCAGACCTGCCAGGAGCATGCAGGTGCGTACATGCCGTTGGCAGCAGCAGTAACTGTCTACCACCAGAATGTCTGGTGACAGAGGCAGCTTAGTACAGTGGTGCCTCAGAGAACCAGCAATAAAGCAGAATTTTATGATTGCACCTAAATTGCACTGAAGTGGTTTACCTTTAAGAGACATGGCTAGTTTTTTAATATTTAAATATTTTAGTAATTTCAGAAGTGAGAGGTGATTCACTGGTAGAATACACCAGCATATCACATTTCTTGAATAAAATGTGTATTCCAAGTCCACAATAGGCCTGTGTGAATCAGCATGCATGAGCATGCATGGGAATCTCTTGTGTCAGTGTAAAAGTTAGAATCTGGAGCAATAAATTTATAATTATAATAAGGATAAA